>NC_136425.1:175018151-175670651 GCF_052625555.1 Lactuca saligna
GAACAAACGTTCAAAACGAATTGAAGAAACTTACTATGTCACCTTCGACGATAGCTATATGAAGAAAGTCCAAAGAAAAGAAAGTGATTTGAGAGACATTTTTCCAGAATCAGGACAAGTCTCGGTTCCTATAGCCAACTTGTTTGAAGAATACATACAACTGTTTGATGAACCAGAAAAAGCAGCATCCTCAGAAGCGAAAGCTAAAGATAACAAAGTTGAAAATCTTCATAAAATTATCAATGAAGTTACTAAGGAGATGGAAAACGAACCTCCAACTGCTAAAAGTGATCCATCATTACAAGGGGAAAGTTCAACTCCAACAGAAACAAGTAAGGCATCTTTCGAGGGGGAGCATTCAGTTTCGTCTCCATCTCTTAAAGGCTCAGAGAAGGAGGAAAGTTCGGCTCAAAGTCCACCTATTGGTAGTACAACCGAGGGGGAGAACTCTACTCCTACAGCAGATGCAAACTTGAGTAAAGATGCAGGTTATACTTCACTAGTTGAGGGGGAGAAAAAGACCGAAAGCACAACTGATGAAGGCGAGGGTAATATATCAGAAGCTGAAGTAGAAGTGAATGCCAAATTGGATCCAGAATATGACCCAAATTATCCTCCATTGGTGAAATGGACCAGAGACCATCCCAAAGAACAAATAATTGGTGAAACATCTGAAAATGTTCTCACTCGGTCTCAAAGAAAGGCGAAACAAACAACATTATTCTCCAAAGTTGAATTATGTATGTTTAATTCATTTGTTTCAAAGATAGAACCCAAAATGGTAAATGCTGCTCTTGATCATTCAGATTGGGTCCAGGCAATGCAAGATGAACTTAATGAATTTGAATGAAACCGAGTTTCGAGGTTGATACCTACACCAAAGGATGCCTCTGTAATTGGACTGAAGTGGGTTTTCAGAAATAAGTTGGATAAAGAAGGGAATGCCATTCGCAACAAGGCTTGGTTGGTTGTGAAAGGATACTATTTAGAAGAAGGGATAGATTATGAAGAAACATTCGCTCCGGTAGCTAGGCTGGAATCGGTAAGGATCTTCTTGGCATATGCAGCTCATAAAAATTTCGAAATTTTCCAAATGGATGTCAAATGTGCCTTACTAAATGGAGAATTAGAAGAAACAGTCTACGTGGAACAACCGCCTGGGTTTGTAAACGAGAAATTCACTGATCATTGCTACGTGCTAGATAAAGTTGTGTATGGATTAAAGCAAGCACCCAGAGCCTGGTATAAAACCTTAACTCGTTTTCTGAAAATGTCAAAATTTAAGCAAGGTTCGGTTGACCCAACCTTCTTTCGAAGGAAAGAAGGCGAACATTTAATGATCGTTCAAATTTACGTTGATGATATCATCTTCGGCTCTACGAATCCTAGCTTAACAGTTGAATTCAGAAAATTGATGGAAACTAAATTTGAAATGAGCGCAATGGGTCCAATTAATTTCTTTCTTGGTTTAAACATTAGACAGGGAACATAGGTATATTCATCAACCAGGAGGCTTATACGAAAACCTTACTGACAAAATTCGGTATGACGGTTGATTCAAAAGTAAAAGTTCCAATGGCATTTGGCACTAAACTAACACCATCTCTGGAAAAACCGGCTGTTGACATAACAAAATATCATCAAATGATAGGTTCACTTATGTATTTAACGGCTAGTAGACCAGACATTATGTTTTCTTGTGTGTTATTGTGCCAGGTTTCAAGCAAATCCAAGAGAACCTCACATGGTTGCAGTAAAGAATATATTCCGTTATTTAAAGTGAACTTCTTCTGTCGGTCTCTGGTACCCTGCAAGATCTGGATTCTTCATTCAATCTTATTCTGATGTTGATCTTGGAGGATGTGGACTGGACAGAAAGAGTACCACAGGTGGATGCCAGTTTCTCGATGGAAAACTTGTTAGCTGGCAGTCCAAAAAGCAAACATGCGTGTCGTTATCCACAGCTGAAGCTGAGTATATTGCTGCAGCCTCTTGTACTTCTCAAGTCATCTGGATTCAAAGTCAACTGAGAGAGTATGGGCTAAGCATGAAGAAGATACCTCTTTATTGTGACTCAGAAAGTGCGATAAGGATTTGTCACAATCCCGTGCAACATTCAACGACTAAGCATATTGCACTTCGATACCACTTCATTAAAGATCATGTTGAAGATGGGAACGTAGAAGTACACTTTGTTCGATCTAATGATCAACTGGCCGACATATTCACTAAGGCATTACCTGAAGCACTCTTTAACAGAGTCTTACAAGGCCTTGGTATGATGGAAGCAGAGTCAGTACCGAATCCTTAATCCTCTTACTAAAAATTAGACAAGCGAAATGGAGCGACCGCTCGGTCTATTTCGGCTCCTTAAATTTCGGGAACCGAAATGCACCGACCGCTCGGTCTATTTCGGCTCCTCAAATTTTTGAGAACCGAAATAAACCGACTGCTCGGTCTATCTCGCCTCATTCAATTAAGATAAGGTTTCGGTTGTAAATTGCTTATGTTTCTTTAAATGCTTATTTTCTTTTTCTGTTTTTATTATTTTACAGAAAATCTCAAAAATCCAAAAATATTTTCTTTTTTTGTTTTTATTCTTTTTCAGAAAATCTCAAAAATCCAAAAAAATATTTTTTTTCTGTTTTTATTCTTTTTCAGAAAATCTCAAAAATCAAATTTTTTTTTCCTGTTTTTACTCTTTCTCAGAAAATCTCAAAAATCCAAATATATATATATATATATATATATATATATATATATATATATATATATATATATATTTATTTATTTTTATTCTTTTTCAGAAAAACTCAAAAACATTTTTTTTGGTATATTAGTTTGTTTTTGTCTTGTTTCGGTCCCAAGGATACATGAAGAACAGAATATGGAGTTGGTACAGGTATTAAGTATATTTTCTGAACTAGTTAAGTGTCCCTAGAAGCATGCTGCTGCATGTTGACTCAAGCCTCTACGACCAAGAGCAATGCCTTAATGATTCGATTCTACCTATCGTTTCTTCCCAAGCAGGCAATCCATCTTTACTCGGTCTAGAGCTACCTTACTCTTCTCACATGAGTTAATAGTTTCTCTGCTTTGTCCTTGTATATAGCAGAAGGTACATTCGTTTCTTTCACCATCCTCAAACCATTCTCCATCTACTATTGGTTCACTAATGTAACCCTTGAGACTCTCAGTTCTTACCACTAAGGTTTATGGTTGCACAACATTTGTGTTTATGATCTTAGATACGTATACCACATGCTAAGTGAAACCCAAAATTCAACACCCATAATGAATTAACAGTGAATTTCGATATTCAAGGTCTTACTTTGCACCAAATAAAATTTTTTTGCGAGGTCTTTTATGAATGTGTCTAATACCAAGACTATTCTTCCCATAAAGATCCAATATTATTTTTTTTGATTTCTATACACTCTCTTGTCATTACAAAATAACACCTGCCTACTTGTTCGACAGATCAAATCGGTCTCACAAGTACTTCTTCTAACATTCGATCTTATTTTAAGTATTGATGTTCGGTTGAAGCTAAGCCACCCTTAGCCTATGTCATGAAAAGAAGCCTTTCAATGTTTATTAACAAACATTTGATCATATTCCCGGGAATCCACACAAGCACTTTGAATCTCTCTTGATTTCAAAGGAAGCAATTCTTGCCCGGAATCCTCTGTTTTTCGTCTGATTGTCAGATATCACTCACAACCCAAACACATTTGCTTTATTTCTTTATCGTTTGTCACTCTAATGCACGATTTTTTTTAATTTTCCCCATTCTATTGATGCTCTGTTTGATAACTTTTGTGATTTAGTGAATCAAGGGCAATTCAGGTTTCGGTGGTATATTCTAATTCAAATAAAGATTGATGAAATATTTTGGGCGCGTGAATTTGAACGGTCACCATACGCACGCATGCTGACGCCTACCTAGGAACATCCAACCTGTCCAATCACGCTTTTTCAGGCTACTTTTTAGAAGATAACGTCACAATCGTCACGATTTTCTCTCTCCTACCAACGGTATGTAAAGGGATTGCACGCTTCATTGTCTTCTACTGCTTCAAATAATTCTAACCTGTAACGGCGATTTAACTGTTCATCTTCTTCCTGTCATCAACAATGGCGACTTCTTCTTCTGCACAAGATCAAACCGCTTCATCTGCTTTTCTCACCAGCGAACCAAATCAGAACATGATTATCGACCTTACTCCCTTCATGTACGATTCTTATATGTTGCATGCTATGGAGTGTTTGAAGTATTCTCCACTGGTGGTTGCCCTAACCCGGTACGAGGCGGCTCTAATGTCCTTATTGTCACAAGTCTACTCATCTGCATCCTACGACAAGAACAAGGAACACATCTATTTCCAAATCCACAACAAGAAGGCTTCCATATCAAAAGGGAGGTTTTGTTCCTTGTTGAGTCTTGCAGTGGATTCCTCGGTGGTTTCTCCTGATTTCATCACCACTGCACAACTATTTTCAATGATGTACGAGATGGGATACACTAATGTCTTGACCACCATTGCCAAAGTCAAGAAGTCTTGCTTACCCTCTCAGTGGAATGGTCTTCTTACTTTGTTGGTTAAGGGCTTGGCGGAAAGGAGTGCTGGATCTGGTGGCACAAGCAAGGGGTTTTTGACTATTCTTTACGGATTGTACCATGGTTTGAATCTGAATTATGGATCAATCAACTGGTCTCAGGTCGTGCAAAGTCTGAACACATCTACACGTCAATCTGAGATTTCTTGTGGGAGGTTCTGGACCATCATCAGTCAAAGGGCTATTGATACTTTGGAGATTCCGTTGATGAAGGATGCTCTCATTGCGACAATTTCCACCTTCCATACTAAGAAGATCATCATCTCAGACCCGGAAAAATTTCGTCATTATGGTTCAATACCGGAGACGATGTATAAAAGTGTTACTCAGCAAAGCACAGTAATGGCGGACTACAGCAAGCTGCATTCCACAGAGCCGAGAGTTCTTACACCAGAACAACAAGCTGCTGTCGACGCTCTTGATAAACCGAGTGGCAGAGGCAAATGAGTAACTGTCAAGAAGGAGACAACCGAGGTTAAAACTTCTAAGCCTTCAAAAAGCAAGAAACGAAAGACCGAAACCGAAAGTTCTTCAAAGCCAAAGAAGATCAAGCGCATGGCCCGAAAACCTAAGGGTCCATCTCCTTTACCATCTGACAATGAGGATGATCAAGAAGACAAGATTCCAACTCCACCTCAATCACCAAAACAATCCCCTCCTAAACTAGAAGAAGTTAAAATTCCTACTCCACCCCCTTCACGAAAACAAACACCACCAAAACAGCCAACTCCCACACCGACACCGAAAGTACCAGTTTGGGTTGTTTCAACTTCCATAACCGAAACCTCTCTACCTCCACCACTCGTATCTTCGGTTTCTATTTCCACCACACCTTTCACTACTCCAATCATTACCCCAATCACCATTACTACTACCATCCCTGATGAAACAGTAAGGGTCAACGTATCTCATACGGGGGCACCTACTGTATCTGAAACTCCCGTTCTTACTCTACCTCCCTCACCAACCAAATTAACCGATTCCGGTGCTACACTCGGTGGTGACAATGATGAGTATGATTCCACATACTTTAGTCCCTATCGTTTGCAATCGGATGAGGATACTGAAGCTCCAATCAACCGAAAACACTTGGACAGTATTCATGAGAAGCTGGACAACTTGCTAGCTAATACGAAAGCTTATGGCGGGGTCATTCTAAAAGCCTTTGTGGAAACCGCCATAGATCAATATACAAAAGCCATTGATAAATCCAATGACGCTATTAAAGAATCGAATTCTCTTTGCAAGAAAGCTACTACTGATATTGCTGAAGTTGTTCGCACAACTAAGATCTTTCTTGATTCTTTGAAAGGGCATGTGGATACAAATGCAGCTCAAGTTCGTGCTTCGGTTGATTCTCTTTCTCAAACTTTACAGGAAGAACACACGAAATTTGAAGATGTTCGTTCTTCTCTGAAAGCTGGTAATGCAACTCTCATAAGTTTGGTTTCTTCCAAACTGGACTCTATGCATGCTGAGATAG
Source organism: Lactuca saligna (assembly GCF_052625555.1). Lineage (NCBI taxonomy): Eukaryota > Viridiplantae > Streptophyta > Magnoliopsida > Asterales > Asteraceae > Lactuca > Lactuca saligna. Next base: position 175,024,255 of record NC_136425.1, read on the forward strand.
CCAAGGAGAGTGCACTGAAAGAAGAAATTGCCAAATTCTGGGTCTTTTGCATAAGTTTTTTAGCTGACTATTTCTGCACATGTGAGAAAAATAAAGAGGCACATACCTGTAATATATGTTAGGAAAATAAATGATAATAATCAGGATCCTGAAGTATGCTTAAGGATCCTAAGGTTTGAGGATCCTGAATTTAATTATGGGATCCTAACCCTATAAACAGGGACCATTTTTGCAGTTTTGTCTTTTCCTAATTAAAATTTTATCTTGACAAGGCTGCAAAAATGGTCAATGTGGTATGCATTTTTTCCGAGGTTTAGTCCAAACCTTGACTTTTTTGGCTTCATGGTTATGTTGAGCTAGTTTCGTTACGAATTTGGTCCCCCTCTTTCTCATACTTACTTCTCTCTCTCTCTCTCTCATCCTTTTCATATACCGGATCGACCTCTCTGTTCTTATGCATATACAATGGTGACCTGTGAAATCAAACTTCGATGAAAGAATGGAATAATGTCATTAACCATGATATTAGTGAAGCAAAGACCCGGTTTTTGGAAGGAGTTGAGGAGGATAATCCAGGTTTTCCACTAGATTTTGTAGGGATTACTGTTGTAATTGATACATGGTAGTCTATTTGTAACATCCTAAGTCCAGGAGTGCAAGTTCGGGGTTCAAAGTGTAAATTTGAAGGGCAACTCGGTGAGTCCATGGGTGGACTCGGCGAGTACGGTTGCGACTCAAGTCGCGTGTTAAGTGGCCAACTCGGCGAGTCCAAAGCTGGACTCGGCGAGTAGGCTCTGTGTGAAGAAAACCCTAATTTCGGGTATGAGCCCTATATAAAGGATATTATACCCTCTCCCTAGCCTCCTTACCTCCCCTTGAAGTCCAGAAAACCCTAGAAGCGTGATTATGAAGGATTTGAGTGCATTTGAGCCTTGGAGAAGAAAGTTGGAGGAAGATCTTGGAGAGTTAGGAGGCTTGGAGCAAGGGGCTTTGCTTAGATTCGGATTTCCTTGCTGATTGGGGCTTCCTTTTGAGGTATTATCTCGTTTTTGGGCTGCTATTCATCTAGATTCATCATTTTTGGGATGTGTGGGAAGCTTAGCTTGTGGTATTTAGAGTTTGAAGGTTAGATATGAGGTTGCTACCTCAGATCTGGAATGGAGAAGGTCTAGAGTGCATTAAAGTCCCTGTTATTGAGTGATTGGTGAAGCCATCTTGTCCCAAACCCTATCCCTAGAGTGTAAAATGCCTAGATCTCTTTGGATTCACGTAAAGTTTGCCACTTTACGTGATGGAAGGGTTGTAGAAGGGTAGATCTATGTTTTAGATCGATTACATGGCCCGGAAGGCTTCTGTATAGGTTAAGAACTAGTGGTACTCGGCGAGTCACAAGGGTGTACTTGGCGAGTTGCTTGAAGGCGGGCAGGAACTCGACGAGTTTGAAGAACAACTCAGCGAGTTGGTTGAAGATAGCCTTGGACTCGGCGAGTAGAGTCAGCCAGAAGGTTGACTTTGACTTTGACTTTGACCAAGAGTTGACCAGTTGACTTCTAAGGGCATTTTGGTAATTGTTGGCCTTTGTTTTGAGTTTAGTGTAGGTGCTAACCAGTGGTGGAGATCGTGTTAGTGGTTAGAGCATTTCGGACTTATCTTTCCAGTCAGCAGTTGCGAGGTGAGTTATCCTCACTATGTCAACAGGGTCTAAGGCACCAAGGCCGGCCCTTTATCGGATTGTAATCCGGGTATTCTTATTATGTTGTTGTTTTACTATATTTGCATCCTGGTAGTTAGGATGGTATTCGTTAAAGACCTTGTTAAGGTCGGTATCCTGGTATATAGGGTGATGCTATGCTAGTGACTGGTTAGGTCAGTATCCTGCTTAGAGTATGTTGTGTTACGTGATTTGCTAGATCAGTTTGATTGAATGTGAATTGTTATATGATTGTATGTTTATGTGCACATGGTTGTTTGACTGGGGCTGGGTTGAGGCGGGACCTACTTTGTGCTGTAGGCCAACATACCCAGGGCGGACGGTTATTCCGAAGGCCCAGCGAGCGGTCCGGATATCTTGTATGCCCCACGAGGGCGGACCAGACGTGTCAAGGCTCGGAGAGTGGACCAGGCCGACTGAAGGCCCGATACGGGCGGACCAGTCATACTGTAGACTCAGAGAGTGGACCAGGTGGGTTGAAGGCCTGGTGCGGGCGGACCAACCAAACTGCAGACTCGAGGGACATGACTAGACTCGGAGGGTGGACCAGGTGGATTGAAGGTCGGACACAGCGGACCAGTCACACAGAAGACCCAACGTGCATGGCTATTCTGTGATTTGTTGTGATATAGCATGTTATGAGTATGGTATATGTGGTTGGTATTTTGGGGGTATCTCACTAAGCTTTCGGGCTTACAGTTGTGGTTTAATGTTTTTCAGGTTCTTTAGGAGACTGTGGCAAGGCAAAGGCGTGATCGTACCGCTCCTCGTGTTTTTGATTTATGATATGGTTCTGGGAATACTTTGATAATAAATGTGTTGAAAACCTTTTTGTAATAACATGATTAAAATGGGTTGTTTTTGAAAAGTTAATTTTTGTTGAAATTTTTGGTCGTTACAAGTTGGTAATAGAGCCTTGGTTTGAGTGAATTGGAGGAACATTCGTGTGAATCCAATCTCAAATCCATGTGAGTTTTAAAAGAGAATTTAAAATGGTTTTCAAATTAAGTAAAAGGAGGACGCGGAGGTACGATCAGCCGGAGCCATTAAGTAACCCCAAAATACCATGCATGATAATTGTTTTCGAGCTTTGATAGAATAGCATGCTAGTACTAGGCTAGGGATCTTCAGGATTTCATGATAATGTTGCCTTTTTATGATGCTGCTAGCCTAGGGTTTCCTTTTGTATGAGATTTTCAGTGTTCCTCTAGGAGTGAGGATTGAGCGCTTGCTATGTATATTTGTCACTAGGGTGTTGTGGTAGTACTTCATACAAATATGGGTAGCTGTGGAAGGTAGTATTGGCCCATACTACTGAAAGCACAGGACCCATACGCATATCAGGGAAACCATGACCTCTAGGGTTGGGTTAGGAGTTGGTTCCCGGGTTAGTGGGAAGTATCTGAGATTTTGTGATGTTTTTTAGTATGGTGGTCACGAGGCATGCTGGGAGCGGATCCGGGTCGGGATCGGGAGCAGGAGAAGGAGGTCAGGGCAGGTCTGTACCACCCGAGGTTGTTGGACAGATGAGAACAGGCGAGTTGGATGCTAGGATACGTGAGATCCTGCATGATGAGGTTGCTGCATTGTTCCAGGTCGAGCTTCCGGAACTGTTTGGGTCTATCAAGACCGCCATGGTGGAGTATTTTGATGAGCGTTATGCGGCTCTCGCAGAGACGGCTGCTGCGGCGGCTACAGCGGCTGTAGCAGCAGTAGGGGAGGAGCTGGTAGAGGTTTCCAGTACCGGGACTTCGATAATACGAAGCCCCCTACCTTTGATGGAGTTCAGGAACCGATTGTTGCTATGAGATGGTTGTCAGATGTGGAAGGGTGTTTCTTCACGTGTTCATGCCCTACTGATCAGAGGGAGAGGTGTGCTCTGAACCTGTTGAGGATTAGGGCGAAGGATTGGTGGATATTGACCACGGGGTCATATTCGGATGCTCAGAGGGCTACGGTTTCATGGGATCAGTTCCGAGAGATATTTAGCACTCGTTATGTTCCGCGGGTTGAGAGGGAGAGATTGGCTCAGGAGTTCCTTAAGCTGAAGCAGGATTCGGAGTCAGTGACGGAGATCACCAGGATGTTCACTGAGAGGGCGATGTTTTGCCCCGAGTTTGCTTCGGAGCAGGCTCAGATATCCCGATATCTGAGTATGCTCAAGAGGGATATCAGATAGTTCGTGTCTATGCAGAGGTGTGAGACCTTGTTAGAGTTACAAGAGGCCGCCAGGCGGCGTGAATTGGAGCTTGAGTTGCAGTTACGAGAGCATAGGTAGGATCCGATACAGTCACAGCTGGCGCCGAAACGATCTAAGACCGTCGATTCTAGATTGGGAGATCAGAGCAGTCATACTTGTGGGAAGTGTGGGAAGGGTCACACCGGAGTTTGTCGGTCCGGTGGTGCATCCCGCAAATGCGGAAAGGAGGGGCACTATGTGAGGGATTGTCGACAAGCAGTCTTGGGTCGGGATTTGAGGATCTGTTATCATTGTCATCAGGTTGGGCACTTGAGGGTCAATTGTCCACAACTTGCTATAGGACCAGTGCAGGCTCCAACACCGGCCACATTGAGGATCATGGGTGGAGCGGAGCCCCCAAGGGCTCAGGGTCGTGCTTTTCAACTTACAGCGAAGGAGGTCAGGGCAGTCGTGGATGCAGCTGCGGGTATGTTTCTTCTTGATGTCTTATTATTTTATGATTATTGTGGAGTATTGTTTATCTGCTAATCTCGTTGCGTGGTTTTCGGTATTGTATTCATTGATTATTGAGGGTTATGGCATGGTTATGGGTTAGTGTTGGGAATGTCGTTGGTTATCATCCATGAGAGTTGTTCGTGGGAATTGGGTGTTGGTCTGGATATCGAGTAGCATCTGCAGTCTGAGGACTGGTTAGCTGAAGATCGAGTTTCTGTCGAGTTCAGGATGATCAGTATTGATCTGTGATTTGTGAAGGTTACTTGTGTTAGTGGGAATCAGTTCGCGTGTAAGTGTTTGTGTCGGGAAGGTTTGTTGAGGAAGGTCGGCAATGGCGACTGGTGGTTGATAGTCAGTGCTCTAAGTGGGGGAGAATTGGAGAATTCTCCGGAAAAATCGATGAGTATGAAAGGTCGTTTAGCTGCATGGGATTCAGTATTGTCTCGGTCAACTAAAGGCGTAGGCTGGTATGAGTAAGTGGCAGGCGTGTGGGGCGGGATGCAGACTAAGAGTGATTGATTGTGGAAGGCCTAGGATCAGGCCAGGATTGAGTATGTGGGATGGAGGTAGAGTTTGGGACCCCTAGAGGGCTAGAACAGTATGCATGGGAGGAGTTTCCCGAAGGAGTAACTCGGAATGTTGATTGCTAGTTGAGCGGTCCTGATAGACTGAAGACGAGTAGGCGTACCAGTCAAGCCGAAGGCTCAGAGTACGGTCCAGCCAGACTGAAGGCCCTGGAGGGCGGTCCAGGTCTGCTGAAGGTTATGAGAGTGGTCCAGTTTGATTGAAGGCCTGGTAAGGCGGTCTAGTCATGCTAAAGACTCTGCATGTGTTGTTAGATCGGTGTGAGGAAATGGATTGAGTATGTCGCGATATGTTAGCGCTAGAAGGTCTTGCCCCGGATATTGATCACGTTTAGTGGAGGTAGTGCATGGACTCGAGAGTCCCTGCAAGCGGATTCAGAGTATGTGTGGTGCAGGGGATAGCGGTTATGCCAAAGGAAATGGTGTAGTATTGGGTGAGCACCGTGGCATTGTGGTAGTGTCAAGGCAGCCAAGTGGATCTCCTTGGTAAGGAAAAAGGAAGGGAATGTTGCTCCGAGAGGGAGTGTAAGTTCACGGAAGTGAAATCAGTAGTGCGAAGTTATGACTGAAGTGTTTCAATTATGGTTATTGCGCAGTGTGTGCGGCGGTGATAAGGAATCACATCCGGTTTGGATGTCTGCCGAGGTCACGGAAGGAAATTCCGAGGGTGTAAAGTCAAGAGGCTCATAAGGGATGCAGAGATGGAGTCTTGGATTCCCAGCTCTATTTTGGTTAAGAAATTGTGTATGTAGTGGTAATTCATCCCGGGGGATGTTTGGAGGTATTGTCAGTGTATCGGGTTTTCCAACCCGAGGGTTCTAAAGCCCGTTCAGCATGGGATATGAGATTGCGGAGGGGAACTCATGAGAGTTGCTATGAGATTGAGGGATGCATCATCCTGTCAGCATGGAGTGGGTAAAGTTGAATTCAGACCGGGACTCTGGTGGTTTAGGGATTATTTCTAGCTCTCATGAGTCAAATGATTGTTGTGAATTGGAGTGAGCGAAGTATCAGGGAGTGGTACTCAGTGGTTAGGTGTGATTATCAGAGGATGAGACCGTTGGCTGGTTTGAAGCGGGGTTCAGGACACCGCAAGAAAAGAGAAAGTTGGGTTCGGGTTTCGATAGTTGTGTTTTGAGGAATCTGGTTTGGTTAATGCCAGGAGGTGCATTGCGGAAGTAGTTCTGGAGTTGTGTTGCCGCAGGCTTCGAGGATGAAGCCTAATTTAAGTGGGGGAGAATTGTAACATCCCAAGTCCAGGAGTGCAAGTTCGGCATTCAAAGTGTAAATTTGAAGGGCAACTTGGCGAGTCCATAGGTGGACTCGGCGTGTAGGGTCGCGACTCAGGTCGCGTGTTAAGTGGCCAACTCGGTGAGTCCAAAGCTGGACTCGGCGAGTAGGCGCTGTGTGAAGAAAACCCTAATTTCGGGGGATGAGCCCTATATAAAGGACATTATACCCTCTCCCCAGCCTCCTTACCTCCCCTTGAAGTCCAGAAAACCCTAGAAGCGTGATTATGAAGGATTTGAGTGCATTTGAGCCTTGGAGAAGAAAGTTAGAGGAAGATCTTGGAGAGTTAGGAGGCTTGGAGCAAGGGGCTTTGCTTAGATTCGGATTTCCTTGCTGGTTGGGGCTTCCTTTTGAGGTATTATCTCGTTTTTGGGCTGCTATTCATCTAGATTCATCATTTTTGGGATGTGTGGGAAGCTTAGCTTGTGGTATTTAGAGTTTGAAGGTTAGATATGAGGTTGCTACCTCAGATCTGGAATGGAGAAGGTCTGGAGTGCATTAAAGTCCCTGTTATTGAGTGATTGGTGAAGCCATCTTGTCCCAAACCCTATCCCTAGAGTGTAAAATGCCTAGATCTCTTTGGATTCACGTAAAGTTTGCCACTTTACGTGATGGAAGGGTTGTAGAAGGGTAGATCTATGTTTTAGATCGATTGCATGGCCCGGAAGACTTCTGTATAGGTTAAGAACTAGTGGTACTCGGCGAGTCACAAGGGTGTACTCGGCGAGTTGCTTGAAGGCGGGCAGGAACTCGACGAGTTTGAAGAACAACTCGGTGAATTGGTTGAAGATAGCCTTGGACTCGGTGAGTCTGGTCTTGAGGTCTTAGCCTTTCCTAGCTAAGCTAAGAATCGGTGAGTCAAGGGATGACTCAGTGAATTGAGATGGGTCCTTTTCAGTGTTGGGGGACTCGGCGAGTAGAGTCAGCTAGAAGGTTGACTTTGACTTTGACCAAGAGTTGACCAGCTGACTTCTAAGGGGATTTTGGTAATTATTGGCCTTTGTTTTGAGTTCAGTGTGGGTGCTAGCCAGTGGTTGAGATCGTGTCAGTGGTCGGAGGATTTCGGTCTTATCTTTCCAGTCAGCAGTTGCGAGATGAGTTATCATCACTATATCAACAGGGTCTAAGGCACCAAGGCTGGCCCTTTATCGGATTGTAATCCGGGTATTGTTGTTATGTTGCTGTTTTACTATGTTTGCATCCTGGTAGTTAGGATGGTATTCGTTAGAGACCTGGTTAAGGTCGGTATCCTGGTATATAGGGTGATGCTATGCTAGTGATCGGTTAGGTCGGTATCCTTCTTAGAGTATGTTGTGTTACGTGATCTGCTAGATCGGTTTGATTGAATGTGAATTGTTATATGATTGTATGTTTATGTGCATATGGTTGTTTGACTGGGGTTGGTTTGAGGCGGGACCTGCTTTGTGCTGTAGGACAACATACCCAGAGCAGACCGGTTATTCCGAAGGCCCAGCGAGCGGTCCGAATAGGTTGTAGGCCCCACGAGGGCGGACCAGACGTGCCGAGGCTCGGAGAGTGGACCAGGCCGACTGAAGGCCCGATGCGGGCGGACCCGTCATACTGTAGACTCAGAGAGTGGACCAGGTGGGTTGAAGGCACGGTGACGGCGGACCAACCATACTGCAGACTCGAGGGACATGACTAGACTCGGAGGGTGGACTAGGTGGACTGAAGGCTCGACACGGCGGACCAATCACACAGAAGAACCGATGTGCATGGTTGTTTTGTGATTTGTTGTGATATAGCATGTTATGAGTATGGTATATTTGGTTGGTATTTTTGGGGTATCTCACTAAGCTTTCGGGCTTACAGTTGTGGTTTAATGTTTTTCAGGTTCTTCAGGAGACCGTGGCAAGGCAAAGGCGTGATCGTACCGCTCCTCGTGTTTGAGATTTATGATATGGTTCTGGGAATACTCTGATAATAAATGTATTGAAAACCTTTTTGTAATAACATGATTAAAATGGGTTGTTTTTGAAAAGTTAAATTTTGTTGAAATTTTTGGTCGTTACACTATTAAACATTGTAGCTTCAAAATCAACCTACTAAAAAGAGTGTGCAGGGGCAATGTGGTCCTAAAACTTTAAAAATTGAATTCTTTTAAGATAATAACAGTGTGCATGGGGCAGCATGGTCCTAAAACTGTAAAATTTGAATTTGACTAATATAATAATAGTCTGCAGTGGCAATATGGTCCTAAAATTGTAAAAAAAATGTAGAGGTGTTGATTATGATGGCATGTGTGGAATTAGGAAAGATCTAGTAATTCATCATACAAATTCAAGAACACAAGGAGTAAATAAATCTTTGTAAGCTCTTATTAGATCTACAAAGATTATACAAATGGGTTTGTATACAATTTCTCTCTCTAGTCTAACACTCCAAATGGTTCACTTACATAATGGGAGTCACTCACTTCCTATTTATAGGAAAGACTCAACCCATTTACACATACAAAGAGGAAAGCCTAAAACACTACATCCAAGCATGACTTTGCTGTTGGATAAGGTGTGTAAGTCCATAACTATTTCTGGTATGTACTTGACCCGACCCGGCATGGTCCATTTGGGTTGCATGGCACCGTGCAATTGGATAGACTAAATGAGAGAAATAACACTTGGAGATTATTAATATATTATAAGTTCTAATATATTAATAATATTATTTGATTAGTTTGATCAAGAATTAATTTAGAATTAATTATGTGATCAAAAGATAACTAATTAAATATATGGGTTGATTATGTAAATCATCCATATCTTGTATAGTGGGCTAAGAGGCTCCATGGATTATCAAGTTGGGTTCCACCCATAGGATGCTCCATGGGAGTTACAAACCCATGGGTCACGGAAATGAAGAGTCATGACACATTAGGGTTTAACCCTAGATGTGTCAACACTATATAAGAAACATGTTCTCCACCTAAAATCGGATACACTAAGAAACAAGAGGGCTTGGCCGATTTTGAGAAGTGTGTGTTCTCTCATAAGTTCTTCCAAGAGCATTTGGTGTTGTGTGAAGCATTTGAGGCATCACACTTGGGGTGCTAGGCTCACAAGGTTTCAAGGAACACAAACAACAACAAGGTAAGTTATTCTATCTATACTTTAAGTTAAAATTGTTCCCCATGTATGCTAGATAGGAATATAACCTTGGAATTCAACTTTGCATGATAATTAGACAAACATAGATCCAAGGTTATTAGGGTTGCATGTACACTTAGGAAGTGTTAGAATGCTCAAAACCCATCAGTGGTATCAGAGACTAGGCTTGTTTGCTTTTATTTGTGCTTAAAAGTTGAAAAAAAAAGTCGAAAATCCTGCTGTCTACGAATGGACTCGTCGAGTCCATAAGAGGGACTCGTCGAGTTCACGTGTATCTTCAACCAACTCGGCGAGTAAGTTCATGCACTCGGCGAGTAGGGTCGACTGGTTGCAGAATTTCGACTTTAGTTGCTGGAAATGAATTAGAAACATTACCCTAAACTTTTTGGTACTTGAAAAACTTGTTTTGGGTGGTGTAATGTCTTTGCTAATTCATTTACAACAACTAGTTATCAAAATTACAAAGTTTTAAGTGTAATTTAGATTTATGAATGTGTTCATATTCATGTTCTTGTTCTTATGATGTTTTAGATGATCATAGGAATTATTTGTAACCTATGTGGTAGATTAATTCTTGATCATAATGTGTTTTAATGGAGTCCATAACTTGTCCTCAAGTTATGGAAAACCAAGAGTCACACTTGAATTAAAACCATTAAAAGAACACAAGAGTTAGAAAAATGAAGAGTCTTCATTTTATTACTCTATTAAACTCATAAGTTACAAGAAATGAAAAGTTTTGAAAGTTACAAAACTTGCCCTCAAGTTTTGGAACAAATAAAGTTAAGTTAAAACTTTAGTTCCAACCCCTAGAATTTTAAAAGTTAAAATTCAACCCTTATACTTATATTATGATGATTTAATAATTATATATATATGTATAAGAACAAAGTCGTCTTACCGCTAGTACGCCTCATTCACGAAGCCGGTCTATAAGGTGGGTATAAGGTTGTTGCCTATAAAATGGTGACTTAATGGGTGTCTACTCTCACCCACCGCTTGCTTGACTGGTGGAGGGTCGTTAGCCGAACGGGTAAGACAAGGACTTATAAATTCTCATTCAAAGTATGATGAATATAATAAAGTAACTAAATGTTTTATTAAATTCCCAATCTTAGTTACTTTAGGAAAATGTGAATAAGGTGCTAATCCATGAAATTACACTTTACACTTTGTCTAAGTCGTTGGTGGAGCGTGTGTGGTTAACCGGCACACTAACTTGGACTTAACAAGGTAGGTAAAGGGTGACTTAAGGTTTATTATAGTATCGGTGGAGCGTGTGTGGTTTACCGGCACATCGATTGAGTGATAAACTTTCAGGTTACCAAGTGATTTGCATGGTTACTTCACACCTCGTTTTGTGATCCTCGGTATCCCAGTCACAAAACTTGGAGGGCACCCTCGAGATTGAAACATGCCTTTGAAAAGTTCATTGAATCTCAAAGAATCTAGGAATTTCTAAAAACCAATAAAACCTAATGTCTAATATTTCGGTTTTCATGGTGGAAATTGGTGAATCGTCATTCACCTACCTTTCAAATATGGTATAGCTTAGATTACGGCATACCTCTTCTAAGTTATATTATATTGTGATTGGATCCTAGCCTTAATATTACATTTGGGTGTTTTATTAAGGACTCTCTTAAATCTATACTAAACTTGTTCTCCTCTTTCAGATGTCTTCAAATAATGCTTCTGGCTCGAATCCTAATGGCTCCTTTACTCTTATGAGTCTGTGTGGGAAAGTCACCTTTGATGGATCCAACTTCAATGAATGGATCAGAAACATCAGGTTGATTACCCGCTACGAGGACAAAGAATATGTCCTTGACAAGGAGCTTAAGGAAATTGATGAGTCCACTGCAACTCCCCAGGAGATCGCTGACTTTCATACTCATGAAAGAGATGCAACCAAGGTGGCTTGCATCATGTTGGCCACAATGACAGCAGAACTCCAAAAGTCCTATGAGGATTTCTACCCTTATGAAATGCACCAAGATTTGATGGAAAGATACCATCAAAGTGCACGACAAGAGAGGTACGAAATCATCTGCTCCATGATAACAACCATGATGAAGGACGGAGATTCCATCACGAGCCACATGCAGAAAATGCAAAGGTATGTGGATCGTTTGCTGAAGCTTAATGTGAACTTCCCTGAGGAGCTTGCAATAGATATCATTTTGCACTCCTTACCATCGTGCTATGATCAATTCCGCATGACATATCACATGAACAAGGAAGAGGTCACCCTCAGCAAACTTCAGGGACTTCTCAAGACCGCAGAAACAGGTCTTAAGGGGAAGTCGGTTGCTATCACTCCTACTCCAAACTCAACTCCGGTTTTGGCAATCGGGAAAAGTCGAGGGAGGAAGAGAAAGAGATCTTTGAAGGGTACCAAGGCTCGGACCCTTGATGGCTCTTCTTCAAGTGGAACCAAGAAAGGTTTCATTACTCCTTCTTCTGACCCAAAAGAGGCTGAATGCTTCTATTGCCATGAAAAAGCTCATTGGAAGCGGAACTGCCCAAAGTACCAGCAGGATGTGAAGGATGGGAAAGTCAAACCCAACCATGCAGGTATTTACACTATCATTTCTAATAATTCACCCCATTCTAAATCTTGGGTCCTTGATACCGGTTGTGGTATTCATATTTGTTGTGACTTGCAGGGACTAAGAAGAAGTGAGAATGTGGAGCAAGGAAGAATAAACTTGATCATGGGGAATAGGAAAGCTTCACCTGTCACCAAGATTGGAGTTTATACTTTATCGCTAAGTAGTGGGTTTAGTTTAGATTTGAATAAGTGTTGTTACTCGCCAGGAATGGCAAGAAATATTATTTCTTTTCATGCTTTGTACAAACAAGGGTTTACCTTTTCGTTTAATAATGAAGTTGGTTCTATTGATGCTTTCTTTAATAATGTTCTTTATTTTAAAGCATTACCTTGTGATGGTGTGTATGAAGCTGTGTCTGTTGTAGATAACTTAGGAAATAATGTTTTGTGTATTGATTCTACTAATAATAATAACTTGGATAAAGCATCATTATGGCATTGTCGTCTTGGACATATAAGCAAGAAACGCATAGGCCAACTCCAAAAGGATGGAGTCTTGGAGTCATTTGACCTAAAGTCAGATGATAGTTGCGAATCATGCTTACTTGGAAAAATGACAAAGTCACCCTTCACAGGCGTGTGAAAGGGGTGAAGGTTTGTTGGACCTTATACACACGGATGTGTGTGGGCCATTCAAACATGCCACAAGGGATGCTAATCGTTATTATTTGACTTTTACTGATGATTACAGTAGATATGGATATGTCTACTTAATCAAGCATAAGTCAGAGACTTTCGAGAAGTTTAAGGAATTTAAACAGGAAGTTGAGAATCAATTGGGCAGGAACATTAAGATGCTTCGATCCGATCGGGGTGGTGAGTATCTTAGTTCAGAGTTCCTCGACTATCTAAGGGAATGTGGGATTGTCTCACAATTGACACCTCCCAGGACACCACAGTTGAATGGTGTGGCTGAGAGGCGTAATCGAACCTTGTTGGACATGGTTCGTTCCATGATGAGTCGAGCTTCGCTACCAATCTCATTCTGGGGGTATGCCTTAGAGACTGCCGCCCATATCCTTAATCTAGTCCCTACAAAGAAAGTTGCCAAAACTCCTCACGAGATGTGGACTGGTAAAGTACCAAAACTAGACCACATCAAGATTTGGGGTTGCGAGGCTTTCGTGAGACGCGAGACTCATGATAAGCTCGAACCCCGAAGCGAGAGGTGTATTTTCATCAGCTACCCACAGCAATCCTTTGGTTACCTCTTCTACAGACCTAGTGACAATGTGGTCTTTGTAGCAAGAAGAGGAGTCTTTCGAGAAAGAGAGTTTATAAGCCAAGGAGACAGTGGGAGGCAAATTGATCTTGAAGAAATTCAAGAGTCAAGTGGTGATGGAACTTCAAAATCTAGCCCTCAACTTGAGGAGGAAACTCCTGTTGAGCCAATTGACGAATCTGTACCTCTGAGGCGTTCCACGAGAGTTAGGAGTGCACCTGAGCATTACTATGGATTCCATATTACTGCAGAAGGTGAGACACTTATTAGTGATGGGACACTAGTAAGTCAAGATGACCCTAACAGCTACGAGGAAGCTATGGCAGGCCCCGAGTCTGCTAAATGGAAAGAGGCTATGGATAGCGAGATACAATCCATGTATGACAATCAAGTTTGGAACTTGGTTGAGAATGTACCAGGTCGTAAGACTGTAGGGTGCAAATGGGTCTTCAAGAAGAAGACCGACATGGATGGTAAAGTACACACTTATAAGGCTAGACTGGTTGCAAAGGGCTTCTCTCAAATTCCTGGAGTGGATTATGATGAGACCTTTTCTCCGGTAGCCAAGATTAAGTCTATTCGGGTTCTGTTAGCCATAGCCGCATTTCATGACTATGAAATTTGGCAAATGGATGTCAAAACCGCTTTCCTTAATGGAAAGTTGGCTGAAGATGTTTACATGAGTCAACCAGAGGGTTTTGTCAGCAACGAGTACTCTAATAGAGTGTGTAAGCTTGAGAAGTCCATTTATGGATTAAAGCAAGCACCTCGCAGATGGAATCTTTGCTTTGATGAAAAGGTCAAGGAATTTGGCTTTTCTAGGAGTGAAGATGAATCTTGTGTGTATGTCAAGGCTAGTGGGAGTATAGTTAGCTTTTTGGTATTGTATGTGGATGACATACTACTCATAGGAAACGACATTCCAACCCTGCAGGAAGTAAAGTCCTGGCTTGGAAAGTGTTTCGCTATGAAGGACCTTGGTGAAGCTGCCTATATTTTATCGATAAGGATCTTGAGAGATCGGAGTAAAAGACTAATTGGACTTAGTCAAAGTACCTACTTGGATAAGGTGCTGAAGAGATTCAGCATGCAAGACTCCAAGAAAGGAGAGTTGCCCATCCAGAGTAACGCCAAACTGAGTAAGACACAAAGCCCTAGCACTGAGGCTGAGATAGCACAAATGAGTCGAGTACCTTATGCTTCGGCTGTAGGATCGATCATGTATGCTATGACGTGTACTCGACCTGATGTAGCTTTTTCCCTGAGCATGGTTAGCAGGTTTCAGGGGAACCCTGGCAAGGCACACTGGACTGCGGTAAAGAATATTCTCAAGTACCTACGAAGGACTAAGGACTGGGTCCTTACCCTCGGTGGGAGTGATGACTTGAGAGTTGTAGGGTATAGTGATGCTAGCTTCCAGACTGATAGGGATAATTTCCGCTCTCAGTCGGGCTGGGTCTTTACCCTAAATGGAGGAGCAATTTCTTGGAAGAGTTCCAAGCAAGAGACAGTGGCAGATTCTACTTGTGAATCAGAGTATATTGCAGCTAGCGAGGCGGCAAAGGAGGCGTTATGGCTGAGGAACTTCATTGGAGACCTTGGAGTTGTACCAGCTATTAAAGAGCCAATGGAAATTTTCTGTGATAGTGAAAGTGTTGTTGCCTTAGCCAAGGAACCAAGGGATCACGGGAGATCTAGACACATCGACAGAAAATACCATTTCATCAGACATCGGATCGAAGAAGGACTCCTCGTGGCAAAGAGGGTATCATCAGATGAGAATCCGGCAGATCCCCTCACGAAGGGACTGACTCGGGTTAAGCATCTCCAGCATGCTCGGAGCATAGGACTGAAGGATGATATTAGATTTAGTAGTTAGATAACCTCGAAATTTGTAAAGTGTAATTGACATCTGATGATGAATAAAAGTGTTTTATTTATGAGTAAAGTGTTGCTATCTCTTGTCGATCGTTTACTATATTTCTTTTGCATGTTTTGACTTCCAGAATAATTTTTGTTTGGTATAACATATTATTCAAACCTCCACAGTCGGTCATATGTCGGAAGTAGATATGAATCAAGACTTTCATGTTTGGTTGTAGAGGTCTTGGACAAGGCTACAGCAATCATGAGTGCTCAAAAGTTCTGAGCATTGGACTCAACCCACGCGCACTGGAATCACTTCATGGAATTCTATCTCGAGTGATCGTGAGACAGTAATATCGTATAAGTCTTCAAACCTAGAGATATGATTTGTTACTTACAAGTTGTTTATGCATTGATTGTACGAAAAACGCATTGGTAACTCGATGTTATAAATCGTGCTCTTGTGTGTAATTCAATGAGTGGTAGAACAAACATATGAGTCGAAGTTTATCTGTTCCTTCTTGGATTAGAAGCTGATATCTGGGCCCCTCGATGATTTTGTTTTGACCTATGTACCGGGCCCGGTCAGAACTAAGTTGATGTGTTCAATTAAGTTCTTTGTCGAACAAATCGGAAATCGGGAAACAAACTGTTGGACAATAAGTAAGACATTGTTCCGTGTATTTGTCCGACTGATATCTAGAACAGAGGATTATATGATCACTTATCTTAAATGGCGTACCATCATCTTCTCAGTTCCGAGAAACCTTGTAAAGAGCTACGATTGCCGATCGGTTCCTGAAGTCATACTTGCAGTAATAGTTATTAGACTTATCCAAGTGGGAGACTGTTGGATAAGGTGTCTAAGTCCATAACTATTTCTGGTATGTACGTGACCCGACCCGGCATGGTCCATTTGGGTTGCATGGCACCGTGCAATTGGATAGACTAAATGAGAGAAATAACACTTGGAGATTATTAATATATTATAAGTTCTAATATATTAATAATATTATTTGATTAGTTTGATCAAGAATTAATTTAGAATTAATTATGTGATCAAAAGATAACTAATTAAATATATGGGTTGATTATGTAAATCATCCATATCTTGTATAGTGGGCTAAGAGGCTCCATGGATTATCAAGTTGGGTTCCACCCATAGGATACTCTATGGATGCTCCATGGGAGTTACAAACCCATGGGTCATGGAAATGAAGAGTCATGACACATTAGGGTTTAACCCTAGATGTGTCAACACTATATAAGAGACATGTTCTCCACCTAAAGACAAACTCTTTAGGAGTATAGTTGGTTAAAATCATTTTATCTACCCTCCTATTATCATTTAATGATGTACTAATTTTCCATATTCACAATCTTTACAATTTAGTCCATTTATTATCTTAAAATTAGTTGTTAACTAGTTATATTTGCAACGTGGACATTTATTCCAACAACCGATCTACAAAATGTAAAATTAATCATACCACCGACCAATATCGATCATGTATTTCATTGCAACGCGGACGTTCTCACCTACCAATGATAGTAACAATTATTTACGCAAGTATCACAATATGATATGCATGTGAACAATTGGTGGAATCAAAGTGAAACAAACGGTTAAAGAATTTTAAAGACAAAGATCAACATTTACCTATTGGTTTTGCAATGACGGAGTATACAAAGAACTTTGCAGTGTATACTGGTAACATGGCCATGGACGAAATTGCTTGGAAAAACATAGTAACAACAATAAATGATGGGTCTAGACTAAGATACATTAATATAGCCCAAACAAAAAGTAACAAAGGTATATGCGTAAGTGTTTTATCTTTATAATATATGAAGATGCTTCATTTGTCTTAAGTGTTTTAGCATATGGTGTCATAGGTATAATCAAACTTTTGCACTATAAATATACACTCGATTAGTACTTCTATATCAATCTAATCCAAAATGGCAAAAAGCACCAATCCTCTTGCCGTTATATTTGTTTTTCTCTTCGTCTTCTTCCTAGTCTTGCGTATAGGTAAGCAAAAACCGAAAAACTGGTTCTCAATGAAAAAAAACATCATTAATTAGTTGCTAAAAAGTATGTTGCTATTAGATTTTTTGTGCCCAACGTTTTGTAAATTGGTGATGGTAAAGTTATCAAACTTTGTCTGGTTTTATTTTTATATAATGTTGAACATAACTGTAGATACAGTGGTGGGTACGAAAGAGACAAACAAGGTATGCGAGCGGAGAAGCAAGACATGGTCAGGGTTTTGTGGAGACTCAAAGCACTGTGATCAGCAATGTCGGGAATGGGAGGGGGCAAAACATGGAGCTTGTCACCGAGATGGAGTTGGGAGGGCATGCTTTTGCTATTTTAATTGCTAAATGTTACAAGATCGGTGAAGAACGGGCGAGGTGTATCATGAGTTTCGTAATTTCTAGCTCTTTGAATAAAAGTAATAAGTGAAGGTTTAATTATTGTTGTTGTAATCAATAAATGAGTGTTTTTAAATATTAAATAATTATTGTTTTCGTTTTAAATGCAATATTTCGTAGTTGAAATTTCACCAAAAGTATTTGATTCCAAAAATGATAAACCTCGCAGAAAACAAAAATCCAAGAAATTCCATGGGTTTGGATTGAGCCCAATATGAATATCACCATTGAATCGAATTTGATAGTTGATATAAAAAAATTATATTTAGCTAAATCCGAATAAACACAGGTTGTCCAGTTTCACCGATTAAACATTCTCCCGTCCAAGGGATTGGATCGAGCCCAATATGAATATCACCATTGAATGGAATTTGATAGTAGATATAAAAAAAAATATTTAGTTGAATCCGAATAAATACAGGTTGTCCAGTTCCATCGATTATACATTTTCTCATCCAAAACTATTAACAAAACCAATTATGTAAACATATACTCTAGGGTTTGGTTGAAATAGAACTACATATTGATGGTCTCAAACCGGTCTCAGGGTCGCTCAACGGTCCGGCCTTGGAATGATCTGAATTTTTCTGGACCTATTTTTTCGGTCTGGTCTTTTAGAACTGATCTCATGATTTTAATGTGTGTAATTTTTTTCACTTTGATTTCGATTTTTTTCGATTTGATCTTTGATTTTGATTTTTATCTAGATAGAGATATATATCTGAGTTGAGTGTGAGGGTGAAAATTACTAAGTTATTTTGTATTTCAATTGGCCCAACTAATAGTGGTATTGGGCCTAAGAAAGGCCTCAAACTTTGACCGAACAACTAACAACGTGGTGAAAGTAGGAACTTAGGGTTATTACTTTTTAATCAATCGCAAGAGCGTCGGGCACCACTTAGATTAAAGAATGGAATAATGTCATTAACCATGATATTGGTGAGGCAAAGATCGTGTTTTTGAAAGGAGTTGAGGAGGATAATCTAGCTTTTCCACTAGATTTTGCAGGGATTATTGTTGTAATTGATACACGGTAGTCTATTAAACATTGTAGCTTCAAAATCAACCCACTAAAAAGAGCGTGCAGGGGCAATGTGGTCCTAAAACTTTAAAAATTGAATTCTTTTAATATAATAACAGTGTGCATGGGGCAGTATGCTCCTAAAACTGTAAATTTTGAATTTTACTAATATAATAACAGTGTACAGTGGCAATATGGTTCTAAAACTGTAAAAAAATTAATTTTATTAATATAAAAAGTGTACAGGGGCAATATTGTCCTAAAAATGTAAAAATTGATTTTTTTTTAATATTAAAACAGTGTTTAGGGGCAATATCATCCTACAACTTAAAATTTGATTTTTATTGATATAAAAAACAGTGTTCATGGGCAATATCGTCCTAACACTGTAAAAATTGATTTTTTTTAATGTAAAAACAGTGTGCAGGGTCAATATGGCCCTAAAACTTTAAGAATTGAATTTTATTAATATAAAAACAGTGGGCAGGGGCAATATAGTCCTAAAACTATGAAATTGTTTCTGAACAACTTGATTGCTACAACATTTGTTACCAGCATAGTTTTTTCCAATAAAGTTTTAAATAAAGAACACTACAAAGCTAAATTGACATAATATCTTTTTATCGTGAATGAGGCACCATGTCATGACCTTTTCTATAATATTAATCGTGTGCTAAAGTACATTGCTATAATCCGGAATGTGATTGCTTCAAGGATTAAGGGTTTAATCCTTCTATCATAAATCATGCTTTATTGGTCTCATCACTGATTAATTACTGCGTATTTTCTTTTGGGTGAACTTTTTCATTATCCATATGGTGCTCAAATGTTTCTTTTTTATGTCATATTTTGTTATTTTAAAGAAGAGTTCTCTGTCTAAGTTCATAACAGGTATATGTTTCACTGATATTCTTATGTTTTCTTCTAGTTCATACAAAACCAAGGGTTTATTTTCAGTGTCTCGAATGAAAATGAAATACAGGTATGGTATCTATATGTCCATGTAATTTCATCTCTTATATCCTTACAAAAATGCTTATGATTTTGAAAGGTTTGGGATCTAGAACGGTGACAGTTGGATGCTAATTTATAATGCGGATCCAATATAAGTGCATTCTCTGTAATTTGTAGCACCAATTACATGTGAGTTTCCCCAAAAGTTGACTTCTTACATTTCATATTTTCAATTTGATGTAAAAGGACCATAGGAATGTTCATCGTTAATTGTATATTATTGCAAACAGATACATTAGAGATGAGTATGGATATTTGTCTATGTTGAAGTATGAAATTGAAGAAGGGAATATCCAACTTATGTCCTATCAGCTTCCTCCAGATGTCATAGCTGGTAATGCAATTGCTCACTACTGACTTCTACTAATTGATAGTTGGCACATTTTTTACATAATTAAGATAAATAATTATCATTACTTTCCATTTTGGCAGATGGAGGTGGGATTCAAATACCTGAGCACCAGTATATTTGTGGGACTTCTTGTCCAACGGTGTTCCACTGGGAAGACGTATAGAAAATAATTAATCTTTTCTTTTTGGTTTATCATTGAAATTCATTACCTATTTTCTTTCTTTATGATCAGTAGGCCAATCTTTCATAATGTCCATAAATGGATTGGGCTAAGTTATGTTGCATGTATCTTTTAATCTGCAAAGTGTTGATTGCATATCAAAACGGGTTGATAATTTTATGGGCTATGGGTATACTCAATTTTCTATATATGGGTTTTATTTTTCAACTTAATCTAAAAAAATGTTATGTATTCATTTTTACACAAGGTATTGTTTACCATAAATTTTGTTTGTTATTTGGGTGAAATAAGAGTCATTACTATTTTTTCTTAACTCATTATGTCATAATGTGTCCGTTTCTGAGGCTAATTTTGTAATACTCATGTTTTTTCAATTTCTTTAGTGTGTCCAACCCCGCAAAATAAGATTTTTTTTCCTAGTTAATATACACATGAAAGGCATAACAGCGTTATGAACAGTAAATTATGTGAGGGGCGCTGCTTTTTGACATAAATGGTCCATAAAATTTAATAAGATTGTCAATTTTGGCCCACTTTTTAAATTTTATTCAGTTTTAGGCCATTTTTTTAAGTCAAAAACCAGTTGGACCACTTTTGATTTTTTTTTTCAGTTAATATTTTTTAATGTCAGCATCACTTACTAGTTATATTAGTACTCCGTGTTTTGTGATAAGTTGCTAGTTTTTATTTTTATTTTTTTTAGATTTAAAATCACAAGTTACAAAACAACCCTTGTAGTTTGATAACTTCTGCCTATCTTTAAATTTTATTAGTTTGGAGTATTAAATTTGAAAGGGGGGGGGGGGGGGGGGGGGGGGGGTTAATTATTTGGAAATATTGACTTTACTAAGGTTATGATGAAAAATATAATTACGAAATCTTATAAAATTATTGGTTGTCTGAATGAGACATATTAATAGTTTAAAACCATGAACACATATAACGTTTTTTCTAGTATTGTAGCCTTAAAGAGCATGTTGGTTAAACGTAGGGTATATATCTGCAAGTAGCGTGATAACATTCGATTAAGATCTAACGCCAACAAGGTGAGTTTTTTTTCGTGTTCTGTGGTTGCTCACACATAAATATTTATCATATGTTTATTATGCGGTTTTTATTTATTTATTAATAGTATTTTTTATGTTAAGTATTGTTGCGTGCAAATTTTATTTTGGATTTGTTATATACCGTGTGTGTTTTGTTGGATGACATGTTTAGTAGGAACGGGTAAGTGTTTAATCGTCGTGGTCATGATAGATGTGTGTGATTGGCGGGGATGGGAATTGAGAATCATAATCATTTCTTTGGATATTTAAAATTCTTGAGTACAATTTGATAGGTTGTACCAAGGAGAGGGGAAACGATCCATTGGTTCTTTCTCTGGATAATTAATCATTTCCCTGAATTATGTTATTGGGTGATATGTTTTGCTGAAGATATATGATAAACCTATTTGTTTTTTTAAGTGATGCACATGTATGTGCAAAACGAACTCACTAGGCCCTAGGCTTACCCTTTTAGAAATTTCAAAATGTGCGCAATTTAGAAAACTATTTAACAAGTGGCAGTAAGAAGGCTAACGAGAATGATTGACTAACAAGACGACAAATGAGTTCCGCAAAGACGTAACATTCAAAGCTCTTCGGTTGAAGACTTTATTTTATTTTATTAATGTTTCCACTGTAGTTTAATCTATAACTAAGTTTATAATTGATCTTGAAAGATGTTGAAATGATTATTAGCCATTTAATCGATATTTGAAAAGTGGGGTGTTACAAAGCACCGTTTTCTTACTCACTGTATTTGGCAGATGAATTGCTCTATCACTTTTAACTCAAGCTCCATAAATTGTCAAAAAGGGGTTACATATAAATTTACATGTAATAAGTTTATGTCATACCACCTTAGATATCAAAAGGAAGATAAACAATGTAAAACTACAATAAGATTATATTTAACTTCTTAATTTCCACATCGGATACAAACAAAATTGGCACGATAACTAGCCTCATAAATTTAGCCCATAATTTCTATTGATTTATTCAATAAACCAATTTAATACATAATCATCAATAATTCAACATGGGGTTTTACTATTTCACATCATCAAAAAGCATAGATTGTATTTGTTTAATACTTCATGTTGATCATATATATATATATATATATATATATATATATATATATATATATATATATATATATATATATATATATATATATATATATATATATATATATATATATATATATATATATATATATATATATATATATATATATATATATATATAATGCCCAAATTTAACATTATTAATGACCAATGGATCTAAAAAGCTCTTTTTTCAACTCCATTTACTTCGATAACATTATCTTACAAAGCATACATAGTGTTTATCTATTTAATTGCATAAACTACAACTACTATTATATTTGAGAACTAAATTCTATAATACTCAAAGACAAAATCTTTAGGAGTAAGAGTAAACCTTAAAACTCATAGTTGGTTAAAATCATTTTATCTACCCTCCTATTATCATTTAATGATGTACTAATTTTCCATATTCACAATCTTTACAATTTATTCCATTTATTATCTTAAAATTAGTTGTTAACTAGTTATATTTGTTTCATTGCAACGTGGACATTTATTTCAACAACCGATCTACAAAATGTAAAATTAATCATACCACCGAACAATATCGCTCATGTCTTTCATTGCAATGCGGACGTTCTCACCTACCAATGATAGTAACAATTATTTACGCAGGTATCACAATATGATGTGCATGTGAACAAATGGTGGAATCAAAGTGAAACAAACGGTTGAAGAATTTTAAAGACAAAGATCAACCTTTACCTATTGGTTTTGCAATGGTGGAATATACAAAGAACTTTGCAGTGTATAGTGGTAACAAGGTTATGGACGAAATTGCTTGGAAAAACATAGTAACTACAATAAATGACGGGTCTAGACTAAGATACATTTATATAGCCCAAACATAAGGTAACAAAGGTATATTCGTGAGTATTTTATCTTTATAATATATGAAGATGGTTCATTTGTCTTAAGTGTTTTGGCATATGGTGTCATTGGTTTAATCAAACTTTTGCACTATAATTATACACTCGATTAGTACTTCTATATCAATCTAATCCAAAATGGCAAAAAGCACCAATCCTCTTGCCGTTATATTTGTTTTTCTCTTCGTCTTCTTCCTGGTGTTGCGTATAGGTAAGCAAAAACCGAAAAACTAGTTCACAATGAAAAAAATATATCATTAATTAGTTGCTAAAAAATATGTTGCTATTAGATTTTTTGTGCCCAACGTTTTGTAAATTAGTTATGGTAATTTTATTAAACTTTGTCTGGTTTTATTTTTATATAATGTTGAACGTAACTGTAGATACAGTGGTGGGTACCAAAGAGACGAACAAGGTATGTGGGCGGAGAAGCAAAACATGGTCAGGGTTTTGTGGAGACTCAAAGCACTGTGATCAGCAATGTCGGGAATGGGAGGGGGCAAAACATGGAGCTTGTCACCGAGATGGAGTTGGGAGGGCATGCTTTTGCTATTTCAATTGCTAAATGTTACAAGATCGGGGAAAAATAGACGACGTGTATCATGTGTTTCGTAGTTTCTGGCTCTTTGAATAAAAGTAATAAGTGAAGGTTTAATTATTGTTGTTGTAATGAATAAACGAGTGTTTTTAAATATTAAATAATTATTGTTTTTGTTTTAAATGCAATATTTCATAGTTGAAATTTCACCAAGAGTATCTTATTCCAAAAATAATAAACTTCATATAAAACAAAAATCCAAGAAATTCCATGGGATTGGATCGAGCCCAATATGAATATCACCATTGAATCGAATTTGATAGTAGATATAAAAAAAATTATATTTAGTTTCATCCAAATAAATATAGGTTGTCCAGATTCAACGATTACACATTCTCTCGTCCATGAGATTGGATCGAGCCCAATATGAATATCACCATTTAATGGTATTTGATAGTAGATATAAAAAAAAGTATACTTAGTTGAATCCGAATAAATACAGTTTTCTAGTTCCATCGATTACACATTCTCTCATCCAAAACTATTAACAAAACCAATTATGTAAACTTATACTCTAGGGTTTGGTTGAAAAAAAACTACATATTGATGGTCACAGACCGGTCTCAGGTCGCTCAACGGTTCGGCCTTGGAATGATCTGAATTTTTCTAGACCTGTTTTTTCGGTCTGATCTTTTAGAACCGGTCTCATGATTTTAATGTATGTAATTTTTTTCACTTTGATTTCGATTTTTTTCGATTTAGTCTTTGATTTTTATCTAGATAGAGATATTTGAGTTGAGTGTGAGGGTGAAAATTACAAAGTTATTTTGTATTTTCAATTGGCCCAAGTAATAGCCGTATTGGGCCTAAGAAAGGCCCCAAAATTTGACCGAACAACTAACAACGTGGTGAAAGTAGAAACTTAGGGTTTTTGCTTTTTAATCAATCGGAAGAGCGTCGGGCACCACCGTTACCGTCCTTCGTCGGATCCTCCCTCCGCCGCGGATCCTCTACTATCTCACCTGATCCAATGGTACGTATATCCCCTTCTAAAATTTTCTTCTTTCTTTTCTAGAATCGTTGCTTGTATATTTAGGGGGTGTTTGGATAGGAAAAAAAGAGGTGTTTATTGCTTATTCCCAGAATAAGCTAATTTGAGTGTTTGGATAAAATCCAACTTTTTAAGTTAAATAAGCTAATTTTAATAAGCATCCCTCCCCATGCTTATTGCTTATTGTTTATTCCCACCACAAATAAGCTATAAGCAATAAGCTAAAAAGTTAATCCAAGCACCCCTTTACTATTTAAACACCCTAAAATCGACATTATTTTTGTAGGCTTCGAAGAAGGAGAAGGCACCTCCGCCGTTTTCCAAACCCGCTAAGTCCGTCGGTGGAAAGCAGAAGAAGAAGGTCACAATACATTTACATTGTTTCGAGCTTGTTGATGATTATTGATTTGTTTGCATCTCTGAGTTTGTTTCCAAGCTGTAATACTATAATTTTGATGATCATGAAATTGATGTTGCGTAATGCAGAAATGGGGCAAGGGAAAGCAAAAGGAGAAGGTAAACAACATGGTGTTGTTTGATAAAGCAACGTATGATAAGCTACTTTCCGAGGCACCCAAATTCAAGCTCATCACTCCTTCAATTCTCTCTGATCGTTTGAGGGTATTTCTTTTTCTCTACATTCTTATTCTTTCTATTGCAGACATCTCTTTGCAGCATCATTTAGGTTAAATTCTTGTGTCAAAATAGAATGTGCCTTACTTTATGGATACATTTAATTTTAGGGTTTTAGGATCACTTATGAGATTGTATCCATGATCTGAAAATGTTACCTCGGAGGAATATTACATGTGGCTCCAAAACTCACTTTTTTCAACCAAAGGATCTTAATATATTTTGATGATTTTGTTTTGACCTCCATATATCTTGTTCTCTTTGTCCGATTTATTGTATCTTTGACCAGCCTCTTCTATAGGACAAAAAAGGATTAGCATAATGAATCATGAACTAGGTTTTCTTGTTTGTAATTTGTTGAAATACATATCTTAATATCTAGTTATGGTAAAACATTTTTGGAATATATTTTTTTTCTTTCTTGTTCTTACATTAATAGGAGATGTGGACATTTTTTAAGCGACTTATTCTTTGCTTTCATAGTCCTGTTCACTTTGCCTTTGAGTTTGGTATAATAAAAATATAAAAGAAAATGGTAGATTGGGGACCACAAGGATAATGTATTCTTCGTTGTAAACATTGTATAGAATAATCTAGGCCTCCAGGGTAATTTATTATGACTAGGATGAGCAGGGTATTTTTGTCTTTTGTATATATGCCCCAGCTTCTTCGGTGGACAAATGTTCGAAATCTGTTTCACTGACCGGTCTCAGTCATAGTCTTATGCATGTCAAACACAATACGAAGCTATCAGGTTTTGTTCTGTCATATCATGTGCAACAAATATATGTTTAAAGTTGGATTACATCATATTTTTAAATCCTATACTTCTATTTATGTATTCCGATTATGAATATTTTTTTAATGATGATGAGAGATTAATGGATCACTAAAAAGAAAAGCGATCACAGAGTTGATGGTAAGAGGTGCAATTCAGATGGTTTCTGCTCATTCAATGTCACATCCCGATTCCAGGTATAAATTTAATTAAATAATAATTGGTCTTATGTCCTACTCGGCGAGTTGGTTGCCCTACTCACCGAGTAGCAGTGGGAATGGAACACGTGTTTAGTGACCTACTCGGCGAGTCCACCAAGGGACTCGGTGAGTAGGAGGTGCAGATGAAACCCTAAATTCTGGGGGTTTTACACCCTATTTAAAGGATCATTGGCCTCCACCAGCCTCCTTTTATGCTTCTTGTCCCTCTCAAACCCTAAAATGTGTGTGTGTTCTTTGGTGTCCAAGCTTGAAGGAGTAACCTTGGAAGGAAGCATTTGAAGAAGCAAGGAAAAACAACGCCAGGAACTCGGGGAAGCTAAGGGATTGCATCAGACATCACTCTCTGGAAGGTAATAGGCTATTCCTTAAGCTCTTTTCACTTTGAACCTCCTTTGGATGGGTGTTATGAAGGACTCTCCATGTTTAAGCTAAGATCTGAAGTTATAACTTTAGATCTAGACTTCCCTTGACCTCTAGATCCATAAAGTTCCCAGATTGTGCAAGGTTGAAACTCTCCCAAGGTGTAAAACTCCATTAAAGAGCTTAGATTGATCATTTCGGGCCTTTAGAGCCTTGCATGTATGTAAAGATTGCAACTTTACGTGATAAACGTGCCTTAGGAGCTTGGATTTGTAATTTGGGGCCTTGCCATGGCTTAAAGAGCATCTGCATGGATTAAGATCTGCATGGACTCGGCGAGTTGATTAAGGGACTTGGCGAGTCCGTTGAAGATGGCCATGAACTCGACGAGTTGGATGAAAAACTCGGCGAGTTCGCTGAAGATTGCCTTGAACTCGACGAGTGTTAGAAAACTTGGCGAGTTGGCTAGGGTTTCTTCCAAAATCTTGGCCGCATATGAACTCGACGAGTTAAAAGGAGACCTCGACGAGCAAATCAAGGATTTCACGACTTCTCGAAATCAGGAAGAACTCAGCGAGTCGGCGACCTGCACTCAGTGATTCGAGTCAACATAGACTGTTGACTCTGACTGTGGACCTTGACTTGGACCAAGGGTTGACCAATTGAATTTTGTGGGTTTCTGGGATTAGGAGATTTATGAAAAAGGTTTTGTGGTACTTGTAGGTGGTGGAGTTCGTGTTAGACCCAGTAGTTGAGATTTCTTATTTCCGACGACAGTTGCGAGGTGAGTTATCCTCACTATACTAAGGGGTCTAAGGCACCAAGGCCAGCCCATTGGATATGATATCCTAGTAGTTGTATTATGTTGAGTCAGAGTTAGTTATGCATGCTAGTTTGATACTCTTGAGGGTAGGACTGTAGGACTACCTGTGATACTGATTGATTTCCTGTATGTGCATTATCTGTTACATGTGATATGTTATGTGAGATGGGTTGAGGTTGTACTGCTCCGTGCGATAGCCATCAAACCCTAAAGTATTGCAGATATGAGTTGAGGGCCCGATAGGCATTCCAGACTCATACTGAGGACTTGGGGGCATTCCAGATACGAGTTCAGGGCCTGGTAGGCATTCCAGACTCACACTGTGGGCCCAGGGGTATTCCAATCTGTAAAGTTGTGGACCCATTATGTGCTATTCTGTTCAGTTTTTATGATATGTTAAGGTGTGACAGGGTTATGTGGACTGTATGTGTGTCGGTATTTTGGGGGTAACTCACTAAGCTCTCGGGCTTACAGTTTCAGTTTATTGTTTCAGGTACCTCAGGGGATCGTGGCAAGGCGAAGGCATGATCGTACAGCTCCTCCTATTGTGTTATGTTTCTGGGAAAACTCTGATATAAATGTATTTTCAAAACAAAGTTGTAATGTTTTGATGAATTCGACGTGTTTTTGAAAATTTAAATTTTGGCTTAAATTTTGAGTGTTACAAGTTGGTATCAGAGCCTTGGTTTGAGTGAATTGGAGGAACATTCGTGTGAATCCAGTCTCAAATCGAGGAAAGATTTTCAAAATGGTTTTAAATGGTTTTCAAAATAAGTAAAGGAGGATGCAGGGTGTACGATCAGCCGGAGCCAGTAAGTAGACCCCAAAATACCATATAGTTATTGATATTGTGATATGTTAGAACAGCGTGCTAGTACTAGGCTAGGGATCTTCAGGAATTGCATGATAGAATTGCCTGATTATATGATCCCTGATAGCCTAGGGATCCCTTATGTGAGATTGACATCATTACTGTAGTTGTCTAATGTATGCATCACAGTTGTACCTAATTAAGATCTTATAGCCTGAGAATGTTTGATTTGGCCTTATGTTCTGTTCTTGTTTGATTGGGAGCTTGGGGTAGGGTTGGATATTTAAAAGTCGTCCAGTGTTATGTATGGCTAGCATACATTAGTGCTGCAGGGTTGGTGGAAGTTTCATGGATAAGAGGGATTGAGTGAGACCGAGAGGTCAATTATGAGATATTTAGCATTCCTCTAGGAGTGAGGGTTGAGCGCTCGCCTTGTTGTACATATTGTTAGGGTGTTGTGGGGATACTTGGAACAAATATGGGTAGGTGTGGAAGGTAGTAGGGGCCCATGCTACTGAAAGCACAGAACCTATACGCGTGCCAAGTAAGTCGCAATCCCTAGGGTTAGTAGGGAGTTGGCTCCCAAAGATTTATATGAATTATCTAATATCTTGTGCTATGTTTCAGAATGGTGATGACGAGACGCTTCGTGGTTGGATCCGGTTTGGGATCAGGATCAGGGGATGGAGGTCAGGACGGGCCGACAACACCTGAGCCAGTGGTGCAGATGGGTATAGAGGAGTTGGATGTCAGGATTCCGAAAATCCTGCATGATGAGGTTGTTGTTGCATTCTGGGCTCAGTTACCGGAGATGTTCGGGTCGATTAAGACCGCCATGGTGGAGTATTTTGATGAGCGCTATGCAGCCCTTGCAGAGACAGCCGCCGCAGCAGCTGCATCAGTTGTATTACCGACGAGGGGAGGAGTTGGTAGGGGTTTTCAGTACAGGGACTTCGATAACACGAAGTCCCCTACTTATGATGGGATGCAGGATCCCATCAAGGCTATGAGGTGGATTTCAGATGTGGAGTGGTGTTTCTTCACCTGCTCGTGTCCTGCTGACCAAAAGGTCAGGTGTGCTCTGAACCTGCTTAGGTCGGGGGCCAAGGACTGGTGGAGATTGCGACTGGGTCATACTCTGATGATCAGAGAGCTGCTGTTACTTGGGAGCAGTTCAGGGATATGTTCCGTGCCCGTTACATTCCACGAGTTGAACGGGAGCAATTTTCACAGGAGTTTTTGAGTTTGAGACAGGATGGGGAGTCGGTGACGGAGATCACCCGAATGTTCACTGAGAGGGCGATGTTTTACCCGGAGTTTGATTTAGAGCAGGCTCAGATGACCCGTTATCTGAGCATGCTCAAGACGGATATCCATCAGTTTGTGTCTACCCAACGATGTGATACTCTTCTAGAGTTGCAGGAGGCCGCCAGACGGTGTGAGTTGGAGATTGAGAAACAGTTGAGAGAACAGCGGCAGGCCCCGACACATTCTCAGCCGGCGGCGAAGCGGTCTAAGACCGCTGATACTAGGACTGGGGGTCAGCAGAGCCGCACAAGTGGGAAGTGTGGCAAGGGTCATTCTTGTGTGTGCCGAGCTGGTAGTGGATGCCACAAATGTGGAAGGGAGGGGCATTACGTGAGGGACTGTCGCCAGGCTGCTCCAGTTCAGAGTCTAAGGTTATGTTACCATTATGATCAGGTTGGCCATTTGAAGGCCAACTCCCCGTTACTCGCCGCCATGCCGGCGCAGGCTCCAGCACCGGCTACTTTGAGGATCACGGATGGGAGACCAGTCAGGACCGAGCCTCCAAGGGTTCAGGGTCGTGCCTTCCAGCTTACAGCGGAGGAGGCCAGAGCAGCACCGGATGTGGTTGTTGGTATGTTTCTATCCTTATCTCGTTATTTTTATATCTGTTGCATTCTTATCTGTGGCACCTATGGTTAGGTATGTTTTTAGTGAACTCCTTGCCTACTTTGGTCTTATTTGACTCGGGGGCGAGTCGGTCCTTCGTATCTCAGACATTTAGTAGGGGGTTCAGTGCACCAGTGGGAGAGTTAGAGTGTCCGTTGCGAGTGT
This sequence comes from Lactuca saligna, assembly GCF_052625555.1. NCBI lineage: Eukaryota > Viridiplantae > Streptophyta > Magnoliopsida > Asterales > Asteraceae > Lactuca > Lactuca saligna. The sequence continues at coordinate 175,054,687 of NC_136425.1, forward strand.
CTATCGCCAACGAACACGGGGTTTCTTCTTCTTCAGTTTATCGAGGGTGTGACTTGGAGATTTTCGGGGTGTCATTTCCGATAGATTTGATTCCGATTCCCATGGGGGAGGTATGCGTGATTGTAGGCATGGATTGGCTCAGTCGATTTGGTCCCATGATCGACTGTGAGGGGCAGCGTGTAGTAGTTCGAACCCCAAGTGGGGGAGAACTGATTGTTATGGCGAAAGCACCAGAGTGGGATCAGGGTTTTGTTCAGCTGCTAGGGCACGGCAGTACCTTCAGCATGGGTGTACAGGTTAACTAGCGTACGTGATAGATACGCGAGCCAGGGACCAGATTTCGGTTTCCGACGTGCCGGTGGTCAGGGAATTCGCAGATGTATTCCCGGAGGAATTACCAGGGATACCTCCGGAAAGGCAGGTCGAGTTCAGGATTGACCTGGTGCCAGGTGCAACCCCTATTGCTAAGGTGTCGTACCGGTTGGCACCGCCAGAGATGCAGGAGCTGTCATCGCAGCTGCAGGAACTGCTGGGCAAACAGTTCATTCGGCCTAGTAGTTCTCCATGTGGAGCACCGATACTTTTCGTCCGGAAAAAGGATGGTTCACACCGGATGTGTATCGACTATCGGGAGTTGAATAAGTTGACGGTGAAGAACCGTTACCCACTCGCGAGGATAGACGATCTCTTCGACCAGTTACAGGGTGCATCTTGGTTTTCTAAGATAGACTTGAGGTCTGGGTATCATCAGGTCAGGGTCAGAGAGGAGAACGTGGAGAAGACCGCGTTTCGAACTCGTTATGGACATTACGAGTTCGTGGTGATGCTGTTCGGGCTCACTAACGCGCCAATGGTGTTCATGGACCTGATGAATCGGGTCTGTAGACCGATGCTTGATCGCTCTGTTATAGTATTTATAGATGATATTTTGGTGTATTCCAAGACCCGCGAGCAGCATGAGGAGCATCTGCGGGACTTGTTGGGAGTTCTGAGATGGGAACGGCCGTACGCCAAGTTCTCGAAGTGTGAGCTTTGTCTACGGGAGGTCCAGTTCCTCGTACATCTCGTTAACCAGGAGGGGATTTTGGTCGATCCGACCAAGATCGAGGCGGTTATGCAGTGGGAGGTTCCGAAATCTCCCTCGGATATTAGGAGCTTTTTGGGTTTGGCAGGGTACTATCGGAGGTTTATACAGGACTTCTCCAAGATCGCAGTGCCACTCACTCGTCTGACTAGGAAGGGAGTGGATTTCCGATGGGGTCCCGAGCATTAAAGGGCGTTTGAGACCCTCCGTCAGAAATTGTGCGAGGCTCCAGTGTTGACACTCCCAGAGGGAGTCGAGGATTTTGTGGTGTTCTGTGATGCATCCATCACAAGTTTAGGGGCGGTCCTCATGCAAAGGGGATGGGTGATAGCCTATGCATCGCGGCAGCTAAAGCCCCATGAGATGAGATACCCTACGCATGACTTGGAGTTGGGGGCGGTGGTGTTTGCTCTCAGGATATGGAGACACTATCTATACGGGGTCCGTTGTACCATTTACACGGATCACAAGAGCTTGATACATATCATGGATCAGCCAAACCTAAACATGAGGCAACGCAGGTGGCTGGACGTAGTCAAGGACTACGATTGTGAGATTCTTTACCATAAGGCGAATGTAGTGGCGGACGCTTTGAGCCACAAGTCAGCAGGGTCTTCCCCCCCTGCGGTATGTATGAGGATATCAATGGATTCTCCGCTGGTGGGTTTGATCAGAGATGCCCAAGTCGAGGGCATCTGCCCGGAAAATTGGAAGCTGGAAAGGATCAAAGGCGAGGACACCCAGTTCGTGAAGGATAGTCGGGGAGTATTAACCCGATGTGGTCGGGTTTGGGTCCCGATGACGGGTGGGGTTAGGCAGACGGTTATGGAAGAGGCTCATAAGTCTTATTTCTCTATTCACCCAGGGGCCACCAAGATGTATCAAGATTTGAGGTTGAGTTATTGGTGGCCGTGCATGAAGCGGGAAATAGCTTGGTACGTTGAGAGGTGCTTGACCTGTAGAATGGTCAAGGCCGAGCATTAGAGGCCGCATGGGAAATTGCATCCCCTAGAGATTCCCATATGGAAATAGGAACAGATCACGATGGACTTTATTACCAAATTGCCAAAGATGGCAAGGGGGTTTGATGCTATATGGGTCATCGTGGATCGATTAACCAAGAGCGCCCATTTCTTGGCTATTCGAGAGGGCTCATCGGCCGAGAAACTGGCCGAATTGTACGTTCGGGAGATCGTGTCGCGCCATGGGGTTCCTGTCTCCATTGTCTCTGATCGGGATGTCAGGTTTACCTCTCGCTTCTAGCAAAAGTTTCACGAGGAGCTGGGCACACAGTTTCACTTCAGCACAGCATTCCACCTGCAGACTGACGGCCAGAGCGAGCGGACTATTCAAACCCTCGAGGACATGTTGAGGTCATGTGTCATTGATTTCGGCGGGAGCTGGGACTCCCACCTACCGCTTGCGGAGTTCGCCTACAACAACAACCATCACTCTAGTCTGGGCACCCCACCATTCGAGCAGTTGTACGGGCGGAGATGTCGCACCCCGGTCTGTTGGGGCGAAGTTGGACACAGGGTGATGGGTAGTACGGAGGTGGTTTTGCAGACTACCGGAAAGATCCAGCAAGTTAGACAGTGCTTGCAGACCGCTCAGAGTCGACAGAAGAGTTATGCCGACAAACGCCGATCTGAGTTGGAATTTCAGGTGGGGGACGTGGTACTCCTGAAGGTCTCGCCCTGGAAGGGCGTGATCTGCTTCAGGAAGAGGGGAAAAATGGGTCCCCGATATATCGGGCCGTTCAGGATCATGGCCAGGGTTGGCAAGGTGGCTTACAGGTTAGAGTTGCCGGAGGAGCTTAGTTGGATACACAGCACTTTCCACATTTCGCAGCTGCGAAAGTGTGTCATGGATCAAGAGGCGGTGGTGTCGTTGGATGATATTCAGGTCGATGAGCGCCTAAACTATGTGGAGAGGCCCGTGGCCGTACTGGAGAAAAAGGTGAAGATACTAAGGAACAAGGAAATACCTTTGGTGAAGGTACAATGGGAGCATCGGAAAGGATCTGAATGGACGTGGGAGGCAGAGGCAGAAATGCGAGAACATTATCTGGGACTATTCACCGCAGCAGACTTCGAGGATGTCCCGATTCTAGGTATAAATTTAATTAAAGAATAATTGGTCTTATGTCCTACTCGACGAGTTGGTTGCGCTACTCGCCGAGTAGTGGTGGGAATGGAACGCGTGTTTAGTGACCTACTCAGCAAGTCCACCAAGGGACTCGGTGAGTAGGAGCTGGAAGATGAAACCCTAAATTCTGGGGGTTTTACACCCTATTTAAAGGATCATTGGCCTCCACCAGCCTCCCCTTATGCTTCTTGTCCCTCTCAAACCAAACGCGTGTGTGTGTTCTTTGGTGTCCAAGCATGAAGGAGTAACCTTGGAAGGAAGAATTTGAAGAAGAAAGGAAAAGCAAGGCCAGGAACTCGGGGAAGCTAAGGATTGCATCAGACATCACTCTCTGGAAGGTAATTGGCTATTCCTTAAGCTCTTTTCACTTTGAACCTCCCTTGGATGGGTGTTATGAAGGACTCTCCATGTTTAAGCTAATATCTGAAGTTATAACGTTAGATCTGGACTTCCCTTGACCTCTAGATCCATAAAGTTCCCATATTATGCAAGGTTGAAACTCTCCCAAGGTGTAAAACTCCATTAAAGAGATTAGATTGATCATTTCGGGCCTTTAGAGCCTTGCATGTACGTAAAGATTGTAACTTTACGTGATAAACGTGCCTTAGGAGCTTGAATCTGTAATTTGGGGCCTTTCCATGGCTTAAAGAGCATCTGCATGGATTAAGATCTGCATGGACTTGGCGAGTTGATTAAGGGACTCTGCGAGTCCGTTGAAGATGACCATGAACTCGGCGAGTTGGGTGAACAACTCGGCGAGTTCGTTGAAGATTGCCTTGAACTCGACGAGTGTTAGAAAACTCGGCGAGTTGGCTAGGGTTTCTTCCAAAATCTTGGCCGCATATAAACTCGACGGGTTAAAAGGAGACCTCGGTGAGCAAATCAAGGATTTCACGACTTCTCGAACTCAGGAAGAACTCGATGAGTCCGCGACCTGCACTCGACGAGTTGAGTCAACATAGACTGTTGACTCTGACTGTGGACCTTGACTTGGACCAAGGGTTGACCAATTGAATTCTGTGGGTTTCTGGGATTGGGAGATTTATGAAAAAGGTTGTGTGGTACTTTTAGGTGGTGGAGTTTGTGTTGGAACCGGGAGTTGAGCTTTCTTATTTCCGACGACAGTTGCGAGGTGAGTTATCCTCACTATACTAAGGGGTCTAAGGCACCAAGGCCGGCCCATTGGATATGATATCCTAGTAGTTGTATTATGTTGAGTCAGAGTTAGTTATGCATGCTAGTTTGATACTCTTGAGGGTAGGACTGTAGGACTACCTGTGATACTGATTGATTTCCTGTATGTGCATTATCTGTTACATGTGATATGTTATGTGAGATGGGTTGAGGTTGTACTACTCCGTGAGGTAGCCAACAAACCCTAGAGTATTCCAGATACGAGTTGGGGGCCCGGTAGGCATTCCAGACTCATACTGAGGACTTAGGGGCATTCCAGATACGAGCTGAGGGCCCGGTAGGCATTCCAGACTCGTACTGAGGGCTCGGTGGCAAACCAGATGTGAGTTGAGGGCCCGGTAGGCATTCCAGACTCATATTGTAGGCCCAAAGGTATTCCAATCTGTAAAGCTATGGACCCGTTATGTGCTGTTCTGTTCAGTTTGTTATGATATGTTAAGGTGTGACAGGGTTATGTGGATTGTATGTGTATTGGTATTTTGGGGGTAACTCACTAAGCTCTCGGGCTTACAGTTTCAGTTTATTTTTTCAGGTACCTCAAGGGATCGTGGCAAGGCGAAGGCATGATCATACAGCTCCTCCTATTGTGTTATGTTTCTGGGAAAACTCTGATATAAATGTATTTTGAAAACAAAGTTGTAATGTTTTGATGAATTCGACGTGTTTTTGAAAATTTACATTTTGGCTTAAATTTTGAGTGTTACATTCAAGCTAACAAATATACACAAGTGAACAATTCATTAATACGGCTACTTTTTTCCTTATGGGTACTTGTGATTACCTTGGATTGTTATAGTTGTTTGAGAGAGGCGAGAAAGAACAATTGAAGGACATTCTGAGTGAAAAGCTTATCGAGTGTGGTTGAAAAGATGAAATGAAATCCCTTTGTAGTTTCTCTCTCTCTCATCACGTGTACATATACACACATACATAATAAAGATGTATATACAGGCTCGACCTCTTTGTTCTTATGCATATACAATGGTGACCTGTGAAAGCAAACTTAGATTAAAGAATGGAATAATGTCATTAACCATGATATTGGCAAAGCAAAGACCGAAGGAGTTGAGGAGGATAATCCAGGATTTCCACTAGATTTTGCAGGGATTACTGTTGTAATTGATACATGGTAGTCTATTAAAAACATTATAGCTTCAAAATCAACCTACTAAAAAGAGCATGCAGGGGCAATGTGGTCCTAAAACTTTAAAAATTGAATTCTTTAAATATAGTAACAGTGTGCACGGGGAAACATGGTCCTAAAACTGTAAAATTTGAATTTTACTAATATAATAACATTGTGCGGTGGCAATATGGTCCTAAAACTATAAAAAAAATTAATTTTATTAATATAAAAAATGTGCAGGGGCAGTATGGTCCTAAAAATGTAAAAATTGATTTTTTTGAAAAATATTAAAACAGTGTTTAGGGGAAATATCATCCTACAACTTAAAAATTGATTTTTATTAATATAAAAACAATGTTCATGGGCAATATCGTGCTAACACTGTAAAAATTGTTTTTTTTTTTAATGTAAATGAAATACAGGTATGATATCTATATGTCCATGTAATTTCATCTCTTATATCCTTACGAAAATGATTATGATTTTGAAAGGTTTGGGATCTAGAACGGCGACAGTTGGATGCTAATTTATAATGGGGATCCAATATAAGTGCATTCTCTGCAATTTGTAGCACTAATTACATGTGAGTTTCCTAAAAAGTTGACTTCTTACATTTCATATTTTCAATCTAATGTATAAGGATCATAGGAATGTTCATCGTTAATTGTATATCATTACAAACATATATGTTAGAGATGAGTATGGATATTTGTCTGTGTTGAAGTATGAAACTGAAGAAGGGAATATCCAACCTATGTCCTATCAGCTTCTTCCGGATCTCATAACTGGTAATGCGATTGCTCACTACTGACTTCTACTAATTGATAGTTGGCACATTTTTACATAATTAAGATAATTAATTACCAATACTTTTTGTTTTTGCAAATGTAGGTGGGATTCAAATACCTGATCACCAATCTGTTGAGGGACTTGTTGCCCAACCGTGTTCCACTAGGAAGACGTATAAAAAAAATTAATCTTTTCTTTTTGGTTTATCATTGAAATTCATTACCTATTTTATTTCTTTATGATCATGAGGTCAATCTTTCATAATGTCCATAAATGGATTGGGTTAAGTTATGTTGCATGTATCTTTTAATCTGCAGAGTGCTGATTGCATATCAAAACGGGTTGACAATTTTATGGGCTGTGGGTATGGTCAATTTTCTATATATGGGTTTTATTTTCAACTTAATCCAAAAAATGCTATGTATTCATTTTTACACAAGGTATTGTTTACCATTACATTTGTTTGTTATTTGGGTGAAATAAGAATCATTACTATTTTTCTTAACTCATTATGTCATAATGCATCCGTTGCTCAGTGACTAATTTGTAATCTTTCTGTTTTTCCGATTTCTTTGGCGTGTCCAACCCCGTAAAACGAGATTTTTTCCTAGTTAATATACATATGAAAGGCATAACAGCCTTATGAACTGTAAAGTATGTGAGGGCGCCTGCTTTTTGACATAAATGGTCCCTAAACTTTAATAAGATTGTTAATTTAGGCTCACTTTTTTAATTTTATTTAGTTTTGGGCCATTTTTTTTAAGTCTAAAACCAGTTGGACCACTTTTGATTTTTTTTTTAGTTAAATTTTTTTTAAGCAAAGCCAACATCACTTACTAGTTATTTTTAATACTCCCTGTTTTGTGATAACTTGCTAGTTTTTATTTTAATTTCTTTTACACTTAAAATCACAAGTTACAAAACAACCTTTGTAGTTTGATAATTTAAACTTCTATCTTTAAATTTTATTAGTTTGGAGTATTAAATTTGAAGGGGAGGGGGGGGGGGGGGGGGGGAATTTTATTATTTGAAAATGTTGACTTTTACTAAAGTTATGATGAAAAATATAATTACGAAATCTTATAAAATTATTAGTTGTTTGAACGAAACATATTGATAGTTTAAAACCATGAACACATATAATGTTTTTTTCTAGGATTGTAGTCTTAAAGAGCATGTTGGTTAAACACAGGGTACATGTCTGCAAATAGCGTGACGACATCTAATTAAGACCTAATGCCAACAATGTGAGTTTTTTTTCGTGTTTTGTGGTTGCTCACACATAAATGTTTATCATATGTTTATTATGCGGTTATTTATTTATTTATTAGTAGTATGTTTTGTGATAAGTATGGTTGCGTGCAAATATTATTTTGGATTTATTATATACCGTGGGTGTTTTTTTAGATGACATGTTTAGCGGGAATGGGTAGGTGTTTAATCGTCGTGATCATATGATAGATGTGTGCGACCGGCGAGGATGAGAATTGAGAATCATAGTCATTTCCTTGGATATTTAAAATTCTTGAGTAGAATTTGATAGGTTGTAACGGGGGGGGGGGGGGGGGGGGGGGAACGAGCCACTGGTTCTTTCTTTCGATAATTAATCATTTCCTTAAATTATACTATCGGGTGATATGTTTTGCTGAACATATATGATAAAGCTATTTTTTTAAGTGATGAACATGTATCTGCAACATGAACTCACTAGGCCTTAGGCTTACCCTTTTAGAAATTTTAAATGTGCGCAATTTAGGAAACTATTTACCAAGTAGCACTAAGAAGGCTAATGAGAATGGTTGATCAACAAGACTGCAAATGAGTTCCGCAAAGACGTAACACCCGAAGCTCTTCGGTTGAAGACTTTATTTTGTTTTATTATGTTTTCACTGTAGTTTAGTCTATAATTAAGTTTATAATTGATCTTGGGAGATGTTGAAACGATTATTTTTCATTTAATCGATATTTGAAAAGTGGAGTGTTATAAAACACCGTTTTCTTATTCACCGTATTTGGTAGATGAATTGCTCTATCACTTTAACTCAAGCTCTGTAAATTATCGAAAGGGGATAAACATAAATTTACATTTAATAAGTTTATGTCATACCACCTTAGATGTCAAAAGTAAGCTAAGCAATGTAAAATTACAATCCCCTAATCTAATAAATAAGTACAATTTTGCCACGTAGCCCTCCAAAATCAAATTTTCCCTCTCAAATTATTAACTGAATTTCCAAAAATAACCATTGGTTTATTCAACTCATGGTAGAGAAAAATTAGGAATGAGATTTGCATTTTAAATGGAAACATGATTCCTCCATTTTACTTATATATCTTCTCCCGTTTTTTCTGCTTTTAAACACGTGGAATTGTAATCTCCTAGAAGATATGAATTATCAACCCAAATCTCCCTAAATCGGATATATATCATCAATACAAATCAGTATATTACTTCCTTCTTTATTCTTTATCTCCCCCGTTTCTCGCTATAACCCTATCAGAGATGACAAAGAAGGAGAAGCCAAATTTCTGTTAAATAATTGTTGCTATGCAACAACCAGAACAGTTCATGATTGATCTTTTCCAGGAGATTACAACTTCAAAAGCTTCAAATTTTGAGATTCTGACTAGGCTGAGCGCAGATCCGAGCAACGTTGATCTTTCGGTTGAAGGTTGTTGCTTTAAACCCCCGTACTTATGGTAATCATCGTTGCTCATCATCTCCATTAATTTCCTTATTCACGAGCAAATCCTTTCAGACGTAAACTTTAACTGTTGATCTGTTAATTAGGGTTTTCATGCATATTTCAATCGATTTTTGAAATTAGTGATTCTGTAGGTTCCTTTGAAGTGTTTGTGTATTATATCCATGTGTAATAATGTGAGTATTTCGTTATTTGATTTTTTATTTTATCTGCAGAGAAGGCCACCGATCATTCCTAGATTTTTTTAGCGTAAGGAGCTGCATAATTTGAAATTTTGAGGTTAGGGTTTCTTTAAAAATGCTCATGTTGAACATTTAAATTTTGTTAATCACATTATAAAACCATATAGATGAGAATGAGTTAAAATTCAGCTTTGTTCTTGTAAATTAACTTATATATTAAAGTTTTCTTTTGTGGATATACACTTTTACTACCGCTGTTTACCCATAAACCATCAGTCACCACCATTACACTTCTTCTCTCTTCGGGCCATTCTCTGATTCTGCCGGATTTATTACTAGAGGTGAAGCAAGTGAAGGTAAACAAAAAATCACTATTTGTCTTCTTTAAAGATTTTGTTTACAAGATCTAAAAGGTTGTTATTTTTCTGGTTTCTAAAGCTTTTGAATCATGGTGAAAGCCTTATAATTACTTCAGAAGGCATTTAGGATGATTTGTTGACGGAAACCGCAATCGAATATTGTCGTCGTTTGTTGTCTGTAGTTATGGTATTTTTTCCATTTTCTTATAAAACACTTTTTCTCCTCTCTATCACCCATAATATAAGGTTAAAATATAGAGATTTGACATTGATATTACTGATTAAATCACTCCTTTCTGGATCAATTAAGGTGCTTTTCGTTAAAAATCTAGATTTAGAATCATATGGATTTTCATTAATAGAAGTAACTACACCTAGGGATAAGTTGTTTTGTGGAAGCGATTTTTTTTTTTTTTTTCTTTTCTGAAAGATAGTTGCATGACTCACTTGTTAAAGAAATTTTGGTGAATTTTAAATTTTTTAATCAATTTGTGTAGTTTGGGATCAATTAAGTATGTGTAATGCAATTTCTTGGCACTTGAAAACTTTAATAAATTTTGAAGTTTGTTAATTTTTGTCGGAAATTAGTTTTTTATCAAGCGTATAACCAATGCATCGATGATATTGAGGTTGAATGTGCAATGTTATGTATAAGCATGTATTTGAGCTCGATTTAGTGTATCCCACCAAACAAGCTTCTATGAAAGGGGAGGAAGAATTAATAGACATTGGCTTCCAAGTATAGTGACTTGGTATGAATGGATTTGACGAAATCTGATTAAAGGGAGTTTCAAAGCTTAATCATCTTAGAGTCATTTGTCAATAAAAAGTTTATAAATACCTCAATACTATACTTTTTAGTGATCTTTGCTTAAAAGGGATCTTTTATATGCTCTTTGCAGGTATGTGTTTTGACCTTTTTGCCCCTCTAATGTTTTATATTTACCTTTACCGTTTCATATTTTCCTGGCAACACTAACAATTGCAGCTTTGAGGATACTTTAGTTTGATATCACAAAAAACTATATACACTATACAAATGATGATTAGGTGGTGTTTTCTTTTTGACTTAACGGTTTAATTTTAGCATACAGGACAATCAAACAAGGTTATATTTATGTTTTTTTTGATAGATATTCATTGTTTATTGTTTATGGGGTCTTAGTAGTTGGTTGCTATTAATGACAATTTTTTGTACAACTCGCAAATTATATAAATGGTGGCAATTATGTATATTATATCATTGAAAATGTGTAATCAAGTGCCCTGGTGTTGTATCTTCTACAATTATAATTGCACTTACGAGCAACGGGTACAACCATTTGGTAATGTAATCTCATAACCTATATATTTCAACCTTTTTTATATAACACCAAAGTAGCATTTATTGTTACATGGTCAAATTAGAAAAAATAAAACTTAATTAGATTGATAAAAATATATCTTTCAGCCAAATGTTGAGAGGGTTTAAGTCCCGCTTTGGAGAAAAAGTTGTAGAATAGAATTAGAATAGCGGGTGCCTTTTTTTATAGCACAATATTTAAACTTTGTGAAAAGGCTAAAATGGTAACTTGATTGAAAAACCAAGAATCCATTTGCTTTAACATAAAAACGATGATATTGTACTATTGTATTAGTTTGTATTTTTGGTTTTGAACCTTTGTTTCTAGCTACATCACGATGAACATAGTTATATCGCATTCAAATAGAATTAAAATAGTTTAAAAAAGCTGCAATATACAAAAGGGTTGGAAAATGACACTAGGTTCTTTTTTAAAAATAGATGATGCAAGTCCCAAAAATGAGACAAGTGGCAAAATACAAGAAAATTGTTTTTTCAAATTGAAGTGATATGGTTTGAATAATTTTTTGTTTGTTGTCGGGCAGTTTGGTCATTTTTGGAAATTACAAGAGAAAGTAAAAACAAAGTGTAATTTGGTCATTTGTTGATTTTTTTAGAGTTCAACTAAATTATAAAGAGTTTTAGAATGAGTTGGGTAGAAAGGATATTTTGGTAAGAAAAAAAAAATACATGAAAAAAAAGATTAAAATCAGCAAGATCCATGCTAATTGTAAGATTGTGTATTTTTCATTTATTGATTGCATGTGGTATTACATCTTTTTAACCAAAATTTACTCTTTGGTATTAGCAATTTCATAAAACACTAGTTGTGAGACCCGTATAATATACGGGTTGATTAAAACAAAATGTTAAGTACGAACGATTAAATAGAAATTTTATTTGAATTTGAAATTGAAATAATTGAAAACTATGAGAAAAAAAAATACAAAGAATAAATTAATTAAAATTATGTGTTTAGTGTTTACTAAACGGGTTAATTATAACAAAATATTAACCATAAAGGTTTAAACTGTAAATTTATTTGGAATTGAATTTGAAATTTAAAATTTAAAATTTAAAATTTGATAGTCATTATGGTAGGCTTAATTTATGGAAAGTAAATTAATGATATATTGAAAATGAAAATTAAAGCAATGACAAGTGGAAAATAAATATATCTCAAATTATGACAAAATGACATGTGGCTAATCTTATAAGAGAATGACATGTGGCAAAATCATTTTCATTTATTAGAGTAGATAAGTTGAAAATGGTTGAAAGTGCTTCCATAGTTTTGAATTAATGTTTACTCGTTTGCATTTAAAAATAATTATAATGAATTTTTGGGTTGGATTTTATTTTTGTATATGGAACAAAGAATGTGGGTTTATTTTACTAGGTTAAAATGGAAAATTTGTATCATGTTTATTATTTTGTTATGGATGGAATTAATTCCATCATTTTATTTAGTCCATTTTTTTTTACTTAGATACAAAAAACAAAGAAAGTAACTTATAAAAGTTTTAAGTGTGTTGTGCTTTTTTTTTTTTTTTTTTTTTTTTTTTTTTTTTTTTTTTTTTGTAGAATGTTACAAATACATTTCTATTATAACTATAATGGAATGATATATTATTCTATTATATAATCAATTTTTAAATCTATTTAAAATTAAAATCATGGGTTTCACGATTTTAACCTAGTAGGATTATATTTAAATCCTTAATTTCCACATCGACTCAATAAAATAATGGATACAAACCAAATTGGTACAATAACGAGTGTAATAAAATTAGCCCATAATTTCTATTGATTTATTCAATAAACCAATTTAATACATAATCATCAATAATTCAACAAATAATTCAACATGGGGTTTTACTATTTGGCATCATCAAAAAGCATAGATTGTATTTGTTTAATCCTTCATCTTGATCATATATATATATATATATATATATATATATATATATATATATATATATATATATATATATATATATATATATATATATATATATATATATATATATATATATATACTTGCATACATACCTTCATAAAGACCTTCACAAAATTGCCCAAATTAAACATTATTAATGACCAATGGATCTAAAAAGCTCTTTTTTCAACTCTATTTTACTTCGATAACGTTATCTTACAAAGCATACATAGTGCTTATCTATTTAATTGCGTAAACTACAATTACTATTATATTTGAGAACTAAATTCTATAATACTTAAAGACAAAATCTTTAGAAGTAAGAGTAAACCTTAAAACTCATAGTTGGTTAAAATCATTTTATCTACCCTCATATTATCATTTAATGTTGTACTAATTTTCCATATGCACAATCTTTACAATTTAGTCCCTTTATTATCTTAAAATTAGTTGTTAAATAGTTATATTTGTTTCATTGCAACGTGGACATTTATTCCAACAACCGGTCTACAAAAAGTAAAATTAATCATACCACCGAACAATATCGATCATGTCTTTCAATGCAACACGGACTTTCTCACCTTCCAATGATAGTAACAATTATTTACGCAAGTATCACAATATGATATGCATGTGAACAAATGGTGGAATCAAAGTGAAACAAACGGTTAAAGAATTTTAAAGACAAAGATCAACATTTATCTATTGGTTTTGCAATGACGGAGTATACAAAGAACTTTGCAGTGTATATTGGTTACATGGCCATGGACGAAATTGCTTGGAAAAACATAGTAACAACAATAAATGATGGGTCTAGACTAAGATACATTTATATAGCCCAAACATAAAGTAACAAAGGTATATGCGTGAGTGTTTTATCTTTATAATATATGAAGATGCTTCATTTGTCTTTAATGTTTTAGCATATGGTGTCATAGGTTTAATCAAACTTTTGCACTATAAATATACACTCGATTAGTACTTCTATATCAATCTAATCCAAAATGGCAAAAAGCACCAATCCTCTTGCCGTTATATTTGTTTTTCTCTTCATCTTCTTCCTAGTCTTGCGTATAGGTAAGCAAAAACCGAAAAACTGGTTCTCAATGAAAAAAAAATACATCGTTAATTGGTTGCTAAAAAGTATGTTGCTATTAGATTTTTTTTGCCCAACATTTTGTAAATTAGTGATGGTAATTTTATTGAACTTTGTCTGGTTTTATTTTTATATAATGTTGAATGTAACTGCAGATACAGTGGTGGGTACGAAAGAGACAAATAAGGTATGTGAGCGGAGAAGCAAGACATGGTCAGGGTTTTGTGGAGACTCAAAGCACTGTGATCAGCAATGTCGGGAATGGGAGGGGGCAAAACATGGAGCTTGTCACCGAGATGGGGTTGGGAGGGCATGCTTTTGCTATTTTAATTGCTAAATGTTACAAGATCGGTGAAGAACGGGCGATGTGTATTATGGGTTTCGTAATTTCTAGCTCTTTAAATAAAAGTAATAAGTGAAGGTTTAATTATTATTGTTGTAATGAATAAACGAGTGCTTTTAAATATTAAATAATTATTGTTTTTTTAAATGCAATATTTCATAGTTGTAATTTCACCAAAAGTATTTGATTCCAAAAATGATAAACCTCATAGAAAACAAAAATCCAAGAAATTCCATGGGATTGGATCGAGCCCAATATGAATATCACCATTGAATCGAATTTGATAGTAGATATAAAAAAAAAATTATATTTAGCTGAATCCGAATAAAAATACCGGTTGTCCAGTTTCATCGATTAAACATTCTCCCGTCCATGGGATTGGATTGAGCCCAATATGAATATTAGAGCTGTCAAATCGGGTAGTCGTGTCGTGTTTTTGTCTGAAACGACACGACACGACAATGTTTTGTATAACACGAACACAACACGACACGATATCGTGTTTTTTTCATTAACACGAAAACGAACAAATTAAAACACGACAACACGATACGACACGACAAAGATAATATTACATAATTATTAGTGTATTTCATTCATATTTTAAAATATATAACACGAAAAAAACGACAAACAAGAAAAAGACGACAAGCACATGCTTAATCGTGTCAATTTCGTGTCGATATTTAAACACGAACACGAAACGACACGACACCGTGTTGTTTAATCTTATTAATACGAACACGAATTCAAATTTTGATTTCGTCCCGATTTCGTTTCGTTTCATGTATTTTTGCGTGTTGTGTCATAAATTGACACTCCTAATGAATATCAGCATTGAAAGGAATTTGATAGTAGATATAAAAAAAATTATATTTAGTTGAATCCGAATAAATACAAGTTGCCCAGTTCCATCTATTATACATTCTCTCATCCAAAACTATTAACAAAACCAATTATGTAAACTTATACTCTAGGGTTTGGTTGAAATAGAACTACATATTTATGGTCTCAAATCGGTCTCAGGGTCGCTCAACGGTCCGGCCTTGGAATGATCTGAATTTTTTTGGACCTATTTTTTCGGTCTGGTCTTTTAGAACCGGTCTCATGATTTTATTGTGTGTAATTTTTTTCACTTTGATTTCGATTTTTTTTCGATTTGATCTTTGATTTTTGATTTTTATATAGATAGAGATATATATTTGAGCTGAGTGTGAAGGTGAAAATTACTAAGTTATTTTGTATTTCAATTGGTCCAAGTAATAGCGGTATTGGGCCTAAGAAAGGCCCCAAACTTTGACCGAACAACTAACAACATGGTGAGAACAGAAACTTAGGCTTTTTACTTTTTATTCAATTGGAAGAGCGCCGGGCACCACCGTTACCCTCCTTCGTCGGCTCCTCTCTCCGCCGCACATCCTCTACTATCTCACCTGATCCAATGGTACGTGTATCCCCTTCGAAAATTTTCTTCTTTCTATTCTAGAGTCGATGTCTGTATATTTACTGTTTAAACACTCGACGTTATTTTTGTAGGCTCCGAAGAAGGAGAAGGCACCTCCGCCGTCTTCCAAGCCCACCAAGTCCGGCGGTGGAAAGCAGAAGAAGAAGGTCACAATACATTTACATTGCTTCGAACTTGTTGATGATTACGGATTCGTTTGCATCTCTTAGTTTGTTTCCAAGCTGTAATACTATAATTTTGATGATCATGAAATTGCTGTTGCGGAATGCAGAAATGGAGCAAGGGAAAGCAAAAGGAGAAGGTAAACAACATGGTGTTGTTTGATAAAGCTACTTATGATAAGCTACTTTCTGAGGCACCAAAATTCAAGCTCATCACTCCTTCAATTCTCTATGATCGTTTGAGGATATTTCTTTTTCTCTCACATTCTTATTCTTTCTATTGCAGACATCTCTTTGCAGCATCATTTATGTATTGTTACTTGACTATTTTTTTAATGATGATGACAGATTAATGGATCAGTAGCAAGAAAAGCGATTAGAGAGTTGATGGCAAGAGGTGCAATTCGGATGGTTTCTGCTCATTCAAGCCAGCAGATATACACAAGAGCTACCAATACATAAAAACCTCCTTCACAAATAAGTAGAGCTATGTCCACTTTTGACTTTGGTATCTTTATTTAAGTTGATTTAAGTTTCATTGAATTGACTAAATTTTGATAAGTCATTTGCAATTCTCCAAAAAAAGTTAGATTCATTACACTTTTTATTTATTTATTTATTTATTTTTTTTATTTTTTATTTTTTTATTTTTAAATCGATTATGTTTGTTCTCAAATGGTTGGAATGTCGATCACTTTATTGGTTTTGTTTTTTTTTTTTTTTCCATTAAGTCATATGTATTATAAGCATAAATGCGTTTTTCTTAAGAATCAATGAATGAATAAATCGTCTGAATGAGACTAATTTACCATTACAATTAAAAAAAAAAGATACTTTTACATTATTATTCAAAATATTTTACGGGCTTTAACGTAAAAAAAAGGTCAAATAATATGGTTTAAACAAATGTATATTTGTCTAGATTAATTTTATAATTATCAACCCAAGAAACTAGGTCTTAGTTGAGGCCCACTAGAATGAATGTAATGTCTGAATCCAAATGCATTTTCAAGATTAAAGATGAGTATGTGGTTGGATGATATATGCCATTTGCAAAATGGCAAATGGTTTAGGTTTTTTAGACATCTCATGATGGAAAAAGTTATGTGCACAAGCTTTTTGTTTGAAATGCTTGTTTGCTCATGGTTGATGCTATGTCAATTGTTTTGGTGAATTGAAAACATTATTGCTTTTTGTAAAATCTCTATTAACTTAAGACTTAATTTTTGCAATATCAAACTCTATCCTGATGCGAAATTGTTTTTGAAAATTCATATCATAAAAAAATTTCAAAAAGAAAGTAATATTTATAATAAACATTCATTGTTTTCTTACATATATAAACAATTTTGCAGTATGTATTGCAAATTTCCTGCCGTTAATTTTTTTGTGGGGACAATACAAATAGTACATTTTGCAACGGACCATTAATTTTGTGACTGTTTTGAGAATATGGAGTTTTAGGGTAGTTTATATCAAACCATTAAGAAAACATATTATTTTAATCTTCTTATTATCAATGTATATTTAAATAAAATATATGGTTAAGTATAAATTCATTTTGGTTAATTAGTTTTTCATTTAATTATGATACAAGCCATCAAATGTTGACTGTAAAAGTTTGTTTTATTGGAGTACCTTCAATTTAGCATAATATTCCTTGTAAAAATTTGTTTTATTAGATTATCTTCATTTTAGCATTATTTTCCTTTTCAAATACTACGTAGTTTTAGTTATATGCGATAATAATTTATTAGGGTAACACATTTTGTTCTGTGTACATATGCAGTAATTTTTTTTTTTTGTACGTGATTTACCAATTAAACTATCTACTCGTGTTCAAAAAATATAATTATGACCGGATATTGTACGTTTAGCTGGTTTTATGAGACCTTGGTATCTCCGATCATCTTTTCCGACCAAAATCAAAATTTCAGTCATCATTTTCGGTTGTTCTCAACCTGCAAAATGATTTTCAAACACCAAAACTCAGAGACATCTAATCTAGGTGAAGATCTTTGTCCGGTTTTCAAGCACCAAAACGCAAATTTTCACGTTAAGAAAATGAGTTCTGCAAGTTCTTGAGTTCATGAGGTTACACGATGAAGGCAATGAAGATATGAAAAATCAAACACATAAAACGACCCAAAAATATTATGGGTTTGTGTTAAAAAAAATCAATTTACATAAATGTGTCTCAAAAAATCAAACACAAGAAGAGATTCAAAAAATCGAACATAGAAAGAGTCATGTTGGTCCAAAAAGATGATCAAAGATGTTGGTTGAAGAATGACGGGAGGTGCAATGTATACCCAAAAAACCGGTTAAACCTATAATATCATGTTATAATGATATTTTTTGAACAATATAAGAGCTTTCAATGGTAAATCGTGTACGATAACAGGATATTTAACTCTTACAAGCATTAACCCTAGTTATACTGTCGAGTTATGCGTTACGGTTTTTTAGTTTAATAAAACATTTTTGACATTTTATAAAATAACAAGTACTTCCTACTTTGAATCCAAGTTTATTACACAAAAAATAGGCTACATGGATTAAATAGGATTTGGTGCTAGCTTCAAGGAAAAAGGCAGGTTAGACGTGGTAAGTATCCTTGCTTTTAATGCGGCTTTACTACAAATGGAGGTGGAAGTTTGTCACCGATGAACAATAGGCTAGGTGGGTTAAAATTATTGAAGTTATACATGGTGTGCATGAGAGTTTTATATGCAAGGAGATAGGTCTAAAAGTTCAAGGAGTTTGGTCTACTATCAATTATCACTGGTTCTATAAGTATCTTGCACGAAAAACATATCATCTTGGTAAATACTCTTGAAATTTGAGTGGATGATGGTTATTGTACGAGATTTTGGTTGGAAATTTGGTGTAGGAATGTAATTTGGAAAACTAAGTATCCTATATATATTATATCAAATTGAATTGCATGAGGAGTAGGGATCATTGGGATGGAGACGACGTTGGTTAAATAAAGGGTTAAGTTGTGTATTTTCCTAAAGCACACGAAAGACGGATGTAAAGTATGAGTTTGTGTTTAGTTTTAGAGGATGGACAACATATACCCGTTGGTACATGAGATTGTAAATAAAAATATAATTTTTTTTGGAAAATTTGATCTGAAAGAAGTTTGTAGTTGACTCGTATATGACTGTATAGATACAAAGATCATCAAACTCCGAGTTTGTATGAAGAAATTATGGTTGTTCGAAGTTGAGGCAAAATCTATGCAAGACCGCGGCACAATTTTAAGATATACGTGACGAGAACTCGTAGGGTTGTAAACGAACCGAATGAACACAAAATGGGGTTTGTTCATGTTCGTTTGTTTAAGTTCGTACACATCCTAAACGAACATAAGCGAACAAACATAATTGAACATATATGAAAATAAATAAACATATAATATAGTAATGGAATCAAACACAACTAATCATATATTAACATAAAAGGAACTTATATGGATGAGCATAAACGAACATTCATGAACATAATTGAACGAACGATACCATTGTTCATGTTTGTTCGTTTAACTAAACAAACGATAATTTGTGTACTTGTTCATTCATTTATCAAATAAACGAACGTCCTGCCAAACGGTTGACGAACACTACGATGAAACTCACAGCTAAATTTAAAAAAAATGGGTTTTAAGGGCAAATATCGATCTTTTTGCCCCATATTTCATACTTGCATGCTAGAGAGGGAAAAGAGAAGAGTTTCTTGGCGAATTTTAAGGTCTTGAGCTCAAACTTGAAGATTTAAAGAGAAACCAACGGAAGCTTCAAAAAGATTCATAATTAAGCTTCTATACCTTGGATTAGAGTTATTCGAGTTGCGGAAATCGAGACAAGAATATGGCTTCAAGAGTCGAAGCCTAATACATGTAAATTATTACAAGTCGAGTAACCATACCCGCTTCTATAGATAGCTAATATCTAGATATGTGTTGTTGTATATCAATATAAATACAATATGTTGATTGTTTTGGAGTAGTAATTTATGTAATAAGAAGGCTAATAATGTTATATATTGTTGTAGGTTGTATTAAACATGTATAGCTGGATTTATAGAAACTTATTTCTTTGTGGAGTTATAAGCTAATTTAACTAAGTGTACATTTAAGTTATGTTACAATATAAGTAACTAGCTCAACCATTCATTATAGTGAGTTATGAGGTGTTCGTGCAATTATTTATGGTTGTGAGCTAAGCTTGTCTTGCCCTTGGAATATAAACCAAGTAAAATTGTTTGGTTATGAATTGTATTATATGTGATCAATGATATGATTAAGGTGGAAAGTAGAATCTAGCAGTCTTGGTGTCCGAAATGCTATGGTTCAAGATGATTTTGTATTTTGGGATAGTCTTGGTGGCTGCAATATCCCGAAGTATGAATAATTAATTTTAATGTAGCCTTGGTGGCCAAAATACCATTTTATTGGAAACTATTGGCCATGGTAGTATTGGTGATTGTAATACCAATTGACTAATGTATGATGGTAGCATTGGTGGTTGTAATATCATCACTGGTGGAACTGCAAGTTAGTGGCAGCCTTGGTGGACGTACTGGTTTATTTGTTTATTGTTATTGGATTATGATGGTAGCCTTGGTGGCCGTAAAATCATCATTTGTGAAACTGCAAGTCAATGGCAACCTTAGTAGCCATAATACAATACTTGTATTTTATTATTTGGTTATGATGGTAGCCTTTGTGGTCGTAATACCATCATTAGAAAAACTACTGTAACGTTCAAAAAATTTCAACCAATTTAAACTTTTCAAAAACAACCCATATTCATTAATTCATTACAAAAATGTTTTCAATTCATTTATTATCAGAATATTTCTCAGAACCACATCATAAATACATAAAACACGAGGAGCGGTACGATCACGCCTTCGCCTTGCCACGATCTCCAGAAGTACCTGAAACAATACACTGAAAACTGTAAGCCCGAAAGCTTAGTGAGTTACCCCTAAAATACCAACCACATAAACCATACACATATCATATCATATCATAAAAAGAACAACCATGAACTTCGGGTCTACTGCGTGGCTGGTCCGCCGCACTGGGCCTTCAGTCCACCTGGTCCACCCTCCGAGTTTAGCCATATACATCGAGTCTGCAGTGTGGTTGGTCCCCCCGCACCGGGCCTTCAACCCACCTGGTCCACTCTCTAAGTCTACAGTATGACTGGTCCACCTGCACCGGGCTTTCAGTTGGCCTGGTCCACTCTCCGAGCCTCGGTACGTCTGGTCCACCCTCATGGGGCCTACAGCCTATCCGGACCGCTCGCTGGGCCTTCGGGATATCCGGTCCACCTTGGGTATGTTGGCTTACAACACAAAGCAGGGCCCGCCTCAACCCAACCCCAGTCAATCAACCATGTGCACATAAACATATAATCATATAGCAATTCATCACTAATCAACCGATCTAGCAGATCACATAGATAGCACACTCTAACCAGGACTCCGACCTAACCGGTCACTAACATAGCATCGTCCTATATACCATGATTTTGACCATAACCAGGTCTTTAACATATACCATCCTTACTACCAGGATGCAAAAATATAGCAAAGCAATAACATAACAACTACCCGGATTTCCATCCGATAAAGGGTCAACCTTGGTGCCTTAGACCCTGTCGATATAGTGAGGATAATTCATCTCGCAAAGCCAATCTGCAGAAGTAAGATCACGCTGCTCCAACCTCCGATACGAACTCCACCACTGATCAATGCCAAAGGACTAAACTCAATAAATACCAATAATTTCCAAAATACCATTGGAAGTCAACTGGTCAACTCTTGGTCAAAGTCCAAGTCAACCTTCCTATGTGACCCTACTCGCCGAGTCGCCCCGTCGACTCGTCGAGTCCCACAATTCTGAGTCCCTTCTCACTCAACTCACCGAGTCATCCCTCGACTCATCGATTCACCGTTCAACCAGAAAAAGGTTAGGACTCCACGACCAGACTCACCGAGTCCAAGAACAGACTTGTCGAGTCCAAGGCAATATTCATCAGACTTGTCGAGTTGTTCTTCCAACTCATCGAGTTCATGCACACCTTCATCCAACTCGCCGAGTTCACCCATGGAACTCGCCGAGTCTCTTTAGTTCTCATTCCATACAGAGGCTTTTCAAGCCATGCAAGGACTCAAATCTATAGATCCACTCTTCTACAGCCTAGCCCTCACATAAAGTTGCAAACTTTACGTGAAACCAAGGAGATATAAGCTCAAAACACTCTAGGGCTAAGGCTAAGGACAAAAGTGCTTCACCAATAACTCTTATACAGGAACTTTATGACATATAGGACCATCACAAGCTTAGATCTGAAGTAGCATCCTCAGATACAAGCTTCTATCTCGAATTAGATCTCATATAAATCACCATACATGAATCCATGAAGAAATAGCTTAAGGAAATGGTTCCTTAGCCCTGAAATGATCCTAACCAACTGTAGATTTCTGATCTCCCCAAGCTTCCTGATACAAGCCTCCAAACCTTCAAGCTTCAAATACCAAAGATCCTCCTCCAAGCTCTAATTCATTCAACAATGGGGTTTCCTCACGAATTAGGGTTTTCTGGATCTCAAATGGGCAGCAAAGAGGCTGAGGGGAAAACATAAGGTTCCTTATATAGGGTGCAAACCCTGAAAATAGGGTTTCCCATTCTAGTACCAACTCGCCGAGTCCAGCCGCCGACTCGCCGAGTTGGTCACTAAACTCGTGACCAAAATCGCGACTCTACTCACCGAGTCTATCCATGGACTCGCCGAGTCGATCCTCCTTAATTACACCAAGCACCCTGAACTTTGTACTTCTGAACTCGGGGTGTTACAACTACAAGTGAACAACCTTGGTGGCCATAATGCCGTACTTATATGTTATTATTGTATTATGATGGTAGCCTTGGTGGTCGTAATACTACGGGTCGGGATCTTATTGGTCAATAGTAGCCTTGGTGGTTGTAATGATGTTCTTGCTTATTGTCAATGGAGGATTACAAGTCAATAGTAGTCTTGGTGGTCAAAATAATATATTTGCATATAGATATTGTAGTGGTGGATTATGTAGTTGTAATACCAAAGAAGGGAAAGGATTATCACAGTACGATAGTAGCGTAAGTAGCTATAAGTATACTATGGCGAGTTATTGGTATAAATAACAACTTCAAATACATTATTCATTGTGAAAATTGTTTTCTATATTTAAGACTTACCTTTCCTTATTTTTAAGCTTATTCTTTTGTAAAATCTCTATTAACTTAAGACTTTTTTTGCAATATCAAACTCTATCTTGATTTTGAAAATTCATATCATAATAAAAATTAAAAAAGAAAGTATTTTTGATAATAAAAAGTTCATTGTTTTCATACATATAAAAATAATTTTTTAGTATGGATTGCAAATTTCCGCCTTTAATTTTTTGTGGGGACAATACAAATAGTGCATTTCGCAATGAACCATTAGTTTTGTGATTGTTAAAAGGTTAGATGCTACGCAACCGGATATGGGATTAGCGTAGAAATGTGGTCAAGAAGGAGAACAATCGCAACAACCGTGTAACGTCCCAAATTTTAAACCAAAATTTTTTGTTTTAAGTTAAAATAAACCGTTCAAATTTCATTCTCAAATAGAGACAAATAACCATTCGGTTTTACTTGAAAAACCATAACCAAATCATAGTAACAAAAGATAGTAAATTAAAAGTGCGTAAATCTCCAAAATACATATCCATCGATGCAACACAATCTGGTCCTGCCTTTCCCCTTGCTACCAGAATAACCTGAAGCAATTACACTTAAACTAGTAAGCACACAGTTTATTGAGATCCCAAAATACCACACATCCTAGTAAAAGTTATGATCTCATCATAGTATTACAATCACTCCAATTGCTACAGTCTCACTAGAGTCTTTCCTATTATGCCCCCATAGTCTTTCATGGAATTTGCTATGCCCCCATGCCCCATAGTATTTCGTATAAATTTTATGTCCCCATGGTCTTTCATGAAAAAGTCATAAAGACAATCTAGCATACCATGATATCTAGTGTCCACATAGTATAGAGAGAGAACTCACTTGAATCAAAGAGCTGAATCCCAGCTACTCGAAGTCTCATAAAATTAGTTACACAAACTGCCTAAACCAATCAGAGGTTAAATCTCAGTCTACAACTTAAAACATCGAATTTGACCAAAAATCAAACTGGTCAAAAATTCAATGGTCAACCGGTCAAAGTCATTGGTCAACAGTTAACTGGTCTTCACGTCGCAACCACTAAATGCCAAAATTGTCGTAATTGCTCATCACGACTCACATCGCGACACACACAAGCATTGTGTCACGACATACGACCAAACATCTTAATCCATTAAGCTCTTAATCCTTAAAGTCTAGAGCTTAAAAACCCAGATCTGATTATTCCAATGATTTTATGGATAAAGTTTCCAACTTTATCCATTTCCCAAGTCCAATTAATCTAGATCTAAAGCCCTAACTTTCTAAAGGACCAAACTGATCAAAAAAAGACATGTATGGCTTGAAATGAGTGCAAGCATTCAACTTTCTCATACTCAAGGGTCCAAAAAAGAACCATAACTTGTTTTAGGATTCTGGAGTCACTCCAACTCCAAAAATCATGAGGTTAAAGTACAATAACCTCAAGAACAACCTAGATCTACACAAAGTAAATATATAGGAGGAAGTTTTATACTCATAAAAGGTCCAAAAGAAGATTAGTTTGTTGGATCTCCAAGAAATCACCCACTAAACACCACTTCTAGCTTTCTTCTCCTTTGATATTCATAAAATGGATACCAAACCACACCAACTATCAGTGGGAGATAGGGTTTGGAGGATGGTATGTTTTAGAGAAGGAGGATGCTTAAGATAGTTAACCGGTCTTCACATCACGACCAACTCCTTGGCCCCATTGCCACCACTAAATGTCAAAATAGTCGCAACTGCTCATTGCAGCTCGCGTCGTGGCACACACAAGCATCGTGTTGCGAAATACGACCAAACATATTAATCCATTAAGCTCTTAATACTTAAAGTTAAGATCTTAAAAACCCATATCTGATTCTTCCAATGATTTTATAGATAAATTTCCAACGTTATCCATTTCCTAAGTCCAATCAATCTAGATCTAAAACCCTAAATTTCTAAATGACCAAAATGATCAAAAAGACATGCATGTCTTGAAATGAGTGCAATCACTCATCTTTCTCACACTCAAGCATCCAGGAAACAACCATAACTTGTTTTAGAATTCTAGAGTCACTCCAACTCCAAAAATCATGAGGTTAAAGTACCACAACCTAAAGAACAACCTAGATCTACACAAAGTAAACATAAATAAGGAAGATTTATACTCATAAAATGTCCAAAAGAATATTAGTTTGTTGGATCTCCAAGGAATCACACACTAAACACCACTTCTAGCTTTCTTCTCCTCTAATCTTCAAATGGACACCAAAACCACACTAACTATCAATGTGGACTAGGGTTTGGAGGATGGTATGTTTCAGAGAAGGAGGATTCTTAAAATGGCAAACCCTAGGGATTAGAGCCTTTAAATATGTTCTAAAACCCAAGGATTAGGGTTTACATTTCCAACGGCACTGAGTCGTGATCAAGATTTCTTGTCGTGATGCTACTTAAATGAAGTGGTCACATTGCAATAAAAATTTATCGCATCGCGATCCAAATAAATCCCCAAATCCCAGACTTAAAATAAATTAACTCAATCAATCGATCATACCTAGAAAAATAGTGTTACAAATCTCCCCCACTTGAACTAGATTTCATCCTTGAAATAGGTCTCTACAAACAACTCTGGATAATGTCAGCGTGTAACCTGTTTAGGCTCCCACATCTGCTAAGAACCTTTATGGTGCTGCCACTACACCTTACCTGTAGGATTAGTGTCTAAGCCCATAACTATATTTAGTATGTACTTGACCCGATTGTAGCATGGTCCCTTTGAGCTGCCTTCACTAGAGCAACTTGACTGGATGAATAATGGAGAAAGAGACTATTATGGTTTATTGATATATTATTTGAATAATATATTAAAGGAGAAATCATATTAATTAATTAACATTGGTCAAGAATTAATTTAATATTAATTTTGTGGTAAAAAAAGGTTAATTGAATTAAAGGGAATGAACTTGTAATTGTTGGATAATTCCAAAATGGGCTGAGGAACCCTAAGGATAGGGTGGAAGAAATCTCTTATGAATAGCCCATAAGATTTTGTCCAAGGGGCCAAGTTCTAGAAGGTTTTTGTGGGCTGCTTAGAGCCTAAGCAACCGGATGAGGACTTTGACTGAAACCCTAATTCCTCACCTTTATAAAGGGTCCTTAGGCTTCATAATTTTGTCTACACGAACCCTAAGAAGAGTTCTAAGAACCAAAATTACCTTCCCCCCTCTCTCTCTAAGATTCTCCATATTGCTTTGGTGTTTGTGATCTATTAGAGGCACAACATTTGAGGTGCTAAGGTTCTCAAAAGCTCAAGATCTTCAAGCTACAATCAAAGTTATGTTTCTAACTTGGTTTTAGTTATATAAATCAAGTTTTGTTGTATGATAGATTAGGGTTTGCAAGCCTTGTATAATTATTTTCATGTACAACTAGAAAAACTAGATCCAAGCATTAGGGTTTGCATGTACATCATAAGATTGATGTATTGCTCATAACCCAACATTACCAACCTAATCAACTTGTTGTAGATGGTGTCCATCTTTCCTTACAATGCATTTACTGGTCTCTCAACAGACGCTTATCGATCTGAATATTATCCAAGTGGGAGACTGTTGGATTAATGTCTAAGCCCATAACTATATTTGGTATGTATTTGACCAGGTTGTAGCATGGTCCTTTTGGGTTGCCTTCACCAGAGCAACTTGACTAGATGAATAATAGAGAAAGAGGTTATTATGGTTTATTGATATATTATTTGAATAATATATTAAATGAGAAATCATATTAATTAATTAACATTGGTCAAGAATTAATTTAGAATGAATTTTGTGGTCAAAAGTGATTAATTGAATTAAAGGGACTGAACTTGTAATTGTTAGATAATTGCAAAATGGGCTGAGGAACCCTAAGGATAGGGTGAAAGAAATCTCTTATGGATAGCCCATAAGTTTTCGTCCAAGGGGACAAGTTCTGGAAGGTACTTGTGGGCTTCTTAGAGCCTAAGCAACCGGATAAGGAATTTGACTGAAACACTAATTCCTCACCTATATAAAGGGTACTTAGGCTTCATAATTTCGTGTACACCAACCCTAAGAAGAGTTCCAAGAGCCGAAATTACCTTCCCCTCTCTCTCTCTCTCTAAGATTCTCCAAATTGATTTGGTGTTTGTGATCTATTAGAGGCACAACATTTGAGGTACTAAGGTTCTCAAAAGCTCAAGATCTTCAAGCTACAATCAAAGGTATGTTTCTAACTTGGTTTTAGTTATAGAAATCGAGTTTTTGTTGTATGCTAGATTAGGGGTTGCAAGCCTTGGATAATTATTACATGTACAACTAGAAAAACTAGATCGAAGCATTAGGGTTTGCATATACACCATAGGATTGATGTACTGCTCATAACCCAACAGTGGTATCAGAGCCTAGATCGTTTTTGTATTGTATTTGATGCAAGTTAAATATTCCAAGCTATAAAATTTGATTTTTTCGTTATGTCCTGACTCACGACGTAACACAAGGCTTGCACGACGTGAGTGCGACTCTATTGCAGAATTTCGAAAATTTTGCCCTAATTTAATTTGGATAATTACCATAAATTAATTTTCAAATGAGAATTAGATTTTTCGGTTATGGTAATTGATAACCTAATCAAATTAAAGGATAATTGTCATAAATAAGATAATTACTTGTTTATATGATAAATATTAATTGTTTTTATTTGTTATTTGAATTATCTTGTAAAGAAAATAGATTAGGTCAAATTATGTGATAAAAATTAATAATATGATTAATTAATTATTTTTTCAAATTTGAGCTAAAAGATGTTTTGAAAAGTTTCAAACCTTGCCATCGACTTTTGGGATTTAAATTTTTAATTAAAAGTTTTAATTTTGAATTATTTAAATCCAAACCCTAGAATTTTACAAGTTTAAAATTCAACCCTTATATTATTATAATATTATAAGATTAATAATTATATATATATATATATATATATATATATATATATATATATATATATATATATATATATATAAGATTAAGTTAGTCTTGCCATTAGTAGGCCTCATTCACGAAGCCGATCTATAAAGGGGGTATAAGGTTGATGACTATAAAATGGCAGTTTTATGGGTGTCCTCTCTCACCTACCGCTTCCTTGATTGGTGGAGGGTCGTTAGTCGAACGGGTAGGATAGGGTAACTAATTACTCATCAAAAGTATAATGATTAATACAGTAACTAAATGTATTTATAAAAAATTCCTAATATTAGTTACTTTAGGAAAAATGTGAAATGATGCTATTCCATGAAATTACACTTTGCACCCTTCCAAGTTGTTAGTGGAGCATGCGTGGATAACTGACACACTAATTTGGGACTAGCAAAGGTGGAAAATGGTAGCTCGATGTTTATCATAGATCAATGGAGCGTGTATGGCTAACCGACACATTTATTAGGTGGTAAATGACATCGAGAGTACCAAGTACATTTGCATGGTTATTCACACCTTGATTGTGATCCTTGGTATCCCAATCACAAACTTGAATGGCATATCGAGATTTAAACATGCCTTTGAAAAGTTCAATGAATCTCAAAAGAGCTAGGAGTTTCAATACATTTAAAACTTAATTGTCTTTTTCATTTTTCATGGTGGAAATTGGGAAATCATCATTTACCTACCTTCAAATTATTTGCAATTAGATTACGAAATCCCTCTTATGAATTGTAAATAATTGTGTTGGGTCCTAGCCCTAATCTCTCATTTGGGTTTTTAATTGGGGATTCTTATCTAATATAAACTTTGTTCCTTTTCTATTTCAGATGTCTACTTCGAACAACAACAATGCTTCTGGATCGAACCCTTCCGACTCATTCTCACTCATGAACTTGTGTGGGAGGGTGATATTCGATGGGTCAAACTTCAATGATTAGATCCGCAACATTCGCATGGTCACCAGTTACAAGGACAATGAGTATGTTCTCAAAAAGGAGCTGAAGGAGGTCAATGTGAACACTGCCACTCCCAAAGAAATCGTTGCTTACAACACTCATGAGCGAGATGCTATGAAGGTTCATTGCATCATGCTCGCAACAATGACTGATTAACTCCAAAAGTCCTACGAGGACTACTATCCAAACGAGATGCACCAAGATTTGATGAAAGGTACCATTAAAGTGCTAGGCAGGAACAGTATGAGATCATTGATGTGATGATCACTACCAAAAGGAAGGATGGAGAGTCCATCACGGCCCACTTGCAAAAAATTTAGAGATATGTGGACCGCTTGCTGAAGTTAAATGTTAACTTCGATGACGAGCTAACCGTAGATATTACTTTACACTCCTTACCTCCTTACTATGACCAGTTTCGTATGACCTACCACATAAACAAGGAGGAGGTCACCCTAAGCTAGCTTCAAGGCCTACTAAGGACTGCTGAGAGTAGTCTGAAAGGCAAATCTATTGCATCTAATCCTACTACTGCTACCCCTGTCTTGGCTATTGGGAAAGTAAAGGGAAAGATGAGGAAGGCTCCTTCTAAGAGCCATAAGGGAAAGTCTCACGATGGTACCTTTTCTAGTGGAGCCAAAGATGGTCCTACTGGTCCCTCTTCAAACCTAAAGGAAGCAGAGTGCTACTACTGCCATGGGAAAGGGTATTGGAAACGAAGCTGCCCGAAGTACCTATAGGACATCAAGGATGGGAAGATAAAGCCCACCTCCGCAGGTATTTATACTATTCAATTTAATAACTCATCACATGCTATGTCTTAGGTCCTCGATACAGGATGTGGTTTTCACATTTGTTCTGATTTTCAGGGTCTAAAAAGAAGTAGGGATGTGGAGCATGGGAAGATAAACTTGATCATGGGGAATAGGAAAGTGTCATCTGTCACCAAGATTGAAGTTTACTCTTTAGTGCTTAGTAGTGGGTTAGGTCTAGATTTGAGTAATTGTTGCTATTCGTCATAAATGACACGAAACATTATTTGTTTTCATGGTTTGTATAAACAAGGTTTTTAGATTTTCGTTTAATAATGAAAATGGTTCTATTAATGCTTTCTGTAATGGTACTTTCTATTTTGAAGCATTGTCTTGTAATGAAATATATGAAACTGTGATGGTTGTAGACAACTTAGGAAATGATGTGTTTTACATCCATTCTTCCAATGGTTTGGATAAAGCATGCTTGTGGCATTGTCATCTTGGACATGTCAACAAGAAGTGCATAGCCCAACTCCAAAAGGATGGAGTGTTGGAGTCATTCGACCTTAGGGAAGATGTTGCGAGTCTTGTTTACTTGGAGGGGCCAAATGAGTTATTATGGAATGAAGTTTATGAGGCGGGTATATAACCTGTCGCTACCCACGTTCAAACCCTAACCCAAATAATATGTTGCAACCACCACCTTCCACATGTGACCTCCTTTTAGCCGCCACACTTGTGGCCGATGGAGAACACTAGAGCGCTGATCGTCAATCACCGAAGCGAACCACTGCTGCTAACCTATGACCGGATGTGTGCTAGCACTGCTAGGGAGTAGCTTCCATGACCACCAACAAAGCTATAAGCGACCACTTCCTTCTCCACCTGTTCTCTTTCTTTTTCATCGCCATCCTCAACCGCACGACACGACAGTCCATAGCGCTGCATGGAACACTTGTTTGTATGTGCGTGTGTTACTGCTGCGATTTCCCTCACTCCTATCCATCCCTTCTGAAGCTTGTCTGAGTGTTGCAGTCGCCGCCACACGACTATCACCACTTCGTACTCCGACCACTGCCTAGCTACAGCCGCTCACCGCTGCTATTAAGTGTACGTGTATGTAATCTGTATGAGGCTTCATTTTAGCTGGAAGAACAACCACCACCACCACTGTGAGGTAATGGCTTCCACCATCTACCACCGCCGACCACCACAAGGGTGACTGTGTGTGTGTATGTGTGTTTATCTTAGTATGTGTGTGTGCTTAATGGGGTTTTTGTGTTGTATGTTGTAATCATGTCAGAATAATAATAAGAAAAACTCAAAACCACCACCATGAGGTGGTGGCTGTCGCCACCAGTCGCCGTGTTAGGTGGCAGTGTGCCTTATTTGTGTTTTGATTCGTTTGGGATGCTTGGAAAAATGGACTAGAACCATAACCACCACCGTGAGCTGTCGTTGACCACCACTACCAAAGGTGGTAGTGGGTGGTGCCCGACTAATGAAACCCTAGTGGGCTTAATGAAACCCTAATGGACCCAATGAAGCCCTAATTAACCTAAAAGCCCAAACATGTGACTAGTGGGCTAGTATTTGGGTTAGAAACCCTAATTAGGGTATGGAAAAAACCCTAATGTCATGAAACCCTAATTTTGGGAATTTGATCGGGACCGCACTGGAATGATTTATTAGACTAAAAATGTTAATTAATAATCATTTGAAAATTAACCAAAGGCAATATTGGAGTTAATAGATTAAGTCCTTAATGGATTAAGTAGGAACACTTAATCCTAATCGTGATTTCATGTGAAAACCCTAATTTCACTCGGGCCTTGAGTTGGGCCTTCCTATTGGGCTTTGGTGATTGGACTATTGATGGCTATCCAAGAACAAGTAAATGGACCAAAATAATTGGATGAGCTTTAGGATAAGGCCCATGTGAAGGGCTTGGGCCCAATTTGTAAAATTGGGCCATAGGTGGGCCATAATTGGGGTTTGATGATTATCTGATATTCGGCCATGGGAATACCAAGAGTTAGACTATAATAAATGGACGGGCCTTAGGGTAAGACAATGTAGAGGTCGGGGCCTAATTTGGAAAATTGGGCCATATGTGGGGCTTTGGTCCATTGGTTGGCTATTGGGCCTATGGAGTGTGAGTTGGACCTTGGGCTTGGAACCCAAGTATTAATTGGGTGTTTTTTGGATGTTGACAGCTCGAGAATCTGTCAATCAGCAGTTGGAGTTTTATCCGCGGGACTTTAGCAGTGTGATGTGAGTTTTCCTCACTATACTCAAGGGTCGAAGGCACCAAGGTCAGCCCTTTTGGATTGTTATCTTGATATGTTATTCTATTATGATGTGTTAAATCAGTATCCTGGTAGATAGGATGTTATATGTTGTTATGATCCATTAGATCAGTATCTCGGTAGATAGGATGTTATATGTTGCTATGATCCGTTAGATCAGTATCCTGGTAGATAGGATGTTACTATGATGTTATGATCTTTTAGATCGGTTTGTATGTATATAACTTGTTATGTGATTAGCTGATATATATGTACATGTTTGACTAGTGGTTAACGTTTATCTGCTTTGTGCGAGAGCCAACAGACCTGGGCATTCCAACCTGATAGTTGTGGGCCGTAAGTATTCCGTCCTGAGGATGATTGGACTCATAGTATGTTGGTATTCCAACCCGATGGTTGTGGGCCGAGGGTATTGCATCCCGAGGATGACTGGACCCGTTGTATATATATATATATATATATATATATATATATATATATATATATATATATATATATATATATATTGGCATTCCAACTTGGGGTATTCCATCCGGATGGATGACTGGACCCGGAGGTTGATTTGGCCTGGGGTATTCTAACCCAATGGTTTATTAGACCCGACATATTTGTTAGTGTATATGGTGAGACTGGGCTGCTGCGTGCGTCAGTCAACAGGCTTGGGGTATTCCATCCTGATGGATGATTGGACCCATAGTATGTTGGCATTCAAACCCGATGGTTGAGGGCCTGGGGTATTCCAACCCGATGGTTGATTGGACCCATAGTATGGTGTTTATGATTATATGTGTATAGTTGTGTGTATGGGTATTTTGGGGGAACTCACCAAGCTTTGCGCTTACGGTTCAGTTTATTGTTTCAGGTGCTTCAGATATCTCGGCAAGGCAAAGGCGTGACCGTACACATCCTCATAATTTGGACTTATGGTTTCAGGGATACTCTGATATTAAATTATTTTGAAAATATTTTGTAATAACTAATGACTTTTGAATGTTTGAAATTTTTTAAATTGGCTTGATTTTTATGGGTGTTATAGAAAGATGACCAAGTCACCCTTCACTAACACTTGTGAAAGGGGTGAGGGTTTATTGGATCTCACACATATCAATGTATGTGGGCCCTTTAGATCCACCACAAGTCAGAAACCTTTGATTATAACAGATATGGGTATATCTACTTAATCAAGCACAAGTCAGAAACCTTTGAAAAGTTCAAAGAGTTTAAGCAAGAAGTGGAGAATCAGCTGGGCAAGAAAATTAAGATGCTCCGATCCGATCGAGGATGTGAGTACCTTAGTATGGAATTCTACGACTACCTCAAAAAATGCTGAATTCTTTCACAATTCACGCCGCCTAGGACACCGCAATTGAATGGTGTGGCTGAGCGACGCAATCGAACCTTGTTAGACATGGTTCATTCCATGATGAGTCAGGCTTCGTTACCTATCTCATTTTGGGGGTATTCCTTAGAGACTTCCGCCCATATCCTTAATCTAATCCCGAATAAGAAGGTTGCCAAAACACCTCATGATATGTGGACAAGGAAAGCTACCTCGTTGGCACATATCAAGGTTTGGGGTTGTGAAGCTTTCATAAGATGAGAGACTCACAACAAGCTTGAACCTCCTAGTGAGCAGTGTATTTTCATCAGCTATCCGCAGAAGTCCTTTGGATATGTCTTCTATAGACTGAGTGACAATGTTGTCTTCGTTACGAGGAGAGTGTTATTTCAAGAGAGAGAACTCATATGCCAAGAGGACAGTGGGAGGCAAATTGATCTTGAAGAGCTTCAAGAATCAAGAGATGAAGGAACCTCTAATGCTGACACTCAACTCGAGGTGGAAACTTCGGTTTAACCGATTGATGAGTCCTTACCTCTTAGACGTTCTATTAGAGTTAGTGTTCCACCCGTATTATATGGATTCCATATAACTACTGAGGGTGATATGGTTATTACTGATAGTACACTACTAAATTTGGATTAACCTACAACTACAAGGAAGCCATGGCAGGCCCAGAGTCTACCAAATGGAAAGAGGCTATGAACAACGAGATTCAGCCCATGTATGACAATCAAGTCTGGAACTTGGTTGACAATGTACCGGGTCGTAAGACGTTCGGGTGCAAATGGATCTTCAAGAAGAATACCAACATGGATGGGAAAGTACACACGTATAAGGCACGATTGGTTGCGAAGGGCTTTACTCAAATTCCCGAGAGTTGACTATGATGAGACCTTCTCACCAATTGCAAATATTAAATCTATAAGGGTTATGCTAGCCATAGCTGCATTTCATGATTATGATATATGGTAGATGGATGTCAAAACCGCTTTCCTTAATGGAAAGTTGGCTGAAGATGTTTACATGAGTCATCCAGACGGTTTTGTCAATGCAGAACACCCTAATAGAGTGTGTAAGCTTGAGAATCCATTTTTGGATTGAAACAAGCATCTTACAGATGGAATCTTTGTTTCTATGAGAAAGTCAAAGAGTTTGGTTTTCCGAGAAGCGAGGATGAGTCATGTGTATATGTCAAAGTAGTGGGAGTATAGTTAGATTTCTCGTTTTGTATGTGGACGACATACTACTCATAGGAAACGATGTCCTAACCTTGCAGGAGGTTAAGTCCTGGCTTGGGAAGTGCTTCGCTATGAAGGACCTTGGAGAAGCTGCTTATATTCTTGGGATAAGGATTTTGAGAAATAAGAGTATGAGACTAATAGGACTTAGTCAAAGTACTTACTTGGATAAAGTGTTAAAACGTTTTAGCATGGAGAATTGCAAGAAAGGGGAGTTACCAATCCAAAGCAATACCAAGTTGAGTAAGACTCAAAGCCCAAGTATCGATCCCGAGATAGCAGAGATGAGCCGAGTACCTTATGCTTCCACAGTTGGCTCAATCATGTATGCTATGACATGTACTCGCCTTGATGTGGCCTTTGCTGTTGAGCATGGTCAGTAGATAACAAGGGAACCTTAGTAGAGCACATTGGACTACAGTAAATAATATTCCGAAGTACCTTCGAAGGACTAAGGAATGGTTTCTTATCCTCGGTGGGAGTGATGACTTGAAAGTGTGAGGGTATAGCTAGGTATTTACCCTAAATGGAGGAACACTGACTTGGAAAATGTGACAACCCGAAATTTTCATTCGGTCAAACCCTAAAAGTCAATCACTTCATATTATATGTCAATTTCATTTTTATTTGTTTTTAACAAATTTAAAGTTCGTTTGACTATTATAATAATTATTCTTTAAACAAACGGGTGAAAGGATGTGCCGTCTCGAGTCTTGAAATTTCAAAACTCCGAATACCACATAGATTAGAAGGTCACGGCCAAACTTTTATGTTTGGGCCTCAAATTACTCCAAAAACCGTAAACTCATGCTTAAGCATGAGTTTACTCCCCAAAACACTTCACTTCTCATTTTCAACCTAAAGAGTAAACTCCAAACACTCTCAACTATCATCCCGGTTTCACCCAATTTCCCGAAAACGTAAGTACTTCTTGGCTTGATTAGTTGATGTATCATAATTACTAGTGATTATACATCTTTTCATCCATCCATTTTTGTGTTTTGATTAGATTTCCAAAACACCAAGAACACCAAGAACATACACTAGTGTTCTTGGACTTTTAGTTCATTTCAAGCTTCCACAAAGTAAGTACTTCTATCCTAGAGTCCTTTAGAGCTTTCTATACATCTTAATATCAAGGAAATGTCCCAAGAACACCAAGAACAAGGTGTTCATGGTTTTGGGAGGCTCCCAAAACCGTAAACACCAAGTAAGGTGCAAAAGGGTGCCTTAGGGTGCCTAGATGCTTCACAATGCCTTAGGGACTTGTCTAGATCCTTACTTGATGAGTTTATCACATAAAAAGCACAAGAATCACTCATTTATATGTGTTTACGGTTTGGCGATCTCCCAAAACCGTAAACACCCCAAAGTGGGTATAAATGGCCCATACTCCTTCCTTTTGCCTAGAATCTAACCTAGGCTATTACCTTGAAGTGTTTAGAACTTGAAAACATCATAAAACCATGTTCCATAGGATTTTATGGTAGTAAAATCATGGAGAAATGGTCCATGGACCGTAAACTCCATTTAGGAGTGTATTGATGCCACAAAGCACTTCCTAAGGCTTAAACATGAAGTAGGAATGCTTGGATTAGCTTAGAAGGCTTCAAACAACAAATGGTCAGAAAGAGGGTGAAATTACGATCGTAAACCCAAGGTTTTACAACCGTAAACCCTTTTAGTTATGACCACAAAACCTTAAACTCCCTAATGGAGTGTTCCTTGAACCCCAAACACACTAGCCTTTCCCTACAACACTTGGTTGAAACCCTTGTGATCTTTAACACTTGAAACAAAGTGTTACCATGTTCTAGAGTATCTTAACTTAAATTATTAGAGATAAAGTGCCTAATTAGTTATTTATATATTGATTATATGATAACTAGGCTCGTTGTGTGTGTACAAGTCTCCACTTGTCACCTAGCATCGTATCCGACACTTCAATCCAATCCACTCACTACATGTGAGTTCATACCCCTTAATCAATGTTTTAAATGATTTTAAATGCTTTAATGGGGGGGGGGGGTACAAGTAGAAAACAACATGCTATAGAATCAATCACATGTGATTTATAACTGTGTTTTCATCCAATTGATTTCACATGCTTCAAAATGTGATGTATGAAATGGTTTTCTATCTTAAAAATACATTGTTATCAAATGTATTACTTTTCAAAATGTTTATTAAAATGACATCAAGTCATTGTTAACTAATGTTTAAAACTATTAAATGTCTTACAAAACCATTTTTATCTTCTTGATCAAAACTATATCTATACACTTATGCTCTTATATATGTATTGATATGATAGCTTTCATCCTTCATTCAGTTTTCCCACACTCTTGTGTAGCAAGGGTGTATAAACCTGCTTAGACAATCAATTACCTTCCAGTTAACTATTATAGGGATAGTTAAGAGATATAAAACATTATTCTTATTATAAGGAATTACACCAGAGTCAGTTCATTCATGAGTCTATACTATATATTACATATTAGATGAATACGTCTACATCGATACGCTTACATGAATACATTCACATATATATATTTATTTGTATACACTTACATGGATACTTGTACCTAGATTCAATATGATGAGTTACTAGTACGTATTTGTAAATTGTTTTGCCTATCCTAGTACAAAAGGATAACTAGACGGGACTAACCACTCCGGAACCCACTTGTTAGCAACAGAGGTAATGAACATCTACGGATGCCTACGGTTAATACTTATATTAGGGGTACCTTTATGGGACTAACCATTCCTTAAACCTACTGCCAGCTACAGAGGAAAATGAACAATCTACAGATGTTCAAGGTTATACATTTCGACAGTCGCGATGTCGAGTTTATCCTAATACAAAAGGATAACACATACATGGCTATATTTTCCCTATTACCTTTATTTTGTAATACAATCACATAAACGATGAGGTAGACTATATATTGTTAATAGTAGTCATACCGGGGAAAAACCATGTTTATTTCTTTCAAAACATTCAAGTCTTGGTAGAAGGCTACTTTTATACTAGTAGGAAATATGGGATTTTCTAGGGTTTTCATACTTATATCAAATGTTCATTCAAAGATTTACATGGCATTCATAACAGCTTTCCAAAATAGAATAATGAGACTTAAATACTTATGAATTTACCAACTTTATGCTGATCTACTCTTTCAAAATAAATTGTATTTTCAGGTCACCAGTAGACAGGTACGATGACTAGGTTTTGACAAGACGGAGCAAAGACAAGACTCGTCTTTTATTTTGATTACATATTTTGGTGTCTTATTACTATTAAAGAACACACATGTATTAAATCATTACTTTTAATGCAATGGATGATGTTGTTGCTTGTTTACTACTTTGCATTGTTGTGATACTGTACATGACATCCTCCACCCATAAACGTTTCCGCCGTTCTTGGTTTTGGGGTGTGATAGGAAAGTTCCAAGTAGGAGACTGTAGCTGATTCAACATGTGAATCAGAGTACATAGCAGCGAGTGAAGCGCCAAAGGAGGCAATATGGATGAAGAACTTCATTGGAGACCTTGGAGTTGTCTCGACCATAAAGGAGCCTATGGAGATTTTCTGCGATAACGAAGATGCGGTTGCCTTCACCAAGGAACTGAGGGATCATGGTAGATCCATACATATCGTCTGGAAATATCATTTCATTAGACATCGGGTAGAAGAGGTACTCCTCGTGGTAAAGAGGGTATCGTCAGAAGAGAACCTAGCAGACCCCTTTACAAAGGGAATGAGTAAGGTTAATCACTTGCGGCACACTAGGAGCATTGGGCTGAAGGACGGTATTAGTTTTAGTGATTAGATAGACTTAGAAACTTGTAATAGATATATTGTAATTGACATTTTGATGATTAAATAGAGGTGTATTATTTATAAGTAATGTTACCGTCTTATGTTGATTATTTACTATTGTTTCACTTTGCATGTTTTGACTTCTTAAATAATAAGATTATGTGAACCATCCACAGTCGATCATACGTTGGAGGTAGGTATGAAAGAAGATTATCATGAATTGGCTTGTAGATTGTCTAAGTGTTTAGACATAGCAAAAGTTTGATCCAAATTTCATGAGTGCTAATGTAATATGATTTGAGTATTGGATTAAACTTGCACTCACGTGAATCACTTCATGGAATTTAATCACGAGCGATTGTGAGATGATAATATCATTTAATCTTTAAACCTAGTTATATGAGTTGTTTTTTACGAGTCGTTTGTGCATTGATAATGCGTAAACGCATCAGTGACTTAATTTTATAAAACACATTGTTTTGTATGATTTGATGAGTAAATAGTACAAGCATATAAGTCGAAGTTTATTTGTTCCTTTTATCCTATGAGGGTAAAAGCGATATCTTGGGCCCCTCCATGATTTGGTTTGACTTATGTGTCACGCCCGGTCAGGACTAAATTGATGTGTCCAATTAAGTTGTAACATCCTGACTCCCAAGTATTACGTTTATTTATTTACTTTTGGGATTTAATGAGTGACTCGACGAGTTGTGTGTCAGACACATCGAGTAGAGATGGATTGGTCAAGTGGGTTTAATGACTGAATCAACGAGTCAGAGAGCCGACTTGCTGAGTTGGCGCTGTGTGAGGAAACCCTAAATCGGCGGGTTTGTGACCTATTTAATGGGCCTTAAGCCCTCATTTCTACCTCACCAGTCACCTTACACCCTTGAGAGAAACCCTAATTGTCCACTTGAGCTAGAGAGTGAGAGAGGAGCTAATCTTGTGGTTATTAGTGAACTTTTGAAGGACAAGAGGAGAGTATGAAAACTTGGATCAAGAGTAGGCTTTGGAACTAGAGGTTCATCAGAGTTTTGCTTCGGTTGGAGGTAAAAAGATGCTAACTTGATCATTTCCTTATGAGATATAGGTTTAGGGAGTTCCTAGGGTTTTCTCCCATCCTTTTTGTGTCATTTGAATCCTTTGAGCATGAATTGAGGTTGAAACCTGAAATCTAGAGTGTAGAAGGTCTTGTGAGTCCAAAGACCCGAACTTTATTGAGCTAGAGATAATCTTGTGCATCTAACCCTTGTTGGAGCTTGAATTAGCATTATGGAGGAAATATACCATGCATGAACGTAAAGATCGAAGCTTTACGTCATAATCGAGCCTTAGGAAGTTAAATTTGAAGTATAGGGCATGGGTTCTGCCTTAAAATGTCTGAATGAGAATTTGACTTAAGGGACTCGATTGGTCAAGGAGCTGACTCGACGAGTCGGCTAGGGTTTTCCCCGATGTGTCTGGACATAGGTAACTTGGCGAGTTGATGAGACAAATTGATGAGTTAAGTTGGGTTTTTGCGATGTTCTGGAGGAACAAGGGGGACTCGGTGAGTCACATAGATGCACTCGGTGAGTCAGGTCAACACGGACAGTTGACTCGAGTATTGACTTTTTTTGACTTTAGGGTTTGGTCAAGGCAGGGGTTATGGGGACCATGGAGGTGTAAAATGGTCCTTTACCCATCCCAAGAGTTAGAGAGAGATTAACATAAGTTTATATAAAGTTGTGATCTTTAAGTGTTAATTAGAGATGCTTATTGCATGTAGGCGAAGATTAGGTTGTTTGAGGGGTATCCAGTTTCCTTGCTTGCTTACGAGGTGAGTCTTCTCACTATACTTACTTGAGTGGTAATACTGAGTGTTTGGAGGGTCTCATTTGAGTTATCGACCGGAGGGTCTAAACCGAGTTGTGTTTGTGATATATGTTATGATATTTTGAGACTGTGGGGTCATCACTGAGATATAGGACCAGTGGGATTCGGGTGTACATTCGGGTATGTTGGAACCGAGTTGTGATACTGGGGGGTCTTCACTGAGATATGCTATGATATTCTATGTTTCACTGAGATTGGACCGGAGGGTCCAAACCGAGTTGTGAGACTGGGGGGTCTTCACTGAGATATAGGACCGGAGGGTCCAACCCGAGTTGTGAGACTGGAGGGTCCTCACTGAGATACATGACCGGAGGTTCCACACTGAGCCGTGAGTCTGGAGGGTCTTCACCGAGACGTATGAGACCGGTTATAGAACCCATTTTTATATGAACGGTGGATGTGGAATAAATAATATCTCGAGATTTATCGTGTATAAAAAAATACAAGCATTAAGAACATATGATGAGAATTCATAGATAGATAAGAAAAGAAGAAAAGAAAGAGAGAACATGCATAAGAACGTAAAAAGAACATGGGAGAGAAGATTCTCCCTTGGTAGGAGAGATCCCACCACTTTCTCTCTCTAGAAATTTCATTTTTAGAAGGTGCACACCTAGAAAAGTGACCATCTCTCCCTTTATATAGGAGGGAGAGAAAATACACCTAAAATACAATAAAAGGAAATAAATAACCTAACTATCACTCATAATTTGTAGAGCATTTACATGCTCCAACATACTCTCCCTAAATGCTTACAAATGATGAGACATACAATAAGTGATACAATGCTATAATACAGCAATACGACTAGCAAGTGTGGTAATAAAATGAAACGTAATGAGAACCAAATGTTGAAATGTCTCTGAAACTCTAAGTGTCTGTGAAGTCTGAAACTAGCCATGAATCTCTAAACAATGAAGGTCTTCGGCTTCAAAGTACCACCAATGAAGCAGAAAAGTAAGATCCAAATCTTCAAACTAGTCATAAGTGTCATGAGCAAGAAGAAGATCACCATGAGCAAGTAAAAGATCCTATAAAAGAAACACTTCGGCTTCAAAAAGTCTGGAAAACATCTCGAGTTCTCAAATCACAATACACCAAAATTATTTAAAGAATAACCTGCTAAAAATGTGAAGCATCCAAAAAGTGAAGTTCGAATAATAAATAATGTGAGTCCAAAGACATGGTCCAACAATGCCAAAAATTTGATCAATAGATCAAAAATAAGTGCCACGTCACATCGGCATAATAATATTTGTCTTCAAAATATCACAAATCGAAACTCAAAAAATCATAGTATCTGAACTAGATGCAAACACAAAGAATCATCCCGTGATGGAGTCTGAATAATAAATAATCTGGAACCGGGAAACATCTAGCAATGCCAAAAATTTGATCCATGAAGACCAAAAATAAGTGCCACATTGCATCACTAAATAAATCATCGTCTTCACAAGTCTTCAAAAAATCCAAACTCAAACAATCATAAAAACCATATCCGGATGATATCATAATATTCTCTCCTTATTTTTGATAACCAAAGACCGGATATCAAAACTAAATATATCATCGGGATGGAGAGTGTTAGATACCAACAACTAAGAAGGCTCTCCCTAGACGTATGAAGGGTCGCGATAAGACATGAGAAATAGAGTAAAAAGGATACGTTGCGGTCATGAGAAGATGGGTGATTCAATTGCTGAAGCTGCATGAACAAATACAATATAAAGAAGAATCACTGCATGAAAACTAGTCTCTGTTGTGCCGAAAATATACCACAATACCCAAACTATGGTCCCGGAACTCTCGAAGTGGTCTTCAATAAAAAAATAAAATCCACATGCTCAAGATACATGATTCGTCAACCGAAGATCAAGAGCGACAAGTCATAAAATCCCATAAAATGAAGAATGCAAAACAACTTTGTTGATCAATCTCCGCTGCAGTGCAAAAGTTGCAAAGAATAATATGAAGTCCGACTGTGGTATGGAGTAATCTTCCAAAATAGCATGAAATGAACCAGTGTGACCACCCAAGGTTGTGGAAAAAGTTGGTATTAAAAAATAATTGGTTTTAATAAAAAAAATGGCTAAATAAAAAATTAGTCTTAAAAAAAATAATTAAAAAATAATAAAAAATTGGTTTAATAATAAAAAATAGAGTTAAAACAAACTTTAAAAAAAAAAAGAGGGGGGGGGGTGATGAAGGAAGGAGGAAAAAAAATATAAGGAGGAAGGTGGGGGAAGGAGGAGGAATAAGAGGGAAGAAGAGAGGGGAGGGGCTGAAGAAGGGTCGGAGTTAAGGATGAAGGGTCAAGGGCAAAGGGGGCAGCAGTTTGCGAGTCAGGGAGGTGTTGTGGGTGGAGGACAGTGCGGATGGAGCTAATGAATGGAGTGGTTGTGGTGTGAGACCACGGTATGTGAAGAAGCAAGCGAAATGTGGTCCGAATGGTTACGGTCATCATATGCGATTCTAGACTGCATTAGAGGAATGATAGCGGCCTGAAGTGAAGTGGGCGAGTGCCTGCGGATCAAGACTTCGGTCCGAGGCTGCTGTCCGACCAAGAAAAGAGAACTTCGGTCAGGAAGGAAAGACTTCGGATCCTCGGATGGGCTAAGAGGTTGCGGACCTAGACCTGGCTAAGAGGCTATAGACCAAGGCCTAAGAGGGGCTGTAGGGAAGTTTCTTAGAAGGCTTCGGTAGACAGTTTTTGGCTGCGGTTCGAGGGTCCGAGAATGGCTGAATAGATGTTGAAAAATGCTATTTTTTCATGAAAAATGGTACCGCAAAGGCCATTTATTCATATTTTAATGAGGGGAATATTTTTTTAAGCATTTTAGTTCAAAAAAATGGTCTTGGAAGGCAAAAATGAGGAGTATGCAGGGGGTTTAAAGGGGACCAAAGGTGATGGGAATGATCAAAGTCACATGGTTTTGTCTTTTTGAGGGAGTGATTAGTGAAGTACTCTTTACTCAAAAGAGTATA
This sequence comes from Lactuca saligna, assembly GCF_052625555.1. Taxonomy (NCBI): domain Eukaryota; kingdom Viridiplantae; phylum Streptophyta; class Magnoliopsida; order Asterales; family Asteraceae; genus Lactuca; species Lactuca saligna. Next base: position 175,098,146 of record NC_136425.1, read on the forward strand.
AAGGACATGGTGCTTTATGAAAACACAATATTACATCCAAAACTCTACAAATTAAAGATTCACAGCAACTTATGTGGTGAAAGATATGAACATGATACCTTTTTATTAAGATCATAATAAGATGCTGGAAAAATAATCTTTACAGAGAAACTCCATATTCTTGAATAATAAGTCCTAAATTTGTGTCTCATTTCTAAGGCATATAAAATGCGTGGAGCAAATCTTCAACTTTTTAAGACCACAAAAATTAATTTCTTCTCCTATTTTTCTTCATTTCTTCAACAGGAAAATAATAAGAACATCAAGAACATAATTTCCAGCAGAAAATTTGGATGAGGAGCAGCAACAAAATATTCTTCTAGACTTGAATCAACACCATAAAACAAAAAGAACTCATCAAAAATTTCTGGTTTTAGACCCAAAAATTCTTGCAACAAAACATGAAAAATCTTCAAGATAATCAGGGAACGGGATTCGTTCCCTTGAACTAGTCACTTGAACCTTCAAGGTACGGTTCTGATACCAATTGATAGAACCCATTTTTTATACGAATGGTGGATGCGGAATAAATAATATCTCGAGATTTATCGTGTATAAAAAATATAAGCATGAAGAACATATGATGAGAATTCATAGATAGATAAGAAAAGAAGAAAAGAAAGAGAGGAACATGCATAAGAACGTAAAAATAACATGGGAGAAAAGATTCTCCCTTGGTGGGATCTAGAGATTACATTTTTAGAAGGTGCACACCTAGAAAAGTGACCACATCTCCCTTTATCTAGGATGGAGAGAAAGTACACCTAAGATACAATAAAGGGAAATAAATAACCTAACTATCACTTATAATTTGTAGAGCATTTCCATGCTCCAACAACTGGAGGGTCCATGCCGAGTTCTAGCCACGAGAGGCTTATTATTTGCGTATGTGGTATTTTGGGGAACTCACTAAGCTTTGTGCTTACGTGTTGTGTGATATGTGTTTCAGATACTTCTCGGGATCGCAGGAAGGCACTGACTTGATTGTACACACCGATTTCGAGATCATGTGGATTCTGGGATAATGATAAATTTTATGTGGAGTTGTGTTGGCACTTGAACAATTATGTTTTGAGAAAGAGTTTTAAGAGAAACCGAGTTGGAGGAGTTTGTACAATCAGCTAGAGCCCGAACGGTGATTTCCCATAATACCCTTATTTATATGTGTTATGAGATATTAATGATGCATGCTAGAAAATAGGTTAAGTAATTCATATTTAGGAATAGAGATGCCTGATTTGTGATGCCTTAGCCTAGGAGCCGTTACTATCTGTTATGTGCCTGAAGTATGTGCCGAGTAAGAATATTTAGGAGGAATCACTAAGAGAGAGAGTTCTGAGTCGAGAGATAATCTAGGAGAGATACGTAGATGAGCATATGAGAGGTCTACTGAGAGTGTAGTCTGTTATACGTGAGAGTTAGAGTACTTGTGGACTGGGATCCTAGGAAGACGACTTAGGGTGACTACAGGTTGGTGTGAAAAGTAGTATTGGGCCCATACTACTGAAAGCACCGGATCTATATGCAACCCAAGTAAGAATCCTTAGGATGCTAAGGAGAAAGTAGGGATGGGTGATCGAGTGTGAGTATGCTCGAGCAAGTCTCTGATGATTTTTCATGTTGTGTTTCAGAGACATCATGGTGGGTACACGCTACAACCCCGGGAGCAGTGGGACTAGTGATGAGGAGATCTATAGGATCATCCATAATGAGGTGGCCACAACCATTCGAGAGGTGATATCGGGGATGTTTGGGTCTATTAAGACTACACTGATTGAGATGTTTGACGAGCAATATACTGCCGTTACTGAGGTTGCTGTTGTTGTAGCCAATGCAACTATTGCCACTGCTAGGCCACAAGGAGGTGACTCATTGTTGTTCTGGGAGTTCAGCAACACGAAGCCACCAGAGTTTGATAGGACAAAAGATCCGATTGCTTCCATGAAGTTGATCACTAACATTGAGGGATGCTTTTATACATGTTCATGTCCAGAGCATCTGAGAGTCCAGTTTGGACTGAACCAGTTTCGCTTGGGAGCGAAGGACTGGTGGAAGTTTGTGACGACTGACTTTACCACTGCAGATCATGCTGTAGTGACTTGGGAGAGGTTCACCAAGTTGTTTCGAGTTAAGTATGTTCCCTAGGTGGTGAGGGAACGTTTGGCATATGAGTTTCTATCTCTCAAGCAGAAGACAGAGTCAGTGATTGAGATTACGAGGATGTTTCATGAGAGGGCGATGTTCTGCCCTGAGCACGTGTCCATGGAGCAGACACACATGAGTCGATATTTGAGCATCATGAGGAGGGATATTCGGCAGTTTGTGGTGAACTCGTCTCGGACATTGGCTGAGTTGAAGACCAATTCCAGGAGGAGAGAGATCGAGTTGGAGATTTAAACCGGAAATGAGGGAGAGCAATAAGCGAGAGATATGAGACCGACACAGTCGCAACCAGCAGCTAAGCGGGCTAAGCCCAATAATTCGAGAGCTAGAGGCCAGAGGGTCCACACTTGTAGCAAGTGTGGTAAGACCCATGAGGGATCTTTTCGGGCGGGGATTTGCTACAAATACGGAAAAGAGGGGCATATGGCAAGGGACTGCCCCAAGGATTTTCTGTTTCCTTTCACTGCAACCAGGCAGGCCATTGGAAGGCCGAGTGTCCCCAACTTACATAGGGATCAACCCAAACTACTACTCCTGGTGCTTTACATGTTACTGATGGCCGTCCAGGGAAGGCCGAGCCTCCGATGTCTCGTGGGAGAGCATTTCATCTGACAACAGAAGACATCCGTGTTGTGCCTAATTTTGTTGCTGGTACGTATCTCCTTATCTATTTTTTTGAGATTTGTTTATACTTATATTTTTTTTGTATAGGTACTTTTCTTGTGATTTATGTACCTGCTTTGGTGTTGTTTCCTCGGGTGCGAGTCGATCTTTCGTGTCCTTAGCTTTTAGTTGCCACATCAGTATCTAATGTGAGGTGTTGAGTCGACCTCTGAGAGTTTCTATTGCCGAAGAGCATGTGGTTTTTTCTACTGATGTATTTTGAGGATGTGTACTATAGATTCTCGGTGTTGAGTTCTCGATAGACCCGGTACCGATCGCTATGGGTGATGTTTGTGTCATTGTGGGCATGGACTGGTTGAGTTAGTTTGGGTTTATGATGACTGTGAGTGTCAGTTAGTGACTATATGAGACCGTAGTGGGGGAGTGATTACGATGTATGGCGAGGGTACTAGATCTGGATCAACTTTCTGCTCTGTTTCCAAAGCGAGACAGAGTCTATAATATGGTTGTATGGGATTTTTGGCGTACGTGATGGATACGCGGGTTGCTGTAGAGAGGTTGAGTTCTATCGCCGAGGTCCTGATAGTATGCAAGTTTCTAGGTGTTTTCCCCCGAGGAGTTACCGGGTGTGCCTCCCGAGAGGCAGGTATAGTTCTGAATCGATTTGCTTCCGGGAGCGACGCCTATTGGCAAGGCACCTTATTGCCTTGCTCCACCAAAGATGCAAGAGTTATCCTTACAAATCCAGGAGCTGCTGAGGAAGGGTTTTATTAGATCGAGTAGTTCACCGTGGGGAGCACCGATCATTTTTGTCAAGAAAAAGGATGATTCACACCGGATGTGCATTGATTACCAGGATTTCAACAAGTTGACGGTCAAGAAAAGTTATCCACTACCAAGGATCGATGATCTGTTCAATCAGTTGCAGGGAGCATCTTCATTTTCCAAGATTGATTTGAGATCTGGATATCATCTGATGAGAGTCTCGAGGAGGATATCTAGAAGACAACCTTTAGGACTCGTTATGGGCACTACGAGTTTGTGGTGATGCCTTTCAGACTCACCAATTCACTGGCAACATTTATGGACCTCATAAATCATGTGTGCATGCATATGTTGGATCGATCGGTGATTGTGTTCATCAACGATATCCTAGTGTATTCGAGATCAAGAGAGCAGCATGAGGAGCATCTTAGAGGGATTCTTGGAGTTTTGAGGACGGAGAGGCTTTATGCCAAATTCCCCAAGTGTGATTTCTAGTTACCAGAGGTCCAGTTCCTGGGACACCTCGTGAATCAGAATGGGATATTGGTTGACCCATCCAAGATTGAGGTAATTATCAGGTGGGAGGTGTCAAGATCCCCGTCCGAGATCAGAAGTCTTATGGGCTTGGCCGGAGGTTTATCAGAGATTTCTCCAAGATTGTTTTTCCTCTCACCAGGTTGATCCAGAAGGGTAATACTTTTACTTAGGGGTCCGAGCAGTAGGCCTCATTTGAGGCCCTTCGCCAGAGATTGTACGAAGCCCCAATGTTAGCCCTTCCTGAGGGAGGAGGACTTTGTAGTTTATTGTTATGCTTCTATATCCGTAATGGGTTCTGTGTTAATGAAGAGGGGAGATGTAATAGCATATGCATCAAGGCAGTTGAAGCCTCATGAGACGAGGTATCCCACCCACGATCTGGAGCTGTGGGCTGTGGTGATCGCTCTCAAAATCTGGCGCCACTACCTGTATGGAGTCCGGTGTACCATATATATGGACCAAAAGATCCTGAAGTACCTCATGGATCAGCCCAACCTAAATATGAGGCAGAGGAGGTGGTTGGATGTGGTGAAGGACTATGACTGCGAGATCTTATATCATCCGGGCAAGGCTAATGTAGTAGCCAACACCCTGAGCTATAGAGCAACGAGTGCTCCGATCCGAGATGTGTGCATAAGGATGAGGGTGATGACTCCAATCTTAGATACCATTCGAGAGGCCCAAGTGGAGGCCGTGAGACCGGAGAACCGCAAGAGGGAGCGGGTGGTTAGGCAGGTTTTATGACGAACAGTCGTGGGCTTATGACTTTCCGAGGGCGTATTTGGGTGCCCTATACAGGTGGAGCATGGCACATATTGATGGAGGAGGCACATAGATTGAGATTCTCGATCCATCTGGGGCTACTAAGATGTATTTGGACCTGAAGAGATATTACTGGTGGCCCTGTATCAAGAGGGACGTGACATGGGTATTTGAGAGGTGCTTGACCTATCGTCGGGTTAAGGCAGAGCACCAGCATCCAAATGGCCCGTTACAGCCTCTAGAGATTTCCCAGTTGAAGTGGGAGCAGATTTCGATGGATTTTATCACCAAGTTTTTGAGGACTGGGCATGGGGTTGACGTGATATGGGTGATTGTAGACCGGTTGATGAAGAGTTCTCACTTCCTCGCCATCAGTGGGAGCTCTTCTGCAGAGAGAATGGCTGAGATTTATGTGAGAGATGTGGTATCACGGCATTGGGTACTGACCTTGATAGTTTCAGATCGAGATATGCACTTTACTTCCAGGTTCTGGAAGAATTTTCATGAGGAGATAGGTACCCGGTTGCATGTCAGTACCGCATACCACCCGCAGACAGACGAGCAGAGTGAGCGGACGATTCAGACACTCGACGACATGCTCCGTGCATGTGTTGTGGACTTCGGAGGAAGTTGGGAAACCTATTTTACCTTGGTTGAGTTGTAACACAACAATTATGGTATGATATTTATATTGCTATTTATTGTTATATTTCTTTAAGTTTTAAGGGGAACTCGACGAGTCAGTAGCTGGACTCGTCGAGTTGGGTCGCGATTTCGAGCACGTTTAAGTTGGCGAACGGCGAGTCCATATTACGGACTCGGCGAGTCCGCCAGTCTGGATGAAACCCTAATTTCAAGGGTTTACACCCTATATAAATGACTTTTGGGGCCTCAAGTCAGCCCCCATCACCCCTCAGAGCTTCATTCTCGAAATCCTAGAGCCCTTTTTGCATTTTGTGTGATTTTGGTGTGCTATTTGAAGATTTTGAGAGATAAAGAAAGATAGATCAAGAGGAGAAGAAGGAGATCCTAGATCTTTGAGAAATTTCAGAAGAAAGTAAGGTATATATTGGCCCTTTTCTGTTTCTATGCTTAAATCTCCTTTGTGAAGCCATTCTTAAACCATTTCTTAGCTTAGTAGTGGCTTAGAGGACTCATGGGGTTGATTAACCTTCAGATCTAGCTAGATTTGATTTCCAGGAGCTTAGATCTAGCACCTTTATGGATCCATTTTGCATGAAAGCTCTAGATCTACTATTATAGTGTGCTTTTAACCTTAAAACTTCTATTTGATGTTATTTACACGTAAAGTGGGAAACTTTACATGTAAATCGAGTCCCAGGAACCCAGATCTACTAATGGCATGAATTAGTTTCAAGCAGAATCGAGTGTATAGTATTTGCATGCATACGACTCGGTCAGTCGTTCTTCTGACTCGGCGAGTCGAGTCGCGAGTCCCTTGTGTTTCCTTTTTCGAGTTATGTCGAGTGGAGCCAGTGAGTGAGAAGTGGACTCGGTGAGTTAGAGGGTTAGACTCATTCGTGGAAGAACTCGGTGAGTCAATGCCCTGACTTGGCGAGTCCAAGGCCATCTTCATACTTCAAGAACAGACTCGACGAGTTGTTCATACAACTCAGCGAGTCACAGCTAGAATAGTCATCTGATGAAGGAGAACTCGACGAGTTGGTCATACAACTCGGCGAGTCAGATGAAGATTGTTAGAGTGTTTGTAGCGAAGAGGAACTCGCCGAGTTTGCGCCAAAACTCGACGAGTAGTAGTGAGTGGAATCAAGGAAGTACGAGTAAGGACTCGACGAGTTGGCGGCCCAACTCGACGAGTCAGGTCAACTGAATGTTGACTTTGAAAGTTAGGTTGACTTGGACCAGGGGTAGGAGAGTCATTTTACCCTCAGTATTATTATTATCAGTATTTGATTAATGGTGCTCATGGATATTGTAGCCGGGGTGAAACCGGAGACGCAACAGACAGATTCCAGAGCAGTCCTTTTAGCAGCTAGGCTTCGAGGTGAGTTTCCTTCCAGTAGGAACGGGTCTAAGGCCACAATGCCGATCCGTTTAGTAGCAGTAGTTTCCGGACTTTGGTCTGATGCAGTTGTTAGTTTGTTTGATGCCTTCATGGCTCAGACAGGATTTATGTGTTAAGTGTTATGGGCTACGGCCTGACGTAGTATGCAGTATATAAGTTTATGATCATGTATGTTATGCTAGTTGATATGTGTTTTTGCTATGCTATGCTCTGCCCAGTTAGTTTCCGGACTTCGGTCCGATGCAGGGGACAAGGTCCCAGTAATTTCCGAACATCGGTCCGATGCAGTTAGTTCTGGACTTCGGTCCGATGCAGTTTCCGGGCTTTGGCCTGATGCAGTGGGCAAGGCTCAGTACGTGTTTATATGCTATTGTATGGTATGTGGTATTTTGGTGGAGCTCACTAAGCTTCGTGCTTACAGTTTTAGTTTTGGTTTCAGGTACTTCTGCAAGTAAGGGGAAGAGCTCGGGATGATGGCATCGCACATACCACAAATTCTGTCTTTATCCTGGGAGTTTGTTTTGATTTATAGTTTGATTTGATACAGTTGTTTCACAACATTTTATTATGAGTTGAGATATTTGACATATGGTTCTTATGATATGACATTCAATATATGATTCTTATTACTATTTAAACAAAAAAAATTTAGGGTCGTATTTTGGGATGTTACAAGTTGGTATCAGAGCCTTGGTTTGAGGGATTCGGGCACACTTCCGGGTGTGTCTGAACTCAAACTAAGGAAATGGTAAAATGTTTTTTTTTTTTTATTTTATTTTATTTTATTTTTTTTTATTTTTAAAGAAAAGAGTTTCAGAAAAGTAAAAAGAAATTTTTAAGAAATATAAAAACTTTGAAAAGAGAAAAGGGGTGTGGTGCATGCGATCAGCCGAGCTCAAGTAAGTACTCCCAAATTACCCATACAAGTTATGTTATGAATATTAGTTTCAGTTTCAGTAGAACAGCATGCTAGTATAGAACTAAGGATCTAGGAGGATGCCTTATATGTATGCTTTATGTGTTTCAGCCTTATAATAATTGCATGCTAGGATAGAGTAGTCAGCAGTAGGATAACATGTTAGGGTTACGCCTGATAATGTGAGCTTAGCATTGTATGCTAGTATAGTTTCCCTCTTATGAGGATAGAATTGCTTGAGTAGTCTCCTATGTCTGAATGCTTCTTGCTTTGTGCTTTGTGGGACTCTAAGTGATGGGAGTTAGCCATTAGGTGAAAGCATCACGTCACATGTGAGCAGGGTTAAATAATCTCAGAGTGCTGTGATCTTCGGTTCGATCAAGGAGGGTATCTTAGAGATGATGGACGAGAGGCTGAGTACTTTCCGTGCTGAGGTAGCGGCCATGATGGGGTCGCGCACGCTTACCTTCAGGGAGTTCTGTGCATGTGGAGCTCCAGATTACCACGGAGCGCGGGACCCCATAGCGAGCACCAGACGGTTGGCAGATGTGGCCAACGCCTTCCGCACTAGCAGATGTCCCGAGGGGGACAAGGTCAGATTAGCGTCCTATCTTCTGAAGGACAAGGCACGGGATTGGTGGGAGGAGATTGGTCATGCCATCGGGGATGATGCAGTTTTGGATGCCATGACCTGGGCAAACTTTACTACCAGATTCAGAGCCGAGTTCGCACCGGTTATTGAGGTGCAGCAGTTAGCCTGCGAGTTTCAGGATCTTACCCAGACTACTGAGACGGTGGCAGAAATTACCGCCAAGTTCAGGGAGAGGGCACTTCTCGTTCCTCAGTGCGCGGCTGATGAGGAAATGAAGAAGGCTCGTTATCATGAGATGTTGTGGAGTGATATCCACCAGTTCGTGAGCCGGTCCAGCTGCAAAATGCTGGATGACATGATTGCTAGGGCTTGGGAGAGAGAGAGAGAGATTGACCTTGAGATGGAGAGGAAGAGGAAGCCGGAGGCGGCTCCAGGTGCAGGGAATGCGGAAAAAAAGCCCATGGGTTCAGATCATAGAGCTAGGAATCAGCAGAGCCACGCTTGGTGTGGCAAGTGTGGGAGATTGCACGATGGGGCGTGCAAGGCAGGGAGTGCCGGTTGCTACAAGTGCAGCCAGACTGGGCATATGAGCAGAGATTGTACAACCACTACTGCCGCCGTTGCAGCATCAAATCTGATTTGCTTCCATTGCAATCAGAGGGGACATAAAAAGTCCCAGTGTCCGAGTTTAGCTGCTGTAGGAAAGGTGTCAGCACCTGGTCCTGCTACTTTGAGGATTACAGATGGCCGTTAGGGCCGAGCTGAGACGCCGGTGGCAAAGAGTAGGGTTTTTCAGCTGACAGCAGAGGAGGCGCGAGCGACTCCTGACGTGGTGACGGGTATGTATTTTTTCCCTTATCTCAGTATTTATTTCTTCATTTTTTCTTATGGTTATATGTTTTGTATAGGGTCGTTCTCAGTGAACGGCATTTCAGCTACGGTATTGTTTGATTCGGGAGCTACCCGATCATTCGTTTCTGTTGCACTTAGCAAGAGGTTTAGCAGAGCTCCGGGAAAGCTAGATTGTCCACTTGAGGTTGAGATTGCAGCTGATAGGACCGTTAGGGTGGCAAGGGTGCACAGAGGGTGTTCTCTGCAGTTGTTCGATGAGCAGTTTCGCATGCACTTGGTCCCTATTCCCCTGCGAGGGAATAAAGTCATAGTAGGCATGGATTGGCTGAGCCCCAATGGGGCGGTGATAGATTGCGAGCTACAGTTAGTGAGGGTACACACTCCCAGTGGGGGAGAGTTAGTGATTCAGGGAGAGAAGCCACAACGCGAGCCAGTTATGTGTTCAGCAGCGAGGGCAAGATGCTACTTTCAGCAGGGTTGTGTCGGTTATATTGCCTGTGTTTCAGATGCCCGGGAAAAGGGCAAGATGACAGTTGATGATGTTCCGATGGTACGAGATTACTTGGATGTATTCCCGGAGGAACTGTCGGGGATACCTCCTGAGAGACAGGTTGAGTTCGACAATCGATCTAGTCCCTGGTGCGGCTCCGATAGCCAGGGCACCGTATCGGTTGGCTCCCCCAGAGATGCAGAAGTTGTCTACGTAGCTGCAAGACCTACTGGACTAGGGACTTATCAGGCCGAGCAATTCGCCCTGCCGTGCACCGATTTTATTCGTGAAGAAAAAGGACGGGTCGCACCGTATGTGTATAGATTACTAGGAGCTGAATAAGGTAACGGTGAAGAACCATTACCCACTTCCAAGGATAGATGATTTGTTTGATCAACTTCAGGGAGCGTCTTGGTTCTCCAAGATTGATTTACGCTCAGGATATCACCAGATGCGGGTCAGATATGAGGATGTGCAGAAGACTGCCTTTAGGACCAGGTATGGTCATTATGAGTTTGTGGTGATGCCATTTGGGCTCACCAATGCTCCAACCATGTTCATGGACCTCATGAACCGCGTGTGCAGGCCGATGTTCGATCGGTCTGTGATAGTATTTATAGATGATATCTTGGTGTATTCCAAGACTCAGGAGCAGCATGAGGAACACCTGAGAGAGGTGCTAGAGGTTTTGAGGAGGGAGAAACTTTTCACGAAGTTCTCCAAGTACGAGTTTTGGTTGCGCGAGGTGCAGTTCCTTGGTCACCTCGTCAACCAGAAGGGTATTTTGGTAGATTTGGCCAAGATTGAGGCTGTGATGCAGTGGGAGGTTCCGAGGTCTCCATCCGAGATTCGGAGTTTCCTAGGATTGGTAGGGTATTACAGGAGATTCATCCAGGATTTCTCCAGGATAGCAGTACCACTCACCTGACTGACCAAGAAGTCGGTAGCATTTCGTTGGGGGCCTGATCAGCAGGTAGCGTTTGAGACCCTCAGACAGAGATTGTGCGAGGCACCGATTCATACCCTACCAGATGGAGTGGAGGATTTTGTAGTTTACTGTGATGCCTCGATCAAAGGTATGGGAGCAGTGTTGATGCAACGAGGTCATGTGATAGCCTACGCCTCGAGAAAATTGAAGCCTCACAAGGCTAACTATCCTACACATGATTTAGAGCTGGGGGCAGTGATGTTTGCCCTTAAGATTTGGAGACATTACCTTTATGGGTCCGTTGTACCATTTACACGGATCACAAGAGTTTGAAGTACCTCATGGATCAGCCGAATCTGAATACGAGGTAGAGGCGATGGTTGGATGTGTTGAAGGATTACGAGTGTGAGATCCTTTATCACCCGGGGAAAGCCAACATAGTGGCCGACACCTTGAGCCACAAGGCAGTAGCAGCCCCGATCAGAGACATTTGTTTGAGGATGATGGTGATTGCTCCATTATTGGAGCAAATTAAAGAGGCACAGGTAGAAGGCCTCAAGGAGGAGAGACAGAAGTGTGAGAGGATCGTGGGCCGAGTAGCTTCTTTTGACTATGATAGTAGAGGATTGTTGACCCTTCACGAGAGAGTTTGGGTGCCGTACTAGGGCGGCGTACGGCAAGTGTTGATGGATGAGGCCCATAAGTCTCAATTTTCCATTCATCCGGGGGCTACGAAGATGTATAGAGATCTTCGACCCTATTATTGGTGGCCCTGCATGAAGCGGGATGTCGCCTGGTATGTGGAGAGGTGTCTGACCTACAGGAAGGTTAAGGCAGAACACTAGAGACCTCACGGAAAGATGCAACCATTAGACATTCTGGTGTGGAAATGGGAAGACATTACCATGGAATTCATCACAAAGCTTCCCAGGACTGCGCGTGGAGAGGATTCTATATGGGTTATTGTGGATCGGTTGACGAAGAGCGCTCATTTTATACCGATTCAGGAGAGCATATCAGCAGAAAAGTTAGCTGATATTTATGTGAGAGAACGATTCAGACCCTCGAGGACATGCTGCGGGCATGTGTTCTAGACTTCGGTGGCAGTTGGGATACATACCTTCCGTTAGCGGAATTTTCATATAACAACAGTTACCACGTGAGTATCAATCGACCTCCTTTCGAAATGCTCTATGGGAGGAAGTGCAGGACCCCAATTTGTTGGGGCGAGGTCGGTCAGCGAGTCATTGGGAGCACCGAGGTGGTGCTTAAGATGATAGAATTGATCCAACAGGTTCGTGGCAGACTGCAGACTGCTCAGAGTTAGCATAACAGTTACGCCGATAGGAGGCGTTCAGATTTGGAGTTTCAGGTGGGCGATATGGTCCTCCTGAAGGTTTCTCCCTAGAAGGGTGTTATCAGATTTCGGAAGAGGGGCAAGCTGGGCCCCAGGTTCATTGGTCCTTTTAGGGTTTTGGCCCGAGTGGGTCGGGTTGCTTATCGGTTAGATCTCCCCTCAGAGCTTAGCCATATCCACAACACTTTCCATGTTTCTCAGCTGAGGAAGTGTTTGGTGGACGAGTCAGCAATAGTGCCCATTGAGGATATTCAGGTTGATAGCAGCCTGAATTATGTTGAAAAGCCAGTTGCGATATTGGATCAAAAGGTGAAGACCTTGAGGAACAAAGTGATTCAGTTGGTAATGGTGCAGTGGCAGCACCGTAAGCATTCTGAGTGGACGTGGGAATCCAAGGAGGAGATGCGGGGGCATTACCCCGAGTTGTTCTTGGATTCGGCAGCAGCAGACTTCGAGGACGAAGTCTGAGACAAGTGTGGGAGGGTTGTAACACCCCAATTCTGGTATGATATTTATATTGTTATTTATTGTTACATTTCTTCAAGTTTTAAGGGGAACTCGACGAGTCAGTAGCTGGAATCGTCGAGTTGGGTCGCGATTTCGAGCACGTTTAAGTTGGCGAGTCGGCGAGTCCGCCAGTCTGGATGAAACCCTAATTTCAAGGGTTTGCACCCTATATCAACGACTTTTGGGGCCTCAAGTCAGCCCCCATCACCCCTCAGAGCTTCATTCTCGAAACCCTAGATCCCTTTTTGCATTTTGTGTGATTTTGGTGTGTTATTTGAAGATTTTGAGAGACAAAGAAAGGTAGATCAAGAGGAGAAGAACGAGATCCTAGATCTTTGAGGAATTTCAGAAGACAGTAAGGTATATATTGGCCCTTTTCTGTTTCTATGCTTAAATCTCCTTTGTGAAGCCATTCTTAAACCATTTCTTAGCTTAGTAGTGGCATAGAGGACTCATGGAGTTGATTAACCTTCAGATCTAGCTAGATTTGATTTCCAGGAGCTTAGATCTAGCACCTTTATGGATCCATTTTGCATGAAAGCTCTAGATCTACTATTATAGTGTGCTTTTAACCTTAAAACTTCTATTTGATGTTATTTACACGTAAAATGGGAAACTTTACGTGTAAATCGAGTCCCAGGAACCCAGATGTACTAATGGCATGGATTAGTTTCAAGCAGAATCGAGTGTATAGTATTTGCATGCATACGACTCGGCGAGTCGTTCTTCTGACTCGGCGAGTCGAGTCGCGAGTCCTTTGTGTTTCCTTTTTCGAGTTATGCCAAGTGGAGCCAGTGAGTGAGAAGTGGACTCGGTGAGTTAGAGGTTTAGACTCATTCGTGGAAGAACTCGGTGAGTCAATGCCCTGACTTGGCGAGTCCAAGGCCATCTTCATACTTCAAGAACAGACTCGACGAGTTGTTCATGCAACTCGGCGAGTCACAGCTAGAATAGTCATCTGATGAAGGAGAACTCGACGAGTTGGTCATACAACTCGGCGAGTAAGATGAAGATTGTCAGAATGTTAGTAGTGAAGAGGAACTCGCCGAGTTTGCGCCAAAACTCGACGAGTAGTAGTGAGTGGAATCAAGGAAGTACGAGTAAGGACTCGACGAGTTGGCGGCCCAACTCGACGAGTCAGGTCAACTGAATGTTGACTTTGAAAGTTAGGTTGACTTGGACCAGGGGTAGGAGAGTCATTTTACCCTCAGTATTATTATTATCAGTATTTGATTAATGGTGCTCATGGATATTGTAGCCGGGGTGAAACCGGAGACGCAACAGACAGATTCCAGAGCAGTCCTTTCAGCAGCTAGGCTTCGAGGTGAGTTTCCTTCCAGTAGGAACGGGTCTAAGGCCACAATGCCGACCCGTTTAGTAGCAGTAGTTTCCGGACTTTGGTCCGATGCAGTTGTTAGTTTGTTTGATGCCTTCGTGGCTCAGACATGATTTATGTGTTAAGTGTTATGGGCTACGGCCTGACGTAGTATGCAGTATATAAGTTTATGATCATGTGTGTTATGCTAGTTGATATGTGTTTTTGCTATGCTATGCTCTGCCCAGTTAGTTTCCGGACTTCAGTCCGATGCAGTCAGTTCCGGACTTCGGTCCGATGCAGTTTCCGGGCTTCGGCCCGATGCAGTGGGCAAGGCTCAGTACGTGTTTATATGCTATTGTATGGTATGTGGTATTTTGGGGGAGATCACTAAGCTTCGTACTTACAATTTTAGTTTTGGTTTCAGGTACTTCTGCAAGTAAGGGTAAGAGCTCGGGATGATGGCATCGCACACACCACAACTTCAGTCTTTATCCTGGGAGTTTGTTTTGATTCATAGTTTGATTTGATTAAGTTTTTTCACAACATTTTATTATGAGTTGAGATATTTGACATATGGTTTTTATGATATGACGATTAGTATATGATTCTTATTACTATTTAAACAAAAAAAATTTAGGGTCGTATTTTGGGATGTTACATGAGTTTTCTTACAACAACAACCACCATTACAGTATTGGCATGCCTCCCATCGAGCTCTTATATGGGAGGAGGTGTCGGACTCCCATTTGTTGGGGAGAGGTAGGGAAACGAATGATGGGTGGCACTGTGATAGTTTTGAAGACTACCGAGAAGATTCAGCATGTTAGATAAAGGTTACTAACATCCTAGAGTCGCCAGAAGAGTTACGCAGATCGGCGACGATCCGAGCTAGAGTTCCAGGTTGGAGATTTTGTCCTCCTGAAGGTATCCCTGTGGAAAGGGGTGATCCGATTCCGGAAGCGGGGCAAGCTGGGGCCCCGATACATTGGTGCTTTCAGAGTAATCGCCAGAGTGGGTAAGGTAGCTTACTGGCTGGAGCTACCTGCTGAGTTGAGTCAGATTCATAACACCTTCCATGTGGCTTAGTTGAGGAAGTGTGTAGCTGATGAGACGGTGGTGGTACCGTTAGAGGACATTCAGGTGGATGTGAGCCTGAATTATATTGAGAGGCCGATAGGGATCTTGGATCGGAAGGCGAAGGTTTTTGAGGAACAAAGAGGTGCCCTTGGTTCAGGTCCAGTGGCAACATTGGAAGGGGTCCGAGTGGACTTGGGAGCCGGAGTCCGAGATGCACGAGCAGTATCCAGAGTTTCTTCTAGAGCCTAACTTCAAAAACGAAGTCGATTCTAGTGGGGGAGAATTGTAACATCTCGATGTAACATTCGGAATTCCAGGTATCATATTTTAATCATTTAGTTTGTGTCTAGAAGAGGGACTCGACGAGTTAACGCATAGACTCATCGAGTAGGATCGCGATTGCTGGCTGGATTTAATGAATGGACGCAACGAGTCGGCAAGTTGACTCGATGTGTCCGCGATGTGGACGGAAACCCTAAATCCCCAGGCATGTGCCCTATTTAAGGGACCTTATGGCCGTCATTTGCGGCCACCTTCACCCTTGAGAGTACCAGTGAACCTAAGAGCATTGTGAGTGGGGAAAGAAGCCATTTCCATTATTTCTAGTGTGATCTTGCAAGAAAGAAGGAAAGAGGGCAAGCTAAGCAGATTGAGGAGCTCATATCTACTACCATTTGATCAGAAGAGGCTGCTAGAGATATAAATCTATGCTCATTCTCGTGTATATGGTGATCTACTTGAATCTGGGGTTTTCTTTTGCCTTCTTTAGCTTGAATTTGAAGCATATGAGGTCCCAAGGTGGAATTCTTCTCAGATATGGACCTTAAGAGGTCTAGAGAGCCCTATCTATCCTGCTTTATGTTATTCCTTTGGAGATATGAACCTAGGTTGCCATTTTAGAAGCTATTTCACCAAAAGAAGCCCTATGAGTGTTGCATGAGTGCAAAGGTTGAACCTTTACATGATTATTGTGTATTGGAAGGTCAGATATATAGGTTGGAGAAGCAGATCTTACCTCAGAAGGTCATATGAGTATTGTCATGGAAGGAACTCGCCGAGTCTATAAGGGGACTCGACGAGTCGAGTCGGGTTGCCCCACGATTCGTGTCCAGTGGTAACCCATCGAGTAAAAGGTTAACTCGACGAGTCGAGTGAGGCTTTATGAGGTTTCAGAGGACACACATGGACTCGTTGAGTCATGCGAGTGCAATCGACGAGTCTGATCAAAGTTTGACCGTTGACTAGAGTTAACTTCAGTTGACCTTAGGGTTTTTGTCAAACTGAATCTAGAGAGGCTAGGAAGGGGTAGAATAGTCTTCTACCCAATATTTAGGGATGAGGAATATAGAAATTATTGATTAGAGATGTTGTTATTTTGATAGGAGGAGGAGGCCAGGTCGAGTTATCGAGCTAGAGATTATCTGACATCGTACGAGGTGATTCTGCTCATTATACATTACCTAGAGTGGTATGTATATGCAGACCGGAGGGTCTTATGTGTATGTGTATGTTGAGATTTATGTGCATGGTGTTATATGTATGCTATGTGTTATATAGACCGGACCAGAGGGTCCAATGACTATTGAGGCCAGAGGGTCCAACGATTTAGATCGGATTGGAGGGTCCAACGAGCTACAGACTGGAGGGTCCTGCTAAGAAAAATTGACCGGAGGGTCATACCGAGTTATAGCCTTAAGTGGCTTATGTGCTGTATGTGGTATTTTGGGGAACTCACTAAGCATTTATGCTTATAGTGTTTTGTGTGATGTGTTTCAGGTACCAGTGAGGATTGCGGGAAGGCACCGGCATGATTGTACACATTGATGGAGAATTATGTGATTTAAGATTCTAGGATATGTTTATTTGAGATGACATTTGACACTTGAGTTTTTGGAATGAATTATGTGAATTATGTTGGTTTTTAAAATGAAAAATTATTTTAAAAATTTACGTTGTTACACCCGACACCCAGGTATTACATTTATTTATTTATTTATATATCTTTGGGATTTAATGAGTGACTCGATGAGTTGTGTCTCCGACTTGTCGAGTAGTATTGGATTGGTCACGTGGTTTAATGACCAATTCAACGAGTCAGAGAGCCGACTCGCCGAGTTGGCGCTGTGTGAGGAAACCCTAAATCCCTGAGGTTGTGACCTATTTAAAGAGCCTTAAGCCCTCATTTCTACCTCACCAGTCACTTTACACCCTTGAGAGAAACACTAATCGTCCAATTGAGCTAGAGAATGAGAGAGAAGTTAATCTTGTGGTTATTAGTGCACTTTTGAAGTAGAAGAGGAGAGTATCAAAGCTTGGATCAAGAGGAGGTGTTGGATCTAGAGGTTCACCATAGTTCTGATTCAGTTGGAGGTAAAAAGATGCTAACTTGATCATTTCCTTATGAGATATTGGTTTAGGGAGTTCCCAGAGTTTTCTCCCATCCCTTTTGTGTTATTTGAATCCTTTGAGCATGAATTGAGGTTGAAACCTCAAGTCCAGAGTGTAGGAGGCCTTGTAATTCCAAAGACCCGAACTTTATTAAGCTAGAGATAACCTTGTGCATCTAACCCTTTTTGGAACTTGAATTGGCATTATGGAGCAAATATGTCATTCATGAACGTAAAGATCGAAGCTTTATGTCATAATCAAGCCTTAGGAAGTCAGATCTGGAGTATGGGGCATGGGTTCTGCCTTAAAACGTCTGAATGAGAATTTGACTTAAGGGACTCAACGAGTCAAGGAGCTGACTCGACGAGTCGGCTAGGGTTTTCCTCGATGAGTCTAGACATGTGTAACTCAGCAAGTTGATGAGACAAATTGACGAGTTAACTTGGGTTTTCGTGATGTTCTGAAGGAACAAGGGGTACTCGGCGATTTATATAGATGCACTCAGTGAGTCAGGTCAACATGGACAGCTGACTCGAGTGTTGACTTATGTTGACTTTAAGGTTTTGTCAAGGCAGAGGTTATGAGGAACATGGAGGGGTAAAATGATCTTTTACCCATCCCAAGAGTTAGAAAGAGATTAGCATGAGTTTATATAAAGTTGTGATCTTTAAGTGTTAACTAGAGATGCTTATTGTGTGTAGGCGGAGATTAGGTTGTTTGATAGGTATCTAGTTTCTTTGGTTGCTTACGAGGTGAGTCTTCTCACTATACTTACCTGAGTGCTAATACCGAGTGACCGGAGGGTCTTATTTGAGTTAGCGACCGAAGGGTACTATGTGCTTATATTGAGTTATGTGATATTATGCATTTCTATCTTTGTGATTTATGCTATGATATTTTGTGTTTTACTGAGATCGGACCAGAGGGTCCAAACCGAGTTGTGAGACTGGGGGGTCTTTATTGAGATATATGACCGGAGGGTCCAATCCGAGTTATGAGACCGTAGGGTCCTCACTGAGACACATGAACAAAGGTTCTACACTAAGCCGTGAGACTGGAGGGTCTTCATCAATATGCATGATATCGGAGGGTCCATGCTGAGTTCTAGCCATGAGAGGCTTATTATTTGTGTATGTGGTATTTTGGGGAACTCACTAAGCTTTGTGCTTACCGTGTTGTGTGATATGTGCTTCAGGTACTTCTCAGGATCACGGGAAGGCACCGGCTTGATTGTACACACCGATTTCGAGATCATGTGGATTCTGGGATAGTGATAACTTTTATGTGGAGTTGTGTTGACACTTGAAAATTTATGTTTTGAGAAATATATTATTAGTTTTTATGTGTGTTTAAAAATGAAAATTTTGGTTTGAAAATTTACGTTGTTACATAATTTCTACATCAGACGAATCAAAGATCGAGAAACAAACTGCTGCATAATAAGTACGACTATGTTCCATGTACTTTTTCATACAATATCTTGAGAAAGGAAGGACATACAATCCCTTATCTAAAGGACATGTCAGAGTTTGATAGCAACTTCTGAGAGCTACGATTGCTAATTGGATCTTGTAGTTGTACTTGCATTTATAGTAATTAGACTTATCCAAGTGGGAGACTGTTGGATTAGTGTCTAAGCCCATAACTATATTTGGTATGTACTTGACCGGGTTGTAGCATGGTCCTTTTGGGTTTCCTTCACCAGAGCAACTTGACTGGATGAATAATGGAGAAAGAGGTTATTATGGTTTATTGATATATTATTTGAATAATATATTAAAGGAGAAATCATATTAATTAATTAACATTATTCAAGAATTAATTTAGAATTAATTTTGTGGTCAAAAGTGGTTAATTGAATTAAAGGGACTGAACTTGTAATTGTTAGATAATTGCAAAATAGGGTGGAAGAAATCTCTTATGGATAGCCCATAAGTTTTCATCCAAGGGGCCAAGTTCTGGAAGGTACTTGTGGGTTGCTTAGAGCCTAAGCAACCGGATGAGGACTTTGGCTGAAACCCTAATTCCTCACCTATATAAAGGGTCCTTAGGCTTCATAATTTCTGCTACACCAACCCTAAGAAGAGTTCCAAGAGCCAAAATTATCTTTCCCTCTCTCTCTCTCTCTCTCTAAGATTCTCCAAATTGC
The DNA here is from genome assembly GCF_052625555.1 of Lactuca saligna. NCBI lineage: Eukaryota > Viridiplantae > Streptophyta > Magnoliopsida > Asterales > Asteraceae > Lactuca > Lactuca saligna. The sequence continues at coordinate 175,117,657 of NC_136425.1, forward strand.
TTTGGTTTTTGTGATCTATTAGAGACACAACATTTGAGGTCCTAAGGTTCTCAAAAGCTCAAGATATTCAAGCTACAATCAAAGGTATGTTTCTAACTTGTTTTTAGTTATAGAAATCGAGTTTTATTATATACTAGATTAGGGTTTGCAAGCCTTGTATAATTATTTCATGTACAAGTAGAAAAAATAGATCCAAGAATTAGGGTTTGCATGTACATCATAGGATTGATGTATTGCTCATAACCCAACATTACCAACCTAATCAACTTGTTGTAGATGTTCTCGATCTTTCCATACAATGCATCTACTGGTCTCTCAACAGGCGCTTATCGATCTGAATATCATCCAATGGAACTACAGAAGGCTCGTCTACAATGTATTTTCTCAACTAAGAGACATGGAAAGTGTTATGGATTTAACGGAGCTTCTTAGGAAGATCCAAACAACAGACACACTTTTCCACACAAGCAAGAATCATGAATGGTCTAATAAACCTAGGGCCCAAATTTCCCCTCTTTTAAAAATAAACGACGCCTTTCCACGGCGATACTTTCAACAAGACTATATCTCCCACCTGAAACTCTAACTCAGAATGAAGCCTATCTGTATAGCTCCTCTATCAACTTTGCATTGTCTGAAGTGTCACACAAACTCGTTGAATAAGCTTGGTAGTCTTAAGCACCCCATAATGCTTCCCATAACCCTCTGACCAAACTCTCCCCAAGAAATTAGGGTCCGACACTTCCTCCCATAAAGTGACTCGAACAATGCTCAAGTGGAAACCTTTGTTGTAAGAAAACTCTACCACAGGAAGATAAGAATCCTAACTTCCACCGAAATCAATAATGCATGCTGTCATCATATCCTTAAGAGTTTGAATCATCCTCTCACGCTACCCATTGGTCTAAGGATGATATGATGTATTGAAGTGAATTCACATGCTCAGATCTTCATGAAACCATTTCTGAAACTTGGAAGTAAACCTCACATATCTATCAAAAAATAAAGAAACTAGCACACCATGAGAAGAAACTTCCTTTCGAACATAAATATCAGCCAACTACATAGTTGAGGAACTCTATTGGATGGTAATTGTATGATTAGGTGTCTAAGAATATAATTATATTGGTAAATACTTGAATTATTAACAAAGGCCTTTTGGGTTTCTCTCAAACCGAGTAATTGCATAGGATGACTTTTAGCGAGTGAGAGAAAAGAGAGAGAGAGAGAGAGAGAGAGAGAGAGAGATTAATTTATTGATTTATAATATGATTAATAAATAGCAATAAATGATTTATTAATATATTATGAGAACAATATATGAATTAGAAATAGTATTATTTAATTAAGAATTAATAAAAAAAAATAATCGAAACTAATTTTGGGATTAATTGGATTTATTAAAAGTAGAAGGACTAAAAGTTACAATGTTCAAAAGTTGAGTATTAACCTATTATAAGACCACCCTAGGAGGGGGGATCAAATTATAGATGGTTTCTAGGGTTTTCCTTGGGCATTAAGGAGCCTTGGATGCCTTAGGGAGCAAGTAAAAGGATAAGGGTTTATCTAAGGAAACTGCCTTATCCTAGCATCCCTTAGTCACCTATATAAATCCTCTAAGGGTTATGGTTTCAATCACCTCATTCTAAGAAGAGAAATCTAAAAATTATTCTTCTATTATTCTTCTCCTATCTCTCTCTTCAAGTATTCCTTGTTTGCTAGGGTTTGGGTTTGAACCATCAGAAGCACGAGATTTCTGGTCTTTGCTTCCAAGAGTATCTCAAGAAGGATAGGTTTGATTGTTTACTACAACGATCAAAAAGGTATGTAAAACTTAACTCGTTTATGATTTCGAAATTACCTAGGGTATAGGGTTCTTGTTGTTCAATAGAATGTTACTTCAATAGTGTTATGACATAGATTTAATAAGTTGCATGTACTCTTAAGTGTATAAGGCTTTATTTGCGTTATCGCATGTAAAACCCATCAATAATATCAGAGCATATGGTTGTCTAACAACTGAATTCACATTGCTTGAACTTGAACAAAACTTGACTTGGAGGAAAGACAGAATCTTCATTATGTTGTAGCACCACGTTGTGGTATTCTTCCGCTACGACGTGGAGATCTTCGGATCCGCGTTTTTCTTCGTTTTTGCCACGACATGGTGAATCCACTGTTCAGCGAATTTGTTTGCTTAGTTCACAATTGATTAAGATAATTACTCTAGTTAATATTATTTTATTTGTTTAAAACTTGAATATTCAACTTGGTAATTTGATATCCTATATCTTGTATTTATGAATTATCCTTATGATTTCATTAATTTAATTAATTGTTAATGATAAATAAATAAAACCTTAAATGTTAGGAGATATTCTTAGACTAGATAATGATTGATTATAATATTAATTAATATTATCATTATGGATCCTATTATTTATTTAATTAAACGACTAATTAAAAGGTAACTAATAAATCCATAAATTGGTTTGAATTTAATTTATATTATTAAAAATTGAACCTTGTATTTTCAAATGTTTTAAAATACCCCTTATATATATATATATATATATATATATATATATATATATATATATATATATATATATATATATATATATATATATATATATAAGATTAGTAAGAATCAGTCAGTCAAATTGCTAGTATGCCTCATTCACGAAACCATACTATAAGGGGAGTTCAAGGAAGCGGCCTATAAAATGACCATCATTGGGTGTCCATCTCACCCACCGCTCTCTTGTTTGGTGGAGGGTTGTAACATTTGGAATTTTTCTAGGAAATTCTATTCCCATGTAAACATCATTCATTGTAAAAGCCTATACTCTAAGCAAATACTATATTCTAGTCTCGTTCAAATACATCTCATATGTTCAACTAAGGGTTGGAAACCTTAGAAATCCCGGTTCAAGTTCTTTATGGACTAGGACCCTCTTATTGGACCCAATTCACAAATCTATAACATTTTGGACCATTTGGGCCTAGAATGATTCTTTATATCATATTTGGGTCGTGAACTACCTTAAAGGTCCAATGGGTCGAAAACCTCCTTAATGTGCTTCATGTTTTCGAGCAAAACCAAAATTAGGCCCATACTAAGTAACTCTTTCATTCCTAAAGCCCAATTTTCAGCCCATGTATCTGAACAAAATAATAAGAGAAAAAAAATGAGGAATTGTCTACTAGTGACACATCACTTTTGTTTAAAGGATAACCAAGTTAATACATCACATACATCTATACAAGTTCCATATAACCATGCACACTCTCTCCCCTCTCCTCTTGATATCTCGGCCAAGAACCAAAAACACACACACACACACACACACACTCTCTTTCAAGCACTTCCTCAATCACTCTCAATCATCATTCTCCTCCTTCCTCCAAGATCTCAAAATTTTGCTAGAGATTTAAGGATCTTCATCAAGTCATTCCAATTCTTGGTAAGTTATTGTCAAACATAAGTATCTTCTTTCATCTTAACATGAAAAACTCCTTCTTACATGGTTTTATTCCATGGTCACACCTTAGAAGCTTCATGATCCACAACAAAGGTGTGCCAAGACCAAAAATCTCTTCCACTTCTTCTCCAAAAACCGAGACATCAAGAAAAGGTGAGTTCATACCCCTTCTTTTTCGGTTTTCATATGATTTTGGGGAAGAATACAAGTTGCTTTGTGTAGATCTATGTGTATATGCATGACTATGTGTATTTTCCATGAATTATTTGGTGATTATGTGTTGATTACTTCATTAATCTAAAAAGATGTTAAGAACTTGAAGTTTATCACTTCGATCTTCATAAGAAACTTGATAAAAGTATGTTTTATCACACATGTTACATATAAACTTCTAGATCTGGGAATTATACACTTAAAATAGCAAAAATGAGTGTTGTGCTCAAATATCTATAACTTATACTCAAAATCAGCTTTTAATAGGAAAGTTTTAGCCCACTCTAGAGCTGTTTTGACCCTCTTAATGGAAATATTTTTCAAAATTTTTTTACATGGATAAAGTTCAGATTTATAACTTTAAAATGACTACTCTCACGTTTTCATACGATTTTCCTACAATATTTGGCGAATTTTAGAAAAATGCCTACCATATTTGAAATAATTTCGGACCAGCCTGTGAAGGTGAGCAATTTCACACTTGTTAGAAGCCAACAAAAACTATGAGAAAACCTGTGAACAAATTAGACAAAATTTCCAAACTTCCAGAATTTAGGGATCCAAATTTCAATTTACAATGATTTTTCTACGAATTTTCCAACAACTAGGTCAGAAAAGCCCAAAACCAGAAAAACGTGTGTTTTCACAAAAATCAAAGCAAAAAATGATATTTTTGACAAAAATGGGTTTAAAATGTTATTTTTACCACAAACTAGTCATCAACACGAGTTTTTAACAAAATGGAGACTAAAGTGTTATTCTTACAAAAATTGGGCCTTAATTGTAAATTCTTGGCTTATTGGGCCAAGAACGTCATTTTCACAAAAAGTGGGCTTTTATGCGATGTTAGCGAATACTTGAATCAAAACCAACGATAAACTAACAAACGAATTCATTTGATCATTTTCTAAGTTATTGGGCCTTAGTGGCCCTTTTTTTTTATGTGTGATAGGTCTTGTATACTATTTATATGTTTATTATACCTCATTGACCCATTAACATGTGCGACGGACATTGGATACTATTTGTGTGCTATTTGAGCCTGTAAATACCTTACATGTGAAATAGGCCTTGGTTATCCTTTCATATATATATATATATATATATATATATATATATATATATATATATATATATATATATATATATATATATATATATATATATTGGGCCCATGTTATATAATTTCATTCCAATTTGGGCCTCTAAATGATTTACATGTTTAGCGATACCTTAGTGGTTCACTTACATGGTTCATTGGTCCTGGAATGAGATTATACCTTTCTTCGCAGGATCTAGTGAGTTTTTTCGGTTGGCACCTATTAAGTGTACGATCGTAGCCTGTAGTTATAACCAGAGTCTCCTGGAGGGAGAGCGGGGATTTGTGTATAGATCTATACGAGGATGACACCCCACACCTGAGTTGTTTGCTGCAGTTAGACTAACTTAGTCTAGGGTGACGAAAACCTTGTAATCAAGAATCAAACCTGACATCCAACAACGCCAAGACAGACAAAATTGTCAATATTTAGTATGGTTATGACAACTCACTTAGAGTAATTAACGTTATCAAGTTTACATAAGACCGTTATCTTTTCTCTTTGATTACTCGGAAACATTCTCGTACGGGTACTCAACCTCGAGGGTTGGTATGGTAGCTTTCTCTTTTACAGACAACATTGGGTTGTTTGGAACATTCTCTTTACATGGTCTTTACATTCTCTTTACCCCTTTTAGACAAATAAACAATAACATACATGCATTAATACAAGATCTGACACAAACATACTAAACAGTTTGCAGAAAATATAGGATTTTCTGGTGGTTTTCAAAGTTATACAAATCATTTTCACAAACATGCTTATGAACCCACCAATATTTTTATGTTGAACGTTTTTTAAAATAACTTGTATTCTCAGGAAACCGTTGAAGCAGGATGAACGAAACATACTAATGGGTATTGTGTTATATTTTGTTTCATCATACTCTTACTATTTTGGCATACAATATTCAAACACAATACTCGATGTAAACAATGAATGTTGTTAATATTACATGTGTGATGATGATGATGTTATGTTTCAATTATATACTCTGTAATGATATTTCAAGATGAAGTCATGCACAAGCCCCCGGATGTTTCCACCGTCTGGTTCGGGGGTGTGATAAGGGTCATTATCCGAACAGATTTTATACGACATAATATCATTAATAAGTATAATTACATAAAGTAACTAAACCTTTTAAAATCCCACTCATATTTACTTTATAAAAAATGTGAAAAGTATGCTAATCCATGTAAATGCACATCATGCTTTATATGTCATTAGTGGAGCGTGTGTGGTTAACCGACACACTAATAACGACTATAAAGAGATATTATGGAAAACTTGAAGAATTATCATGTTGATGGAGCGTGTGTGGTTAACCAACACATCAATGTGAGATGATAAATGACATCGAGGTTCTCATGCGGGTTTACATGGTTATCAATATCTCGTTTGTGATCCTCGACATCCAAGACACAAAAGTGAGAGCATAATCTGAGATTAAGCATGCCATTGATAAGATTCAATGAATCTTAAAAGATCTAGGAGTTTCATAATATTGGAATTGGTAAAAACCTTACCTACCTAAAATAGATTCGAATTTGATTACGACATCCCTCTTCAAAGTTTGAATCAAAAAAATGGATCCTAGCCTTAATTTAAATTTATAGGTTAAGAATTAAGGATTAAAATCAACTAACTTGAATTCTCTTTTTATCTGATGAAGATAGAAATGGTCTTCCTAGTTCTTATGAAAATAGTGTAACACCGAAAATTCCAAACAAATTTTTTCAATTTTTATAAAACATAATTCCATCGATATTCATAAAAACAACCATTTTAATTATCCAACAAAACAGTACAAAATCCCAAGATCATAATATCAAGCCCCGAACGTGTGTGTATACGGATCAAGCCGGCGCCTTCCCGCGGTCGTCACTAGTACCTGAAACAAATAACATCAACATTGTAAGCACAAGGCTTAGTGAGTTCCCCAAAATACCACATATAACACATAATAGCCACTCTAGGCTATAACTCTGTGGGTCCGTGCACCCAAACTCTGTGAACCCTCAGGTTCTAGCTCTGATAAACATGCACCACATAAATCACATAGAAATCATGCAGTACAACACACAACATACATAGCATACAAATAATCTATCACATAACTCTGGTTACCTACTCAAGGTAAAGTATAGTGAGAAGACTCACCTCGCATATCTCGGTATCTCACGAATCCTGGAAATCCCTCGTGCTCGATCCTCCGAGCTCTAATCCTCCTATAACATTATATACTTCTAATTAACACTTTATATCTCTAAGGTTGACTATCAATAAGGAGTCAACACTGGTCAACTCTGGTCAACGGTCAACGGTCAACTCTGACCGAACTCGGCGAGTACCAAGGCGACTCGGCGAGTCTGGGCGTATACACCAATTTCCCTGGAATCCTCCCTTGACACGTCGAGCATTCACTCAACTCGACGAGTTCCACCTGGCATGAGTTGTGGGGCCACCACGACTCAACTTGCCGAGTCTCAAAACAACTCGGCGAGTCCAGTTTGACTCAATCCACCGGTCCATTCTGACTCCCCCTTGACTCACTGAGTCCACCCTCCCCAACTCGGCGAGGCCACTCACTGTGTGGTCGGGCAACATTCTTGCTACTCGCCGAGTCTGTTCTTCGGACTCGGCGAGTCCGTGCCATGCACTGACTCAATCTTGCTCTAAAGGTCAGATCCAGTCCATTAATCCATAGATCCAGTCCCTCCAAGCTCATTTAGCATGTAAAGTTACAATCTTGATGCACATACAACCTCTATATGACCATATATGATGTTTTTGACTCATTTACTACAACACAAGGTCATGGACTCCATTATCATACATAAAGCTTGATGAGTGAGGCTCTCTGGACCTCTATGGGTCCAGATCCATAATCTCAACTCAAGGAGGGAACCAATGGGCACCAATCATCCCATAAATGACCATCCTAAGCCCTAAATTGCATAATGCTTCACCAAACAGAAAATAGTCCGAGATCATACCTCTAGAGTGATGATCTAAGCTCCAAATCCACGAAATAGCAACCTCCTTTGCTTCCTCTTGCCTAGAGTCTCCCTCTTCTTGCTAAATAACACACACAAGGTCAAGAAAGGCTCCTTTCTCTTCACAAATCGCTCAAGAACACAAGGGTCTCTCACTGAGGGTTGGGTGAGCACAAATGACGGCCATAAGGCCCTTTAAATAGGCCTCAAACCCGGAAATTTAGGGTTTCATTACACAGCGCAGACTCGCCGAGTCCATATCCTGGACTCGCCGAGTCCAGGCGCGCTCCATTGCCCAAATCCGCGTCCCTACTCAGCGAGTCTGAGCTCCAACTCGCCGAGTCCCCCTCACAATACCACAAAATTAAATTTACAAGATACCTGGTAAAAATCCGTATGTTACAACTCTCCCCCACTAGAACTAGACTTCGCCCTCGAAGTCTCGCTCTAAAACAGCTCCGGATGCTGCTCTCGCATCATACCCTCCGGCTCCCAGGTCATTTCTGATCCCCTCCGATGTTGCCACTGAACCAATACCAGAGGTACCTCCTTGTTCCTCAAAATCTTGATCTTCCGATCCCTAATAGCTACTGGTCTCTCAGCATAATTCAGGCTTGCATCCACCTGAATATCCTCTAATGGAACCACTGCCGACTCATCGGCTATGCATTTCCTCAACTGCAATACATGAAAAGTGTTGTGAATCTGCCCCAACTCTGCTGGTAACTCCAGCCGATAGGCTACCCGACCTACCCTTGCAATCACACGAAACGGACCTATAAACCGGGGCCCCAATTTGCCCCTCTTCCTGAACCGGATCACTCCTTTCCAAGGAGAAACCTTCAGGAGAACGAAGTCGCCGACCTGAAATTCCAGCTCGGACCGGCGCCTATCCGCATAACTCTTTTGTCAGCTCTGAGCGGTCAATAACCTCTATCTGACCAGCTGTATCTGCTCTGTCGTCTGATTCACGATCTCTGTACTGCCCATCACCCTTTGCCCAACCTCTCCCCAACAAATGGGAGTCCGACACCTCCTACCAAACAACAGCTCAAAGGGCGGCATACCGATGCTCGAATGATGGCTGTTATTGTAGGAAAACTCTGCCAAGGGCAAATACGTATCCCAACTACCCCCGAAGTCCAATACACATGCTCGAAGCATGTCCTCAAGTGTCTGAATCGTTCGCTCACTCTGGCCGTCGGTCTGGGGGTGATATGCGGTACTAAAATGCAGCTTAGTACCCAACTCTTCATGAAATTTCTTCCAGAACCGGGAAGTGAAACGCACATCGCGGTCTGAAACAATCGAGATCGGCACCCCATGCCGAGATACAACCTCCCTCACATAAATCTCCGCCAACTTCTCCGCTGAAGAACTCTCACCGATGGCAAGAAAGTGAGCGCTCTTTGTCAACCTATCCACAATCACCCAAATTGCATCGACTCCTCTGGCAGTCCTCGGCAATTTGGTGATGAAATCCATAGTGATCTGTTCCCATTTCCACCCGGGAACCTCCAATGGCTGCAACTTGCCATGCGGTCTCTGGTGTTCAGCCTTTACCCTTCGACAGGTCAAACACCTTTCGACAAACCATGCGACATCCCTCTTCATACAAGGCCACCAATACTCCTTTCTCAAGTCCAAATACATCTTTGTAGCCCCGGGATGGATCGAGAATTTCGATCTATGAGCCTCCTCCATCAATGTAGTACGCGTACCGCCCACAAACGGTACCCAGATCCAGCCCTGATAAGTCATAAGCCCTCGACTATCCGATACAAACTCATAAACCAACCCAACGACCCGCTCTCTCTTCTGCATCTCCGGACGCACCGCCTCGACCTGTGCCCCACGAATGGCATCCAGAACTGGAGCTATCACGGTCAATCTCAAACATACATTTCGCAGTGGATTACTCTCCGCCCTGCGACTCAACGCGTCGGTTACCACATTAGCCTTGCCCGGGTGGTACAAGATCTCGCAATCATAATCCTTGACCACATCTAACCACCTCCTTTGCCGCATATTTAGGTTAGGCTGATCCATCAAGTACTTCAAGCTCTTATGGTCTGTGTAAATCGTACAACGAACCCCATACAAGTAGTGCCGCCAAATCTTGGGGGCGAACACCACTGCCCCCAACTCCAAATCATGTGTGGGGTACCTCGTCTCGTGAGGCTTCAACTGCCTCGATGCATATGCTATCACATGTCCCTTCTGCATCAGTACCGCTCCCAGTCCTAAAATCGATGCATCACAGAATACCACAAAACCTTCCATCCCTTCCGGAAGAGCTAATACCGGAGCTTCACACAACCTCTGGCGAAGCGTCTCAAAGGAGGTCTGCTGCTCGGGACCCCATAAAAATGTAACACCCTTCCGGGTCAATCTGGTGAGTGGAACCGCAATCTTGGAGAAATCCTTAATAAACCTCCGATAATACCCTGCCAACCCAAGGAAACTCCAAATCTCAGAAGGTGACCTTGGCACCTCCCACCTCATCACTGCGTCAACCTTAGCCGGATCGACCAATATCCCCTTCTGGTTAACGAGATGTCCCAGAAACTGGACCTCCCGCAACCAGAAATCGCACTTGGAAAACTTTGCATAAAGTTTCTCCGATCTCAAAACTCCAAGAACCTCCCTCAAATGCTCCTCGTGCTGCTCTCTAGATCTCGAATATACCAGAATATCATCGATGAACACAATCACCGACCGATCCAACATCGGCCGACATACCCTGTTCATGAGGTCCATAAACACAGCCAGGGCATTGGTGAGCCCAAAAGGCATCACCACAAACTCATAATGCCCATAACGCGTCCTGAATGCTGTCTTCTGGACGTCCTCATCCCGCACTCTCACCTGATGATAGCCCGACCTCAAATCAATCTTGGAGAACCAAGATGCTCCCTGTAACTGATCGAATAAATCGTCGATCCGCGGCAACGGGTAACGGTTCTTGACCGTCAGCTTATTCAATTCCCGGTAATCAATACACATGCGATGCGAGCCATCTTTCTTCTTCACAAACAGGATGGGTGCTCCCCACGGTGAGCTACTCGGCCGAATAAACCCCTTCCCCAGCAGCTCCTGAAGCTGCGAGGATAACTCTTGCATCTCTGGAGGTGCAAGGCGATACGACACCTTAGCGATAGGCGCGGCTCCCGAAACCAAATCGATACCAAACTCCACTTGCCTCACGGGAGGCACACCTGGTAACTCTTCGGGAAAGACATCTGGAAACTCACGCACCACCGGAACTTCATCCACCGAACTCGGTCTCTCGGAGATCACTCGCGTATCCATCACATACGCCACAAAACCCTTACAACCCTGCTGTAAACACTACCTCGCCGTAGCAGCCGAACAAAAGGCTGATCCAGAACGTGTACCCTCGCCGTAAACCGAAAGAACTCCCCCACTAGGATCTCGTATAGTCACCAGCTGACGCTCGCAATCGATAACCGCACCGAATCGGCTCAACCAGTCCATGCCCACTATAACACAGACATCACCCATCGCAATAGGAATCAGGTCGATCGGGAACTCAACCCCAAAAATCTCCAATACACATCCCCGGAGGACCTCTGTGGCACAAATCACTCTGTCGGAAGCTATGGAAACCCGCAGGGGCCGACTCAATGCCCCACGACTAACACTGATATGCTGACTAAATGTCAAAGATACAAAAGATCGATTCGCACCCGAGTCAAATAACACTAAAGCAGGTACAGAATTCACAAGGAAGGTACCTATGCATAGCATAATATAAGCATAATATCTCAACACCATAAATAAATAATAAAAAAGAAGCGTACCAGCCACAACGTCGGGTGCAGCGCGGACCTCTTCCGCAGTCAGCTGAAAGGCTCTCCCCCGAGCCCTCGGTGCCTCGGCCTTCACGGGCCGACTCTCTGTAGCAGTAGCTCTGATGGCGGCGGGAGCAGACCCCTGAGATGCTCCGCGCAGCAGCGGACACTCTGCCTTCCGGTGTCCGGTCTGGTTGCAGTGGAAGCACACTGCAAATCCCTTGGGGCAGTCCTTAGCCATATTCCCCTCCTTGCCACATTTGTAGCAAGACCCTGCTCGACAGACTCCATCGTGACCCTTGCCGCACTTTCCACAAGTGCGGCCCTTCTGGCTCCCGGGTCTGAGATCAGCGGGCTTGGCCCGCTTGGCTGCCGGCTGGGACTGTGCTGGCCGCCGATCCCTCCCCAGAGACTCCGCCTCCTCCCTGGCCTGAGTCTCAAGCTCAATCTCCCTCTTCCGAGCATTTGCCTGAAGCTCGGCAAATGTTCGATACGAGGAGTTCGCATTGAACTCCCGAATATCCCATCTCAGAATGCTCAGGTAACGGCTCATACGTGCCTGCTCGGTGGACACGTGCTCAGGGCAGAACATCGCCCTCTCATGAAACTTCCTCGTGATCGCTGTAACTGACTCGGTACCCTGCTTGAGGGTTAGAAACTCCTGTGCCAGACGCTCCCTCTCCACATGAGGGACGTACTAATCTCGGAACATGGTAGTGAACCTCTCCCAGGTCACTGCCGAAAGCTCAGTCGGTGTGAAGTGCGCCGTCACAAACTTCCACCAGTCCTTCGCTCCCAAGCGAAGCTGGTTCAGCGCGAACCGAACCTTCAAATGCTTAGGGGACGAGCAAGTGAAGAAGCATCCCTCCATATCAGATATCCACCTCATAGCTGCCACCGGATCCTGCGTACCATCAAACTCTGGTGGCTTGGTGTTGCTGAACTCCCTAAACAATGTCGCATCACCTCCCTGGGGTCTTGCCGCAGCAATCGCTGCGGTAGCCGCTGCAACCGCAGCCTCAGAAAGAGCGGCATAGCGCTCGTCAAATGTCTCAATCAACGCGGTCTTAATAGACCCGAACATCTCTGGTATCTCAGCTCTGATAACCGCAGCCACCTCCTCATGAATGATCTGTCGAATCTCCTCATCACTAGCTCCGGCATCCTCTGGCATATGACGAGTCCTCACCATGATCAACCTCTGAAATACAACATGCGATAATTAGACTTCACTCGAACACTCTTACATTCGACAATTCACCCCTCCTTGATCCTTGGCATCCCAAGATTCTTATTTGGACTGTGTACCACACCGGTGCTTTCAGTAGTACGGGCCCAATACTACTGTCCGCACCGTCTCAGTACACACCCCAAATCTTCCTCTTCGGATCCCAATCCCCAAGTACTCTATTATACTTAAATCACTTTTGAAATAGATCTCACACAAGGCCCTAGCTGTTACCTAATTACTCTCAGCATCTCATAGCAGCTCACCCCTCCCTAGGCTAAGGCATCACAAAACAGGCCACTCTAGTCCTATTAGCAATACCTAGCCTACTCTAGCATGCAAACACATCACATTAATAATAATTATCACATAATATAAAGGTATTTTGGGAATTCACCGTTCGGGCGCTGGCTGATCGTACACACGTTTCTTCCTGGAAAATCTTTTACTCTTAGAAAATTTTGGTTTTATTTTGAAATATCTCTTCAATTCCTCAGTTTGAGTTCAAATACCCCCGAAGGTGTACCCGAATCCCTCAAACCAAGGCTCTGATACCAATTTGTAACACCGAAAATTCCAAACAAATTTTTTCAATTTTTATAAAACATAATTCCATCGATATTCATAAAAACAACCATTTTAATTATCCAACAAAACAGTACAAAATCCCAAGATCATAATATCAAGCCCCGAACGTGTGTGTATACGGATCAAGCCGGCGCCTTCCCGCGGTCGTCACTAGTACCTGAAACAAATAACATCAACACTGTAAGCACAAGGCTTAATGAGTTCCCCAAAATACCACATATAACACATAATAGCCACTCTAGGCTATAACTCTGTGGGTCCGTGCACCCAAACTCTGTGAACCCTCAGGTTCTAGCTCTGATAAACATGCACCACATAAATCACATAGAAATCATGCAGTACAACACACAACATACATAGCATACAAATACTCTATCAGATAACTCTGGTTACCTACTCAAGCTAAAGTATAGTGAGAAGACTCACCTCGCGTATCTCGGTATCTCACGAATCCTGGAAATCCCTCGTGCTCGATCCTCCAAGCTCTAATCCTCCTATAACATTATATGCTTCTAATTAACACTTTATATATCTAAGGTTGACTATTAATAAGGAGTCAACACTGGTCAACTCTGACCGGACTCGGCGAGTACCAAGGCAACTCGGCGAGTCTGGGCGTATACACCAATTTCCCTGGAATCCTCCCTTGACACGTCGAGCATTCACTCAACTCGACGAGTTCCACCTGGCATGAGTTGTGGGGCCACCACGACTCAACTCGCCGAGTCTCAAAACAACTCGGCGAGTCCAGTTTGACTCAATCTACCGGTCCATTATGACTCCCCCTTGACTCACTGAGTCCACCCTCCCCAACTCGGCGAGGCCACTCACTGTGTGGTCGGGCAACATTCATGCTACTCGCCGAGTCTGTTCTTCGGACTCGGCGAGTCCGTGCCATGCACTGACTCAATCTTGCTCTAAAGGTCAGATCCAGTCCATTAATCCATAGATCCAGTCCCTCCAAGCTCATTTAGCATGTAAAGTTACAATCTTGATGCACATACAACCTCTATATGACCATATATGATGTTTTTGACTCATTTACTACAACACAAGGTCATGGACTCCATTATCATACATAGAGCTTGATGAGTGAGGCTCTCTGGACCTCTATGGGTCCAGATCCATAATCTCAACTCAAGGAGGGAACCAATGGGCACCAATCATCCCATAAATGACCATCCTAAGCCCTAAATTGCATAATGCTTCACCAAACAGAAAATAGTCCGAGATCATACCTCTAGAGTGATGATCTAAGCTCCAAATCCACGAAATAGCAACCTCCTTTGCTTCCTCTTGCCTAGAGTCTCCCTCTTCTTGCTAAATAACACACACAAGGTCAAGAAAGGCTCCTTTCTCTTCACAAATCGCTCAAGAACACAAGGGTCTCTCACTGAGGGTTGGGTGAGCACAAATGACGGCCATAAGGCCCTTTAAATAGGCCTCAAACCCAGAAATTTAGGGTTTCATTACACAGCGCAGACTCGCCGAGTCCATATCCTGGACTCGCCGAGTCCAGGCGCGCTCCATTGCCCAAATCCGCGTCCCTACTCAGCGAGTCTGAGCTCCAACTCGCCGAGTCCCCCTCACAATACCACAAAATTAAATTTACAAGATACCTGGTAAAAATCCGGATGTTACAGAAATTCGACATGACCCTAATTGATCTGACCCAAATGTTGTTGCTGAAGCAGAAATTCTGATGAGCACATCTAAAGCAGAGATGCTTATTGGGTCTGATTCCAAAGTTTCCATGGACATTGACAGGGGTGACAATGGTGGTCCAGAAAATATTTCTCTTACCAATGGAAAAGGGTTTTCCAATATCAAAATGTTTAATCATACGGTATAGAGAAATGGCTAGTTTTGGGATCGTTCCATGTGTTGACCCCAAAGAGTCCATTTGGTTTACTACCAATTGAAGTGACATTGGAAACATAGCTGCCAAAAATACCAGAAAGTTCTTACAGATAGTAAAGTTAAGTCGTGTGACTCTACTTTATGTACGTCCATAATCCGAATCCATTGTTTTATAATTTCCTATTTATAGACTCTTATTACATGATGTGATGATCACATTTTTACAGAATTAAAGGAGCTAAGAGAAGGAAGGAAGCTTGATCAAGGTGAGCTAAATCTGATAATGAGACATAGAATTTGGTCACATGGTTCAATGATCAGAACTTTGAGCTACTACTAAGGAGTTAGGATAATTTAATAAATTTCTATTACTCTTCGGAGATATCTAAAACCATAGCTTTCATTTTATTCATTGTAAGGAAAAGTTCTAATTTTTTGTTTATATTCAATAAAAGTGAAATTTTGGTTTATATGGTTGTCTCATTTTATATATTTCCTTGCAATGGCATTTATGAAAGTGTTGGTTACATTTCTAGTATTAGAAATATCAATTGTGGATGTGATTCTTAAGATATCACTTGTGATTTTTTTTATAATTAACCAAGTGAAAAGAAATCCCATCACCAATTGAACAAATACTTGAAACTCTTTTCATAACTAAGATGGTTGAAAACACTTTGAAATATGTGTAGTAAAATTGTTTTCTTACTCTAGCACATATAGAATTGGAGTTGTGATGTTTTTCATTAATCGAGAAGCAAAGGATAAACTGAGACCTATTCTATAAAGTGTTTTCTTGTTGGGATTCCACATGAACTTTTGGATATTTGTTTTAGCTTATCAATGAATGTTCTTTGAGAGAAAACTCATATGCCAAGAATTCGGTGGGAATCGTATTGATCTTAAGAGTTTCAAGAGTCAATCGACAATAAACCTTTTATTGGTCACTAACACGCAACCTGAGGTTGGTAACCTATCGTGTTTGGTTGACACATTCTTATTTCTATACACTTCTAGTTGAGTTGGCAATGCTTATGAGTTCTATGTTTTTCATTTAACTGCAAAAGCAAATCTTGTTGGTCAATGAAAGTGCATTGATCAATATGGGTGAGTTGGTAACAACACGGAAGCATTGGTAGGCCCTTGAGCTGCTAAACAACAAAAAATTTGGAATAGCGAAGTTCAGTCCATGAAGGAAAACTAAATTTGGATTTTGTTTTTGTCCTAAACCTTGTCTTATGATTGTAGTTTGCAAATGATAGATTCACATGGATGGGAACATATGCACCTTGAAATATAGGTGGTGAAGTTTTTCGCTCTAATTCATGAGAATGATTATGAGGAAACAATTTTGCTAGTAGATTTTAAAGGATATGATAAAGATCATCATGGATATTGCTTTTATTAATTGCATTCTTAAATTCACAATATGATTATGGCATCCCTCTTCATATTTCAAATTGTGAGAAATGGCAAGAAATTGTTTGAACTTTCAAAGACTTATATCTGTAAGTTCTTAAAGAAATTAAACACATACATATGATATCCAATCAAGGTGTATAAGCTTGGGAAGTCTATTTGGAGATTTATCAAAGCATCACGTAATAGAAATTTGTACTTCAGTAAGAAATTCAAGAGTATTGATTTCTAGAAGTCCAATGGATTTCTAAGTACATGTCAAAGCTAGTGGGAGCATAATTATTATACTAATATTACATGTTGACAATACTATTTGGAGGGAACAAAGTTTTCAATTTGCAAATTACAAGGTTTGGGAATTTTTTCACTATAGTAGGCTTAAGGGAGAGGGCACTCGTACTTGGTTTGAATCTAAAAGATTAGATCGTATAGTTTAATAGAACTTAGTCATAGACATATGTGAATATCATGTTGAAATGGTTCAACATAGGAATTTCCATATATGAAAATATTATAGCAAGTGATTGAACAGATATTGGATATAATGAATCGAGTCTCATATGCTTCGGATACAGGATCGATTATATATGCTATAATATTCATGTATTCTAATTTTTCCAAATTCCTTGAACATTGAGAAGAAAAGAATTAGAATTTTTGTGTGACTAGAGTTGTTAAACAACTGTCAAGAGCATTCTGAGGTTATACCAAAGGATTGGTTGCTTGTGGACAGTCGGAGGTATGGTATCATTTTGGACGGACCATAATGACATGATTATGGATTGAGATAGTTCTTGATCAGAATTGAAGGTTGTATGGAAATATGGAAATATTTCCAAAACGGGAGATACTTGAAAAAGTCTACATGTGAGTTGAAAATTTTAATGCAAGAAATGTATCTTGAATTAGAACCTTCATTACCATGGAATTTTTTCTAATAAAAAAGTTCTAGTGGAACATTTTGTGATATCGTTGGCTCAGTATGTGTGAGTTTGAAGCCTCAACATCACAGAAGATCGATGCATGTAAGGTTGGAATTCCAATACTTTTTAGATAGTGACAAGAATTTGAGATTGTGAAATGAGCATCATTGGAATAGTGTCCAATAGATTTGTTCACAAAGTAAGGACCATAGAGAGACATAGTATGCATGTGATAAAATGACAAAACAAATGATATTTAATTCAAGTGGTTAGTTGATTACTAGAAACATTCTACAATGAGTAAAGTCATAATTATTATGGTGATTAATTAATAGAGATTGTTTATATTCAATAGGGTTGAGACCATTGTTAATTAGTTTATTATTATGTTTCACTTTGCATGTTTTACGTCCTGAATAATTTGATTATTCAAATTCCACAGTCGTTCATACTTTTGGAAGTAAGTAATGAATGAAAAATGTCATGAATTGGATTGTGGATTGTCTAGGAGTTTAGGCATCACAATTATGTTGCTACAACGTTCATGAGTACTTAGAAAATGAATATTGAAGTATTGGATAAACCCACATTCAGAGAATTACTTTATGGATTCTATCACAACTAATTCTCTCTCTCTCTCTCTCTCTCCCTTTCTCTCTCTCTCTCTCTCTCTCTCTCCTTGTAATTTGCAAGTCGTTTTTGCATAGGTGTTGCGAAAACACATCAGTAACATGATGTTATAAAACGTAGTATCATGCATGATTTGGTGAGTAAAAGACACAAGCATATGAGTCAAATTTTATGCATTCCTTTTTCCCTAATTCAAAAATCGATATATTTGGGCCCCTCGATGATTTGATGTCAACATCTGAAGTGCTTGGTCGAGCCTAGACTAAATTGATGTGTTCAATTAGTAGTTTGTTTTTAGTCATCATAAATTAGGAAATCGGGAAACAGAATTTTGGACAATGAGATTGATTCTAATCCATGTATCTTTAAGGATGGTCCTGACGATGGGCAACACTGGTGACTGCCCAGGGCCCATGCCCCTAAGGGGCCCAAAATTATACATATGTAAAAAAATGAAGTTATGTGTATATTTGTTAAGGGACCAAGCCAAATTAAATCAATCTCAAATAAGCCCAAGAAACTAATTGGAAGGCTGCTGGAAACACTACATTTGGGAATTAAGCACAATGTAAATTAGGGTACCGAATCGACACTTGCACAAATATAAGACACGAATTGACATCTTGTTAGTCGTGTGAATCAATTATTCCAGATCAAGCCTTGCTGCCACGTTTGAATAGATATAAGGAGGCGCCTTCATCTGATGGGTTTATGCCATAAGAACTTTCCTATGTTCACATGCAAAACCTAATGCTTGGATCTAGGTTTCTCTAATTAAACATGCAATGTATCCAAGGCTTACAATTCTAGATCTAGTGTAAACAATTGAATCATATCATATGAAATCAAATCTAAAAGAATACCTTGAGTTGCTTGCTTGAAACTTCTTGTTCTTGGAGCTTAGAGTCACAATTGTCACTCCTCTAATGGCTTACAAACACCAACTAGCAAGAGGATGGTCTTGAGAGAGAGAGAGAGAGAGAGGAGGTGAGAAATCGGCTCTAGGGTTCTTCCTTGCAGGAGTATGGCTGATTTCCCTCACCCAAGCGGTCTATTTATACTATGAGATACTAGGGTTACACCCTTAACCCTAATTGAATAACTTAGGCCCTAAATAATCCAAAGGTCCTCCTAGACATGAGGCTTGGACGATTTTAAGGTATCCTAACCCTAAAATCCGTCCACCCTAATATCCATAAGGATACATAGCCCAAAATACAACTATCACACATTTGACAGTTTTTGCCCCTTTATTCAATTAACCTCTTTAAGTCACCAAATTAATTCTCAATTAATATATGACTTATATCAATCAAATAACATTATTATTCCTTTAATATATTACTCTCATAATATATTAACAATAACATATCTTCTCTCTTTACAAATCATCCTGTCAAGTTGCTATGGTAAAGGCAACCCAGAAGGACCATGCACAACCGGGTCAAGTACTTACCAAATATAGTTACAACCTTAGACACTAATCCAACAGTCTCCCACCTGGATATGTCTAGTAACTATATATGCAAACATAATCCGATTAGCAATCGTAGCTCTCAAAGACGCTGTCAAACTCTGATCTTATAAGTATCTTGTCCTTTAGATAAGGGATCATACAGTCCTCTGTTTAGATATTGTGTGGACAATCTCATGGAACTTATTGTCCAACAATTGGTTTCTCGGTCTCAGATTCATTTGACATAGAACTTAATTGAACACATCAATTCAGTCCTGACCGGTCCTGGCACATAAGTCAAATCAAATCATCGAGGGGCCCTGATATCGCTTTTACCCTCTTAGGATAAAAGTAACAGATAAACTTTGACTTATATGTATTTACTATTTACTAATCAACTATACACAACAATGCGTCTTATGACATCAATTTACTGATGTGGTTTCATATTGTCAATGGACAACCAATTAATAAACAATAAACCATATATCTTGGTTTTAAGACCATATAATATTATCGACTTGCGATCACTTGCGTTACGTTCCATAAAGTGATTCCAGCAAGCGTGGGTTTATTCCAATGCTCAAAACTTGTTGATAAGCACTCAGGAACGTTGCAGCAACCTTTTCTATGTCTAATACCTTCTAGACAATCTACACACCAATTCATGACAATCTTCATTCATACCTACTTCCGACATATGAACGATTGTGGACCATTCGAATAATTCGATTATTCTTAATAACTCAATTATTCAAGAAGTCAAAACATGCAAAGTGAAACAATAGTTAAAGAATTAACATAAGACAGTAGCTTTACTTATAAATAATACTCTATTTAATTATCAAATGTCAATTACATTTATCTATTACATGTTTCCAAACTCTCTAATCTAAACTAATATCATCTTTCATCCCAATGCTCTTAGCGTGCTGCAAATGCTTAACCCTACTCAGTCCCTTCGTAAGCGGATCTGCTGGGTTATCCTCTGACGATACCCTCTTTACTACGAGTTGTCCTTCTTCTACTCGATGTCTAATAAAGTGATATTTTCTGTCGATATGCCGAGACCTACCATGATTCATCGGTTCCTTGGTCAAGGCAACCGCTCCTTCATTATCACAGAAAATTTCCATAGGATTCTTTATGGAAGGTACAGCTCCAAGGTTACCAATGAAGTTCTTGAGCCACAACGCCTCCTTTGATGCTTCACTCGCTTTAATGTACTCTGATTCGAATGTTGAATCAGCTACGGCCTCTTGCTTGGAACTTTTCCATGTCACTACTCCTCCATTAAGGGTAAAGACCCAGCCTGACTGCGAACAGTAGTTATCCCTATCGGTCTGGAATCTTGCATCACTATACCCTCGCACTTTTAAGTCATCACTCCCTTCGAGGACTAAAATTCATTCCTTGGTCCTCCGAAGGTACTTAAGTATATTCTTGACCACAATCCAATGAGCTCTGCCAGGGTTCCCTTGATATCTACTGACCATGCTCAAAGCAAAGGCCACATCATGGCGAGTACAAGTCATAGCATACATGATTGATCCAACTGTGGAAGCGTAGGGTACTCGGCTCATCTCAGCTATCTCGGCTTCTGTACTCGGACTTTGAGTCTTACTCAATTTGACATTACTTTGTATCGGTAGTTCTCCCTTCTTCGAGTTTTTCATACTAAAATGTTTTAGTACCTTATCTAAGTAAGTATTCTGACTAAGTCCTATTAGTCTCTTACTTTGTTCTCTCACTATCCTTATTCCCAAAATATAAGAAGCCTCTCCGAGGTCCTTCATAGCGAAGCACTTCCCAAGCCAGAACTTAACCTCCTGCAGAGTCGAGATATCGTTTCCTATGAGCAGTATGTCATCTTCATACAAAATGAGGAAGCTAAATATACTCCCACTGGCCTTGACATATACACATGATTCATGTTCACTTCATACAAATCCAAACTCTCTGTGTAACAGCCCGGAATCTCCAGGTATTTATTTTGGACTTATTTATGGAATTGTGAGTGGACTCGGCGAGTTGGAGCCCAGACTCTCCGAGTAGGACCGCGGATTTAGGCACGGGTTCGCGTCCGGACTCGACGAGTCCAAGAGTGGACTCGGAGAGTCCACGCTGTGTGATGAAACCCTAATTTCTGGGGTTTGAGGCCTATTTAAAGGGCCTTATGGCCGTCATTTGTGCTCACCCAACCCATAGAGGTCCAGAGAGCCTCACTCATCAAGCTTTATGTATGGTAATGGAGTTTATGACCTTGTGTTGTAGTATTTGAGTCAAAAACATCATATATGGTCATATAGAGATTGTATGTGCATCAAGATTGTAACTTTACGTGCTAAATAAGCTTGGAAGGACTGGATCTATGGGTTAATGGACTGGATCTGACCTTATGAGCAAGTTTGAGTAATTGCATGGCACGGACTCTCCGAGTCCGAAGAACAGACTCGGCGAGTCGTATGAATGTTGTCCGACCACACAGTGAGTGGTCTTACCGAGTTGGGGAGGGTTGACTCAGTGAGTCATGGGGAAATCAGAGTGGATAGGTGGACTGAGTCAAGCTGGACTCGCCGAGTTGTTCTTGAGACTTGGCGAGTTGAGTCATGGTGGTCCCACAACTCATGCTAGGTGGAACTCGTCGAGTTAGAGAGAATGCTCGACGTGTCAAGGGAGGATTCGGGGAAATCAGTGTATACGCTCAGACTCGCCGAGTCGCCCTAATGCACTCGTCGAGTCCGGTCAAAGTTGACCATTGACCGTTGACCTAAGTTGACTTGTTAAAGTGTAGTCAACCTTAGTAGGGAAAGTGTTAATTAGAGATGTATTGTGATTTAGGAGGACTTTAGCTCGGGGGATCGAGCACTAGTGATTTCAGGAATTCACGACTTACCGAGACGCGAGGTGAGTCTTCACACTATACTTTACCTTTAGTAGGCAACCAGAGTTATGTGATAGAGTATTTGTATGCTATGTATGTGATGTGTTGTACTGCATTATTTCTATGTGATTTATGTTGTGCATGTTTACAGAGTTGGAACCTGAGGGTTCACAGAGTTTGGGTGCACGGACCCACATAATTATAGCCTCGAGTGGCTAATATGTGTTTTATGTGGTATTTTGGGGAACTCACTAAGCTTTGTGCTTACAGTGTTTGATGTTATTGTTTCAGGTACTAGTGACGACCGCGGGAAGGCGACGGCTTGATCCGTACACACACTTGGAGTTTATACATTTGGGATCTTGGGATTTTGTATTTACTTGAATTGGATAATTAACTATGGATGTTTTATGAATATTAAATGAATTATGTTTTATGAAAATTCGAAAATTTTGTTTTGAAATTTACTGTGTTACACTCTGACTTTCTCATCGAAGCAAAGATTCCATCTACGAGATGCTTGCTTAAGTCCATAAATGGACTTTTCAAGCTTGCACACTCTATTGGGATGCTTCAGATCGACAAAACCCTCTAGCTGAGCCATGTAAACATCCTCAGCCAACTTCCCATTAAGGAAAGCGGTCTTGACATCCATCTGCCATATCTCATAATCATGAAATGCAGCAATGACTAGCATCACCCTAATAGACTTTATTTTAGCAACTGGTGAAAAGGTCTCATCATACCCAACTCCGGGAGTTTGAGTAAAGCCCTTCGCAATCAATCGTGCCTTATACGTGTGCACATTCCCATCCACGTCGGTCTTCTTCTTGAAGATCCATTTTCACCCAACTGTCTTACGTCCGGGCACATTGTCAACCAAATTCCAAACTTGGTTGTCATACATGGACTGAATCTCGTTGTTCATTGCCTCTTTCCATTTCGTAGACTCTGGGCCTGCCATTGCTTCCTTATAGCTATTAGGTTCATCTAGATTTATTACTGTACCATCACTAATATACGTGTCCCCTTCGGTAGTAATATGAAATCCATAAAACTGGGGTTGAACTCTAACTCTTTCGGAACGTCTAAGAGGTAAGAACTCGTCAATTGGTTCAACCGAAGTTTCCTCCTCGGGTTGAGCGCCAGCGTTATAGGTTCCTTCCTTGCTTGACTCTTGAATTTCTTCAAGATCGATTTGCCTCCCACTGTCCCCTTGGTTTATGAGTTCTCGCTCTTGGAAAACCCCTCTCCTCGCAACGAAGACAGCATTGTCACTCGGTCTATAGAAGATATATCCATAGGATTTCTGTGGGTAGCCGATGAAAATACACCGCTCACTATGAGGTTCGAGCTTGTCGTGAGTTTCTCGTCTTACGAAAACTTCACAGCCCCAAACCTTGATATGTGCCAACGAGGGAGCTTTCCCTGTCCATATCTCGTGAGGTGTTTTTACAACCTTCTTTGTAGGTACTCGGTTAAGGATATGGGCGGAAGTCTCTAAGGCATACCCCCAGAATGAGATAGGTACTGAAGCACGACTCATCATAGAACCAACCATGTCTAACAGGTTTCGATTACGCCTTTCTACCACAACATTCTACTGCGGTGTCCTAGGTGGCATCAGTTGCGAAACTATTCCGCATTCCTTGATATAGTCGTGGAATTCAAGACTTAGGTACTCTCCTCCTCGATCGGATCGAAGCATCTTGATTTTCCTGCCCATTTAATTCTCCACTTCATGTTTGAACTCTTTGAACTTTTCAAACATTTCTGACTTGTGCTTGATTAAGTAAATATACCCATATCTACTATAATCGTCAGTGAAAGTCATGTAGAAGCGGTTCCCATCCTTTGTGGTGGATCTAAAGGGACCACACACGTTGGTGTGTATGAGATCCTATAAACCTTCACCCCTCTCACAAGTGCCAGTGAAGGGTGACTTGGTCATCTTTCCAAGTAAACAAGATTCGCACGTGTCATCTTCCCTAAGGTCGAATGACTCCAACACTCCATCCTTTTGGAGTTGGGCTATTTGCTTCTTGTTGACATGTCCAAGACGACAATGCCACAAGGATGCTTTATCCATACTATTGGAAGAATCCATACACAACACATCATTTCCTAGGTTATCTACAACCATAACAGTTTCATAAATTCCATTACAAGGCATTGCTTCAAAATATAAAACACCATTTATATAAGCATAAATTGAACCATTCTCATTATTAAACGAATATCTAAATCCTTGTTTAAACAAACCATGAAAGGAAATGATGTTTCTTGCCATATCTGGCGAGTAGCAACAATTAGTTAAATCTAAATTCAATCCATTACTAAGCACTAAAGAATACATTCCAATCTTGGTCACAGGCGACGATCTTCTGTTACCCATGATTAGATTTATTCTTCCATGCTACATATCCCTACTTCTTCATAGTCCCTGCAAATCAGAACAAATGTGATAACCACATCCTGTATCAAGAACCCAAGAAATAGCATGAGATGAATCATTAGATTTAATTGTGTAAATACCTGTGAAAGATGGCTTGATCTTCCCATCCTTGATGGCTTGCAGATATTCCGGGCAGCTTCTCTTCCAATGCCCTATTTTGTGGCAATGATGGCACTCTACCTCCTTTGGGTTTGGGTTGGGTTTAGCAGGATCAACCTTGGTCCCACTAGAAGAGGAACCATATTGAGACATTCCCTTGCGGTGGTTCTTTGAAGAAGCCTTCCTCTTCTTGCCCCTTCCCTGCCCTATAGCCAAAACAGGAGCAGCCGGTGGATTAGGAGTTAGTGCAACAGACTTGTCCTTGAGGTTACTCTCAGTAGTCCTTAGGAGCCCTTGGAGTTTGCTTAGTGTGACCTCTTTCTTGTTCATGTGGTAGGTCATCCTAAATTGGTTGTAGCATGAGGGCAAGGAGTGAAGAACAATGTTGATAGCCAAATCTTCCCCAAAGTTGACATTCAACTTGCGAAGATGTGACATCCCCATTTTCATGGCCAGAAAATACCGATTATTGTTTATGCTTTATAAAAAAAATCAGAGTATCTCTTTTAATAAAAACGTTGCGGAATTTGTTCTCAGAAAAAAAAACATGATAATTTCATTATCAAAGCATTTTCGAAGAAATGTATTTTTATTCATTTCAAAACATTTGGGATGTCATCGTCAATACAGAAACATAAGCATAAACAGAACTTACATTCATTTACACTAGTGATCTATATCTTCTTAATCTCTCAATGTAATGTAACTTCACATCGTCACTTGTGATACAAGTAAACTGAGTGGGTCAGGTTGGGAAACTTGGTGAGTACATAGGGTTTTCAACCCACAATAATATAATTATTATGTTTAATTAACAAACAATTAACCTAATTACCCATCCCCATTATCTTCTTTATTCCTAAGTACCTTCCCTATGGATTTATCCTAAGGGTCGTCTCCTACATCATATTTTCCTCTCATCTCCTTACATCACATTTCCTTATATGTTTCTTCCTAAGGACTCTCTCTAAGGATCATCACCTACATCACATTGATAATATTGATTTAGGGATTACTCCCTCAATACGTGCCCAACAAGGGTTAGGGTATCATCGCATGAATACGTAGTTACAACATCGCCTGAACTCGTAAGTCATAGTAAGGGGTTAGAGTATCATCGCATGAATATGTAGTTACAACATCGCATGAACTCGTAATTCATCACCTACAGGTTATGAGCCTGCTAGTGTTTCCACGGGGTTGTCTAGAATTTTCCGTGGTCGCCATCTATACTCTGGTAGATGACTACATCTCCAAATTTTCGGACAAGGTTGTAGTATCCTACATCACCGATTCATCATCACCTATCTATCCTCACCTAATTATCATCACCTTCCTATCATCACCTATCTCTCATTATTTTATTTCATCACACACCAACTATTTCATCTACCCATGTTTTATCCCAACATATTTGTAGATATAAAATAAATATAAAGTTTAAATCATTTAAAACATGTATGAAATCATTCATCCAGCATAGACAACAAGTATTCAGATAATATGCACACATAGCATGTGATTTATGTAAAATACTTCATATCTATGTGTAAGATGAAAGTAACTATGCACTCACCTGGGTAGGTGGTGACTCGGTTCTCGGACAGTACTTCGTAACTCCTAAAACAATTTTCCTTCGATAAAACCTAGTATCAATTCCACTAGGGTTTAGTCTAACATCAACCGTGACTAATTAATAGTCTAGCTATTATTATTATTATATAAGCGTTAAATAACACTCAATATAACTCATAATAATAGTCCAAATAATTATTTTAAGGACCTAATAACATTACTATAATTATTTGAAAGCTATATTAAAAATTGCGTAAGCGTAGCTCACTTACAGCGGATTTTAAAGAAAACTGAGCTTTATTTGGAGCAGCGTTTCGAAATCGAAAGACTCTGTTTCTCGGGACTCTGGGAGCCTCGGGGCTTCCTTAGGGTGCTAGGGGATCACCTAGGCTTAGGGGAGGGTTAAAACCCTTAAAGAGAGAAAGTTTAGAAAGAAGAAATGAAGAAAGCTGTGAGATTTTCGGAATGGCTCGTATGCTATTTATAGTAAGTTTTTATGACACTCACATCGTGAGTGTCATAAGACTCCCGTCGTGAATCTCATGATTCACTCCGTAGACTTGCCATTTGCATCCCTAGCTTCGGATGGTGGCCATGACACCTCACGTCGTGGGTGTCATAAAACTCACGTCGTGAATTGGATCTTATCTCTCGCAGCTTCTAGATTCTAACTTATGACTGAATGCCGAGATCGTCATAATTCTCAAGTCGTGAACTGGATCCTATCCTCTCGCAGCTTTTAGATTCCGAATTATGACAGAATATCGTGTGCGTCATAACTCACACGTCGTGAATTAGCTAGTTTATGGTTTTTAAAAGCTAAATCTTTGGAATGCCATAACTTTTGCATACGAACTCAGTTTTTGACGTTCTTTATATCCACGCATCGGTGGAGACGTATTCTACAACTTTCATTTAGATCCCTAAGGCTAAAAAGTCCTCTATCTTAAATTCACTATTTACGTCTCCCGGTGCCATGCCGGATTTGCCGAAAAACTTCGACGGACCATAACTTCTTCGTTACAACTCAGATTTCGGCGTTCTTTATATGTACGGAAACCTTGAGACATATTATACAACTTGGTTAATATTATTTGTTATAAATAATATTTTGTCAAAAAGTCATTTTCGACCCCTATTATCTTTAAATTGACTAGCCCGGATCTACGGGCGTTACAATTATCTCCCCCTTAGGATGATTACGTCCCGAAATCATCAAAAAAAAGGGCTCAGATGATGACTTCATATGTTATCTCTTCATCCTAAGTAATAACCGTAACTGATGTTCCATCGAACGAGTATCTAACTCTAAGACTTCCTGACTACAGGCGGTGCCCGATCTTGGACCTGCTCTTTATCTCATGTTAGACTTCCAATCATGACCTTCATGTCAAGATATCAATATTTATTGGATACTCCTTCTATAAAAAACTTGAGATAAGTTTCTTCCTTCGATTATCATAATAGACTGATAGGTCATGTTTTAATGACCTCTCATCGTATGATGTATTGCTTGGACTAAGGTCTTTTAGAGTCAAATTCCAAAAAAGACTATACCTTCCTTCATGTTCTAATCACATCTTAAAAGGTAGCATTTCTAGCTACAAGCAACCGTCGTAATACCTCTACCGATCACTTCGATTATCTTTTACTTCAATCCTATGGCTTAAGTCAGATGCTACATCGAACTTGGTTCTCTGAACCACGTAACATACTCATCGTAGTCGGACTCAATTTGGTATGACCACTAGGGTCGGAATAACAATCATATTCTTAGTCATTACTGAAATGATGGTAACGACATGTCTGAATAAAACGAAATCAATTATTGGCTTCTTGGTAACCTTGTGACTTTCCTTGATCCAAGCGTGAGTCATGTGTTTCCGGTAGTATATGCATCTACTACCTTTCACTAAAGTTCGATCCATCAAAAGTCACTCTTTAACAAAGGCTCATTAGCGCAATCGTGCAAATGTATCTTATCCATTCGCTAAAGTTCAATCCGTCAAAAGTCACTCTTTAACAAAGGCTCATTAGCGTGAATTAGCTAGCAGCAGTGTTGTTCGCATTAGACATCTACAAATAGAATGAACAAAGTTTGATTAGAGTTAAGTCCCTAATTAACACCCAAAATGAAAAATTAGGGCAAGGACCCAACAACATTATTTACATATTAGAAAAGGGATGTCGTAATCCAACATGCAAATGATTTGGAGGTAAGTAAATGACGATTCACTAATTCGTCACCATGAAAAACATAAGCTTAAGTTTTAAATGTAATGAGAATTCCTAGATTTCTTTGAGATTCATTGAACTTTTCAATGGCATGTTTAAATCTCGATATTCCCCTCTAGTTTGTGACTGGGATGCTGAGGATCACAAAGCGGGTGTGAATAACCATGCAAATCTACATGGTGCCTTCATTGTTACAGTCATCTATTCGATGTGCCAGTAAACCACATACGCTCCATCGAACTATGACAAATAATGAATCACCCTTTTCCACCTTTTCTTAAAACCAATTAGTGTGTCGGTTAACCACACACGGTCCACTAATATCTTAACAAGGGTGCAAAGTGTAATTTCATAGGATTGCATCAATTCACTTTTCCTAAAGTAACTAAGATTGGGAATTTTATGAAATACATTTAGTTACTTTATATAGATTCATTATACTTATTAACGAGAAGAGGATTTCCCTATCCTACCCGTTCGGCTAATGACCCTCCGCCAGTCAAGCAAGCGGTAGGTGTTAGTGTACACCCATTAAGCGCCATTTTATAGGCAGCAACCTTATACCCACCTTATAGACCGGCTTCGTGAATGAGACCTCCTAACGGTAAGACTAACATTTTAAATCGTACATACATATATATATATATATATATATATATATATATATATATATATATATATATATATATTAAGTTTGTAATAATATAATAGTATAGTGTTGAATTTTAAACTTGTAAAATTCTAGGGTTTGAAATTTAAATTATTCAAATTAAACTCTTAATCACAATACTTAATATTCAAAACTTGAGGACAAGTTTTAAACTTTTCAAAACATAAGGATCAAATAGCAAATAATACAAATCAACTAATTAGATTATTTAAATTTGATCTAATCAATATTACTTGCAAGACAATCCACCAATTTAATTCAAATAATCAATTATTATCATATAAGGAAATTATTATTCAATTAAATGGTAATTATCTTTTGTTTGGTCAATAATATAGTCCATTATATCATAAAATTCAAATTTTAATGGCCCAAAACAATTAAGGCAAGTATCCTCAAGCAAAACAGCAAGAAATCCCGATATTGACTCTTTTTGGCACTAGAACTCGTCGAGTTCCTCTGTGAATTTGCCGAGTTGGAGCTACTTGCCGAGTCCACATTGGAACTTGCCGATTTCACCAGTCAGGAGCATAAAAATCGAATTTTTCAAGCAACAAGCAATTAACCAAAGCATCAATTCAATAGAAATCAATCAAAGCTTTGATACCACTGATGGGTTTATGCCATAAGAACTTTCCTATGTGCACATGCAAACCCCAATGCTTGGATCTAGGTTTCTCTAATTGAACATGAAATGTATCCAAGGCTTACAATTCTAGATCTAGTGTAAACAATTGAATCATATCATATGAAATCATATCTAAAAGAATACCTTGAGTTGCTTGCTTGAAACTTCTTGTTCTTGGAGCTTAAAGTCATAATTGTCACTCCTCTAATGGCTTACAAACACCAACTAGCAAGAGGATGATCTTGAGAGAGAGAGAGAGAGGGGAGGTGAGAAATTGGCTCTAGGGTTCTTCCTTTCAAGAGTATGGCCGATTTCCCTCACGCAATGGATATATTTATACTATGAGATACTAGGGTTACACCCTTAACCCTAATTGAATAACTTAGGCCCTAAGCAATCCAAAGGTCCTCCTAGATATGAGGATTAGCTAAATTGAGTATGGCTGATTTCCCTCACGCAGTGTATTAAGTATAGTTTTTTATTCATATATTAGCTAAATTGTTGCATATTATGGACAAAAGGTACTTAAAAGTGTTAAATTATGTTTTTCAGTCCAAAGATGAAGCTCGGAAGCGAAAGGAAGCAAGAGAAGCGGTTAGGAGCTCGAGAATGGAATGAAGAAGGAAAACACCTAAAAAAGGCTTCTACTCATCGAGTCGAGCCTTGACTCGACGAGTCCGGTCGAGGAATCAGAAGGATAATGATTCGGAAGTCAAGATAGTTATCGCAATACGGAGAATGTGAGAGGGACTCAACGAGTCACCACCTGACTCGACGAGTCGGAACGCATATTTAAAGATAACTCCACAGATCGAGATAGAAGAATTTTGGGAAGTTTCAGAAGTGCTTTGCTGCGAATAAGAAGCCAGAAGAACCCTAGAAGTCGACCAAGGAAGCTAGAATTCAATTCCGGGAGTAATTAAGGCACAATTTCATCATTCTACTTATTCTTTTGTTTTGTCAAACATGATTAAGCAACTTGAACTTGTTTGTTTGCTGTTATTTACCTTAGTTATGAACTAAATTCTTTAGACTTCTGTTTGGGGATACAAAGTTGACAATATGGTTTGATTGATTGGTAGGATTAATTCCAAGTTGGTGAATTTTTGTTATTTTAGCTTGCTAAAGAACCTTGTGTATGAATGATAATTGATTTTCTGTTAATAGGAAGATAATTGATTAGCATGAACATCTATTGATTATCAACCTCATATGATATGTGACCACTATACCATATGTCTAGAATTAATGAATATGAAACTAGGATTAATAAGGAAATTGAGTAAATTCATGTGCAAGCTTGTAAGATGAACATCAAACAAGAGGTTAATTAAGAATAATAAATTAATTAGCTATTGCAAGTCTAACTTAACCTGAATAATTAATCTAGTAAATATAATTAAATTAAGC
This sequence comes from Lactuca saligna, assembly GCF_052625555.1. NCBI lineage: Eukaryota > Viridiplantae > Streptophyta > Magnoliopsida > Asterales > Asteraceae > Lactuca > Lactuca saligna. Next base: position 175,149,329 of record NC_136425.1, read on the forward strand.
AATTGGCCACTGTTTGAGTTAGTTTATTTGCTAAGGATTAGGGTAGTGAACATGAACCTAATTACTTGAATCGGTAACCAACGAAAGAATTAATCCATTGCACTATTAACTTGAAATCAACCATAAAGTTAACCGAGTTGAACTAAACAGAAGTTTCTTTCCCATTATTGAATCTAGTTAAATTGTCATTTTCTAGTCTTAAATTAGTTATAGTTAGTAAGTTTCTAGTATTGTAAAACTAGAGAAAAACCCCTATTTTCTTAATCAACTTAGATAGAATTAGTTTTTAATTTAATTTTTTATTCCCTGTGTTCGATACCCTGCTTATTTAGCTATACCACAATTGATAGGTTCACTGCCTTTTTTGTGTTATTTGATAATTAAAGTAGGATTAAAACTAAGTGAGTTTTACACACATCAAGTTTTTGGCACCATTGCCGGGGAACGGTTCTAAATAGTCAATTTTATTTGCTAATTGTTTTTTTAATTTGTTGATTAATTTTTTTATTTAGTTTAATTAGTTTATTTTTATTTTTATTTATGATGTATTTTCCAAATCTCGATGCTTTTGATGCTTTTCTTGAGGAAGTAGTGCAGGAAATTGAGCAAGAAGATGAGGAGTATGACTCAGATGTTGATTTGAAGAAATTTGATGGATGGTTAGATAACATCTTGTCTAGCAATCAAGAAGAATTTGAGTCACAAGAGCTAAATTTACTAGATGAATAATTTAATCCAGAAAGAGATTTGGAGGAGCTGGAAAGGTTGCTGGCAGAGGGGTCAGATGAAGAACAAGAAAAACCTGAGTTGCATGAACGAAGTTGTGGTTTGACCATTACCACGACGTGGCCCCCTGTATTTCCTGTTTGTGTTTCGAAGCAGGGGGTGACGATTCCAACTTTGGAGAAAGTTCTAAATCATGATCCATTTATGATTAGTATCCAACCGATTCCAACCCTTGTCAATATTCTTGGGTTTTATGAATTCAATCTCATTTGGTCAATTTTTGAAGCAAATAGTCGAATTTTACAAATTGGTCCAAAGAAAATATTTAATGCAATGGATGTATGGGCATCAAATTTATTAAAAGTTTATTAAGTTGAGAGTCCAGCTAAAGACTCGCACAAAAGAAGCGCTTGCGGGAGGCAGCCCGTCATTAGAGTTTTCTTTTATTTTTCTTTCTAAACTTCTAGTGTTTAAGGATAATTTAGGATTTTTTTTATTTTAATGTTTTTTCATTACTTGTTTTTTGTTTTTGATCTTTTCAGTTTGAGTGTAAGGATGCATGTGAGGGTCTAGAGTCAAGGTTGACGAAACGAGAAATCGAGTCTAGGCGAGAGAGGAAACGAAGTTTTGAGTCAAGCTATGAGTCTAATTGATAGAAGGGTTATAGAGTGTTTATTACCTAAAGAAAAATGAGGGAAATTATTAGTTTATATAACTCCCATATATTAGAAACGGACTTGGGCATAATAATTTTTTTTCACACAGCGGTCTACTTGCCGAGTGCATCTTATGGACTCGCCGAGTCTATGTGAAAATTCACGATTCTTCTGCCATTTACATTTCAAATCGGCGAGTCTACATACTTACTCGACGAGTCGCTCATTCTTCTTACTTGTGAGCTGAAGATTTGATGACATTTGATATGGGCATTGATTCTATTCTTTGAAGATCATTTTCCAAGCATTTCCAAGAGTTTTTCCCTTATGTTTGGAGCTTTTATAAAGACTGTACCACACGAGATTTTGACACCCAAGACATGGATGAGTTGTTCCCATGTCTAAAGTAAATTGAAGATGGAGCTGAAGAGAATAGATATCAACCTCGCCACTACTATCCCAGGGGAGTTTGTTCCAATTCTCTTTTTATTTTTATTGTTTTTTTATCATACATAATATGCAATGGGGACATTGCATAAATTAAGTGTAGGGTAGGGGGTTGGTTATATTAGTTAAAATTTTAGTTAATTTATGATAAATTTTGAAAATTTTGCATTAAATTTGCTAGGACTAATTTAGAAAATTTTGGTAAAGCAATTAGGGGTCATGCTAGTATTATATTTGATGATTGCATGAAAACCCAAATGTTTAGTTGAGCCTATATACGTTACAATGCATTTGTGGCTTCCTTATTCTAGTGAAATCATGGGACAAAAACACGACCTCGCTTAGTTTGAAGGATGCAATATGTTTAGCATCGTGTACCAGAAATGTATCCAGGAAAATTATTATCGTTAACCAATGAAGGTTGAAGTTGAGCGCTCCTGCTTAAGCATGTAGGGATTTGAGTGAAAAAAAAGTGAGGAACATGTAAAAAGAGAGAGAGAGAGAGAGAGAGAGAGAGAGAGAGAGAGAGAGAGAGAGAATTACAAGAAAAAGTTTGAAGAATTTTTGGAGCATCAAAGTTAAGTATGAAATTAGAAGATCGAAAATTCCGAAGAACTTCAAAAAGTTGAAGATACCAAAAATCAAACAACAATGTGGTGAATTCAAAGAAATTAAAGATCAAATGTCAAAGAAGTGAAGAATTCCAAAGAGCTCCAATGTGGTATCATAAATTGTAATTGTCTAGATTATGTATGCTTGGGTTGCTCAACCAAAAATACCTTGAGGTTAAGAGGTTTTCTGAGGATGGATTCGGAGGGATGCATAAAATGAGCATTGTTCGGAAAAAGTGGGCGAATGTTTATGAGGATTGTGAGTATTTGGAGTATGGGGGGTATTAGGAAAATTTTAGACACAAATGCATGTGTTGCGGTCTTGGCATAATGGATGGGTTCGATTGGAGTTGTCTTATGTGATTCTAATGTGTTAAAATTCAGTTCTGCTTGGGGGCAAGCAAAAGTCAAGTGTGGGGTATTTTGATATGTGCATATTTAGTGTGTATTAAGTATAGTTTTTTATTCATATATTAGCTAAATTGTTGCATATTATGGACAAAAGGTACTTAAAAGTGTTAAATTATGTTTTTCAATCCAAAGATGAAGCTCGGAAGCGAAAGGAAGCAAGAGAAGCGGTTAGGAGCTCGAGAGTGGAATGAAGAAGGAAAACACCTAAAAAAGGATTCTACTTGTCGAGTCCGGTCGAGGAATCAGAAGGATAATGATTCGGAAGTCAAGATAGTTATAGCAATACGGAGAATGTGAGAGGGACTCAACGAGTCACCACCTGACTCGACGAGTCGGAACGTATATTTAAAGATAACTCCACAGATCGAGATAGAAGAATTCTGGGAAGTTTCAGAAGTGCTTTGCTGCGAATAAGAAGCCAGAAGAACCCTAGAAGTCGACCAAGGAAGCTAGAATTCAATTCCTGGAGTAATTAAGGCACAATTTCATCATTCTACTTATTCTTTTGTTTTGTCAAACATGATTAAGCAACTTGAACTTGTTTGTTTGCTGTTATTTACCTTAGTTATGAACTAAATTCTTTAGACTTCTGTTTGGGGATACAAAGTTGACAATATGGTTTGATTGATTGGTAGGATTAATTCCAAGTTGGTGAATTTTTGTTATTTTAGCTTGCTAAAGAACCTTGTGTATGAATGATAATTGATTTTCTGTTAATAGGAAGATAATTGATTAGCATGAACATCTATTGATTATCAACCTCATATGATATGTGACCACTATACCATATGTCTAGAATTAATGAATATGAAACTAGGATTAATAAGGAAATTGAGTAAATTCATGTGCAAGCTTGTAAGATGAACATCAAACAAGAGGTTAATTAAGAATAATAAATTAATTAGCTATTGCAAGTCTAACTTAACCTGAATAATTAATCTAGTAAATATAATTAAATTAAGCAATTGGCCACTGTTTGAGTTAGTTTATTTGCTAAGGATTAGGGTAGTGAACATGAACCTAATTACTTGAATCGGTAATCAACGAAAGAATTAATCCATTGCACTATTACCTTGAAATCAACCATATAGTTAACCGAGTTGAACTAAACAGAAGTTCCTTTCCCATTATTGAATCTAGTTAAATTGTCATTTTCTAGTCTTAAATTAGTTATAGTTAGTAAGTTTCTAGTCTTGTAAAACTAGAGAAAAACCCCTATTTTCTTAATCAACTTAGATAGAATTAGTTTTTAATTTAATTTGTCGTTCCCTGTGTTCGATACTCTGCTTATTTAGCTATACCACAATTGATAGGTTCACTGCCTTTTGTGTATTATTTGATAATTAAAGTAGGATTAAAACTAAGTGAGTTTTACACACATCAGAATTGAAGATCTCATTAATAGGAACTCAACGGTAAAAAGACAAATGAAAACAGAGTCTGTATGTAGAAGTTATGAATTTTACGCGGACATTTAACAGTATAATCTCATCGTACTGTTAAAGTTAAGATCGGTAGAGAATTAGCCGACGGAGTCAAAATTATAGTTTTAGATCTTATTGTTACCTACGCGTGGATATAAAGAACGTCAAAAACGGAGCTAGTATGTGAAAGTTACAAATTTTAAAAGTCGGAAGTGAGTTGTACGAAAATGGGTGACGTGGCACAATCTTGGCCATTGCTTTCTCCCCAAGTATTGCCACCAGATGGTGACATGTGGCACCAAGTTCAGCCATATTTCACCCTATAAGTAGAACATCTCCCACCCTCATTTTCTTCACACCTTTCCAATTCTTTCTTCTCTTTACTCTCTCTCTCTCTCTCTAGAACTTCTCTCTAGCCCCAAAACCTCCCGAAATATTTTATATAAATAACATGCTATAGTCTCTTTCATCTTACACATAGATATGAAATATTTTATATAAATAACATGCTATATATATATATATATATATATATATATATATATATATATATATATATATATATATATATATATATATATATATAGGGTAAAGTGAATATACCTAACAACCTTATATAAGCTTAGGTACCTAACCACATTATACTACATTGTTTTGCATTATATTTCTATTGCAATCGTCTAAGGTTCTTAAACTTCAACCCTTACCTTGATTTACTTCCAAGATTTTCAAACATTCACCATTATATTCTTCCTACACCATTTGATTTGTAACGGTAGTATATGAAGCCCACCAGGGGATCTTCGATAGAAAGACATCATTTGAAGGAAAATACTGGTGAAAATCCAAAGATTTTGAAAGCAATCAAGTTATGAGGTTGAATTCTAAGAACTTTGGGTGATTACAATGCAAATATGATACAAAATTACGTAGTATCATATAGTTAGGTACCTAAGCTTATATAAGGTTATTAGGTATATTCACTTTACCCATATATATATATATATATATATATATATATATATATATATATATATATATATATATATATATATATATATATATATATATATATATAGGAACTATTCGGATACACTTTCTATTTAATATATAATAATAATAATAATAATAATAATAATAATAATAATAATGAAAAAACTTATAAATACAAAAATGCATGTAAAATATCACACGTGTAAGGTGTCTAACTACGAGGTGTTTAGTACACCAATTTTAGTTAAGTTTGGGCCGTTATATCTCTTATACGTGTACGATCCACAATTTCTAGATACTATAAAATATTAAAAGAAACAATAATTCTATCTCTATAGAATCTCCTTTTAAATTAGCGATAAATATAATGGAAAGTGAGAAACTAAAAAATTACATCTAAAATTAACTATACCACATCAAAAGTTACTCTAAGTAACAAGCCGCGTAAACCGTTGCATATCTACCATTTATTAAATTTCCTGTTTATTTTCGCTCGTTCGAAACCAAAATATCTAATAATTTTAGTCTATTCCAACATATAACAATTATCACAATTTGACAAAATCTTCATTAAAACTATTGAAATCTCATAAGGTTTTAATCTTCAATAACCAAAACGACATTGTGATCAAAATCTCCCAATGTCACTAACAAATATATAATTTCTCATATGAATAATACTTCCATCAGAGATCAGACTAATCCACGTTGTTCAATTTTCATCTTCACAACATAATTCATACTAAAAAATCATATATTTCACAACATTCATAAGGTTGACCAAAACGTCATCTATGGTTAAATTGGTCCCTCAATACTATCCTCATTTATAACCCAATCCAACTCAGTTATATATTAAAAAAATAATTTCTCTCTCTTCCATATCTTCAACTCAATTAAACTTAATATTTTACTCATATTAGCAATCAAACCCAATCTAATTCTATACTAAAAAAATATATTAATATTGGTATCATATCGTAGAGAAAAATTAATCACGTACTTTGATATACTTTATTTATTTTTTACTCAAAATAAAAAAAACAATTACTAATAAAATTAGTTTTAATTACAAAAGTAATTTAATTCCACCATTAAATAATATTATTAAAAAGAGTGAGGTTTGGTGATATTGGATTGGATTGTGTATGTGATCTAGATCACCAAATATCTTTTAGTTCTGATTTTATTTTAATTTATAGGTGGTGAGTGGCTCAACAAAATCATGTTAATTGGGTAGTCTAAAGGAATCTTCAACCCACTCCTAAACTCAATTTTCTTTATTTCTTTCTCCATTCTTCTTCAACTCTATCTCATTTTCATTATTATTTTTGGAGATATGAATAGTATTATCCTATATTTGAGGAAATACTATTCATATCTCCAAAAATGGAATTGAAGTTTTGATTGCTGATTTTAGTCATTCTCTTTTTATTTTATACAATTTTAGTTTACAAATCTATTAATTATAATTTAAATGCAATATTTAATATTTGTAATATTATGTTATATATAAATTTATGTTAATTAAACATAAATAGACTTAATATATATTTATGAATTCATATAAAAAACTAAATATATATACTAAAAACTTGAAACACGATAAACATAATTTATAGTAATCGAATATGTTTGTGATCTTGATATATTTATTATAAATATAATCTTATTTATTTAATAGTTATTTATAATATATTAATAATTAATCTAAATTTATTATATATAAATTTGTTAAAATCTAATTAATAGATGATGTATTTGACAATACATATAAATATAAAAATGAAAGATTATAAGAATATATTATTGGGGTAAAAATGGGATAGGAATTTCAAATTCAATTAAACTTGTAACACTTAGCTTTTTAGCATAAAGTACACCAAAAATTTCACATTCTAAAATATAAAGTCACCCAGTGTACAATAATATTAAACAGTTAGAAACAATTGTTATCATTAAGGATCTTATAAAATAAATTGCATATATTTGGATATTGTGACAACCAAGAAAATTTCATCATCAACCACCATTAGAAGAGAATAGGAAAATAAATTTAATAGCTTAAACCATGTCATTATGGATTTATTAATTGTCTCTTTTAATTTGACACTTAATTAATTTAATCAAACCATAAGGATGTAATTTGAACTATTCAAAATATCAAGGTTCTAAATTTAAGATTTCAAAATTAAGGCTACTTAATTAAAGTTTAGTTACAAAACCAAGAGGTGCATTATTGAATCTTTTCAAATTACTAGGGTTTTTTGAATTTAATGTTTTATAAATGAGACTTTTCAAGTTTCAAAACTTGAGAGGAAGTTTTGAAACACTTCAAAAACCTTTTGAATTACATAACTTAGAATTTAAATTTCCATAAATGAGACTTATCAAATTCCAAAACTTGACGACAAGTTTTGAAATCTTTCAAAACTCTCTTGGATCAATTTGATAACAATTAAATTAATCATAGAACTAATTATATCACAAAATTGACCTAATCTAATTTGATATAGCAAGATGATTCAAATCAAATTCTACAAATAATTAACATTTCACAAACTCAAATAATTATCCTAAAAATTGACAATCATCATTCAATTTGGATGAGGATAATCATTACCTTATCAGAAAAATCAAATTTTAACATTCAAAACAGTTTGTGGTAATGATCATAATCGAAAACTGGCCAAAAACAAAACTCGAAAATTTGCAAACAAGGGGATCCTACTCGTCGAGTTCATGGCATGGACTCGACGAGTTCATCACATATGATCCAACTCGTCGAGTTCCCTTATAGGACTCAACGAGTCCAGTAGTCAGTGGCCAAAAATGTTATTTTTTTCATCTTTGAAAATCAAACAATTGCATCAATATAACAAAAACAACTTGGGCTCTGACACCACTAATGGATTTTAAGCACTATAACATCCCTATGGTGCACATACAACCCTAATTCTTTGGATCTAAGTTTTCTCTAGTTATACATGCAATTTTCATTTTCCAAAGCATGAAGCCTAACTAGCATACAACATTGATAATTGAAACATAAAAAATAAGTAAGATGATTACCTCTTTGTTGTAGCTTGTAGAACTTGATCTTTCAAGAGCTTAGCATCTCAAATGCGATGCCTCTAATGGAGTCACAAAACACTAAAAGCAAATGGAGAATAAAGAGAGAAAGGCTAGGATACACCAAAACGGCTAGGGTTCATCTTGGAACTCTTAGGGGGCCTTTTGGTGATGTGAGGGGTTACATTTATAGTGTTGAATTCCTAAGGTTTCACTTGTAAATCCTAATTAACTCTTATGGAGGATTTTAGTGCAATAATCCATTTGATAAGCCCTTTAGACTAACTCTTCATGGACCCCCACATAAAATTAGTCCATCCTAATCAACATGGATCATTAACCCTAAACTATATGTATTACTGATTTACTTAATCAGTCCCATTAATTCAATCAGTCTCTTTTAATCACTAAATTAATTCCAAATTAATTCTTGAACAATACCAATTAAATAATATCATTGCTCAATTAATATACTATTCTTATAATATATTAATAAATTACAAATAACATATTTCTCAAATATCTATCGTATCAAATTGCTTTGGTGAAGGCAACCCAAAAGGACCATGCTTTTATTGGGTCAAGTACATACCAATTATAGTTATGGGCTTAAACACCTAATCCAACACCTTGGTCACATCGTGAGCTCAGTCAGTCAAAATAATCACAAAAAGGACCACTCTCACGTCATGACACTCCTAGTTTCACATCATGAGCGATGTCTGATGCTAAATCCTAATGTGTTAAGTTCTTAGTCTATTAAGTCATCCATCACAACTTTCTAGATGGCTTTCATACATCAAAAGCAACATAAAAATCTTTGCTTCATGGATATGCATGTCCAATGCATGTCTTGAACTTGACTAGACCAAAATCGTGGATATGAGAACCAATCTCATTCATGGGACGAAAACTTAAGCAAACCATAGATCTAGCACACCAAACCTCAAAGGGACCTCATGGATCCATAAAATTGCCGACTTTATGGAATCCAACCACTCAAACCACCTCTAACATAAAGAAAAAGGCATAAAAGTCTAGATCTAGAAGAATAACACATAAAGGTTGGAGCTTGAGCACTTATCATGGTCCAAGGTATGATCTTTAAGGTGGCGAGGGAGCTTGCTTGTTGGATCTAAGCATCAATAACATTTTCTTCTTCAAAGCACCAAAATCTTCAAAAATGGATGGAAGAGGATACGGGAGGTTCAAAATGGTGAAAGGGAGGCTAGGGTTTCTCTCAAGATGATCTAGATATAATGAAGGCTAAAAAAATTCCCTGAAAACATGGAACCAACCCTTATATATGTTGAAAAGCCTAAAACTTTGTGGGCTTGGGCTGCATATTTCTCATGTCATGAGCTACTAATGCTCATGTCGTGATCATAGTTAAAATCAACATTTTTGTTTAATCGCTTCTTAGGTTGTGAGATCCAAATGCTCACGTTGTGAGCTCATATTTCCTCCGAATTCTAGACAACTTCGAATAGTCATAACTTCTTCGTTTCAACTCCGTTTTCGGCAATCTTTATATCAACATAAATGTATTAAAGATCTATACAATATCATCTAGCTATCTTGGACTAAAAACTTCTCGAACAAAAATACGTATTTCATGCAACCCAAAAACACAATTCAAGGGTTAAATCTCTTAACCAACCTTACCTCCTTCCACAAGGACTAAACTTTTCCTACTTAAGGCTGAAAGCCTTACAAAATCGAGTTCCAGTCTACGGCCCAAAAAAATGGCAGGAAACAGGATGTTACAGTCTTCAAGATCCACCAAGAAAAATAGGTTCCCACAGTCTGACACCAAAAACAAGAGGTATGGGGTAGCAATGAAGAGAAATGGTGTGACAAGTACAAAAGGAAACATATTGGGAAATTCTATAAAGAGGTGACCTCCTTTAAATGCAGGAAGACTGATCGCTATACCAACGAATGTGCCGCCAAGAGATAAGTTTGCCTTAAGTGTGGTGAAGAATGACACTTCAAGTAATACTGCCCAAAGACGAAAGGAGCTACAAAGCCAAATATGCCACCAAAGACAAAGGAAAGAGAATTCCAGATGATCCTTGATGCAGCAAGTGATGATGCAAGGGATCATGAGTAAGGATCGCTATATTTTAAGATCGATATATAAAGTAACAATAAAGATAGTATCATGTGGTGAAACCTATTATAAAAGGCATAGTATAGGGTGAACTTGAATATGTATGTAATCATTTCAAGAAATAATATAAACGTTAGTTATGTTATCCGATGTATTAAATGGTTGTGTGAAAGGCTTGCATGGTGACTTGGAGAACTAAGAGGCAATTCTTGGGACGAGTATGAGTAGGTGTGAACGATAGTAGATGCCTATACTACCAGAAGCACATGTATCACACTTGGACTAGGGAAAGTCATAAGGTTACTACGGCATTAGTAGTTGAGTTTGTTTCGTTTGTTTCCATCGTTACGATCGTTTTAGTAATGACTATGAAGATGATTGTTATTTCAACCCTAGTGGTCATATCAAATCGAGTCCGACCTGAGAATAAGTCTATGAAATAAGTTAATCAATTCAGAGAACCATGTTCGATGTAGTATCCGACTCAAGTCATGAGGTTAAAGGAAATGATAATCAAAGCAATCGACAAAAGTGTTGCGATCGTCGGTAAAGCTAAGAAACTTGTAGCTAGAATTGCTACCTGCTTCAATGTGATTATATCACATTAGAACATGAAGTAATGTGTCATCCATATTGGAGTCTGAATCAAAAGACCTAAGTCTAGCCATTGCATCATACGACGAAAGGTTATTAGATGCATAACCCATCAGTATGTTATGGTAATCAAAGTAAAGACCTTATCTACGTTAAGTTTGTTTAAAAAGGAGTAGTGGTATCTAATAAGTATCGAGTTCTTAACTCAAAGGTTACTACTAAAAGTCCGACATAAGATAAAGAGTGGGTGTAAGATTGTGCACTGCCAACCGTCAAGAAGTCCTAGAGTTAGATACTTATTCTAAAGGACATAAAAATTATGACTACCACCTAGGATGAAAAGGTAACGTACAGAGTCACTATACAAGCCTTGTTTTATTGATGATTCCGGGATGTAATCAGCCTAAGGCAAAGATAACTGTAACACCCGCAGATTCAGGCTAGTCAATTTAGAGATAATAAGTGTTAGAAATGAAATTTAGATAGAATATTATTTAGGATAAATAATCTTAGCCAAATTTATAGTATATATCACAAGGATTCCATACATATAAATCACGCTGAAATCCGACTTATCACGAAGAAGTTACGACCCGTTGAATTTTCATGATTAAACCGACATGGCTCTACGATATTGTAAAAGGCAAATTTTTGATAAAATAATTGTTAGCCTAAGTGGTCTAAACGAAAGCCATATTATTCGTTAAACTGAGAGCGTGAATAAATAACGTCCAAATCTGAATTTAGTAGAGGAATTTATGATTTTTTGAAGTTTCAGCATAGCAGTATACAACTCAAAAATCGAATTTCAGATCTAAATGAGAATTGAAGATCTCGTTAATAGAAGTTCAACGATATAAAGACAGTTGAAAATGAACGTCGGATGACAAAGTTATGAACTTTTAACGGACTTTAATTGGCTAAGCCTGTTAAAATATAGCTTTAAAAATTAAGTCAAAATTATGTGACACCCGGAATCTAGAAGATTAATTGTGGAAATAAATTCCCTTTTTAAGGGAGCTACACGACAAGTTGATGGTGGGAAACTTGACGTGTTGGAGGCTTTTGGGATGCATGTTTTTCTAGACCAACTCAGCGAGTTGTAGAAGGGAACTCGGCTAGTTGGACGTTGATTGAGAAACCCTAATTTGTAAGGTGTTTCACCATATTTAAAGGCCTTAAGTTATTTGGTTGGTGTAACATCCGGTCTCAGGTACGCATTTAAATTCAAGCCAAACTTCTTATTTTACCCTTGGACTAGGCGAGTTGGAGGCCTAACTCGTCGAGTAGGATCGACTTCGCGCCAGGGGACTAAGTGACCTACTTGACGAGCCGGAAGACCAACTCAGCGAGTAGAAGCTGTCTAAATGAAACCCTAAATTAGAGGGTTTGCACCCTATTTAAACATCTTATGAGGCTTCCACCCCAACCTCCATCACCTTCAAGCTCTGTCCTCGAAACCCTAATCAATTGCGAGCATCCTTGAGTAATTTGTGCCTTGTGATTTAAAGTTATAAGAAGAAAGGGAAAGCTTAGTGAATCAAGAAGCAAGTAAGTGGATCCAGAGTTGTGGTTGCACTTCCAGTTATTTAAGGTAAAGAGCTCCTACCTTAACTCCTAAATTGTTAGATCTACTTTGAGGCTTGAATCTTTTCATCTTTGGGGGTATTTCCAAGCCATTTCGGATTGTAGATTGTAATGTAGGGTAAATACTTCAGATCTCGAACCTTGGAGGGTTCTCATGGCATAAAGGTTCGAACTTTATGTCCATGAGAACCCCATGCATGTAATAAACCCTATTTTTGGTCTTTTGAGCTTAAAAGTCCCATGTATGGACGTAAAGTTCATGGCTTTACTTGTTATATCGACCTTAGGAGACCAAATCTACCCTTTGGATGAGATTAGCACAACAAAAATTGAGTTTTGGGTATGGACATTAGTTGACTCGACGAGTCGTTCATAGGACTCGGCAAGTTGGGGGTTTGGTTCCCCAACCTTTTTCTGATTCGAAGGGATCTAGTTGAGTAAGGAAGGGATCTGGATGAGTCCAGGAGGAGGACTCAACAAAATAAATGTAGTTATGGACCTAGAAACCATGGGACTCGGCGAGTGGATGAACACACTCGGTAAGTCCAAGGCAATCTCCCAACCCATGAAGACAGACTCGACAAGTTTTTCATACAACTCGGCGAGTCACAGACTAGCCACACTCATATGATGAAGATAAACTCGACGAGTTCAAGAATGAACTCGACGAGTCAGATGAAGATAGTCCCGATGTTATGTTTGAAGGAAAACTCGTCGAGTTCTTGCTAGACTCGATGAGTAGATTCGGGGTTGGGAACAGATAAAAGAATAGGGACTCGACGAGTTAGTGAACCAATTGGGCGACTCAGGTCAACTAGGTGATGACTTTGACCAGGATGTTGACTTTAGCCAGGGGTAAAATGGTTATTTTACCCTAAGAGTAGTTATTAGTTTTTGACTAAGTACCTTTATGGAAATTTATAGCCGGAGAGTCGCCAGAGCAGCAGACAAAGATTCCTCACCCAGAGTTACAGCAGTCAGTCACACGAGGTGAGTTTTCCTCCAGTAGGCACGAGTCTAAAGCACCTATGTAGACCCGTTTATGTAGTAGTAGCATGTCGGGGTAAGCCCGATGCCAGGGTTAGCCCGATGCAATTTATATGTTTCCGGACTTCGGTCCGATGATGGGGTGGTCCCGAGAAGTAGTTATGTATGCTTGATGTCTTTGTGATTCATGAATGATTATGTTATGTGGTATGTATTCCGGACTTTGGTCTAATGTTGAGCAGGGCCTGATGTAGTGGGCGGGGCCCAACTTATTCCGGACTTCGGTCCGATGCCAGGCGGGGCCCATTTATGCCAGAATTCAGTCCAATATCGGGCGGGGCCCATTTTGTATTATATGTGTTATTGTATGGTATGTGGTAATTTTTGGGAGCTCACTAAGCTTTGTGCTTACAGTTTTCATTTTTGGTTTCATGTACTTCCACTAGCAAAGAGAAGGGCTCAGTATGATTGTATGTCACACACCACAGTCTCAGCCTGGGAGTTTACTATGATGTTTTGTTATGAGATTTTGATTTGAGATAGATACTATGATGTTTTATGATACATGATTTATGTTTTTACTATTGAATTGGATGGTTCATGATTTTAATAATGATTTGAAAACGAAATTTTTGGGTTATATTTTTGGGATGTTTCAATTGGCCTCCTTACCAGCCTCATATGTCCAAAAACCCTAAAATCGAGCATTATCTTCCATTGTTGAGTGTGTGAGTTTGGGGAGAGCCTTGAGTGTTCATTTTTGGTGCATGTTGAAGGAGCTAAGGAATTAGGAGTTTCTTAGCTTGAAGAAGAAGTCTTGGATCCATAATCTCAGCTTCATTTGCCAAGTTTTTGAGGTATCAAGTTCCCACTTTGCTTATTAGTTGCTTATCTCTTCTTGGGTTAGATTTTATGCTTTTTAGCCATGGTTGGGTGGATGTTGGGTATTAGGATGTCCCAATCTTTTAGATCTAAGGTCTACATGAGCTCTTTCGGCATAAAGGTGCCAACTTTATGGATTTAATGGCTTCATGCATTCATTAAGCCTTTCATTTAGCACTTTTTAAGCTTTTGAGCTCCCCTACTCATGCTTAAGCATAAAGTTGGAAACTTTATGTGGCCATCTAGCCTTATGGGGTCATATCTGCATTTTGGGGTTTTGTCTTTGATGATTAAGTACTTAATGGTTAAGCCCTCACTCTTTTAAGTCTAGGGTTTGGGTTTGTACCCATTTAGGTGGTTCCTTGAGGAAAACTTGGATACTCTACCCTTCAAGATCTCATAATGGTCATGATCTTATTGGTGGAGTTCTTGGAGTCGATAATGTTGGCTTAATGTATTAAGATGTGGGTTTCTAGCAAACTCAGCGAGTTTATGGATAAAATCGGCAAGTTAGCTCGGTTTTTCCCGACCCAGGTTGTTGACCTTGACTTTTGACCTTGTCTTTGACTAAGTTGTTCTAAGGGGGTACTTGAGGTAATCCTAATTGTAATTAAGAAAATTATGGGCTTAGGATAAAACCCATATGTAGTTAGGCCTAATTAGGAAAATTGGGCCACTATTGGGCCTTTATGGATCTTTTGGTTTGGGCCTCTGTCTTGGTTCATGTTAGGTCAGGGGTAAAATGGTCATTTTACCCCAAGTAAGGATTATGGATTATAGCTTGGAATCCAATTGCTAATTAGGTGTGTTGTTGGTATTGATAGCTCGGAAATCCAGCAAGGCAGCAACTAGGGATTTCTTTCAGTGAGCTTCTGTATTCGAGGTGAGTTTCCTTACGGGTTTAGCGGGTAGAAGGCACCAATGCTGGCCCATGTTTATGTCATGTTGTTAGTATGCAAGTTGTCTTTGTGACTCTTACATGTGCTTGTGTTTATATCTATGTGATTACTGCATGTGTATGTGTTTATTTGATATATGTTACTGTATATTGGGCGGGGCTCGTTTACCGAATTCAGTTCGATGCTAGGGGGGCCTGATGTTGGACAGGGTCTGATGTCGGTCGGGGTCCGATGACATGGCGGGGCCCACTATATGTTTATTGTATTTTTTTTGTGTGGTATTTTGGGGGAACTCGCTAAGATTTGTGCTTACTATTTTTAGCTTATGTTTCAAGTACATCCGGTTGTAAAGGGAAGAGCTCGGGATGACTACATCGCACACACCACTGGGATTCCACTTATGATGTTTTACTCTGATTTTATGGCAATTGATATATTGTTTTTTATTTAAATGTTCGGATGATATTGGAAAATACTATTTTATGTATTATTTGTTGGGTTTTGAGCATTCTAACACTCCTAAGTGTACATGCAACCCTAAATACCTTGGATCTATGTTTTCTCTATTATACATGCAAATAAGAATATCCAAGGTATTATCCTAATCTAGCATACAAAACAATGAGTGTAACAAGATAGAATACATACCTCTTTGATGTAGAAAGTCTTCATGAAGCTTGAGTGCCTAGCCCCAATAGTGTGGAAGCCTCAAATGGAATCACAATCATCAAAACACTTAGAATAACTTGAGAGAGTTCTACACTTCATGAAATTGGCTAGCCCTTTTCTTCACTTTCTAATGTGATTCTAGTGGCCAATTTTTGTCAAGAATAAGATCTTTATATAGTGTTACAATTAGGGTAAATCCTTAATTGTCATGGCTTTCCATTTCCTTGGATCCATGGAGCATCCATGGACCATCCTATGGGTTTTAGCCCAACTTGATTATCCATGGAGCATTAGCCCACTATATAAGTATGGATGATTTACACAATCAACCCATATATTTAATTAGTCTTCTTTTGATCACTTAATTAATCCTAGATTAATTCTTGAGCAATACTAATTAAATAATCTTATTATTCTTATTATTAATATACTAGAACTTATAATATATTAATAACCATAAGTGTCTTATTTCTCTCATTATAGTCTATCCAAGTGCATGATGGTATGCAACCCAAATGGACCATGCCGGGTCGGGTCAAGTCTTACCAATTATAATTATGGACTTAGACATTAATCCAACAGTCTCCCACTTGGATAAGTCTAAAACTATTTATTGCGTATGACTTCAGGAACCAACTGGCAATCGTAGCTCTCAAAAGCTTCTGTCAAACTCTGACCTTGTAGATGAACTCTGATCTTGTCAATGACTTGTCCATTAGATAAGGGATCATATAATCCTCTGTTCTCATGATATCAGCCGCACAAATACATGGAACAACGTCATACTTATTGTCCAGCATTTTGTTTCCCGATTTTCGATTTGTTTGACAAAGAACTTAATCGAACACATCAATTCAGTTCTGACCGGCCGGTACATAGGTCACAACAAAATCATCGAGGGGCCCAGATATCGCTTCTATTTCTAGAAGGAACAGATAAACTTCGACTCATATGCTTGTTCTACTACTTGTTGAATTGTACACAAAGGCACGTTTTATAACATCAAGTTACTAACGCGTTTACGTGCAATCAATGCACAACCAACTCATAGGTAACAACTCATATCTCTAGGTTTGAAAATTTATATGATATTACCGTATCACGATCACTCGAGATAAATTCCATGAAGTGATACAAGTGAGCATGGGTTTATTCCAATACTCATAAGTTATGAGCACTCATGAATGTTGTAGCAACCATTGCTATGACTAAACCCATTTAGCCATCTACAAACCCGATTCATGACAGTCTTGATTCATACCTACTTCCAACATATGAACGACTGTGGAGTGTTTAAATAACTTATTCATTCAGAAAGAATAACCTAGCTATTTTGGAAGTCAAAACATGCAAAGTGAAACACAATAATAATCGAATCTAATATGGTCTCAGAACCCTTTTGAATATAAATAAAACCACTTTTATTTATCACCATATTGATTACACATTATTCAATGTTTCAAATAATCAACTTAAGACTTGAATAAAACAATAGTTATCCCATGCTCCTAGCATGTACACTTTGTTTCTCTAAACAATAGTTATGCCATACTTCAAGTATGCACACTATGTTTGTCTATGATCCTTACATTGTGATGTAGATCAATTGAACATGATTCCATTGATACTCATTTCACAATCCCAAATCCTTATTGTAAATGTGAGAATCCCCGATTCCTATCATTTACCAAAAAATCTGTTAGATTTTAAACTTTTATGCAATGTTCCTCTTGTAATGATTATGCACAAAGTCACCAAAACCTTATCACCAGTCATTACAGAGTATTCCAAAGAAGGTGAACTTCTATGGAACGGAAGTCTCATATTCAAAGTACATTGCTTTGAACATCCTTCTTGCATTAAGGTTTTCTAATATTACATAGATTGAATAACTTCCACCTATGAAGACATTTCCATAGTCCCATTTTGACTATCACTTCTGAACAAGAGTTACTTCTTTTCAGAACATGTCAATACGGTCCTTTCCGACAACTTACATTATACTTCCAACTTTCCCTGAGCAACCAATCTTTGGCGAACCTCAGATTGTCCTCGACAATTGCTTAATCACTTTAGTCATATCAAGTTCTAGACTTTTCCCTTCTCAATGCCTTAAGCATTTGGAAAATTTAGAAAAGATGAATATTATAGCACATGAAATCGATCTTATATCCGAAGCATATGGGACACGATTCATGATGTTTGACATAAAGACATGATACTAGACCAGTCTTTTGCTACAATATTTTTTTATTTGTCATGTTTTCAAAATTTAACTATGAAGAGGGATGCCGTAATCATAATTGAATTTGAAAACGCAATATATATAGAATTTCTTCAAGTTGAACAATTCCAACACAAAATTCATATATATTCTTGACTAAAGATGATTAAAATCTCAATCTAAGCTTTAGAATTGAAATGAAGTATAATTTCCTCTCCCTTAATTATAGCAAAACAACTTTTCAACCCCTGCAACTTCACGGATTGAAACTTGGTTTTCTATAATTAACATTTCTAGCTTGAAATACTAATCATAATAATCATGCTCCCACTAACATGATGATTATCAGCATAACACTTATGCTCCCACTAGCTCTGACATATTTCCAGAAGTCTACTGGACTTCTGAAATTTAGATTCATACACCTTTCCGTGGATAGCTCAGCTGTGTGTCTAAGCAATTTCAAGAACTATGAAAAGGGATGCCGTAATCATAGTCTCAATTGCTTAGGCATTTTCCATTTCTCACAAGTCCATGTTAGTGTGCCGGTTAACCACACGCGCTCCACTAACGACTTTTGAAAATGCAAATAATACAATTGATATCTACGTAAAATCTACTTATTGAAAGCATTTCCTCACCATCATTTTCATGAATCAGAGAGAAACCTTATGACATTTAGATTTTATAGTGTATGAGTTCCTATCCATGTGAATTTGTCAAAACCATAATCACAAGAAAATTTAGTGACAAATTCAGCCTTACATGGATTAAACTTATTCAATCTTACTTTCTCATCACCTTGGTAGCACAAGGCCCACCAATGCTTCCAAGTTGAACTCTGATAACTCACATGCAAATCCAACTTATTTGAAGTAGGTACAGAAATAAGAATTATGTCAACACGATAGGTTGCAAACCTTAATTCGTGTGCTAGTGATAAATTACAGGTTTCACCCTTGATTAAATCTTGAAACTCTTTCAGGATCTTTAAGGCTCCCATTGTCCCCTTGACATATAAGTTTTCCTAGTCAAGAACCATTCCTTGACAAAACAAATATTCAAGGGATAGTGCGGATTCTTATCAAGACTAACACTTCACACAATTGGTCTTAGTTGGTCTTTGTCTCATCCAAGACATCACAACTTACCAATCTCAAATGTACAAGAGTAGAAACATTTCACACTACATTTGATAAGTGTTTTAAACCTTACTTTATGTCACTCAAGGTTACAATCTTGGAGTAAGACTCTAAGAATTGTTTTGGAATGAAGTATGACTCATCTTCTTGATTTTAACCAATCCAACAATTCATGACCTCTCTTCTTAGCCATTACAATGCACTAAGACGTCCTTAGAGTATGAATTTGTGATATGGTTTCTAAATCATTAAGATGATCATAAAACTGATACTAAAGTACTCTCCCATCTTTTCAGATTTGAGAAACTTTTATCCTTCTGCCTAATTTGATCTTCTTATTCGCTCTGCCATACATTGGAACCTTTTCAATGTTACAGAATTATACTTAACCTTATAAGTGTAATCATATTTACTAATCTTTAGTAAATCATGACAAATCAATCTTTGTGGTGGACCTTGACCAGTGCACACCCAATGTACCTAATTCCTTAGTCCTTCAATTGACCCACATATACATGTGATCAAAGAATTAGTCTTAATTTTTCAAAGATGAAAATTCTCATTCATCATACAATACAACTTGTATGATTCCAAGTTTCTGTCCAATTGAAACTTGGGTGATGAAAAACTTTCTTCATTTGGTAAACTCAGACACTACCACAAATGAAAGAATCAAATCCACTTTCCAATATTGCTATTACTGGAAACATATAAGCAACAATTTTCCACAGATGCCATTGTAAGGATATTTTTAAAATAAATAAAATTAAAAACCCTTTTTTTTCTTTTATTTTAAAACTTTGCGGAAAAATTTATCCTTACAATCCACATGAAAACCTTGTTGTTATCTATTCACAAGCAATATATTATAACTCTTAAGCAACAACTCAAAATTCTGATTACCGAACCATGCGATCGAAACCCATCTTCGCAATCAAAATCAGCATATACTTCTTTAAGCTTCCTATCTTTTCTTTGATTCTTAAAAGACATCAGCATGTGACCCATTCACATTATGTAATAAGAATCTCCAAATAGAAACTTAGCAGAGTTAGATAGTGGACTTTACCTGAAGTAGAGTCAAACTTATCGACTTTAACATCCTTAGGTAAATTATGGCAGCTTTGCAACCAATGCCCCTTTCTTTGGCAATATAAACATATGGACCCTTTAATAATGGTACACGGGACTATCACAGACTTAGTTTTTCTCTTTACCATTTGGTCAACTGAGTTGACTATGGCCGGTCCCTTTCCATTGGGAAGAGAATGCTTTTCTGGATTTCCTGTGTCACTATTGTCAATGTCCATCAAGTTTTGAGGAAGTTGATCTTAACAAATAGATAAAATCATTAAGGGTCTTTTCATAGTCCTTTTCATAGGTGTTCCAAAAGAACTCACTATGTGACTTAGAAAGTGATTGAACCACCAACTTTCTCAAGACTTTGACACCCAACTCTCCCGGCTTGTCAATATGTGACTACATCTCCAAGATGTGACCACACCAAGACCTTTACTTGCCAATAGGGCTCGAGTGACTTTAAACTTTTCAAGAACATGTGGGTGAGGGAGAATAATTGGAGGAGATAGAGGAAGTGAAGCATGATGTTGAGGAACATCATCTTCAATAGATTTGGGAAGATCATAAATGTCTAAACTAGACATGTTTTGGGAGATATTCAAGATAGTTGATTTAAAGTCCTTAATATAACACCCAATATGAAATATTAAGGCTAGCACCCAACACAATATTTTATAATTTGGAAGAGGTATGCCGTAATCCAAGCTATAAAATATTTGAAGGTAGGCGAATGACGATTCACCAATTTCCACCAAGAAAAACGAAATAATTTATTAGGGTTTAATTGGATTTGAAATTCCTAGATCTTTTGAGATTCATTGAACTTTTCAATGGCATGTTTCAATCTCGAGTGTGCCCTCTCAAATTTTGTGACTGGGATGCCGAGGATCACAAAACAAGGTGTGAATAACCATACCAATTCACTTGGTACCCTTAATATTATCACCTAATCAATGTGTCGGTTAGCCACACACACTCCATTGTTCTATGACAAACATTAAGTCACCCTTCGTGGTCCTTACTAGTCCAAGTTAGTGTGTCGGTTAACCACACACGCTCCACCAACGACTTGGTAAGGTACAAAGTGTGAATTCCATGGGCTAGCACCAAATCCACATTTTTCCTAAAGTAACTAAGATTGGGAATTATTAAGATTTTAGTTACTTTAGTATTTATCATTAATACTTTTAATGAAGGGAGAATTTAAAGTTAGTGTCCTACCCGTTCGGCTAACGACCCTCCACCAGTCAAGCAAGCGGTGGGTGAGAGTATACACCCATTAAGTCGCCATTTTATAGGCAACAACCTTATACCCACCTTATAGACCGGTTTCGTGAATGAGGCCTACTAACGGTAAAATGACTTGTTCTTATACATATATATATATATATATATATATATATATATATATATATATATATATATATATATATAATTAACCATTAATGTTATAAATAGTATAGGTGTTGAATTTTAACTCTTTAGAATTCTAAGGGCTAACTTGGAATTAAAGTATTCATAAGTGAAAACTTTTCAAATTCCAAAACTTGAGGGCAAGTTTTGAAACTATTCAAAACTAATTAATTTCATAACTTATGTGTATAAAGTAGTTTTAATCCAAAAAAAACTCTTCAAGTTCCATAACTTATGGAAGACTTTAAACTAATAAGAGAATTAACTTTTCTTTATTTTTATAACTTATGGAATTAATTAAGGTTACACTTTATTTATTTATTTATTTATTAATGAAGTGACTCTTAAACTTCCATAACTTGAGGACAAGTTATGGAGTCATAAAAAAAAAATTCAATAACACAAGACTCTTCATTTTGTAACCATTACCAACTTTTATGAGTTTTATGAGTCTTTAATGTGACTCTTCATGTAACTTGAGGACAAGTTACACAAACACATTTTATACTCAACTCTTAGATTAAAATGGATTGAAAACAACTATTTCAATTAACTTTTCTATTAATCTAAGCAACTCATAAGAACAAGATAATTCATATCAAACTTTCTCATGTAATTAGTCTAAACCATAAACTAATACAAAACATGAATCTATTGACAATTATCTTTAAAAATGGATTAGCATGAACATTACCACATTAAAAACAAGTTTATAAGTTCAAAAACAACTTAGGGTAATGTTCCTAGTCCATTTCTAGCCAAAACCTCGAAAATATGTTGTCTGGGGTCCAACTCGTCGAGTGCATGAACAAAACTCGGCGAGTTGGATACATTTTGCCTTGGACTCGTCGAGTCCCTTCATGGACTCGGCGAGTCTGCTGGGCTGACAACATCAAAACTCGATTTTTCAGCTCCATTTGCAAGTATAACAAGAAAACAAGCCTAGACTCTGATACCACTGTTGGGTTTTGAGCATTCTAACACTCCTAAGTGTACATGCAACCCTAAATACCTTGGATCTATGTTTTCTCTATTATACATGCAAATAATAATATCCAAGGTATTATCCTAATCTAGCATAACAAATAATGAGTGTAACAAGATAGAATACATACCTCTTTGATGTAGAAAGTCTTCATGAAGCTTGAGTGCCTAGCCCCAATAGTGTGGAAGCCTCAAATGGAATCACAAACATCAAAACACTTAGAATAACTTGAGAGAGTTCTACACTTCATGAAATTGGCTAGCCCTTTTCTTCACTTTCTAATGTGATTCTAGTGGCCAATTTTTGTCAAGAATAAGATCTTTATATAGTGTTACAATTAGGGTAAATCCTTAATTGTCATGGCTTTCCATTTCCTTGGATCCATGGGTTCAAATACACCATGGAGCATCCATGGACCATCCTATAGGTTTTAGCCCAACTTGATTATCCATGGAGCATTAGCCCACTATATAAGTATGGATGATTTACACAATCAACCCATATATTTAATTAGTCTTCTTTTGATCACTTAATTAATCCTAGATTAATTCTTGATCAATACTAATTAAATAATCTTATTATTCTTATTATTAATATACTAGAACTTATAATATATTAATAACCATAAGTGTCTTATTTCTCTCATTATAGTCTATCCAAGTGCATGATGGTATGCAACCCAAATGGACCATGCCGGGTCGGGTCAAGTCTTACCAATTATAATTATGGACTTAGACATTAATCCAACATTATTAAAATGAACTTTTTGGGACCATATTTTTTGATGTTACAAATTAGCTGGCGGAGTCTAAATGAAAGGTGTAGATCTCGTCGATAGCTATGTGTGGATATAAATAAAGTTAAAACGAAGCTCGTATGAGAAAGTTATGTATTTTACCAGATAATTATTTTTTGGATTAACAAGAGGGTCACACGTATCGTGATCTGTCACACTCCTCCCTCCTTAAGGCTTGCGATATGATGGTGACACGTTGCTTCCAGTATGCCCAACATAAGTTGAGTATGCCCAGCGTACTGGACCACTTGCAACCTATAAAAAGAACACGAATTTCACTCGTTTTTTTTTACTCCTCTTCATCTAATATCTTCCAAAACCCTCCCAAGGCCCCTAGGCCTTGTTCTAGTAGGTCCTAAGGGTTAGTAGTGAAGTTCTAGAGCATCATAAAGCCTCAAGAAATAGAGCTTTCGGTTTAGAAGTTTTTCCCGTGTAAATTTCGGTTTTTCACTTAACCGCCTGTAAGTTGAGTTATGCCTACCGTGCTTTAAGTATAACTTATGTTTAAGTTCTTATTGTTATTATGAACCTATAAACAAGATTAATGAGTGACTACAAGTCGTTATACTGATTTATCTACTTACATGGATGATGACAAGGATATATTTAGTGATGTGTTTAAAGTGAACTATCCAAACAGTATAATATGTATGCCAAACGGACTGTATGTCCGACATGTTCTTACATGGTTGTACCTTATCAGCTATAGATCAATAGACTTTGAATTAATGAAGAATCTAGACTAATATTTAGTTGCAAGAAATATTAGAATGAGACTTAGTGATAATGATACTAGGTTTCGTCAAAGGCAAAGACAGTTGCTACGAGTGAAGCGCTATCCGAGTTTCGAGTCATCATTTTAATACAATTACTAATTAAAGTGTTAAATATCTATTAAAGAGTTTATGTGTGAGATATTTTTTTACTGTCTGCAATATGTGTTAAGAACATATCTGATAATATATGATGATTTAACAATTATATAATGTACTTAAATCAATTAAGATTAATATCGGCTAGTATCTCCTTAAGTGTACGAGTGAGATATACACGGAAGGTAGAACTCTAACATTTGTCTTTGATCCAAGAGCATGGATTAGACATAGTCATTCGTACATAGTCCGAGAGTGGGAATTAGGCATAGTGATTTGTCACAAATCTGAGAGCATGGGTTAGACATAGTCATTCATCCCTATTCGGGGAGTATGGAGTAAGTACAACATTCGTCTCTAGTCCGAGAGTGTGGATTGGGCATAGTCATTTATCATTGATCTAAGAGCATGGATTATATATAGTCATTCATAACTAATCCGGGAGTATGGATTAGTTAAAGCCATTCATTTTACATCCGAAAGTATGGCTTTTGTCGTTGTGAGGTGATGTGCGTAAACTCACTTAGTTTTAATCCTACTTTTAGTTGTCAAATAAACACACAAAGGCAGTGTACCTATCAATTGTGGAATAGTTTAAGCAAGTAGGGTATCGAACACAGGGAACGGAAAATTAAAATTAAAAACTAATTCTATCTAAATTAATTAATAAGTAGAGGGTTTTCTCTAGTTTTACAAGACTAGAAACTTACTAACTATTACTTAATCTAAAAACTAGAAAAACAAAGAATTAACTAGATTCAATAATACGAAGGAACTTCTGTTTAGTTCAACTCAATTGATCCTATGGTTGATTTCAAGGTAATAGTGCAATGGATTAATTCTTTTGTTGGTTACCGATTCAAGTGACTAGGTTCGCGTTCACTACACTAATCCTTAGCAAATAAACTAACTTAAACAGTGATCAGTTGTCTAATTCAATTTAGTTCACTAGATTAATTATTCGGATTACTTTAGACTCACAATAGTTAATCAATTTGGTTTTAATTAACTTCTTGTTGATGGTCATCACACAAGCTTGCACAATGAATTTACTTAATTTTCTTATTAATCCTAGTTTCATGTTCATTAGTCCTAGACATATAAAAAAGTAGTCACAAGATATATGAGATTGATAATCAAACGATGTTCATGCTATTTAATTACCTTCCTATTAACAGAAAATTAATTATCATTCACACACAAGGTTCTTTAGCAAGCTAAAATAACAAATAAATCACCAACATTGAATTAATCCTACCAATATTCAAACCATAGTCTCAATTTTGTATCCCCAAACAGAAGTTTAAGAGTTTTAGCTCATGATTGAAGTAAATAACAGCACAAAAACGAATTCTAATTGTCTAACCATAGAGGAAAACAAAAGATTAAGTATAATGATGAAATTTGCCTCAAATCTCCTTCGGGATTGAATTGTAGCTTCTATCTTCGTCTTCTAGGGTTTCTCTGGCCTCTGAATCGCAGCTAATTACTCCAGAATTGTCCCATAAGTTTTTTTCTTCGATCTGAGAAGTTATCTATATATTTTTGTATCGACTCGTCGAGTCCGTCTCACAATCTCCGTATACGATAAGCATCTGGGTTCCCGAGTCATTATCCTCACTTGGACTCGCCGAGTAGTCAACCCTACTCACCGAGTAGGTGCTATTTTTGGTGTTTTTCTTCTTTATCCAATTCCCGAGCTCCTAACCGCTTCTCCTGCTTCCTTTTGCTTCCAAGCTTCATTTTTGGACTGAAAAGACAATTCAAACACTTTTAAGTACCTTTTGTCCATGAAATGCAATAATTTAGCTAATAAATGAATAATAATCTATACTTAATACAAACTAAATATGCACATATCAAAATACCCCACACTTGACTTTTGCTTGCCCCCAAGCAAAACTGAATTTTAAGACATTAGAATTATGTATGACAACTCCAATCTAACCCAACCATTATGCCAAGACCGCAACGCATGCATTTGTGTCTAAAATTTTTCCTAAGGACCCCCCATACCCCAAATACTCACAATCCTCATAAACATTCCCCCACTCACCCCGAACTATGCTCATTTTATGCAACCCTCCGAATCCATCCTCAGAAAACCTCTTACCCTCAAGGTATTTTTAATTGAGCAACCCAAGCATACATAATCTAGAATTACAACTTTTCGATACCACTATGGAGCTCTTTGAATTCTTCACTTCCTTGATAATTTGATCTTTGATCTCTTTGAATTCACCACCTTGTATTGATTGTTTTTGGTATCTTCAACTTTTTGGATTTCTTGGAATTTGATCTTTAGATCTTCACTTCATTTGCTCCAAAATTCTTACAACTTTTCTAGTAATTCTCTCTTTTTTTACATGTATTCCTCACTTTTTTCACTCAAATCCCTACATGCTTAAGCAAGGGCACTCAATCTCAACCTTTATTGGCTAACGATAACAATTTTCCTGGATACATTTCAGGTTTAGGCTGCTAAACATATTGCATCCCTCAAGCTGAGCAAGGTCGTGTTTTTGTCTCATGATTTCACTGGAATAAGGAAGCCACAAATGCACTAGAACGTATATAGGCTCAACTAAACATTTAGGTTTTCATGCAATTATCAACATAATTCTAACATGGAATCCTAATTTTCTTTACCAAAAATTTCTAAATTAAATCCCTAAGTTATATTTTTGGTATGCAACAACTTTTTAAAAATTAGCCTAAATTAAGATTCTAAATTTTCTAATATGTGACTAACCCCCTACCCCACACTTATTTTAGGCAATGCCCTCGTTGCATATTATGCAAAAATAAAAATGCAAATATAGAGAGAATTGGAACAAACTCCCCTGGGGTAGCAGTCGATAGGTTGACACTATTCTTTCAAGCTCCAACTTCAATTGACTTTAGCCATGAAAACAGCGCATCCATGACTTGGGCATCAAAATCTCATGTGGCAGCTCCAAATATGCAGGTAAAACAGTGCAAAATCTTCAAGAATAGATATGGAAGAATAAGTGATCAAGTGTTACACTTAGCAGCATCAAATCAGCAGTCCTTTTGGTATAAAAATGATCGACTCGTCGAGTCATATATGGGACTCGTCGAGTACCAGCGAGGCCATCTCAGAAGGTGCGAAAATACAAGGCGAATCGTCCAGTTAGTTAAGTGCACTCGACGAGTAGGCCACTGGACGAAAAAACATTGTATTTTGCAATTGTATCAGCCTCTAATAACTCTTCTAAACTCCTCCTCACTTCTAGACTCAATTGCTCATATCCCTACGGACCAGACTCGACACTTTGACTTTAATGCTTCACTTCCTTGACTCTCTTTCACTCGCTATAACACCCTTTCTCTATACTTTAAACCCTTCCTATGCAAGCATTCCTAATCCAATCCTAAAAAATGACTAATGCAAACAATCATTAAGCAAAATAAATAAAGTCTTAACAACTTCATACACACCAAATAAAAATAAAAATAGAAAATGAAAATTGTTTGATTAAAAACACAAATAAATTAATCTTCCTCCTCATCATCATCCGCAGTTGCTCCACTCCCACTTGCACCACTTCTTCTTGCACTAATCACCTCATCCCACAACGGAATAAATGGATAATTGCCACCATCAATATGTGGGATGTTGATGTGGTCGAATAATTGGATGTGGGATTGATTGCTGAAGTTGATCCCACGCGCCATTTGATCCTGTAGCCGCCTCATCTTCACATTGTACCAATCCATTGGTACTTCTTCATTTTCAACCAGAATCACCGGCAGCTCTTCCTCCACCTCCCGTTCCCGTCTCGATCGAACCCTCCTTCCCGGTGCTTCGGGACCAACAACGGGATCATCATGCGGGATAGCATAATGACCACCACCATAGTCTTCAATAATTCTTGCTCGCCGGAAAAGAATTGGATTGAATGGAGGTGTAGGAATCATCGTCATAAAGTTCCATGCACCACGGTTCATCAACCCAAATGAGTTGGCTAACCGGGTGATAAACATACCACCATTAATGCGAGAAGTTTTGCGATCCTTGACCGCACCCTCCAAGAGATATGAAGCCAAACACCAAGGAATGTTGCAAAAAATACCAGGTTTAATAATGCTCCATAGATAGAAGACATTAAGGTTAGAAACCTTGTCATCTTCCTTTCTTTGATTAATGGTGGATGAAATGAGACGATGTATAAGGCGGTGGGTAGGCGATCTAATGCTCCCTTCTTGTGTCGACTTTGGAATATAAACTTTGTTTCCAATTGTGTTCCACCAACCCGTGCTAGTTACTCCGTCGGGAAACACCATGTGGGTTTGCTCCAAGAAGGACCGAAAGATAGGTGTTGAGACCAAGGGCTGGTCATAAATCCCTAATCGACAAGCAAGGTCGAGCACCGAACAGTGATGAAATTCACCCCCAAGGCAAAAACTAAAACTTGTTGGGTGATAACAATCCGTCCCCCCCCCCCCCCTCGTGAAAGACACCGTGGAGAAAAACTCTAAGCATAGTTCCAAATACACCGGCTCTTGAATCCGAAAGACCCGGCTCCACCCGTCACAAATCATTGTCTCGCCTCCATGGGTAAACTCCTTCAAAAGATAAGGAGCTAACTCCTCTTCATACCGAACACTTTGTAACCACTCCCAATCGATCTTGTTAGGCACGTACACTTCTTTTTTTCGTATGTCAGACAACTTCTTCTTCCACTTCCGCATTGTTGAAGCGGACTCAATTCGTGGGAAGTTCAACCAAGGAAAATCTTCTTGGTTTGCACTTGAACTCTGCCTCCTGCTAAACATACTTCTGCAAAACAAAGATACAAAAACCCAAAAACATAGATTATACTTAAAAACAGTCATGCACAAGTTTCCCCGACTCAACTCGTCGAGTCCATGTATGACTAGGCGAGTCGCATGAACTGCACGAGTCAGTCGGCGAGTTTACTGAAATTGGGCCATGAAACCTACAAATCACTTCAAGGGTTTTGTATAGGCACATGTATATATGGTATTAGGCAAGAATAAGCAGGCAAAACATCATAATCCATGAAAATCAAAACCCTAGAATTTACTATTTTTCAAAATCGGGTTTTTCTTTGCAATGTCCATCATGGATGCTCATAAAATCATACTTTTAACAGAAAAGAAGAAGAAATTTGTTACCTTTCTTTGATGAAACTTGAAAATTATTGAAGAACAATGAAGAGAAAGATACTTTTAACAGAAAAGAAGAAGAAATTTGTTACCTTTCTTTGATGAAACTTGAAAATTATTGAAGAACAATGAAGAGAAAGATGAAAGCTTGAGAGAGAATGGAGAGAAAGAGGCACGGCGAGTGGGTGATGTGGTTTCAAAAATGAGACTTTTAGGGTTAAACCAGTTGTAAAAGTAAGTGTTATTATTATTTTTTTTTCTGTGAATAATACCGACTCGTCGAGTCGGGGTCAGACTCGGCGAGTCTGGTCGCGATGCATGTTATTTTCTGAAATCTATACGGACTCGTCGAGTCATGGTTAGACTCGGCGAGTCTCTTGCAAAAATCCAATATTTTTAACACTTTTTGTAATTTCTTTAGAAAAGAATTTTTTTTCACCCCACACTTAGTCCATACGCACTCTCAAGCAGACATATCCGATGAATTGGAAGATTAAAATTCTAAAAACGAAAGAAAAAATGCAAACAAAAGAAAAGGTAAAACAAAGCAAACTCTAAATAACGGGTTGCCTCCCACCAAGCGCTTCTTTTTAAGGAGTCGTTAGCTGGACTCCTTCCCATCTACGTCTCGTCATCTTCTAGCATCGGAATTCACACCTTATCTTTTGTGGTTTGTACTTTGTCTTGTAAGCGTGAACCTTCTTTTTATAAGCCCTTTTTAATTCCTTTCTCTTCTTTATTACAGCATCATCCTCGGCTGCTTGGGCTTCTTTTCTCCTCTTTTTCTTCTTCACTCCATTCTTTTTCTCCATCTCTTTCACCTCCTTTTCAGTAAACTTAACTACTTCATATTCTGTGAAAGTTCGTGCTCTAGGTTTGGTATTGAATGGTTGATCAGCCTCCACTCTCCTATCCGTTGCCTTGTCTTCTTTTTCTACATTTAACCCATCTACAAGTGGAATTGTATCAAGAATTGCTATATGGGCATGTTGGACTTTCGTATCCATCTCACCTTCTGCTGTTTGTTCTTCTAAAGAATCATGAAAAATATCATTGCCCCGAATATGAAGAGAATCAACAACAAGCAGATTGAAGTTGTCTGATTTGTTGTCAAATTCGACTGGACTCGTCGAGTCCAATAGAGTGACTCGGTGAGTCTGGTTGTATTCCATCTTTTCTTGAGTGTTTTCTGAATCGGCTCCTTCTAGTAGCTTCTCTAACTCCTCAAAGTCCTTTTGAACATCTCCATCCTCTCCAGAATGTTGCAGAAACTTGCTTGGGTCTTCTTTTTGCAAAATTTCAAGTTCTTTGTGTAGTATCTCATCATGTAAATCGATAAATGAGATCTCTTCTCTCCCCTTCATCTCTTGCTTGACTTCTGGTATAGCTTTGAATACCGCTGACTCGTCTCCTACCCTTAATGTAAGTGTAGACTCACATACATCAATTAAAGCACACACGGTGTTTAAAAATGGCCTCCCCAAAATAATTGGAACTTCGGGGTCTTCTTCCATATCTAGCACCACAAAGTCTACTGGGAAGATGAACTTGTCAACTTTAATGAGAAGATCCTCGCAAACTCCTCTTGGATGAATTATCGTCTTGTCAGCCAAATGGATCTTCATGTTTACATGTCTTGGCTCTGGTAAGTTCAGTTTCTTGAAGAAGGAAAGAGGCATCAGGTTGATGTTTGCACCGGAATCGGTCTAAGCTTGAGTGACAAATATTTTTCCAACTTGACATGGAATTTTGATACTTCCCGGATCGCCCTTCTTTTCGGGTAACTCACTCAGCATTATTTCTGCGACTTCAGCCAAGTCTTTCCTAGCAGCAAAGAGACCTTTTAGTAAGTTGAAGTACTTGGGTGTTGTAAGCATCATCTCTACAAATGGCACATTGACTTGGAGGTCATTAACATGCTTCATAAAGGATTTATAAGCTTCAACTTTTTCCACAGGCATGGCTTTGATTGGGAATGGCAGAGGGGGATTGTATGGCTTTAAGTGGATGGTAGTTCTGTCTTGTACGCATGGACTCTTTGAGTCCATTGGAGGGACTCGACGAGTCGTGTCGGGTTTAGCTGGAATCGACTCTTCTGTCTTCTCTATCTTGTTATTAGGGACCCTCTGTGCCTATGTGAAATTTTTTTCACAGCTGGAAGTTACCATACTCGCGTTTTCCATTCTTGGATTATTCTCGGTGTTACTCAGAAGTTGGCCCGATCTTCTTTCATTCACTTGATGTGCAAGTTGTCCCAGCTGTTTCTCAATGTTGAGAATGGATGTCTGCTGATTCCTCAACATATTTCTGATCTCTTGCATTGCTACATCGTGATCATTGTGTCTTTTTATGGACGCGGTTATGAATCTAGTGAGCATTTCTTCTAAATTGGCCTTCTTTTCCATCACAGGCTCTTCCTCTTGATAGAATCCCCTCTCCTTCTGCTTGTATTTCTCCTCCTTAGCCTTTTTATATTCTTCGTATGGGAGCCATTCCTTCTTCAGTTTCCTCCAATCTTCGTCGTATCTATCGCCACTAGAGTAAAACACTTAAGCCTTTTTATTTCCGTTTTCGTCTAGATCACAATCCTTGGTGAGGTGGGGCCCGCTACAATTTTCACATCCAACTCGAATAGCATGGATTGTTTGATCCATTTTTGTCATCCTTCAATCTAGACTATCAAGCTTAGCTATTACCGCCGCCATGCTATCATTCACCGAGTTCACTGCTCCCTGACTTACTTCATTTCTCGGATTGTGGTATTCTCTAGAATGCTTAGAGAATTCCTCAATTAACTCCTTGATTTCTGGAGGCGGCTTTCTGGTGAGCGGGCCTTGTGAATCGAGCAATTGCCTTGTGGTGACATTGACTCCATCATAAAAAATGGAGACCTCTTGTTGGCTATTAAGGTCATGGTGTGGGAAATTTCTTAGTAAACCTTTGTATCTTTCCCAAGCTTCATAAAGAGATTCATCGGGTTGTTGCTCGAAGTTGGCGATGGCTTTCTTCAACTTAGCTATCTTGGAAGGCGGGCAAAAATGGTCTATGAATTCCTCTTTCATCTTGGCCCATGTGGTGATCGATCCAGGAGGAAGTGACTTGAGCCAATCATTCGCAGCACCTTTAAACGTGACTGGGAGCATCCGAAGTAGTTGGGTCTCGCGAGGCACATTTGGTACATTGAAGTAGTCAGCCACATCATTTACTTCATCCAAGTGCTTGTAGGCGTCTTCGTGATCTTTCCCGTAAAAAGGAATCTCCTTGAGTTGAGCGAGAATGTGGCCCTTTAGCTCAAAAGTAATGGTTGCGGGAATTGCGGGTTGCACCAGTCCCGGGCCGGTGTCATCACGCATCCTCTTCTTCCATTCCCCCATGGGGATTTCATCTATATTAGCCATAGCGGTAGCTAAATCGTCTTCAAACTCGGATGTGCACTCGTATGTGGGTTCGTCTTCTTCCTTGGTCTCGTACTCGGTGTCTTTTTGAATTGGATCTTCGATTGTCAACGAGGCACTGGATGCTCCTGATTTGTTGCTCCTTTTCTTGCTGAAAACTGACTTGAGGTTTTTGAGTGGTGAGTTCTTTGAAGAAGCGGATTCTCCAACGGTTTTGCCTTTGCTCCTTCTTAGTGCAGTTTCCGGATCTTCAAGAGGGGGTCCAGAGGTGTAGCAGATCCTTGGGTCATGAAACAACTGCAAAAAAACAAAAAACGTGTAAAAAGAACAAAAAAAATATAATAAAATTAAAGCTGATTTAGCGTCGTACTTGGCGAGTCTTCGCGAATGCACTCGGCGAGTCCAAGGTAAAATCAGGGTTTTTTTTTTCTTTTTTTTATACACTACCTACTAAATTAAACAGTAATTAACTTTGTGTAAGATAAATCTCACACAAAGGATCGATTGAATTAGAATTTAATGCTAATTTTAGAACCGTTCCCCGACAACGGCGCCAAAAACTTGATGTGCGTAAAATCACTTAGTTTTAATCCTACTTTTAGTTGTCAAATAAACACACAAAGGCAGTGTACCTATCAATTGTGGAATAGTTTAAGCAAGTAGGGTATCGAACACAGGGAACGGCAAATTAAAAATAAAAACTAATTCTATCTAAATTAATTAATAAGTAGAGGGTTTTCTCTAGTTTTACAAGACTAGAAACTTACTAACTATTACTTAATCTAAAAACTAGAAAAACAAAGAATTAACTAGATTCAATAATACGAAGGAACTTCTGTTTAGTTCAACTCAATTGATCCTATGGTTGATTTCAAAGTAATAGTGCAATGGATTAATTCTTTTGTTGGTTACCGATTCAAGTGACTAGGTTCGCGTTCACTACACTAATCCTTAGCAAATAAACTAACTTAAACAGTGATCAGTTGTCTAATTCAATTTAGTTCACTAGATTAATTATTCGGATTACTTTAGACTCACAATAGTTAATCAATTTGGTTTTAATTAACTTCTTGTTGATGGTCATCACACAAGCTTGCACATGAATTTACTTAATTTTCTTATTAATCCTAGTTTCATGTTCATTAGTCCTATACATATAACAAAGTAGTCACAAGATATATGAGGTTGATAATCAAACGATGTTCATGCTATTTAATTACCTTCCTATTAACAGAAAATTAATTATCATTCACACACAAGGTTCTTTAGCAAGCTAAAATAACAAATAAATCACCAACATTGAATTAATCCTACCAATATTCAAACCATAGTCTCAATTTTGTATCCCCAAATAGAAGTTTAAGAGTTTTAGCTCATGATTGACGTAAATAACAGCACAAAAACGAATTCTAATTATCTAACCATAGTGGAAAACAAAAAATTAAGTATAA
Source organism: Lactuca saligna (assembly GCF_052625555.1). NCBI lineage: Eukaryota > Viridiplantae > Streptophyta > Magnoliopsida > Asterales > Asteraceae > Lactuca > Lactuca saligna. Next base: position 175,183,912 of record NC_136425.1, read on the forward strand.
TGATGAAATTTGCCTCAAATCTCCTTCGGGATTGAATTGTAGCTTCTATCTTCGTCTTCTAGGGTTTCTCTGGCCTCTGAATCGCAGCTACTTACTCCAGAATTGTCCCAGATGTTTTTTTTCTTCGATCTAAGAAGTTATCTATATATTTGCGTATCGACTCGTCGAGTCAGGTGGCGAATCATCGAGTCCGTCTCACAATCTCCGTATACGATAAGCATCTGGGTTCCCGAGTCATTATCCTCACTTGGACTCGCCGAGTAGTCGACCCTACTCGCCGAGTAGGTGCTATTTTTGGTGTTTTTCTTCTTTATCCAATTCCCGAGCTCCTAACCGCTTCTCCTGCTTCCTTTTGCTTCCGAGCTTCAGTTTTGGACTGAAAATACAATTCAAACACTTTTAAGTACCTTTTGTCCATGAAATGCAATAATTTAACTAATAAATGAATAAAAATCTATACTTAATACAAACTAAATATGCACATATCATGAGGATCGATGGGGTGGGGCCAATTGCTTATATGAGGTGAAATTGTATATTGCAATTTCTAATATATATATATATATATGTATATATATATATATATGTGTGTGTGTGTGTGTGTTATATAACACTGAGGGATTGAAATCCCTATGTACTCATCTGGTTCCTAACCTGAACCACTCAGTTTATTGTATCACATGTAACAATAGTAAATATATATTATGCTGAGAGATTCAAGGAGTATTAGGTCACTAGTTTAATTACTTTAAGGCTTGTAATATTTTGTTATGCTTATGTTTGTGTATTAACGATGACATCCCAAAGTTTAAATATAAATAAAATACATTTCTTTGGAAATGTTTTGATAATATCATTATCATGTTTTTGGGAATAAATTCCACAATATTATTCCTCAAAAAGGATACTCTAATTTTAAATAAGCATAAACAAACTTGTCTTTTTTAACCGTGCAATTGAGATATCACACCCTCTCTCTCTAGTCTTGAATTTGTTTCTATCCTACACGGTCCTCAGAGTTCTGAGACTGATTCAACCCTACATCAACGGTCTCACGCATCAAGGGTGAGTTCACGTTTAAGGAGGGAATACATGCTTATCAAAAATTTTATAAAAATATATTTTTATATATATTAGTAGTTAAACAAAGCATGAAACATTAGGATTATGTACCCACAAATACTCTGTCAAGTTGTAAACTATGATATTATGCCTAAAAGTTATGATGTCCGATATTCTAGGAAAAGGTTTTACCTAGATGTTATATAATGGCCAATTTCCTCGGATAACATAGTATCTAGAAGTAATGATGGTTAATTATATGGATAGGAACAGTACTTAGTTGTTAGCTTGCCCGAATATCTTGTTTTTCAAATTAATCATAATTAGGGTATATATATATGGTAAAATACTATATATGTATACAAAGATAATTATGAGATATATGGATTTTAATTATCATATATAGAGTAAAAAAATATTATATAGTGATAATTAAAGGTTTTGTAAAAGAGTTAAAGAAAAGATAAAACACCTAAGGTTAATGTGTTAGTGAGATTTTATTATTCATCCTTAGACATTTTAAATTCGGCTACCCCAAACCTATAATCGTTAATCTTGTGAGAGTCAGAAAGATATGTATAGATCTATACGAGGCTGACACCGCCAACTGCAATTGCTAGATTCAATCCCGACATGATAATTTCATTATATACAAGCGTTATTCAACATCCGATGAAGCCTCGTGCAAGGAAATTATTTGTCCACAACGTCAATTATCGGGGCTCATGGTAATACAAACCCGAAAACCTTAAAGAAATCAACTACCTAAAGGGACATTATAATAAGATTTGGATTGGTAAAATTTCCTAGAAAAAGTATTTTAAGTTAGGATTGGTAAAATATTTTAACAAGGAAAGAAAGTTTTTTCTAAAAGAAAAAAGATTCTTAACTAAAACAGTCATATAAAGAGAAAACTATAAAAACCTGTGAACTCACCAACATTATGTTGACATTTTAAAATACATGTATTCTTAGGGAGATGAGTGTGGAGGATAGCCATGCGGAGGAGGATATCTTCAAGGTAGTTTGCTGGAGTTATTTCTTTTTATTTTCTAATTATTTAGGATGTGTTCTTGATCTACCAAAAAATGTAACCCTCGAATAAATTAAATTGAATCAAAGTATCACTTGTGTTATATTTCTATGTATTGTTTAATATATATTTGCATCGATTCAATAGCCCTATGTCGCATAGCCCGACATTTTTTCCGTCCACCAGGGGAGAAGTACGCTCATGTCGTCTAACGTCTAGGTGACATCAGTTTTGGGCGTCATCAGGCTCTTTGTCATGACCTGATTGGTCATGAGAGAATGATAGGATCACAAGGAATATTCTTCCTCGTGGGGGAAATTGAGTTGTCATCCTGGCACTGGCTTGTCCGGGCTAAGACTAAGGCCCTGACGAGATGACTCCCCGTCAGTGCTTTTCGACAGATTTAATGTGGTTGTATACGGTAACATTAACAAGTCCCTTAGACCAGTAGGCTTCTGCGTTGGGGACATAGCAAAGTCGTTATGGTCTAGTCATAGACACGTGGCGGAATGCTATTGCTAGTTTGTGCGGTTGACAAGACGGGATTGTCGTTGTTCGGCGGTTTCATCATGAGACAGTTCATTGCTCTTTTTGTAGCATTTAAACCCTTGTTTCTCCAGGCATTTCCTCATCACCCTCTGCCTTTCTCACTTTTCTTCTTTTCTCTAAACAACCCTTTCAATTTTTCCTTGCATTCTTCCATGGCTGTGGCTCATCCTTTATGAAGGGAAGTCACTACTGAGGAATGGGAATCCTTCCAGTTCTGGTTTGGGTTTGTCCCTAAACATGGTGTTTAGATTACTCTCCCTGATCTTATTATAATGCTTACTACTCAAAGGCAAGGTTGGCATTCTGATTGCTTTGTTCAAGGCAGGTCTACACTTACCCACAATGGACTTTTTCAACATGATTATTCGCGAATACGGGTTTTCTGTAAGGGAATTGACCCCAATCGCTATAAAAAAACTTGTGGGCTTTGAGCTTCTCTACTGTGCCCTAGGTTACCAGTCGACTGTCCCAACATTCAAGCACTTTTTCAATGCTTCCACCCAGTCTGGGACTCGGACCCCTTCTTGCTGACGAGGAGTCCCTACCCTCATCCATAATAAAAAATCCAAAAAGAATTGGCAGGAGAAGTTTTTGTGGGTGAACAGTGACCTACTTATGCTTAGATAGCCTAAGCCAAAGGCGTATGTAGATCGTGCTCCAACGCTCTTTGGTTCTGGCAAAGATTTGGTAGATGCCCTAGAGAAGGTTAGCATCTATAGTGAGGACTGGCTCGACTACTTTTTGGCTACTGGTGGGATGAGCACTGCTTGGAGGGCTCATGGGAAATGTCTAAGTTTTTCATCGAGAGAGAAGGTATGATGCTTCTTCTTCTTCTGCTTTCCCTTGTCCCCCCCCCCCCTTTTTTACTCAGCAAAGTACTTTGAAATCGGTATTTTTGTTAACCACTATTACTTTTGTTTTTTATCAGATGTGGAATAGATTATCTCCTTATATAGAGCTCTATGAGGTTTATTCAACGGTGATCTTGAGTGCCACAACATCGACCTTGTAGAGACTCTCCCGCCACCTGTTTCCGGTCAAGGTATCGGGGTTATATATGGGTCTCCTGCCGGTTTAGAAGATGTTGTTGGCGCTGGCAAAGAGCCAGATCTATAGGACGTCGTTATCACTGGTGCTTCTCAGAGGGATAATATCCCTTTTGGGTACCCACGGAGTCTCCAACGTGTCAAAAGGCTATTCGCTTTGCTGGAAAACTCTTCTGGCTATAGCGTTGATACGGCTAGCACTGAGCACTTGCTTCTCAGGAAACGTAACTTGATTTTGTTGCTAGGGGGTTCCAAAGGTTCCACCAGTGTCCCCGATGAAAGTTCATCGAAACTAATGGAAGGGGCATACAATAGGGCGACTGAACTGCCCGGTAATAAAGAGAAGAAAACTACCAATGTGACTGACACCAATCATGCTGATGAGAGAGGCAAGGCGAAGGTTGGATATGTGTCTTCTAGTGGTCATGTGTCAACTTCTCCTGGTAAAATGGGAGCTGTCCCTCCTCCTTCACGGTCTCACTCATGCATCTATAGGCCATCTTGGAGCTTAACCCCTAAAGATCTTGTATCCGACCATGACACTACTCTAAAGTGGTGTCAGCATGATTTTCCTCCCGCCACAACTAAAGATTTGACCGTTTTGGCGAATGAGTACATGGTTGATGGTCTTCGTTATACCGCCGCTTAAGTTTCGTCTTACTTAGTGTCAGTTTCCGGGCACATTTCCGACATAAAGGCTATCAGTCTTATTCAGAAAAGATAAGCATTGAATGTGCGGAGTTGAAGGCTCATGTGGCGATGATAGAGGATGATAAGCGTAACTGGGAGGCCCAACAAGATCTTGTGTTGTGCGAGAAGGCAAGCCTGGAAGAACATGTGGTAAGGATGGATAGGGAGGTGAAGCGCTTAATTGATTGTGTCGGGGCCCTGACATTGGAGAACACTGGCATGAGCGAATGATCGACAGAGCTGGAGGCAGACCTAGTTAGGGAAAGCATTGTGAGGGGTGTGTTGGAGAAGGACATTGCGTGGATCCTTCGTGATGGGCTCCGCCGGATTGTGGACAAGGTGACCAAAAGCCCCCACTTCCTCAAGGGCGTGGTGCACATGCAAGTTGCTTGCATTATAGCGAGTCTGGAGCAGGACAAGGGAGCTTTGAGAGAGCTGATGGTTGCAAGGAAGTTCGACCCAAAAGTTGAGGTGGATGTGGCCACCAAGACTTAGGAGATGGACGATGTCATTGCCACGTTCACGGAGACATATTTTGCTGGCTATCTTCGTCTTAGCGACATAGATTTGGCTGGGATCCGTTTTCTCTGGCACAATGCTCAAAGTGATAAGTCGGGTCCTGGCCCAAGTTCTCCACCTTGTGATGGTACTACCCCTGCTCACGAGTAGTGTCATTTGCTTGATTTGGTTTATGCAGCTTTTGTGAACATTTTTTTTTTGTTATATTTTCTACCTTTCGTGGCAGCTTAAAAGTCCAAGAGTCTGGAAACTAACAATTCTTATTTTATTTTATGAATATGAATATTTTCTATTATCATATATTATATTTTATTGTTTCGTAAATCACTTATGTTGGCCATCATGCAGTATTTGTGCAGGGTTTGCTTAAATCCCATATATCAGTCCTTTTACATGTGAACTCTTTGAGCTTTTCTCATGATTTTCTTTGAGAAATTTGTTCTAATTTCATCCTTAAAGACCCTAGGTGTAGCCAAGATCATTATCATAATATGGGTGATTGGAATTATGGGGAGTTGTTCAGTAGCTAATGGTAGGGTGATGTTGAGAACTTCAGAAGTGGCTAAGGATTGCTTCAGTGGGTTTTGTTGTGTTGGTTAGCGAGTGTTGGTGAATGGATTGAGAAGGTGACTTAGAGGATTTGGGAGGATTCTTGAGGAAAGTATGGATAGGTGTGGAGGTAGTATTGGGCTTGTACTATTGAAAGCACATGACCCGTCCTCAAATCGGGGAAAGTCTTGGATAATCTAGGAAGCCTGTGGGATGAGGATTCTTGGGTATATTCGGATCTATTGCATGTTATTTTTGGTATGGTGTGAGCACTTAGGAATAGAGTTTAGATTCTAGTTCCGACTCAGTAGCATGTACTGAGCCAATCAATACGCGGACGTGGGAATTCACCTCATCGGAGATTACTCGCGATATTTTGGAATAGACCACGATGGTCTTCGGTTCATTCAAGGTTGGGAATTTGGAGTTCTTAGATGGTCATCTTCGGGCCTTTCGGGCCAAGATTGCAGCAAGGAAGTTAGGGACTCATCTGGAGCCCAAAACTTGTGGATCTCTAGAATCCTTCGGGAAGGAGGATCTTATTGTTGTATCTTGACATTTGGTCTTGGAGGAAAGTTTTTCACCATGTCCTCAGGATGGTCGGGTAACTAAGGAGGAGGAGGTCAAAATCCCTTCGGATGTTCTGCGGGTATGTTATCTTCCGCTTCTTCAGGGTAGTTATCAGTAATTTGTATTGCTTTGGATTTTTTATTGGGTTTGAATAAATTATATCTTGGGTTGGTTCTCTGCTATCGTCTGAGTTATCAAGGATTGTTATATGCCATTCTGTGTGCCGAGAGTTTTCAATGAATCATTAGAGGTTCGTATCTTGTTGAGTGGACTCAACGTGTCATGTTGTTGTTCTAGGTCTTTGTCGGGATCAATTCTGGAGTATTTCTTGGAGGATATTTGATCAAGAATAATGAGTTAGTTCTCTAGTGAAGTTAGGGTTCAGGTGTTTTATCTTTTGATCTGGTGGGATCGGCAGTCGTATATGAAAGAACTTTTGGGTTCAAACCTTACCGTTGCTTGGGGAGGAGCGGTAGCAGGAAGATAGTGGTGTTAGTTGCATAAGTTGTTGGTCATTGGATGTATATAGGGGGTTTTATATTCACATGGGTTGAAGATGGTTAGAGTTTAGTGGTTATTTGAGAATTGAAGTTGGGGTGGATGTTCGTCAATGCAGGGAAAGGGTTGTGGTTTCTAGTTGCTGACATAAGAACCCAAGGATTTGGTATGGTATGATGGGAGGTGATTTGGATTATCAAACTAGTTAAGATTTCAAGGGTATTCTTCAGGATTTCAAAAGTCGAGTGATCACTGAGTTCGGCTAGTAATGGAACACTAGTATTGAGTAGCACGGGACATGGACAGTTCGTGCTATATGAGGTTGGTGGGTTGGGAATCCATCAGAATTAAGAGGTGAAGGAGCTTCGTCGAATCCAAATAAGTGAGAATCGATCAAGATTTTTGGGAGTTAGGAAGGGTGTGGAACTAGGTCAAGTTTCACATCCTAGCCAGGAGGAGAGACGAATCAAGTGGCTTTTGAGATTGAGGTTGTGTAAGTGGGAGTTCAGGAACCTTCCAACCATTGGTCAGCATATCCTTTATTAGGCATAGCAGGCTTGTGGTTGAGTCCAGGTTGAGGGATTTGGAATTCGAGGGATGACCCAAACATCTGTTTGGATGCAGTTCGATGCATGGTTGGTAAGGAGTGTTGTAAGACTACGATGTGATCATAGCATTCACCCGTCTGAGGTAGACTATCATTGGAGGTAGTCATAAGTGTAAAGGGGAATCAGTTCCTACGTTGGGCATGCCTATCAGGATTGTCGAAGAGTATTTCTCTTTGTTAGATTAAGGGTCATTGGGGGTCTGAGGCGAATTCGGGCCTGCGTAGCTCTAGTTGGGTGGGACCCATGGGCGAGGCCCGTGTAATTATGGCAATATAAGTGGGACCTGGTAGAGACCGTTGGGTCAAGGTTTTGGATTTTGAGTTGCAGGATTAAGTGGGTGGTCAGTGTGTGACATGGAGGGGTTATAGGATTAGTAAACTCATTATTTGACACTTGGGGAACCTGGTGGTTGAACCAAGTGCGAGACAGGTAGTCTTAGCAATAGTTTGGGGGACCTTTATATCTTATTCTAATGCAGGATTATCATGAATCAAAAGGTTTTTGGTGAAACGTAAGTGTAGATATGTGAATCTCGGGTTATGAGTTAAGTATCGGGTTAGTGTTTGGGTGACATCTCGAGTTGGGAAATCGCAAGTGTTTATGTATAGGATTGGCTCTATTTGTGAAGGGCATGAGGATAAGTCAAGGCAGTATTATTGATCTGGAACTTATGTGTGGAGTAGCATGTTATTCATAGGAGATGTTAGGTCACTTGCAGTTGGGATTGGATAATCTCAGAGTAAATGATTTGATCATGTTGTGCAGCTCTTGTCTGGGTCTAACCATTGCAAGGATGAGTCTCCTACTCGAAGGATTATCTAATCCTTGGTCAATTATAATTGTTATGCAGGGATAATTAGTATATGATATTGTTTCTAATGGGAATCTCAAGTATCAAAAGCTGAGTAGTCAGTTGGGAAATTAATGGGATGGACTCAACAATGTTATAGTATGGGCGGTTTTTCGGGGGGTCAAATCAATTCGAGATTTCAAATTTCAGGTAAAGTGGGGTTGGTTTTCTGCAAGGGATTATGGATTCGTCTTCTTCGGGATTGGAAAGTTCTGCTAGGGTTGGTTTTTGTTGCTGTGGGAAGGTCGTTGTATGCTCAAGGTTGTGATTGTGTCCCTCACGTTGCCGTGCATGTTGGGGACAGTAAGGAATAATTTCGAGGAAGAAATTGAATTTAAGTGGGGGAGAGTTGTACCGCTCGGTTTCGAATCGCTTCATTATTTGGGACCGTGTCCCGATCATTATGATTAGGGTTGTAACACTCGGTTCCTGGTACGTATTTAAATTCAAGTAACTCCATGTTTTGCTATGGGAATCGGAGAGTTAGAAGCCCAACTCTTTGAGTAGACTTGACTTTTGATTGGGGGGTTAAGTGACCTACTCGACGAGTCGGAAGACCGACTCGGCGAGTAGGACTGTCTGGATGGAACCCTAATATTTAGGTTTACACCCTATTTAAACAAATTATAACACCACAAACCAGCCTCCATTGTCCCTCGCAACCTAGAGTAAGCCCTAACTGGAAACCCTAGCCATTATTGTGTGTTCTTGAGTTTGTTGGTACCTTTTTGGGTGTTTTTTATGTTGAAAGGTGGAAGGAAGCTAGGGAGTTCAAGTAGAAGCAAGAAGATCCAGAGGTTTTGCTCCATTCTTAGCTCATTCAAGGTAAAAAGCTGGAACTTTGACCATTTATCTCTTAGATTTTTATTGGGGCTATTTCTACCCTTTTGATGACTTTAGAGAAGCTAAAATCGGATTTTGTGGGTGTGCTTGTAGTTGCACTTTAGATTTGGAACTATTGGGGGTCCTTATGGCATAAAGGTGCCAACTTTGTTGGCATAAGCACCCCATGCATCTTGTAGACTTCTTTTTATGGAATTTTGAGTCAAAAAAACCCCATGCATGAACATCGAGATTGGGACTTTACGTATGAAATGGACCTTAGGATGTCAGATTTATGATTTTGATGCATTAAGACCCATTATAATTGATTGGATAGTTTTTATCATAGAGGTACTCGACGAGTCTCTTGGGTGACTCGGCGAGTCGGGTCTTTTTTTCCCCTAATGTTGTCTGGAAGTAAATTTGGTTGAGTGGGGGGGGGGGCATTCAACCTGTTAGGGGTTTTGTGTTGGAATTGAAGATCAAAGGACTCGACGAGTTCAAGAACGAAATCGATGAGTTTAAGACAATGTTCTAACCACATGAAGATGGACTCGACAAGTTCAAGGAGAACTTGGCGAGTCATAGACCGAACACCTTCATATGGATGAAGTTGAACTCGACGAGTTCAAGGATGAACTCGGTGAGTCGGTTAAAGATAGTCTGATGTGTTGTTAAAGGCGAACTCGTCTAGCTCTTGGTAGACTCATTGAGCAGGGAAGGGATTATGGCTTTTTGTGAATATGGGGAATCGGCGAGTTGGTGGACCAACTCGGCGAGTCGAGTCAACCAGATGTTGACTTTGACAAGATGATTGACCATTGACCAAGGTGTTGACCTTTTTGCCTTGGACTGGAGTTAACCCATGTATGGGTTACGAGTATTGATTGATAAGTTAGAAAAGTTTTTATGTAGGGATCAAGGATTCGAGGATTGTGCCTGATATGATTATTGTGCCTGATATGTTTATTGTGCTTGATATGTTTTAGCAGTAGTAGGGGTGAAAAAGTCCCCACTTACCGGTGGAAAGACACCAAAGGGGAGGGTAGCTCCCAGTTACCGGTTGAAAGATACCGAAGGGGAGGTTAGTTCCCGGTTACCGGTTGAAAGATACCGAGGAGGAGTCCAGCTCCCGGCTATGCTCGACAGTTACCAGTTGAAAGATACTGAATATTATGCATTATTTGGTATGTGTGTGATGGGGGAACTCACTAAGCTTTGTGCTTACAATTTTTAGTTTTGGTTTGAAGTACCTCTTCATCTAAGGGGAAGGAGCCGGCAAGGTAGCAGTGCATCACACAATCATACATGATATTCCGCGTTTGAGGAACCTAGGATTGTACTCTAATATTATACTATTTGCTAATATGGTTTTAAGACTTGTGATTTTTGACTTTATGTTTGAAAGGATTTCAATGTTGCTTTCTGTTAACTATTCTTACAAGTAATATACTTTAAACTAAAAAAAATTAGGTCTCGATTTTCAGATGTTACAAGTTGGTATCAGATCCTTGGTTTGAGGGATTCGGGCACACCATCAGGGGTCTCTGGACTCAAACTGAGGGCTTGATGGATTTTTATAAGAAAAATAGTTTTCTAAAATTTAAAAATAAGGAATTTGGGAAAGAACAAGGTGTGTAAAGCGTGCGACTGGTCGAGCTCAAGTAAGTGTTCACCAAGATACCCATACATGTTATGTTATGTTATTTGATATGATTATGAGAACTGCATGCTAGACTAGGATAAGGATCTAAGGAGGATGCCTTGTATTCCTTGTAACGTCCGCAGATCCGGGCTAGTCAATTTAAAGGCAATAGGGGTCAAAAACAACTTTTCGACAAAAAGATTATTTAGAATAAATAATCTTAACCAAGTTGTAGAATATGTCACAAGGTTTCCGTACATATAAAGAACGCCGAAATCCGAGTTATAACGAAGAAGTTATAACCCGTCGAAGTTTCGCGTCGGAACCGGCACGGCGCCAGGAAGCGTAAATAGTAAATTTATGATAGAGAGAGATTTAGCCTTAGTTCTCTAAATGAAAGTCGTAGAATATGTTAAACTAAGAACATCGATAAAAAGAACGCCCAAATCTGACTTCGTATGAAGAAGTTATGATTTTTCGAAGTTTCGGATTAGCGGTGTACAGCCCGAAATTCGAATTTTAGATCGATTGATTTTTAGCCGACACAACCTAAACAAGAATCGAAGATCTCGTTATTAGTAGCGTAACGATAAAAAGACAGACGAAAATGGACATCGGATAAAGAAGTTATGAGATTTTAACGGACCAATCCTGTCCCGGCCTGTTAAAAATATAACTTTAAAAATAAAGTCAAAATTAGCCGACGGAGTCTAAACGAAAGTTGTAGAGTACGTCTCCACCTACGCGTGGATATAAAGAACGTCAAAAACGGAGTTCGTATGAACGAGTTACAAATTATAATAGCATATTTACGTATTAAAATACAGTATAAATCATGTATACGTACACATATATATACATATGTATATATCATTAGAAAGGTATCGACGATGCGGTCATTATAAGAATAATGTTGAGTCCTTTCGACATTAGTTTAGTACAAATATCATTAAATCCATTTAAAATAGTATTATAGAGGGGTGTTTAGTTGTTTATATAACTAAAAGGTCATTAAGTAATTATGGAGGGTAGTTTTTGAAAATTCAATTAGTATAAATAAGAGCCTTGGGCTCTCATATTTCTTGCACCATTCTCTTGATTCAAGAGTCTTTCTCTCCTTATCCCCCGAGCATTTCGGTCCCTCGTGATTCGACTTCTCTTTCTGTAGTTTTAGTATAGTAAGGTGAGCGCTGAAGCGCTGCACGAATCTTTCTTAGAAAGATTCAGCGACGAAGTTCTGCCCCTGCAGAGCCCGACTCCTAGCTAAAATCCCCTTGAAAGTAAGTTATGCTTACCCTATTTTAAATATAGTTTATATTTAAAATTAGTATTGTTATTATAAATTTATAATAAATATTTGAGCTATTATTATGACTTATATAAGTGTCGTTATAATATCTTTTAACTACTCGCGGTACAGGGAATCTGGTTTAAAGGGCCGCATAGGGTTGTTGGATTTCAGAAGTGCTATACGCCAAAATGGTCCTGCCCTCCGGTGTTTTATGTCTGGCCCCTGTCTGTACATAGTAGTTGGAAAGTATTGTTTAAACGCTTATATAATAATAATAATAAGACTAATAATTAGTGACGGTAATATTAGACTAAAATCTAGTGGTGATAATATTAGGTTTCGAAGCGCTGTCCGAGTACCGAGTCACCACCTTCTCAGGTGAGTGCATAGTCCCTTTCATCTTACACATAGATATGAAGTATTTTATATAAACTACGTGCTATGTGTGCATATTATCTGAATACTTGCTGTCTATGCTGGATGAACGTTTTATACATGTTTTAAAGAATTTAAGCTGTATACGTATTTTATATATACGAATATGTTGGGTATGAGATGGGTAGATGAATGATGAGAGATAGAAGATGATACATTGGCAGCTATAGACTTAGTGCCTATGGGACAAACACCGGTAGCTATGGACTTAGTACCTGTTAAACGTTGGTAGCTATGGATTTAGTACCTGATGGGAATTGGTAGCTATGGACTTAGTACCCGTTGAACATTAGTAGCTATGGACTTAGTACCTATTAGATAAAGACTGGTAGCTATGGATTTAGTACCTGATGAATAGACCATAGCAGCTATGGAATTAGTGCTTTATGAACGAACATTGGCAGCTATGGATTTAGTGCCAGTCCTATAACCCTGGAGGTAAGGGACTTCGGAATAAACGAATGCAGGATAGATGACTCTTAGGTTAAATCCTTAAAGAGTAAAGAAGATAATGGGGATGGGTAATTGGGTTGATTGTTTGATTGAACATAGTAATTATATTATTGTGGGTTGAAAACCCTATGTACCCACCAGGTTTCCCAACCTGACCCACTCAGTTTATGTATATCACAAGTGACGAAGTGAAGTGACATTACACTGAGAGATTTAAAAGAGATGTAGATCACTAGTGTAAATCATTGTAAGTTCTGTTTATGCTTATGTTTCGGTATTAACGATGACATCCCAAACATTTTAAAATGAAATAAATACGTTTCTTCGAAAATGTTTTAATAACGTATTTACCATGTTTTTCTGGGAACAAATTCCGCAACCTTTTTATAAAATGAAGTACTCTGATTTTTATAAAGCATAAACAAAAATCAGTCTTTTCTGACCGTGATTTTGGGGATGTCACATTCCTGTTATGTGATTATGAGAATGGCATGCTAGATTAGGGCTAAGGATCTAGGAAGGATGCCTTATATGCCTGTTGTATGAGTTTATTGAGCTATATGATAGGGCTGGTTAGTCAGCAGTATGGTATCCTTGTTAGGTTATGCTTGGTAATGGTTACTCAATGCACAAATGTTGCTTGCTTTGTGTTGATAGGGGTTCCAGCTAGCTTTAGCTAACTAGTAAGCTAATATTTAATAGTATCCATAAGCTAGTTAGGGAAAGATGGTAGGAACTCCCTGTGCAGCTGAGGGTGGAGAGTTGGTCAGAGAGTGACCTAGGACAAGCTTCGGATGAGATAAGCTTGGAAAGCAGTATTACTATAAGGGATTTGGAAAGCAGTATTAGTAGAAGGGACTTGGAAAGTAGTATTAAACCAAATCCATGATCCAAAAGTCCACAAATACAAAACCTATTATTCTCCCAAATTACCAAATTGGGCCTAAATCGAAGATCCATTATCAAAACTTTGTCCAAATCCAATTATTCAGAGATTCCAGCAAATCCGAAGCCCAACTAGTCCAAATACAGCCCATAACCCGAAGCCCACAATACAAAATCCCAACACAGGAAATACATGGGGCGTACTCCTCTGATACGCAGGGTGTACCTCCTGATGTTGACTACCTTCGGGGTGGTTGACCCAGTACGCTGGGCGTATTGGACATACATGGGGTGTACATGCGACTGAACCAAAACTCTCCTAAGTACTTAATGACTTAAGCACTTAAGCCTATATTTCAGATCCATTGACCAAAAGTGTCTGGGAACCATAAACTCTCGAACTTTATCACTTGGGATGTCTAGAAAACTCTTAATCCAATGTCTTAATCCATTAAGACCTTTATACTACATGCATGGGACATCTAAAGCCATTGGGACCTCATTTTTATTACTTAAGACCTCTACAAGAGTCTAAAAGGACAAATTATCTTGTCTAAAATGCAACATACACCCAAATGGGGTTTGGGGGACAAGAAATGGTTCCATAAAGCTAGAATGTCTAGATCTATAATAAATAGGTACAAAGGTAACAACTTTATACCTTTTGGAGCTCCCAAAGCAGATGATAAACCAAGATCTACAAGCCAGTCCTCCCTCCTAAACTCCTTGATGCACAAGCTTCTTCTTAAAGGCACAAGAACACACTTATAAGCTCAAGAATGGTCACTAAGAAGCTAGGGTTTTCTCAAGACGGCTAAGGGAGGTGTGGAGGTTGAAAGATATGAGAGGGAAGGGTCCATAAGGTGCTTAAATACTCCACAAACCCTAAATCTTAGGGTTTCATCCTGGCATACGTACGCCCAACGTACACATGCGTACGGTTAGTGTACTAGGGCGCGCCCTAGTACGCTTAGCATACCACATGTACGCCCAGCGTACTACTTAAACTCCCAAACTTACCATTTTGCCACTAGGGCCTCCTTTTGCCACTCCATCCTAAACCAAGGGAAAAAATGCCCTAATTATTGTTGGAATAGTGTCTAAGGCTGTAACTATATTCGGTTGTGCATGGTCCTTTTGGGTTGCCTTCACCATAGCAACTTGAAGGATGATTTGTTAAGAGAGAGTAAATATTATAAGGAATAATATTTAGCTATTTGATTAATATAAGTCATAAATTAATTGGTATTAATTTGGTGACTTAAAGAGATTAATTAAATAAGAGGGTATAAACTGTCAATTGTTTGATAGTTAGACTTTGGACTATAAATCCATTAGGGTTGACTTTGGACGGTTTCTAAGAGCTTTAGGATAGCTCAAAATAGTCCATAAGGATATCTATGGAATGGATTTGGATAGCCTTAAGTGAAGATTATCCAATTAGGGTTTAGGGTGAAACCCTTAAGGAGTCTACAAGTATAAATAGGCCCTTGGGATGTGGAATTCGTGGACAACCTTTCAGAACCTAAAGCAAGGAACCTCTGGTCGAATTCCATCCCCTCTCCTCTCTCCTAAATCATCTTGCTTGCTATTGGTGTTTGTAAGCCATTAGAGGAGTGACAATTGTGACTCTAGAAGCTCCAAGACAACAAGATCAACAAGGAACTCAAAGGTATGATTCTAGATCTGTATTAATGTTGTTGTTTAACCTAATTAGCCATTGGAAGTCTTGGATTCAAAAGCATGTTTATTAGAAAGCCTAGATCCAAGCAATAGGGTTTTGCATGCGCACATAGGAAAGTTCTTATGGCTAAAACCCAACAGTGGTATCAGAGACTAGATTGGTTTTCTTTAAATTGTTGCTTGAATAACTGAAACAAACCTGCAAAATTCGAATTTTTGAGTTTTGAGTCACTGACTCGTCGAGTTCCATGGTGGACTCGGCGAGTAGGCCTGACTCGGTGAGTCCCTTTGTGCACTCGGCGAGTCCAAGCGTCAGGAAAAGCAAAATTCGGGATTTCTTTGTGTTTATCTTATCCAAACTTTCCATAAACTAATTAGATCAATATGAATCCGATTTTTTGATAAATATAAGTGTTATCTTGATCTAGTTAAAGGTAATTATCAACTAATTAAATATTTAGTTTCTTTATATGATAATTAATTAATTGTTTTTAATTATTTTTGGTAATTATCCTCAAAGAAATCAAAGATAAATCAAATAAAGATAATTAAGATATTAATTGTTAATTGAAATTATTTGTTATTTGATCCTCCATGTTTTTAAATGTTTAAAACCTACCCTATAGTTTTGAAATTTATATTTGTGATTAAAAGCATTAATTTAGACAACTTAAATTTCAAACCCTAGATTTTGAAAAGTTTAAAATACAACCCTATACTTATATGATATTATTAGAATAATATATATATGTATAACTAAATGCTAGTCTTACCGCTAGTAGGCCTCATTCACGAAGCCGATCTATAAGGTGGGTATAAGGTTGCGGCCTATAAAATGGCGCTTAATGGGTGTACACTCACACCCACCGCTTGCTTGATTGGTGGAGGGTCGTTAGCCGAACGGGTAGGATAGGGCAACCTCATCCTCTCATTAAAAGTATAATAAGAAATACGAAGTAACTAAATCTTTTTCAAATTTCCCAATCTTAGTTACTTTAGGAAAAGTGAATTGATGCAATCCCATGAAATTACACTTTGCACCTTGCTAAGATGTTAGTGGAGCGTGTGTGGTTTACCGGCACACTAATTGGTTCTAAGCGAAGGTGGCAAAGGGTGATTCATTGTTTATCATAGTTCGATGGAGCGTGTGTGGTTTACCGGCACATCGAATAGGTGATCGTAACAATGAAGGCACCATGTAAATTTGCATGGTAATTCACACCCGCTTTGTGATCCTCGGCATCCCAGTCACAAACAAGAGGGGCATATCGAGATTTAAACATGCCATTGAATAGTTCAATGAATCTCATCCGAAACTAGGAATTCTCAAAAACACTTAGGACCAAAAGTTGAAGTCTTGTGATGGAGAATTAGTGAATCGTCATTCACTTACCTTCAATTTATTTGCATGTTAGATTACGGCATCCCTTTTCTAGTATGTAAATGTTATTGTTGGATCCTAGCCCTAAATTTTTTCTTATTGGCTGATAATTAGGGATTCTTGTTCTAATCTATCTTTGTCCTTTCTATAGATGTCAAACGCAAACAACGCTGCTGCTAGTTCTTTCACGTTGATGAGCCTTTGCCAAAAGGTCACCTTCGATGGAACGAACTTTGGCGAATGGATAAGATACATTCGCACCATTGCTCGCTATGAGGATAAAGAGTATGTCCTCGACGAGAAGCTCGAGAAAATCAACCCCGAAGTTGCTACTCCCGCCGAAATCACCGCCTTTGAAACCCATGAGCGAGATGCGACGAAAGTACATTGCATCATGATCGCCACCATGAACTACGAGTTCCAAAAGTCCTACGAGGACATGTATCCATACGAGATGCATCAAGACTTGTTGGAGAGGTACCACCAAAACGCGAGACAAGAGCGTTACGAGATCTTCACCAACATGATTTCCGCTAATATGGGTCATGGAGAATCTCTTACCGTGCACTTGCAAAAGATGCAAAGGTATGTCGACCGCCTTCGCAAGTTAAATGTTGACTTCGGCGAAGACTTGGCGATCGACATGGTGCTTCACTCTTTGCCTCCAATGTACAATCAATTTAGGATGACCTACTATATGAACAAAGAGGAGGTCACTCTAAGTAAACTCCAAGGTCTCTTGAGGGTTGCTGAGAGCAATTTCAAGGACAAGTCTGTTGCACCAACTCCCAATCCATCCGCTGCTCCTGTCTTGGCTATTGGTCAAGGGAAGGGAAAGAAGAGGAAAGCTTCTTCAAATAACTATCGAAAGGTGAAAGCCCGAGATGGTTCCTCTTCTAGTGGGACAAATGTTGATCCCTCTAAGCCCTGCTCTAACCCGAAGGAGGCAAAGTGCCACCACTGCCACAAGATAGGACATTGGAAGCGAAGCTGCCCGGACTACCTGCAAGCCATCAAGGAAGGAAAGATCAAGCCATCTTTCGCAGGTATATATGCAATAAAATCTAACGATTCTAATCATGCTATTTCTTGGGTTCTTGACACCGGTTGTGGTTATCACATTTGTTCTAATGTGCAGGGACTAAGAAGAAGTAGGGATGTGGAGCAAGGAAGAATCAATCTAATCATGGGGAACAGAAGATCGTCGCCTGTGACCAAGATTGGAGTGTATTCTTTAGTGCTTAAGAATAGTTTAGTTTTAGATTTGAACAATTGTTGCTATTCGCCAGAAATGGCTAGAAACATCATTTCATTTCATGGTTTATATAGACAAGGTTTTAGATTTTCTTTTAATAATGAGAATGGTTCTATTTTGGCTTATCTGAATGGTGTCTTTTATTTTGAAGCTATACCATGTAATGGAATATATGAAACTGTTATGATTGTTGATAACTTAGGAAATGATGTTTTGAATATTGATTCTTCCACTAGTATGGATAAAGCATCCTTGTGGCATTGTCGTCTTGGACATGTCAACAAGAAACGCATAGCCCAACTCCAAAAGGATGGAGTGTTGGAGTCATTCGACCTTAGGGAAGATGACACATGTGAATCTTGTTTACTTGGAAAGATGACTAAATCACCCTTCACGAGTACTTGTGAAAGGGGTGAGGGACTATTAGACCTAATACATACCGATGTATGTGGACCTTTTAGATCAACCACGAAGGATGGGAACCGCTTCTATGTGACCTTTACCGATGATTATAGTAGATATGGGTATATCTATTTAATCAAGCAAAAGTCAGAAACCTTTGAAAAGTTCAAAGAGTTCAAGAATGAAGTGGAGAATCAATTGGGCAGGAAAATCAAGATGCTTCGATCCGATCGAGGAGGAGAGTACCTAAGTCTAGAATTCCACGAGTATCTCAAGGAGTGTGGAATAGTTTCGCAATTGACGCCTCCTAGGACACCACAATTGAATGGTGTGGCAGAAAGGCGTAATCGAACCTTATTGGATATGGTTCGCTCTATGATGAGTCGTGCTTCACTACCTATCTTCTTTTGGGGGTATGCCTTAGAGACTGCCGCCCATATCCTTAACCGAGTCCCTACTAAGAAGGTTGCCAAAACACCTCACGAGATGTGGACGGGGAAAGCTCCCTCGTTGGCACATATCAAGGTTTGGGGTTGCGAGACTTTCGTAAGACGAGATACTCACGACAAGCTTGAACCTCGAAGTGAGCGATGTATTTTCATCGGCTACCCGCAAACTTCTTTTGGATATCTCTTCTATAGACCGAAAGATAATGTTATCTTTGTTGCGAGGAGAGGAGTTTTCCGAGAGCGAGAACTCATAAGCCAAGGAGACAGTGGGAGGCAAATTGAACTTGAAGAGATTCAAGAATCGATAGATGAAGGAACCTCCACCGCTGGCGTTCAACCCGAGGAGGAAACTCCGGTTGAACCGATTGACGAATCCTTACCTCTTAGACGTTCCGATAGATTTAAAGTTCAACCCCAGTTTTATGGTTTTCATATTACTACCGAAGGGGACACGTATATTAGTGATGGTACACTAGTAAATCTTGATGAACCTAATAGCTATAAGGAAGCCATGGCAGGCCCGGAGTCTGCGAAATGGAAAGAGGCGATGGATAGCGAGATCCAATCCATGTACGATAACCAAGTTTGGAATTTGGTTGATTACGTGCCCGAACGTAAGACCGTAGGGTGCAAGTGGATCTTCAAGAAGAAGACCGACGTGGATGGGAACGTACACACATACAAAGCGCGATTGGTTGTGAAGGGCTTTACTCAAACTCCCGGAGTTGACTATGATGAGACCTTCTCGCCAGTTGCGAAGATTAAATCTATTAGAGTGATGCTAGCAATTGCCGCATTTCATGATTATGAGATTTGGCAAATGGATGTCAAGACCGCTTTCCTTAACGGAAAGTTGGCTGAGGATGTTTACATGGCTCAGCCAGAGGGGTTTGTGGATCCGAAGCATCCGAATAGAGTGTGTAAGCTTGAGAAGTCCATTTATGGACTTAAGCAAGCGTCTCGCAGATGGAATCTTTGCTTCGATGAGAAAGTCAAAGAGTTTGGATTTGTACGAAGCGAAGACGAATCTTGTGTATATGTCAAAGCCAGTGGGAGTGTAGTAAGCTTCCTCGTTCTATATGTCGATGACATATTACTCATAGGAAACGACATCCCGACTCTGCAGGAGGTTAAGTCCTGGCTCGGGAAGTGCTTCGCTATGAAGGACCTCGGAGAGGCTTCTTACATTTTGGGAATAAGGATAGTAAGAGAAAGAAGTAAGAGATTAATTGGACTTAGTCAGAATACTTACTTAGAGAAGGTACTAAAACGTTTTAGTATGGAAAACTCAAAGAAGGGAGAACTACCGATACAAGGAAATGCCAAGTTGAGTAAGACTCAAAGTCCGAGTACCGAAGCCGAAATAGCAGAAATGAGCCGAGTACCATACGCTTCCGCAGTTGGCTCAATCATGTACGCTATGACTTGTACTCGCCCTGATGTAGCCTTCGCTTTGAGCATGGTTAGCAGATATCAAGGGAATCCTGGCAAAGCACATTGGATTGCGGTGAAGAACATCCTTAAGTACCTTCGGAGAACGAAAGAATGGTTCTTAGTCCTTGGAGGGAGTGATGACTTGAAGGTGCGAGGGTATAGTGACGCCAGCTTTCAAACCGACAGGGACAACTATCGTTCGCAGTCGGGCTGGGTCTTTACCCTAAATGGAGGAGCAGTGACATGGAAAAGTTCCAAGCAGGAAACCATAGCTGATTCAACGTGCGAATCAGAGTACATCGCAGCGAGCGAAGCGTCGAAGGAGGCAATATGGCTGAAGAACTTCATCGGTGATCTTGGAGTTGTGCCGGCCATAAAGGAGCCCATGGAGATTTTCTGTGATAACGAAGGTGCGGTTGCCTTGACCAAGGAACCGAGGGATCATGGTAGATCTCGACATATCGACAGAAAATATCACTTCATTAGACATCGTGTACAAGAAGGACAACTCGTAGTGAAGAGGATATCATCAGAAGATAACCCAGCAGATCCGCTTACGAAGGGACTGAGTAGGGTTAAGCACTTACAGCATGCTAGGAGTATTGGGCTGAAGGATGATATTAGAATAGATTAGATAGTATTAGAAACGTATAATAGATAAATGTAATTAACATTTGATGATTAAATAAAGAAGTTTTATTTATGAGTAAAGTTACTATCACATGTTAGTTGTTTAACTATTGTTTCACTTTGCATGTTTTGACTTCCAGAATAATTGAGTTTATTAGGAATAATCGAATTATTCAAATGGTCCACAATCGTTCATATGTTGGGAGTAGATATGAATGAAGATTGTCGTGAATTGGTGTGTAGAGTGTCTAAATGGTGTTAGACATAGCAAGAGTTGCTGCAACGTTCATGAGTGCTTACGAACTAGTTTTGAGCATTGGAATAAACCCGCGCTTGCTGGAATCACCTTATGGAATACGATATAAAAGGTGATCGCAAGACGATAATATCATATGGTCTTAAAACCTAGATATATGGTTTATTATTTGTTAATTGATTGTGCATTGATAATGCGAAAACGCATCAGTAACTTGATGTTATAAAACGCATTGTTGTGTATAGTTGGTTAATGAATAAGTAAATGCATATAAGTCGAAGTTTATCTGTAAATTTTATCCTAAGAGGGTAGAAGAGATATCTTGGCCACTCGATGATTTGATTTGACTTATGTGCCGGGCCCGGTCAGAACTGAATTGATGTGTTCGATTAAGTTCTATGTCAAATAAATCGAAGATCGACAAATCTAAATGCTAGACTAACCATTCCATAGGATTGTCAGCATGATATCTAACAGAGGACTGTACGATCCCTTATCTAAAGGACAAGATTGATTAGATCAGAGTTGACAGCGTCTTTGAGAGCTACGATTGCAAACCGTATTATACTTGTATAGTTACTAGACTTATCCAAGTGGGAGACTGTTGGAATAGTGTCTAAGGCTGTAACTATATTCGGTTGTGCATGGTCCTTTTGGGTTGCCTTCACCATAGCAACTTGAAGGATGATTTGTTAAGAGAGAGTAAATATTATAAGGAATAATATTTAGCTATTTGATTAATATAAGTCATAAATTAATTGGTATTAATTTGGTGACTTAAAGAGATTAATTAAATAAGAGGGTATAAACTGTCAATTGTTTGATAGTTAGACTTTGGACTATAAATCCATTAGGGTTGACTTTGGACGGTTTCTAAGAGCTTTAGGATAGCTCAAAATAGTCCATAAGGATATCTATGGAATGGATTTGGATAGCCTTAAGTGAAGATTATCCAATTAGGGTTTAGGGTGAAACCCTTAAGGAGTCTACAAGTATAAATAGGCCCTTGGGATGTGGAATTCGTGGACAACCTTTCAGAACCTAAAGCAAGGAACCTCTGGTCGAATTCCATCCCCTCTCCTCTCTCCTAAATCATCTTGCTTGCTATTGGTGTTTGTAAGCCATTAGAGGAGTGACAATTGTGACTCTAGAAGCTCCAAGACAACAAGATCAACAAGGAACTCAAAGGTATGATTCTAGATCTGTATTAATGTTGTTGTTTAACCTAATTAGCCATTGGAAGTCTTGGATTCAAAAGCATGTTTATTAGAAAGCCTAGATCCAAGCAATAGGGTTTTGCATGCGCACATAGGAAAGTTCTTATGGCTAAAACCCAACAATTATAACCTGAGGGATGTATTTGAAGCTACTAGAAAAATGGGATGTAACAACTCTCCCCCACTTAAATTCGATTTCGTCCTCGAAATCATTCCTTACCATTCCCGGCAACCCGACATCCGGAGGGCACCCCCATAACCATGACATGCGATGACTATCGAAGGAGACTGAACCCAATGGGGATATTTTCGCTTCAGAGAAGACGAATCCACAAACCCAAGCAACACACAACCTTACTTTACCTAAAAACTCACAATCTGGAAGCCTGAATTCGGTCTGCCTCCCTGAAATACTGTCCCGCCCACCACCACGTCCATGAAATACCGTCCCGCAAGCAATTAACACCAACAAACATACCTACCACTATCGGCCAACTGGTACAACACTCAAATCTTACCCATGCCACCCTACAAGTTGGAATACCAATATTCCAAGTCAATTCAACCATCGAGTTGAAATTATTAGGGTTTGTTAGCCTACCGCCTCAACCTTACCGCTCCTCTTGAGCCTCCGTGCCTACGAATTTCAGTCAGCCTGCACCGGGTATCTTGGCCTACTGCATAGAGCAGGACCGCCTCAACCCTATCCAAATATAATGTGTTGCCATAGACGCTCAGGAGAAAGATCTAACCCATTTCCCAGAACCTGAATCACATGACATTCTAATCCCAAGCCTTCCTAAGGCTGATGAGATCACCAAGACCCTCTGTACTCCATCCAATCTCCAATAGCAACTTCTGATCCAACCAAAACTACACCGGAGTCTCCAGCCTATTTTCGTTAGCATGCTCAAAAGTTGGGGACAGACCTACTGATTTCTATAGCGTAATATCATACTCAATACCTGAACTAGGGATGAGATTTAGAACCGGAAAACCGGAACCGGAACCGGAACTGTTAGAACCGGAATATATAAAATCGATTCCGGTTCCGGGTTCAAAAATTGGCTTTATCCGAGTTTGAGTCCATAGGGTCCGGGTAAACCGGATCTAAAAACCGGAACCACTTTTAAGGTCGGAACCGGTTTTTTTGTGAAACGTTTAAAAGATGAATATCTCATTCGTTTCAACTCCGATTGACATACGGTTTTTTCCAACATGTAGTTTAGAGTTTGTACATGATTTTAGACTATAAATTTTCCATTTTTAGTTTTATATTCATTGACTTACAGTCTCCCAAAGTCGATATATCAAAGCTAGAAGTTTTTAATTTTTCAATTTTTTTGTATTCGGTGAAAGTTTTAAAACATGCATATCTAATTCGTTTGAAATCGGATTGACATGTGGTTTTTTCAAACTTGTAGTTTACAGTTTATACATGATTTTAGACTATAATTTTGTCATTTTTGGTTTAACATTCAATGATTTACTGTCCTCGGAAGTTGGGATATCAAAACTGGAAATTTTCAACTTTTCAGCTATTTGTTTTTGTACTTTGTATTAAGTGAAAATGTTAACACGTGCATATCACATTCGTTTAAAGTCGGATTGACATGAGATTTTTTCTAGAGTGTATTTTAGAGTTTGTACATGATTTTTTACTATAATTTTGATAATTTTGGTTTCATATTCAATGAGTTACAATCCCGGAAAGTCGGGATATCAATATGAAAATTTTCAAAGTTCAACCCACTAAGTAGTAAGTAATTACCAGAAAATTCTGGTTTTTCCGGTTCTAAACCCACTTTATCCGGTTCCAACCTACCCACTTTGATGTTTCTGGATTTTCCGGTTCTAGACCCACTTTACTCAGAACCAGTTCCTATATATCGGTCCAGTTTCCGGTTCTACAAAATCCCATTAACCGGTTCCGGGTTTTCTGGGTCCGGGTCTATCCGGTCCGGGTTTGGACCCACTTTCATCCCTAACCCGAACATAGATCTACAAACACATACAGAGTCTTCATCATAACTAGGCCACCTTACCAGGCCTTCAGCCTATCTGGACCACTCTCAGAACCTTCAGCATGTCTAGACCACCTTTCTAGGCCTTCAGTCTGTCTGGACCGTTCTCCGAGCCTTCGACCTGACTGGTACAACCCATCGGCCTTCAGTTTATCCGGACCACTCAAAACTGTTGTGCATCACCTTGGATCATTCCTCCTGGACATCTCTCCCATGCAGACTATTCTCACCCACTTGGGGTTTTGAACTCGTGTTCCATTTCGTGGACTCTTACCCCAGTCCTTATATCGATCGTCCACCCTCTCGGAAAACCATGGTCTATTCCCTGACCCACGTGTCCACCACATATGCTAAATAGTCTGCACACTCGTGTTGGATGCACAGCCGAACCCTGGCAGCTAACGGAACCCTCAATAGCTGATGCTCCATCTGAGAATCTCCAATTCCCTCCCACTTGGGACACTCACTACTACCTATTGGTGGCGAAACCAAACACAACTTAACCGTCCCTACAAGGTATCATCACCCTTATCTATGGAACAATTAACCCTAGAGTGAACAATCTTCGCAGAACAACCCTCCCGGCATAGATCAACTGATCTTCAAAAGAAACCGAAACCCAACTGAACACTTTGGCATCTTCGATTCACCGCCACTAGACCTGGAATGGTAATCCTACATTCTAACTCCCCATTCTCCAACACCCTTGGATATTAACCATCTACAACCCCTCGATACAAAACTCCCCTGACCCTCCTATGTTATAATGAATCATGCAAAAATAGGAGGAAAATTTTCACAATATAATCATAGTAGTAATATAAGATATGGAAACATACCCGCAACCGCACCTGGTGCTGTCCTAACCTCCTCTGTCGTAAGCTGGAAGGCACATCCCTAAGCCCTAAGAGGCTCTGCTCTACCCTAATATTCGACAGTAGTCCTCAATGTAACAAGTTGTGGATAGTTGGCATTCATGTGACCAACCTGATGACAGTGATAACAAATCCTCATGTCCTGATCCGGGGACAACTGGCGATAATCCCTCGCATAGTGTCCCTCCTATCCACTCTTGCGGCACACACCACCAGACTTACAAACTCTGGTATGACCCTTCACACACTTTTCACAAGTGCGGCCGCTCTGACCTCCAACCCTAGAATCAACGTTCTTGGAGCGCTTCGACGCCGGCTCAGACTGCACCGGGGCTTGCCTCTACTCTCGCAACTGTAACTCAATCTCCAGCTCCCGCTGCCTAACGGCCTCCTACAAATCCAAGAATGTATCACATCGCTGAGTAGCAACGAACTGTCTAATGTCAGTCTTAAGCATACTTAGAGCATGGGATAAAGATTGGGAGTTGTGAAATGAGTATGATTGGAAATGTGTTCATTTGATCTATTTCACAAAGTAAGGACCATAGGTAAACATTGTGTGCATGCTAAGAGCATGGGACAAGTATAATTATAGTTCAAGTAAGAAGTTGATTACCCGAAACGACAAATAATGAGTAATCAATATGGTGATAAATAAAAGGTGTTTTATTTATACTCAAAGGTTTGAGGCCATATGGGATTAGTATTATCCTTGTGTTTCACCTTGCATGTTTTGACTTCCTGAATAATTTAATTGGTTAAGAACACTCAAATTATTTGAACGAGCCACAGTCGTTCATATGTTGGAAGTAGGTATAAATGAAGACTGTCGTGAATTGGTGTGTGGATTGTCTAAAGAGCATTAGACATAAGCAAATGTTTGCTGCAATGTTCATGAGTGCTTATGAATATGATTTGAGCATTAGATTAAACCCACGCTCACTTGGATCACTTCATGGATTTTATCACGAGTGATTGGTGAGGCGATAACATCTTATATTCTTGAAACCGAGATGTGTGAGTTGTATGTTGCGAGTCGGTTGCACATTGATAATATGTAAACGCACCAGTAACTTGGTGTTATAAAACATATTGTTGTGTGTGATCTGGTGAGTGAGTGCAAGCGAGCATTGAGTCAAAGTTTATCCGTTCCTTTTATCCAAAGTAGGATAAAAGCGATATATGTGGACCCCTCAATGATTTAGTGATGGAACCTAAGCGCTTGGCCAAGCTGGGACTAAATTGATGTGTTCAATTGTAGTCTGTTGTCAGTCGTCATAAATCTGAATTCGGGAAACAACACATAGACAGAGAGAATGATTTAGATCCATGTCTCAGTCTATACGATATCTAGAATGGAGGAATATATGATCCCTTATCTAAAGGACATGCGTTTCTGATACGATCAGAGTTGACAGCGGCTTTAGAAAGCTACGATTACAGATCAGGATCTGAAGTCATACGCAGAATAGTTATTAGACTTATCCAAGTGGGAGACTGTTGGATTAGTTTCTAAGTCCATAACTATTTTGGTATGTACTTGGCCCGATGGTGCATGGCCCTTTTGGGTTGCCTTCACCAAAGCAACTTGATAGGATGAATTATGGAGAGAAAGGATTAAATATGATTTATTAATATATTATGAGAATAATATATTAAAAGAGAAATCATATTGTTTAATTAATATTAGTCAAGAATTAATAAGAATTAAGTTTGTGGCTAAAAGAGATTAATTAAACTTAAGGGACTAGAATTGTAATTATAAGATAATTGCAATTGGGCTATGGATTACCTTATAATATAAGGTTGGACGAATTCTATGTGAAAACCCATTAGAAATCGTCCAAGGCTAATTAAAGAAGGGTCCATGGGTTGCTTAGGGCCTAAGCATCCAAATTAGGGTTTCCTTGTTAGATAACCCTAATAGCCTCACTATTTAAAGAACCCTTAAGCCCCAAAAACGTGGTGAACTTGTTCTCTAGGGTTTCCACACATTTTGGGCAGCCTCCTCTCTCCTTATTCTTCATCCTTTTGCTCTTGGTGTTTGTGAGCCATTAGAGGAGTGACATTTGTGACTCTAAGCTTTCTAAAGTCATTACAAGGAGGATTTGAGATTGTTATTGCTACATAACAATCAAGGTATGATCTAAACCCTAATTCATATGTTATATTGATTATCATATACTAGATCGAGGGTTTATAGTCTTGGATGAATTGCATGTACAATAAAGAAACCTAGATCCAAGCATTAGGGTTTGTATGAGCACATAGGGTGTTCTTATTGCTTAAACCCTTCAGTGGTATCAGAGCCTAGATTGGTTTCTATTGTATTGATGCATATTTGATTGATATCAACACTCAAAATCAAATTTTTTTTGCTTCTGAGTGTTTGACTCGCCGAGTCACTTGGTGAACTCGCCGAGTCAACTATACTCGACGAGTCCAGGTCCAGACTCGACGATTCAAAACGTCTGACAGCTCATATTCGCGATTTTCTTCCTGTTTTGGCTTTGGATAATTACCATCAACATGTTTTTGTTATAAAATCCAAATTTTATCAATATTTGGTAATTATCCTTACCTAAATAGAAGATAATTGTCAAAATTTAGATAATCATTTGTTTTATTAGATAAAGTTTGATTATTTGTAATTTAGATTTGAATTATCTTGTGAAAAAGTTTTAATTTTTCCCTTTTAGGTTTTATAGTTTAAATTTGAACTCAAAAGTTTTGTTTTGAAATTTAAATAGTTGAAACCCTAATATTTTGAAATGTTTCAAAACTTGCCCTCAAGTTTTGGAATTTAAAAGTTGATTAAAAGTTTAATTTAGGAATGTTAGATTCTAAAACCCTAGTATTGTTTTGAAAAAGTTCAAATCACACCCTTATGGTTTTATTAATTAATTAAGGTGTATAATTAAAAGAGGTTTAATAAATCCATAAAAGTTTTGGTTTACAAGTTAATTGAATTAAAAGTATAATTAGACCACCTAGTATTTTAAAAGTGTAAAATACACATCATACTATATGTAACATTAAAAGTCTAATATTATATATATGTATGAGTAAAAGTCAATCTTACCATTAGTAGGCCTCATTCACGAAGCTGGTCTATAAAGGATGTTTAAGGAAATTGCCTATAAAATGGCAATTGAATGGGTATCCACTCTTACCCACCACACTCTTGACTAGTGGAGGGTCGTTAGCCGAACGGGTAGGATAGGACAGAACTTTCCATTATAAGTATAATGAAGTACAAAAGTAGCTAAATGTTTCACTAATTCCTAATCTTAGTTACTTTAGGCAAAAGTGAATTGATGCAATTCAATGAAATTACACTTTGTGCCCTTGCGATGACGTTAGTGGAGCGTGTGTGGTTTACCGGCACACTAAATGGTTCTAAGCAAAGGTAGCAAAGGGTGACTCAATGTTTGTCACAGTTCGGTGGAGCGTGTGTGGTTAACCGGCACATCGAATAGGTGACTGTAACATGTGGGGGAACCATGTAAGTTGCATGGTTATTCACACCCGCTTTGTGATCCTCGGTATCCCAGTCACAAACTAGAGGGGGCATTTTGAGATTTAAACATGCCATTGAAAAGTTCAATGAATCTTAAAGGATCTATGAGTTTTCATAGATTTAAAACTTAAATTTCTTTTTCGTTTTTCATTGTGGAAATTGGTAAATCGTCATTTACCTACCTTCAAATATTCTGCAACTAAATTACGACATCCCTTTTCTAGGTTGTAGCGTATTGTGTTGGGTCCTAGCCTTGATATCTCATTTGGGTGATTTATTAAGGACTCAATCAATCAACTAACTTGGATTTAGTTTCTCCCATTTTGTAGATGTCAAAGTACGACAACTATGGTATTCCCAAATCCTGTGGAACAAGCTTTCCACATGAAGATGATATTCCACAATTCGATCGAGGAACAAGAGATCATGCTTCACTTCCTCCACCTCCTCCAATTATTCTCCCCTAACCCACAAGTTCGAAGGCTTAAAAAGTTCAACCTCACTCAAGCCCTTTTGGCAAGTAAACATGGGAAACCTGTGTGTGTACACGTCTTAGAGATGAAGTCACACATTGAAAGGTTAAGGATGTTGGGTGTCGAGATTCCAGATAAGTTGGTTGTTGACTGGGTTCTTTAGTCGCTTCCTGAATCATATAGTGAGTTCGGAAGAGAGGACTATATGATGGATCATAACGTAACCCTCATTGATTTGACCTATTTGCTTATAGCTGCTGAATCAGAAATGATTTGGCAAGCTGGTCAAGCAAATTTTTCTGGTAAATCAAACTCCCAAACTTCAATGGATATTGAAAATGGTGACATTGGAGATCCAGAAAAGGTAGATTCTGAGATAGTTCCATGTGCCATTCCAAAGGAATCCATTTGCTTTTATTGCCAAGAGAAGGGGCATTGGAGACGAATTTGTCCTATTTACCTAAGAGATCTAAGATATGGGAGAGTCAAAACGTATGGCTCTAATTTAGGTAAAATTCATTAGCTAACTCTTTTAAGTTCCTATTCTAGATAATTAATACATAATGTGATAAGAATACATTTGATGTTTTGTAGAATCCAAGAAAAGAGAGGAAACTTAAGGGAAGAAGTGAGCGGAATCTAATCGTGAACAAATGGATTTCGATCGTATTACTTGAAGATTAGATTCTTGAGCTACTACTTAGAGTTAGAATAAGAGTGCTAAGAAATATGTATTAGCATAGTTTTTCAATGAATTGCATTGTAAGGACAAATTTTTCCGCAATAAAATAAAATTTTGATTTTATATTATTTATCCTTGCGATGGCGTGTATGAAAAATTGATGTTTTGAATGTTTCTATTATTAGCAATAATGGATTTGATTCTTAATTATGTCGAAATTTCAAGAATTTACTAAATAGGGAGAGTTTCTCATCGCCCAAGTTTCAATTGGACAGAAACTTGGAATCATGCAACTTGGTTGCATGATGAATGAGAAATTTCATATTTGGAAATTAGACTAATTCGTTGACAAAGTGTCAAGTGAAGGACTAGGAGATCGAGTACACAGAGTTGTGTGTTGATCAAGTCCACCATAAGAGTAACAAAGATATTCGTCATGATTTACCAAAGTTTAGTAAATATGATTATACTTATAAGATTAAGTGTAATTCTGAATTGATTGAAAGAGTTTAAATCAATAGCAGAACGAATAAGAAGAATCAAGTAGGTAGAAAGATAAAAGTTTCTCTATCCTAAGAAGAAGGGTGAGTATCTTTTATTATGTTTTATGATAAGTCTTAATGATTAAGAACCATATCTCAATTGATCATCTAAGTAAATCTTAGTACAATTGTATGTCTGAGAAGAGGAATCAAGAATCGAAGAAATGGTTAAATCACAAAGTCAATCATACTTCGTTCCAATAACAAGTCTTAGAGTTAAGATTGTGACATTGAGTGACAAGTCTTAAGAAGGATTATAACATTCACCAAATGTGGAAAGTTGTGATGTCTTGGATAAGACAAAGACCAACTAGGACCAATTTTGTGAAGTGTTTTGTCTTGATAAAAGGCTACACTAACTCTTGAATATTTGTTTGTCGAGAAATGTTTATTAACAAGAGAATCTTATATGTCAAGGAGTCAGTGGAAGTCTTAATGATCTTGAAAGGTTTCAAGAACAAATCAAGAATAAACCTTATCGATCATCACTAGCACACGACTTGAGGTTTACAACCTATCGTGTTGACATTATCTTGTTTCTGTGTCATTCCAATTGAGTTAATTATGCATGTGAGCCCTATGAGTTCTTATTTGAATGCATAAAAGGTAAGGACCTTAATCAATGAAAAGTACATTGATGGGAAAGGGTGAGCTGCTTAAGTACTTGGAAGACATGGTGGGCAAGAAATCAAGATTGAGAAAGTTCGGTCCATATGAGTTTGAATTTGTCGTAAACTTTGTTTTTGACAAATTCACATGGATAGGAACACATACACCATTAAAATCTAAGTATCATAATATTCCCTCCTTCATGAAAATGATTGTGAGGAAATGCTTTCACTAAGAAAGATTTTAAGAAGATAGTGATTGTGAAATTGTATTCTCGAATTCGATTATGGTTACAGTATCCCTTTCCATGATTCGAATTGTGAGATTTGGCAATTAGTCTTAATTATTTAGACACACATATGAGCTATCTAAAAGAAAAGTGTATAAGTTCAAGAAGCCTTGATAAAGGATTATCATAGCATTAGGTACTAGAAACATGAACTTAAGAAACTCAATAAGTATTGTTTTCTAGAAGTTAAGTTGGTTTTTGAATACATGTCAAAGCTAATGGGAGCATAAGTGTTATGTTTATAATAATCATCATGATAGTGGGAGCATAAATGTTATGATTGTATGATTATTAAGGCAAGTATTTTAAGTTAGCAATATTAATTATAGAAAACAAGAGTCATACTTTGCAAAGTAGTAAGGATGTAAAGTTGTTTTTCTATAATTAAGGGAGAGAATATTATGATTCATTTCAAATATAAAGTCTTAGGTTGTGGAATGTTAATATTTTTTTTGGTCAAAGATACATATATGTGTTCTTAAATTTCGATTATGATTACGACATTCCTCTTCATAGTTCGAATTATGAGAACGTAGCACATAAAATATTATGGCAGAAGATTGATAAAGTATTAAATCTTCATGTAAGACATTATGCATCATGTCCCATACTCTAAAGGTATAGGATCGATTGCAAATGCTATAATATTTGACCATTCTAAATTTTTTCAAATGTATAGCACATTAAGAGGAAAAAGGACAAGAATCGGTTTTGACTAAGATAATTAAACAACTATCAAAGGACAATCCAAAGTTCGCCGAGGATTGGTCGCTTGTGAGTAGTTGGAAGCATGATATTGGATGGACCATATTGACATTATTATGAATAGATAAGATTCTATTGAGAATGAGTTGTCATATGGTAAGTATGGAAAGGTTTCCATATTGGGAGTTGGATATTGAGAATTTATGTCTAGAATAGAAACTTTTATGCAAAAGGATGTTCAAAGAAATAGAGACATCACATCTATGGAATTGTCTTGTAACAATTTCCGATAGAGAGCTTTGTAATTCATTGGCAATAGTCATTGTGACCTTAGTGCAGTGACATTACAAAAGGATCATTGCATAAAATGTTAGAATCTAGCATATTCTATAAGTGGCAAGAATTTGATATTCTTACACTTGTGATAAGGATTGGGAGTTGTGAAATGAGTATGATTGGAAATGTGTTCATTTGATCTATTTCACAAAGTAAGGACCATAGGTAAACATTGTGTGCATGCTAAGAGCATGGGACAAGTATAGTTATAGTTCAAGTAAGAAGTTGATTACCCGAAACGACAAATAATAAGTAATCAATATGGTGATAAATAAAAGGTGTTTTATTTATACTCAAAGGTTTGAGGCCATATGGGATTAGTATTATCCTTGTGTTTCACCTTGCATGTTTTGACTTCCTGAATAATTTAATTGGTTAAGAACACTCAAATTATTTGAACGGGCCACAGTCATTCATATGTTGGAAGTAGGTATGAATGAAGACTGTCGTGAATTGGTGTGTGGATTGTCTAAAGAGCATTAGACATAAGCAAATGTTTGCTGCAAGTTCATGAGTGCTTATAAATATGATTTGAGCATTAGATTAAACCCACGCTCACTTGGATCACTTCATGGATTTTATCACGAGTGATTGGTGAGGCGATAACATCTTATATTCTTGAAACCGAGATGTGTGAGTTGTATGTTGCAAGTCGGTTGCACATTAATAATATGTAAACGCACTGGTAACTTGGTGTTATAAAACATATTGTTGTGTGTGATTTGGTGAGTGAGTGCAAGCGAGCATTGAGTCAAAGTTTATCCGTTCCTTTTATCCAAAGTAGGATAAAAGCGATATTTGTGGGCCCCTCAATGATTTAGTGATGGCACCTAAGTGCTTGGCCAAGCCGGGACTAAATTGATGTGTTCAATTGTAGTCTGTTGTCAGTCGTCATAAATCTGAATTCGGGAAACAACACATAGACAGAGAGAATGATTTAGATCCACATCTCAGTCTATACGATATCTAGAATGGAGGAATATATGATCCCTTATCTAAAGGACAGGCGTTTCTGATAAGATCAAAGTTGACGGCGGCTTTAGAAAGCTACGATTACAGATCAGGATCTGAAGTCATATGCAGAATAGTTATTAGACTTATCCAAGTGGGAGACTGCTGGATTAGTGTCTAAGTCCATAACTATTTTGGTATGTACTTGACCCGATGGTGCATGGTCCTTTTGGGTTGCCTTCACCAAAGCAACCTGATAGGATAAATTATGGAGAGAAAGGATTAAATATGATTTATTAATATATTATGAGAATAATATATTAAAGTAGAAATCATATTGTTTAATTAATATTAGTCAAGAATTAATAAGAATTAAGTTTGTGGCTAAAAGAGATTAATTAAACTTAAGGGACTAGAATTGTAATTATAAGAATATTGCAATTGGGCTATGGATTACCTTATAATATAAGGTTGGATGAATTCTATGGGAAAACCCATTAGAAATCGTCCTAGAGTTATTAAAGAAGGGTCCATGGGTTGCTTAGGGCCTAAGCATCCAAATTAGGGTTTCCTTGTTAGATAACCCTAATAGCCTCACTATTTAAAGAACCCTTAAGCCCCAAAAACGTGGTGAACTTGTTCTCTAGGGTTTCCATACATTTTGGGTAGCCTCCTCTCTCCTTATTCTTCATCCTCTTGCTCTTGGTGTTTGTGAGCCATTAGAGGAGTGACATTTGTGACTCTAAGCTTTCTAAAGTCATTACAAGGAGGATTTGAGATTGTTATTGTTACATAACAATCAAGGTATGATCTAAACCCTAATTCATATGTTATATTGGTTATCATATACTAGATCCAGGGTTTATAGTCTTGGATGAATTGCATGTACAATAGAGAAACCTAGATCCAAGCATTAGGGTTTGTATGAGCACATAGGATGTTCTTATGGCTTAAACCCTTCAGTGGTATCAGAGCCTAGATTGGTTTCTATTGTATTGATGCATATTTGATCAATATCAGCACTGAAAATCGAATTTTTTTTGCTTCTGAGTGTTTGACTCGCCGAGTCACTTGGTGAACTCGCCGAGTCAGTTGTACTTGACGAGTCAAAACGTCTGACAACTCATATTCGTGATTTTCTTCTTGTTTTGGCTTTGGATAATTACCATAAACATGTTTTTGTTATAAAACCCCAACCATACCCTAGGGGTTGTGACTTCCTTGTTTCACGTATGGGTCCTGTGCTTTCAATAGTATGGGCCCATACTACCTTCCACACCTACCCATATTTGTCTCAAGTATCATCACAACACCCTAACAAAATACATAAGCATGGCGAGTGCTCAATACTCACTCCTGAGGAATGCTAAATATCTCCTGACTGGCCTCCCGGCCTCGCACAACCCACTCATGAAACTTCCACCAACCCTGCAGCACTAGTGTATGCTAGCCATACATAACACTGGACCATATAGACTTTCGAATATATGATCCTACCCTAAGCCCTAATCAATAAGAACAAAACATAAGGCCAAATCAAACATTCTCGGGCTATAAGATCTTAATTATGTACATCCGTGATACATACACAAGCAACTACAATAATGATGTTAATCTTAGGCAATTCTATCATGTAATTCCTAAAGATCCCTAGCCTAGTACTAGCATGCTGTTCTAACATATCACATAATCAAATACTTGTATGGTATTTTAGGGTCTACTTACTGGCTCTGGATGATCATACACTCTGCATCCTCCTTTACTTATTTTTAAAATCTTTCCCCGATTTGAGACTGGATTCACACGAAGGTTCTTCCAATTCACTCAAACCAAGGCTTTGATACCAACTTGTAACACCCATAAAAATCATGCCAAAATTTAAACTTTTCCAAAACACTTAAAACCCGAAAGCTTAGTGAATTACCCCCAAAATACCAACCTCATATAACCATAATCATACCATATCAACAAATACAGAATAACCATGCATCTCGAGTCTACAGTGTGACTGGTACGCCCGCACCAAGCCTTCAGTCCACCTGGTCCACTCTCTGAGTCTACAGTATGAATGGACCGCCCGTATTGGGCCTTCAGTCTAACTGGCCCACTCTTCGAGCCTCGACACGTCTGGACCGCCCTCTCGGGGCCTTCAGCCTATCCGGACTGCTCGCTGGGCCTTCGGCCTAACTATTTGCCCTCCTGGGCCTGCAGTCTATCTGGTCCGCCCTGGGTATGTTGGCCTACTGCATGAAGCAGGACTTGCCTCAACCCAACCCCCATACCAATCAAACAATCATGTGCACATGAATATTATACGCTAGCATGTATATAACCAAATAACCATACCGATCTAGCACATCACTAACATAGCAACCATCCTACATCTAGGATACCGACCTAACCGGTCACTAACATAACATCATCCTATATACCAGGATACCGACCTTAACCAGGTCACTAATATAATACCATCCTAATTACCAGGATGCAGATCTAGCAGATCAATATATATATCAAGCAAATACCCGGACACAACTCCGATAAAAGGCCGACCTTGGTGCCTTAGACCCTGTTGATATAATGAGGATAACTCACCTCGCAATGTCGGTCTAAACTGAAGTACCAACTCCTGAAGTGTTGTCACACCAAAAATCCTTAACTATCCAAAATAACAATGTTGAGTCAACATATGGGCTATTAATCATGACTAAGGGTCCATACAATCAATTTTGTCTTTTCTCTAACTTGGGCCAATGCCCAAAACCAAATCCATGATCCAAAAGTCCATGTATACAAAACCTATTATTGGCCCAAATTATCAAATTGGGCCCAAATCCGTAACTAGGCCTAAATCCAAGATCCATTATCAAAACTTGGTCCAAATCCAATTAGTCAGAGAGTCCACCAAAGCCCAAGCCCAGCTAGTCCAAACACAACCCATAACCTGAAGCCTAAAAGACAAAAGCCCAACAGAGGAAGTATGCAGGGCGTACTCTCCTGATGTTGACCACCATCAAAGTGGTTGACCCAGTACACTGGGTGTACTGGATTTACGCGGGGCATACACGCGACTGAACCAAAACTCTACTAAGTGCTTAATGGCTTAAGCACTTAAGCCCATATTTCAGATCCATCGACCAAAAGTGTTTGGGAACCATAAAGGCTCGAACTTTATCACTTGGGACGTCGAAAAAGCTCTTAATCTAAGTTCTTAATCCATTAAGACCTTTCTACTACATGCATGGGACATCTAAAGCCATTGGAACCTCATTCTTACTACTTAAGACCTCTACGAGAGTCTGAAAGGACAACTTATCTTGTCCAAAATGCAACATACACCAAAATGGGTTTTTGGGACAAGAAATGGTTCCATAAAGCTACAATGGCTAGATCTAGAACAAATAGGCACAAAGGTAACAACTTTATACCTTCTGGAGCTCCCAAAGTAGATGATGAACCAAGATCTACAAGCCAATCTTCCCTCCTTGAATCCTTGATGCACAAGCTTCTTTTTAAAGGCACAAGAACACACTTATAAGCTCAAGAATGGTCACTAGGAAGCTAGGGTTTTCTCAAGATGGCTAAGGGAGGTGTGGAGGCTGAAAGAGATGAGAGGGAAGGGTCCATAAGGTGCTTAAATACTCCACAAACCCTAAATCTTAGGGTTTCATCCTGGCATACGTACGCCCGACGTACACATGCGTACGGTCAGTGTACTAGGGCGCGCCCTAGTACGCTTAGCATACCACATGTACGCCCAACGTACTACTTAAACTCCCAAACTTACCAATTTGCCACTAGGGCCTCCTTTTGCCACTCCCTTCTATATCAAGGGCCAAAATGCCCTAATTAAAACATGAGGGGTGAATTTGAAGCTACTGGAAAAATGGGATGTTACAAGTGTAAGGTACCGTTTGTTTTTCTAAAAAACCACTTCTATTGTCGCGCCGCGCAGCACACGTGCAACACTTGGCTATTCGTAGCTGTTTGTTTTTCAGATGACTTTTAACTTAAAAACTGTTGTGTGTGTGCTGCGTGGCGCAACACTAGACCATCTGTTTCAAACCTCTTCGCACATTACTTTAACTTATTGCAGCAGTTTGCAGACGTTAAAAAGCAAACAGACTTTTTATTACATGCTACAGCCGTTTGGTTCACTTCTCTGCTACAGAGGGTTGCAGAGATGGTCCGCAGACTTCAGACATTTTCGCTTCGAGAAAAACAAACACCACCTAAGTATTTATGCACCATGTATAACTTTTATTTTCAGTTATAACCCCTATACTTTTATGAATTATTCAAAAACAACCCAAGTTACAAAAATAGTTTCTAAGCTCTTAAAAATGATACCACAACTTTATTTTACAGTAATAACCCTTACATTTTTATGGATTATTTAAAAACCGTCCAACTCATAAAAATAGTTCCTCAACTCTTTTCAAATTTACTTATAATGCACATTGTACCGTTTTTTTAAAGCTATGACCCATACATTCTTATGGATTATTCTAAATATATTTAACTTAGGAAAATAGTCCTTAAACCCTACTCAACTCTTGATAAATCACTAACCGTTGCCTCTTTTAATATTTCACTATTTTTTTAAGTTGTGATACGATGTACTAATTTCATAAATTTATATGTAATAAGCAAGAAAAACGCACATAATAACCCACATCAAAGTGTAGACTCAAATACTAATATACTAGTTGAGAAATCCGTATATTATACGGGTTAATTAAAACATAATATTAAATAGAAGCGATTAAATGAAGAGTATTTTTGAATTTGAAATGTGGAATAAGTAAAAATTATGAAAAAAAAACATGCAAAAAATAAATTAATTAAAATTATGTATTTAATTGTTAGACCCGTGTACTAAACGATTTATTATTATAAAATGATAAATACAAATGTTTAAAGTGTAAATTTATTTGAAATTGAAATTTGAAATTTGAAATTAATAGTTATTATAGTAGGTTTAATTTATGGAAACTAAATTAATTAATGATATAGTAGAAATGAATAATGAAGTAATTGATAAGTGGAAAATAAATATATTTCAAAATTATGACAAAATGACGTGTGACCAAATAAATAAAGGAATGACAAGTGAGAATAAGATTGAGTAGAAGATCTAAACTCTAAGGATACATCTTCAACTTGTACAAAAGGAAAAAACTGTCGTTGGAGCCTTTGCCTCGTGTGGGCACAACCAAAACTCCCACCGTTCAATTTGAAAGAGCTACATTCAGATTCATTACATTATGAAATCGTACTTTTTTTTTTTTAAGATGGTAATATACACAAACGTTATAATTCTTTTGATAAAATTGATTCATGACCTCCTGCTTGATAGAAATTAACCAGTACCATTTGAGCAAAAACAATTTCTTGAGTCAAACTTATAATTAACATATTTTCTTTTTTAGTTTTTATATCAATATACAATTTCGTGAAGATATCAATATACACAATAACACAGACGTCATAAATCCTTAAGTTTTTATATCAACATCATTTTGCTTTCATTACTTCACACGGGGTTTGAGTTAAACATTTTCAACTTTTTTATACATATTTTCTGCTTTTCGAAGCTCAATAATTTAACCGCTTATTTACCGATTTGCAGTATATATACATCCAGAAATGAAGACATATATGCCTGCAAAAACACCAGATTTCTCGTGACAGAGCTCACAAGCAAATAAATCACCACCCTTCACGCATTTCCCAAAAATCTTTCATTCACAACTTTTTCATCTTCCTTTTGCATAATCACCAGTTGGGTATTCTCAAAATTTAATCTTTTTCATCTGGGGTTCTCAAATTTTAAGTTTTTAACAAGTGTATGCAACAATCTCACTGTTTCTAAGATCCCCTGTTCAAGATTCTTGCAAAAGCTTTTCGTCTTGGAAACTTCAATTTGACCCCATTTAAGAATAAAAAAGTTGTACTAAAATCACAAGAGGTACCTTTGATTATGAGTAACAATTAATATCTTTATGTGATCTATACTTTACTTGGTTACTTAGATTAGTGGCTGGGTCTGAAACTCCATTTTTATATTAGGGTTTTTATTTGTTGTAGTTAAAATTCATTATCTCTGTTGCATTCATCATCTAAATCATTGATTTATTGTTTTAAAGATGGATTACTGCTGTTCAACACCAAAAAACAGTACCCATTTGCCGAAATTAAGTGGAGGTGATGGAGGTTTAAGAAATTTTGATGATGGGTTTTTGAGAGGGGAGAAGATCAGAGGAAGCATAAACGACACCGTCTGGGCCAACCATTTGCGAAAAAAGTTGAGTTTTCAGAAACGAAATAGCAAAACTACAAAACCTGGTGTTGCTTTCTCTGTCCTCACGTCTGATAATGGCAAAGAAACCATGATTGAGGTAAAATATTTCATAATTACTCCTCATTTTCTTGAGTTTTTCTATTATGTGGGTAGATTTGTCTCCGATTTATTGGTTTTTCTTTGAAATTTGAGTTTGATTCATGATGTAATCTATAAATATAGACACTATCAGCACCAATATTTGAGCGACGGAGGGTTAACCCGAAAAATGTGGCGGCGATCATCCTTGGCGGTGGCGCCGGAACTCAACTCTTCCCTCTTACGAG
This sequence comes from Lactuca saligna, assembly GCF_052625555.1. NCBI lineage: Eukaryota > Viridiplantae > Streptophyta > Magnoliopsida > Asterales > Asteraceae > Lactuca > Lactuca saligna. Next base: position 175,223,760 of record NC_136425.1, read on the forward strand.
CAAAACCGCTACACCTGCTGTAAGTATTTTTAGTTATTATTTTTTTAATTTAAATACATGAAGATTATTTATTTATTTATTTATTTTATTATTATTTTTTTAACATAAATAGTTTTTAAAAGTTTTTTAGAAGAAATTTTAATGAGATTTCGATGGTGTGGATGTATTATTGTATAGGTACCTGTGGGAGGATGCTATAGGCTTATAGACATCCCAATGAGCAATTGTATAAACAGCACTATAAACAAGATCTTTGTTTTAACTCAGTTTAATTCCGCTTCACTTAATCGTCATATTGCTCGTACGTATTTTGGCAATGGTGTGAATTTTGGAGATGGTTTTGTGGAGGTATGAAAATTATAACCTTATTGATTATTTATAAATACTAAGGCCCTACTTTTTATGTAAGGCGATAGTCTTGTAAAAGACGAGAGTCTTGTACTGTGTTTGACTTGTATCTGATTGTGACAGTGACAGTGACAGTGATAGTGACAGTAACAACTATTTTTTTTCTTGTTCGGTAGGTGTTGGCTGCCACTCAAACTCCCGGTGAAGCAGGAATGAATTGGTTTCAAGGAACCGCAGATGCCGTTAGACAATTTACATGGGTTTTTGAGGTCCGTTTGTGATTTTTTTTTTTGGATTTTCTTGATTATGTACTTGCAAAAGCTTCATTTTTATAGGACTAAATGCAAGAAATAGTAGCATACTTTCATTTCTTTGTATTGCGTCATTGTACTTTACTTTTTCTTATTAACATATATTGTATATTTTTTGATAAATCTACTCGATTATAGCATTGACTATTGCTTTGAATGACATTAATATAATTGGATAGATGTTTTACAAAGTACAATTCTTTAATATGATATGGAGCAACGATGCTAAAATAATGAAAATACATTGTTATTTCTTGCATCTAATCTTTTTTCTATTACAAATAATCCAAGTACTCATACACTATGTATTAAAATACGATCGATTCAATGTTTCTTGTGTTGATTTATATCGGCTTTTTTAGGATGCCAAGAACAAAGACATCGAAGATATACTAATCTTATCCGGTGATCATCTTTATCGTATGGACTATTTGAACCTTTTGCAGGTATGTGTGTTCTTCATTTTTTATAATCACAAACTAAAAACACTTCATTTGAACTTAATTTTCTGTTATCATTTCAAATAAACATACAGAATCACATTGACAGAGACGCCGATATTACTGTTTCTTGCGTACCAGTGGGCGAAAGGTTCTTTAATCTCAAATTTCATATTCCTAATCCTTGTTTTCAGTTTCTTTTTATCGAATTTCTAACAGGGTATTGAAAAAATTTCAGTAGAGCAGCTGATTTTGGACTTTTAAAGTTCGATAACAAAGGTCAAGTCATTCAATTTGCTGAAAAACCAAAAGACGACGAATTGAAAGCCATGGTAAAAACAAGAAACACCCACGATTTCAATCAATCTCGTTTTTTCTTGATTTCTTTTTTGTTTTTTTCAGCGAATTGATACGACTTTACTTGGATTATCACCGGAAGACGCTAAAGAATCTCCGTATATTGCTTCAATGGGCGTTTACGTGTTCAAAAGAGATATTCTTTTGAAGCTTCTAAGATGGAGGTACCCGACATCAAATGATTTCGGATCCGAAATCCTTCCAGCTGCTGTAAACGAACACAATGTGCAAGTAAGTAAACAAACTGTTTATTTTGGGGAATTTAGTTTTATGTAATCTTGATTGTCGTTGTAGGCGTATTTATTCAGAGATTATTGGGAAGATATCGGAACGATCAAATCTTTTTATGATGCGAATTTGGCACTAACAGATGAGGTGATTCAAGCGTTAAAAACTGTGTCGTTTTGATATGTATAAACAGTTTGATATTTGGATTAAAGTGGGATTTGGTTTTGGTGTTGCTTGAAGGTACCGAAGTTTCAGTTTTATGATCCGAAGACTCCGTTTTTCACTTCTCCGAGGTTCTTGCCACCATCCAAAATCGAAAAAAGCAAGGTAATTTGGTATTGACTTTGACTTGCATCGAGAATTTTATTTATTTATTTGCTTAATGGACTAGAAATGTAGATAGATTCGTTTTTTTGCTTTATCGGGATAGAATTAATGGGTTAAGGCAAAAAAAAAAAAAAACTTGGCTTAATGTATTAAGACACCAACCCTTTACACATTTTCTTTTTTCCTCCCAATTTCTATCATTTAAACGGCTTATTGAGTTTATTGGAAAAACAATCCTATGTATAAATCATTTTAATCGGACAAAAATATTACCCAAAAAATAACTCTTTAAATGATGACGATAAGACAAAAATTGTACTTTTTAATCCCACTAAAAAGGAGAAAGGTACGATATAATTGTACAAAAAACATGATTGCCCTCTATTAACGAGAGAAAATTGGTCTAGTTCATTGCATTGATTTACATTAATTTGCTCAAATTCTTACTTTTTGTCCCATTTTCACAGTTAAAAAATGCAATCATTTCACATGGTTGTTTCTTGAGAGAATGCAACATCGAACACTCGATAGTGGGTGAAAGGTCACGTATAGACTCGGGTGTTGAGCTCAAGGTAAGCATAATAATATTAAAGGCTTTTTTTATATTTCTAAATTAAAGTTTTTGTAAGTTATTTATTGTATTGTGAAGTGTAACAAGTTGGTATCAGAGCATTAATTTAAATGAACTGAATGTGACATGACAGGATACGCTAATGTTGGGAGCAGATTATTATCAGACAGAATCAGAGATCGCTTCTTTGCTAGCTTCCGGAAAGGTCCCGATTGGGGTTGGAAGTAACACAAAAATTAGGTAAAATATAATCAAATAGAAATATCAAAAGGCACCATGAAAATTGTGTTTTTTAAGGTTAAGGTTTCCATTTGTGTTGCAGAAACTGCATCATAGACAAGAATGCAAAGATCGGGAGTGATGTAAAGATCATGAATAAAGATGTAAGCTGAGTTTCGTATTTTATTATACTTAAAAAAAGTCTAGTTACAAATATACTATATTTCATAAACTTATAAATCGTTATATTTAAAAAAAAAAAAAGGATCATTAATTTGAAACTATGAATAATAATTACAAAAATAATCAAAAGTTGGGTTCGAATTTTTTAGGGTGTACAAGAAGGTGACAGAGCAAATGAAGGATTCTATATAAGGTCTGGGATTACAATTATATTGGAGAAGGCTACAATTAATGATGGCGTTGTTATATAACGGATGAATAGTAGTAAAGTACAAGTGATGATGCAAAGGGTACATGTTTGCCCAACATGGTGTGCACCCCATGGGTCATGTGGGTTGAACCCTAATGTTGGGGTAGGTGCACTAGTGGTTATAAGTAATAACCATACAAAGGCCTAACATCCCTTTTCTTGTATTGTATTTATGACTAATAAGGGTATTCACTTGTTAAATAATGAAACCTTTTTTTAAAAGGTTGAATGTAATATATAACAACAAAATTTTTTTATTTCTTTTTTGTACTTTAGCATTGGACAATATACAAAAACCCATTATATTTTGATTATTTTTGAAATTACCAGTTTTGATTAATTGAACCATCCAAGTTTGACAATGTTTTGAGTCACCACTCTAACATGCTTTACTGATTAAAGTGGCCACAATTTAAAATGTTGTCGAAGTTGAGCAACTTTAACAAGACTTTTTGTATTAAACTTTCGCAACAAAATATTTTACTAAAGCTACTAAATTTCCACAATTTTTTTATTGTGATTACAAGTTTAACCTACTTTATTGCCAAACTTGATAGGTCTTAGATGATTTTGATTAAGGGAAGTGATCCGTACACAACAATTTTTTGCTATACACAACAATTTATGTATTATTGAGTTGTAGAGTACAACATTTTAAAACACTAATTGTTGTGTATGAAGAAAAAATATTGTGTACAAATCATCTCCCTTTTGATTAATAGTGGTTAAACCATAAAAAATCAGAATATAACGACTTGTCTTTGTATTGTGCTATAACATTGTACTATTATTTCTTTTATTATACGATTATCTTTTTTTTTTTTTTTTTACTAATATACTCTATTTTAAAAGATATATCTAAATATAATAATATAAATTTTCATCTTATTGAGTTGATACCATTCAATAATAATAATATTGCCAGAGTTATATGGATATTTTAAATTATAATATTATAATAGATGTAAATCTCTATAAATATACTGTTTATTGCATTTAAATTTCTTTATGTAAATTAAACAATTGATATCCCGATATTTTTAGAAGGAAAAAATAATATCTGTATAGGGTTGGATCTCGGGATCATTGAGAAGTGTGAAGTTTAAATTCCCAATCAGCTGAATATGTACCAATGATTCCCAACATAATGAGAGTCCGAAGTGGGTTTGGTAATGACAGGTACTAGAAGTCAACAATAGTAGCAACCAATGGAATTGTCCATTCTTTTTGGAATTTTCTTTAATAGTATATCATACAAAATTATAGACAAATAGTTGTTTATGCTCTCAACTAGACGATAATGTATACCTTGTATTTGGTCGAGTTTATTACCCTCTCCTCCATCGATGACCTTTCTTTAATATTGAGTTGCAATGGGTTGAGCAATGAGATTGAAGCTTAGCCTTATTTATTCTGCTATTTTGTTAATTTTGAAGGTTGGAAACAACATTGTTTTCAAAAAAATAAGGTATCTCTTATAAAGAAAGTGGACAAGATTCTACTTATCTGTTACAGATTCAAATATCGTGTTTTTTTTTTTTTTTTTTTTTTTTCTTGATTGGAATATACGGTGTTATCCTTTTAATGTTTGTTTTAATATCTTCTAACTTTTTCTAGCATCTTGTTAGTTGTTTTAATGTAATCCCATTTCTAAAAAAAATGTATACTTTGTAAAAACCACTATAGGAACCATTCTTTAAACCTCAATAATTAACAATTTTGAAAAACTAACATGAAAGAGAGACATTGAAGAAATAATCTAAAAAATATTGTATATAAAGGATTTTATATAATTGGCCGACAAGAAACTTAATTCAATATTAATCTTAATTCAATATTAAAACCCTTAGGGGAGAGGGAGTCATTCTCTCTCAATCCATATTCTCTCTCAACCCATTGAACCCACTGCCATAATAGTTTTTCTCTTTTATTTTTCTTTATTTTTTCTAACTCACAACACACGGAAACTCTATTTTTTTCAATCCACTAAACACATTCAATTAAAAAAAAATACAAAACAATCAAGGTAAAATTTTATTTAACAACAGAGTTACTGATGGTATTCACTACTTTTTCAACGAGTTGTTTAATTGGTTTCACTAACCCACATCATCTTCTATCTCTTTCTCTATATTTTCTCTTTCCCATTTTCTCTTGTACCATGTGTTTTAAAACTTGTAACTTAGTTGTTTTGTATTTTTTTTTTAATTGAGTGTGTTTAGCGGGTTGAGAAAGATATGATTTCCGTGTGTCGTGAGTTGAGAAATATGAAGAAAAAAGAAAGATAAAATTAATGTGCTAGTGGGTTGAATGAGTTTGAGAGAATGACTCTCTCCTCCCTTAATATATAGAAAAGTTTCGTTTTCCAAATAACATAAGTCTTAATAATCATAGAATGTTGCTTCTAAAATAAAAGTTGCACAGCTCAAATGCAACCTTTCTAGAAAGGTTGTATATTTCACAACAACACGATTCCATATGCGTGTAGGGTTTAGAAGCATTATGGATAAACTCTACCTTGAGGCTAAACCATTCTTTAGCAACATAAACCTTCAATGATAAGCAACGAAAAATAAGTAGGGCCAAAAATCTGTAACTACTAAACTCTCTTGAACAACATAGGTGGAAAAACATGGTGACGGATCAAATCATCCGAAATGTCATTATATATATATATATATATATATATATATATATATATATATATATATATATATATATATATATATATATATATATATATATATATATATATATATATATATATATAGGTTAAGGTTAAAATGAGAACCAAAAAAGGTTAAAAACCGTAAGAACCTCTAATTTTAGATGTTTATAAAGAGTTTAGCGTTTAGGGTGTTTATAAAGGGTTTAGGGTTTAGGGTTTAGGGTTACCCTAAACCCTTTATAAATATCTAAAGTTAGAGGTTCTTACGGTTCTTAACCTGTTTTGGTTCTCATTTGAACCACTCCCTATATATATATATATATATATATATATATATATATATATATATATATATATATATATATATATATATATATATATATATATATATATATATATATATATATATATATATATATATATATATATAGAGAGAGAGAGAGAGAGAGAGAGAGAGAGAGCTAGGTTCAGGTGTTTAAATTAATTATTGTGTGATTGTATGCATAAATGTGGACCAATCAAAATTAAATAAAAATTTAAATAATTAAATAAATAAACAAGGGTATTTTAGTATTTTGATAAATAGCTTCCACAAATAGTCTCTATAATCATGCTAGCATTCAATTTTAACCTAATTTCTTTTCTTATATACAACCATCATTGATGTATTCCAACAAAAAGAATGACCTCAAACAAAAAGAAAGGTTATAATTCCCCGTGTTCATCACCTGACTAACAGATCGGGCAAAGATGGAAGAAGGCAGACGAATGGAATACAGATAGAGGGAAACACAAACGCAATAAAGAGGGTGCAAAGGGTTGCATTTGGTCGATCGATTTGCGAGGAGGTCGTCTCCGGAATCGACGAGGCCGAAGCAGTGAAGTGTAACATCCGGAATCCCAGGTATATTATTCTAATATTTTATTTTTGGAATTTGTGAAGGAACTCGGCGATTTGATGCTTAGACTTGCCGAGTAGGGTCGTGGATTATCATCCGGGTTTGCATTTGGACTCGGCGAGTCCACGCTGTTTAATGAAACCCTAATCCTCAGGGGTTGGAGCCTATTTAAGGGCACTCTTAGCGTTCCATTGCGGCTACCAGTCCCTTAAGAGCGCCCTAAGTGAGCTAGATCGTTTGGGAGGAAGGAGAAGCCATAATTGATCTTTCTATCTTTGGTTTAGCAAGAAAAAGGTGACCAAGAGCAAGAGGATACTGAAGGAGGTGTGATTCTAGTGGTTTCAGAGTCCAAAGACTTCAACTTGAGGTATTTATTCGGACCTTCTTCAGTTTTGGTATTGATTCTTAGAGTTAGGGTTTTCTAACCTCTTTTGAGGATGATTATGTGGAGCAATTGGTCCCTTATCGAGTTTATGCTTTGGATCTGAACTCAAAGAGGTCCAGAGACCTTAACCCTTGGAGCTTTATGAGTTATCTTGGGAGTTATGAGCTTAGGATGCCATTTTTAGAGCTAAATCACCAAATGATACCATCTAGATGATATATGAGTGTCAAGGTCTGGACTTTACGCGATTATTATGCTTGGGAAGGACAGATCTATGGATTTGAGGAATAGATCTGACCTCAGGAGGTCAATGGAGTTTGTGCATGGCATGTACTCGCGGAGTTATTCTTGAGACTCGGCGAGTTGAGTCGGGGTAGCCTTGCGATTCTTACCTGGGGACTCGTCGAGTAAAGGGAGGGACTCGACGTGTTAAATATGACTAAAGAGTTAAGTGGACACAGGTGGACTCGCCGAGTTGCCCAAGTGCACTCGCCGAGTCGGGTCAAAGTTTGACCGTTAACTTTGGTTGACTTTTAGGGTTTGGTCAACAATGAGGGCCTTTGAGCCAAAGGAGGGGTAAAATGGTCTTTTACCATTCTGAGGGTGCTTAGAGAGAGTTGAGTCTAGTTCTGAGAGTTATATTTATGAGAGTATTACTTTATGTGTTTAGGCTGAGGCTAGATCGTATTTCTACCGAGTCAGTGATTTACTGGGACATCTGAGGTGAGTCTTCTCACTATACTTTACCTGGAGTTGTAATTAGAGTTATGTGCCAGAGTTATCTTATGCTATTATGTGATGTGTTATACTGCATTGTTTCTATGTGGTTTATATCAGAGTATATCAGAGTTAGAACCGAAAGGTTCACAGAGTTAGGACCAAAGGGTTCACAGAATTAGGGCACACGGGCCCACAGAGTTATAGCCTCGAGTGGCTAGTATGTGTTATGTATGGTATTTTGGGGAACTCACTAAGCTTTACGCTTACAGTGTTATGTGTTATGTGTTTCAAGTACCAGTGATGATCGTGGGAAGGCGCCGACATGACTCGTACACACGCATGGATTTTTATGTATTTGATCTTGGGAATATAGTTTTGTGATCCAAAGTATTGATACAATGGGATTTTGTTTTTAAATGTGTTTGATAAAATGTGTTTAAAAATGTGAAAATTTGTTTTAAATTTTACGGTGTTACATGAAGGTGGGAAGAATCCGTGAAGCCCTCTTCCTGCAATGATGGTGATGTATGAAGGGGGAAAAGAAAGCATTGACCTTGTAGATCGATGGTTCGGTGGTGGCTAAGAGATTGCAGGGAGTGAGCGCCTCCGATGTTTGGCCGACAATCCTCGGTTGCTTCTTCTCGTTGTCGACAACAAGAAAACTGGGGAAAAGCAACAATAACAAATGGCGGTGAAGAGGTTTTTTGTGGCTGGTGTGGATTCGGCTAAAGGAGGTGAATGTGAGTCTTCCACAGGAATTGAACGGGATAAACAACACAGGTAACCATCTTGCTCTATTATTATTATTATTATTATTATTATTATTATTATTATTATTATTATTATTATTATTATTATTATTATTATTATTATTATTGTTGTTGTTGTTGTTGGATTAGTGTCTAAGTCCATAACTATTTTGGTATGTACTTGACCCGATGGTGCATGGTCCTTTTGGGTTGCCTTCACCAAAGCAACTTGATTGGAGAAATAAATAAAGAGAGAGAGGTTATTATGATTTATTAATATGTTATAAGAATAATATATTAAAGGAGAAATCATATTTGCTTAATTAATATTGGTCAATAATTAATTAGGAATTAATTTTGTGATCAAGTGTAATTAATTAAACTAGAGGGGCTGAATTGTAATTATGTGATAGTTACAAAATATGGTAATGGTTATCCTAAATATGGGTTGAACGAATTCAAGGAGATAAGGATCCTTGAAATCGTCCAAAGGATAAAGGATAAGGGTTTTCAAGGCTTATCTTATGGTTGCTTTGTGGATAAGCAACTAGATAAGGATAATGACTGAAACCCTATCTCTACACCTATATAAAGACCCTAAGGCCTTAGAATTCGTGTACTTGTTCCCAAGAAGTCCTAAGGATGAATTCTAACCTCTCTCCTCTCTCTTTATACCTTCTCCATTTGCTCTTGGTGTTTGTAAGCCATTAGAGGAGTGACACTTGTGACTCTAAGCCTTCCAAAGTCATTACAAGAAGAATTAGGATTGTTATTACTCTATAACAATCAAGGTATGTTCTTAAACCTATTCATATGTTAATATCGATTTCATATACTAGAATTAGGGTTTGAAGTCTTGGATTCAAAGCATGTACAATAGAGAAACCTAGATCCAAGCAATAGGGTTTGTATGAGCACATAGGATGTCTTATGACCAAAACCCATCAGTGGTATCAGAGCCATTGGTTTGGTTTCAATTGTATGAACTTGATATATTAGGGTTTATTGCCAATAAACCCTAAGAGGCTAGGGTTTTTCGAGATTAGGGTTTGCAAACCCTAATTTGCAACAGTTTGAATAAGATCTTCAAATCCTTTCCTTAAACCCTTAAATTTCGAAATCTAGGGTTTGTTATAATCCCTTGTTTTTCGAAATTTGCCTCCTCCCCAAGATAAGATCCTAATTTTTAGAGATTTGGATTATCCCATATCTTGTAATTATCCTCTAATTGTTATATATGGTAATTCAAAATCTTGCATTATCCATCCATATTTTCGAAATCTATATAGATATTTAAGGGATTAGGATAACTTAAGTGTATAAATGGTAATTATCCTCATTATTTAGATAATCCCTTATGATTTAATAATTAAATTAATAGTCTAATTTAAGATAATTATTAAATCAAGAGTTTTAATATTTAAAATTTTAAATTTAAATGTCATAAATTCGAAATTTTAAGATAGATTAAAACTAAATTGTTTTGAAATGTTTCAAAACTTGCCCTCAAGTTTTGGAATTTAAAAGTTGATTAAAAGTTGATTAGGAATGTTAAATTCTAAAACCCTAGTTTTGAAAAGTTCAAATACACCCTTATGGTTTTATTAATTAATTAAGGAGTATAATTAAAAGAGATTTAATAAATCCATAAAAGTTTAGGTTAACCATTTAATTGAATAAAAGTGTAATTGTTAAAGTTAACCACATAGTATTTTAAAAGTATGAAATGCACCCTATACTATATATATAACATTAAAAGTCTAACATTATATATATGTATGAGTAAAAGTCAGTCTTACCGTTAGTAGGCCTCATTCACGAAGCTGGTCTATAAGGGGTGTTTAAGGAAATTGCCTATAAAATGGCGATTGAATGGGTATCCACGCTTACCCACCGCACTCTTGACTAGTGGAGGGTCGTTAGCTGAACGGGTAGGATAGGACGAAACCTTCCATTATACGTATAATGAAATACAAAGTAGCTAAATGTTTTTCTAATTCCCAATCTTAGTTACTTAGGCAAAAGTGAATTGATGCAATACCATGAAATTACACTTTGTGCCCTTGCGAAGATGTTAGTGGAGCGTGTGTGGTTTACCGGCACACTAAATGGTTCTAAGCAAAGGTTGCAAAGGGTGACTCAATGTTTGTCATAGTTCAGTGGAGCGTGTGTGGTTTACTGGCACATCGAATGGGTGATTGTAACATGTGAGGGTACCATGTAAGTTTGCATGGTTATTCACACCCGCTTTGTGATCCTCGGCATCCCAGTCACAAACAAGAGGGGCATATCGAGATTTAAACATGCCATTGAAAGTTCAATGAATCTCAAAGGATTTAGGAGTTTTCATAGATTTAAAACTTAAATTTCTTTTTCGTTTTTCATGGTGGAAATTAGTGAATCGTCATTCACTTACCTTCAAATATTCTGCAACTAGATTACGGCATCCCTTTTCTAGGTTGTAGCGTATTGTGTTGGGTCCTAGCCTTAGTATCTCATTTGGGTGATTTACTAAGGACTTAATCGATCAACTAACTTGAATTTATTTTCTCCCGATTTGTAGATGTCAAAGTTCGACAACTATGGTCTTCCCAAATCCCGTGGAACAAGCATTCCACATGAAGATGATATTCCACGATTCGATCGAGGAACAAGAAATCATGCTTCACTTCCTCTTCCTCCTCCAATTATTCTCCCTAACCCACAAGATTGTAAAATTGAAAGGTTCAATTTCACTCAAGCCCTTTTGGCAAGTAAACATAAAGAAGGAAAGTCGGTGTGTGCAGACGTCTTAGGGATGAAGTCACACATTGATAGGTTAAGAATGATGGGATCCATTGTCGGTGAAGAGTGGTTGTTGATTGGGTTCTTCAGTCACTTCCTAACTCGTATAGTAAGTTCGTAAGAGAGTACTATATGATGAACCACGACGTGACCCTTATTGATCTCACCTATATGCTTATTGCTGCTGAATCAGCAATGGTTTGGCGCAATAGAAAAGCAAAGTTGGTTGGTGAATCTGCCTTCAAGACCTCTATGGATATAGACAATGGCAATGAAAGACATGCAATGATCGAAAAGTTTGATCATAAGAGAAAGGCGATGTCTGAAGTAGTTCCATGTGTTGTTCCAAAAGAGTCAATTTGCTTTTATTGCCAAGAGAAGGGGCATTGGAGACGAAGTTGCCCTATTTACCTAAAAGATATAAGAGATGGGAGAGTCAAAAGTATGACTACACTTCAGGTAAAATCCACTATCTAACTCTGTTAAGTTCCTATTCATTGATTCTTAATACATGATGTGATAAGATTGCATTTGAATGTTTTGAAGGATCGATGAAAAGAAAGGAAGCTTGATAAGAGGGCAAGATGAATCTAATCACAAGAGATGGATCTTGATCGCATGGACTTGAAGATTGGATTTTGAGCTTAGATAGTTATGATAGAGTTGTTAGAAATTTTCCTTTTACATAGTTTTCAATAGATTTTGCATTGTAAGGAGAAATGTTTTTCCACTGCTTTTATAATTAAAATAAATTTTGTTTGACTTATTTATTTATTTGTTTACTTCCTTGCAATGAAATCGTTATGAAAATTGATGTTTGCATATTTCTACAACGAATGGATATGATTCTTAGTTATGTTATTTATGAAAATGTCGAGAATTTACCAAATAGGGAGAGTTTCTCTTCGCCCAAGTTTCAATTGGACAGAAACTTGGAATCATGCAACTTGGTTGCACGATGAATGAGAAATTTCATATTTTGGAAATTAGACTAATTCATTGACAAAGTGTCAAGTGAAGGACTAGGAGATCAAGTACACAAAGTTGCGTGTTGATCAAAGTCCACCATAAGAGTAACAAAGACATTCGTCATGATTTACTAAAGGTTCAGTAAATATGATTATGCTTATAAGATTAAGTGTAATTCTGAATTGATTGAAAATGTTTAAATCAATAGCAGAACGAATAAGAAGAGTCAAGTAGGGAGAAAGATAAAAGTTTCTCCATTCTAAGAGGAAGGGAGAGTACCTTTTATGCTTTATGATAGGTCTTAATGATTAAGAACCATATCTCAATTGATCCTCTAAGTGAGTCTTAGTACAATTGTATGTTTAAGAAGAGGTATCAAGGATTGAAGAAATGGTTAAATCAAGAAGTCTATCATACTTCGTTCCAATAACAAGTCTTAAAGTTAAGATTGTGACAATGAGTGAAAAGTATTAAAAGTTTATAACATTCATCAAATGTGGAAAGTTGTGATGTCTTGGATAAGACAAAGGCCAACTAGGACCAATTTATGAAGTATTTTGATAAAAGCTACACTAACTCTTGAATATTTGGTTGTTAACAAATGTTTATTGACAAGAGAATCTTATATGTCAAGGAGTCAGTGGGAGTCTTAATGGTCTTGAAAGGTTTCAAGAACAAATCAAATAAACCTTATCGGTCATCACTAGCACACGAGTTGAGGTTTACAACCTATCGTGTTGACAATATTTTGATTCTGTGTTGTTCCAATTGAGTTAATTATACATGTGAGTCCTATGAGCTCTCATTTTGAATGCATAAAAGGCAAGGCACCTTGATCAATGAAAGGTACATTGATAGGAAAAACGTGAGATGCTTAACTACTTGGAAGACGTGGTGGGCAGTTGTGCTACCATAAGGAAAGAAATCAAGGTTAAAAAAGGTTCGGTCCATAAGAGTTTGAGTTTGTCGTAAACTTTGGTTTTAACAAATTCACATGGATAGGAACACATACGCCATTTAAATCTAAGTGTCATAAGATTTCCTCCTTCATGAAAATGATTGTGAGGAAATGCTTTCACTAAGAAAGATTTTAACAAGATAGTGATTGTAAAATTGCATTCTCGAATTCGATTATGGTTACGGTATCCCTGTCACACCCCGAACCAGACGGCAGAAACGTCCGAGGGCTATCGTGACTCAATTGAATACCATCACATTGCATATACATGAAACATAACATTATACATCACCAACATTTGGAATGATACAACTGGTAGCGTTTACATCCATTACATTGTTCCCAAAACATGACATTCTCAAAAATAACTGTTTGCTACTAAATTAAACCACAGCAAAACGTCATAGAGTACAATTCATCCTCCACTTTATCTGTTACCTGAGAATACAAGTATTTTGAAAAACGTCAACATATGAAATGTTGGTGAGTTCATAAGTAATGTTTGAAATCCAATGTTTGTAATGTTTTGAGAAACACCAGAAAATCCGATATTTTCTGAAAATAGTAAAGTCAAAAATGTGTGAAGATCCATAGGTATGCTTGTTTGTTTCTATACTTGTAAAATTTGTTCATCTAAGATTTGTGTGTATTCCGAATCCGTATGTATTGAAATACCCTAGGAAAACCCGATGTTTTCCTAATTCGTACATTGAAACAATTGCAACGTGTGAAGTTGTCGGTACCAGGCGACGTTGGATTATTGTTGAGCATGATTATTTGCTACAAACACACGTTACACAAACGACTAGTCTATAGCGATACTAACGATCCCGAAGGCGTCGTCCGTACTAATCACGTTCTCCAACCGCCCTGACTACGTGTAGTCCCACACCCGAAGAGAACGAGGACACGAAGGCCTCAATAACTCCATTAGCCGGTTGGGGATAAAAGGTACGAGGGGTCCCAGACCCGCCTCGCATGAAAAGGTAGACTTTACTAGCAATACCAAAGGACCCTTGGGGACTAGTAGTATACAAGCCATTGAAAGTCCTTTTACGTTATGTCGGATCGGTGAAACCCAACACTTCGTAAGAGAGAGGTCTTCGGGCCTTAAGATCAGGTCATTGGGCTAGCTAGGCTCAACGAACAAGATTTTACACTTTTGGGGCCCAAAGGTGGCGCGTAGACGTCTGTGCACACTCGCATGTATAGTGACTTCCCAATCGTTATCGTAATGTCGTAATGTCATTGTGTTGTCGTGTTAGTAATTTCGGATTTTTATTAGTTCGAGACCGAACCAATTCATTTGACAACGACTTTTGGTGTTGTAATGTATTGTATTTCGTCGATAATTGTGGTATCATCATTGGATCAATTTGCATGTATTGAACTAGTCTTGAGAATTTTCTGTTTTCAGCCCCTCATTATTTGTAAAAATTTACTTTTTCAACCTTTTATTTAAAAACTTTCCGGTTTGGTCCTTAAATCAATTTTCTTGATATTTTAATACAAAAAAAATTATTGAAATAAGTATTTTCCAGCATATTTTTCATAGAAAACAGCTTAAGTCCCTGAATTTCAGTTTTTCTCGGCTATAACCCTTCTTTTTCGAAAGTTTGACAATTTTGGCCCAATTTGAAATTTTTTTGCAACTTTAGTCCTTTTTAAATTTAAAAAGCATTTTAAACCTTTGAAAAGGACTTGGAACACTTATAGTCCACTTTTTTACAGGAAAATGCAGTTTTGACCCTCCAAAACAGAAAATCTCGCATAATGGGCCTCATTGGGCCTAAAATGTCATTTTTAGCCCATTAAGCTTGAAGTTTATGTTTTTAATCCTCTAAATAAGGATATTTCCAGAAATTTCTTTATTTAAACTGTTTTGACATAGTTCAACCATCAAAGTTTGTGATTTGTCAATTTAGGCCCTCAAAGTTTGTATTTTTCGCATTTTAGGTCCAAAAATGGTGTTTTTAGCTCAAAGAAATTGTTACTAAACCATATAACCACTTTTCTAGAAATACTTTGTATGTAGAAGCATAATTGATGCTAGAGTCTTTTAACTAGAGGTATATCTCGGTTTTGAGGGGTTTTATGACTATATCCAACATTATAACACACAAAAATCACACATATAAGCATGGAATCATACCAAGCATACAAAATACATATAGATCTACACTTTCACTTGTATTCCCCCCCCCCCCCCCCAAAAAAAAAACTCATGAAAACCGAAAATAGGGGGTATGAAGCTCACCTTGTTTGAAGCTTTCGGTTTTTGAAGAAAAGATGGAAGAAAATGAAGTGATTTTTCGGCCTTAGCACTTTTCCTTGGTAGATCTCGAGTTTGGTGACTTCTAAGGT
Source organism: Lactuca saligna (assembly GCF_052625555.1). Lineage (NCBI taxonomy): Eukaryota > Viridiplantae > Streptophyta > Magnoliopsida > Asterales > Asteraceae > Lactuca > Lactuca saligna. Next base: position 175,239,490 of record NC_136425.1, read on the forward strand.
GCATGATCACAAGTTGGAATAGATTTAGAAGAGGTTTTTGATGGAGTGAAGTAGCTAGATCATGGATATAAGTAAAAACTTACCTAAGATGATGATTAACTTGCAAGATCCTCTTGAAAGCTTCTTAGATTCACGAAAATTTTGAAGAAGGAGGGAGGATTGTTATTCTAGATTTAGAGAGTTTGGAAGAGATTTTTGTGGTGTGTGTGTGTTTGCTCGGCCGAGAGTGAGAGAGAGAGGAAGAAGAAATGATATTTGAGGTGAGGTTTGCATGGAGATATGAGTTTCTTGCATGGAAGTCCTTTAGTTAATAGTGAGGTGGCATGAGAAAGTCAAACCTTTCTCTTGGGCTTGTTTTGGGCCGAAAACATGGAAGGAAAAAGGAAAATTTGGGCTTTTTGCTCCTAAGCCCAATATTAGAGTTAGTCTTAGGTATTTATTGGCCTTATAAAATAAAATTGTGATTTTTATGTTTTAATAAGCTAGATTAGGTTAATCATGGATCAAAGCTTTCAATTTATTTCATTCTAGGCCCAATATGGCCCATAATATTGAAATAAATGAATGTGGGTCCAATTAGAGCCCAATTAGGGTTCTAAGCCCATGATAGTCCAATTGGAAGCTTATTGGTCCATTTGGATCCAATAAGGGAGTTCTAGTCCAAAGTGGACCTAAATAAGAACTTCTAGGGTTTCCAATTGTTTGTTGACCATTTGAATGATTGTATGGTGTATTTGATTGAAATTTTGTTGTTACAATCATGGGTGTTACACATGTTCTTAAGCTTTTGATTCACTTTAGCTTGAGTGTATAGTTTACAAGACACAAAATTTCCAGTTGTGACATCATCCCCCCGTTAGAGGGAATTTCGTCCCGAAATTCTGTTGGAAAGCTAGATTTGAGAATGCTAGAATAGGTGAGGGTACTTTTGCTTCATTTGATCTTCGCGTTCCCAAGTGAATTCTGGCCCACGCTTTGCGTTCCACCGCACCTTCACGATTGGGATGCGGCTCTGTTTAGTACGCTTCACCTCCCTGTCCATGATTTCGATTGGTTCTTCGACGAACAGGAGATTCTCATTGATTTCGATTTCGTCAAGAGGAATGACAAGGGTTTCGTCTGATAGGCACTTCTTTAGGTTAGAAACATGAAACACGGGGTGTACACCGTTTAGCTCTGCGAGTAGTTGCAGTCTGTATGCTACTGGACCAATTCGGGCGACGATTTCGAAAGGTCCAATGTATCGCGGATTTAGTTTTCCCCGCTTCCCAAAACGAATGACTCCTTTCCAGGGCGAGACTTTTAACAGTACTTGATCACCGACCTGAAATTCCAAGGGCTTTCGGCGTTTATCAGCGTAGCTCTTTTGTCGGTTATGCGATGCTTGCAACCGAGCTTTGATTTGAACTATCTTTTCCGTGGTTTCACGGATGATCTCCGGTCCCGTTAGTTCTGCGTCTGTTGTGTGTGTTTTTGCTAGCTGGGTGTCACCTACTTCAACCCAACATAACGGTGATCTACATTTACGTCCGTAAAGTGCTTCGAAAGGAGCCACCTTGATGCTCGAATGGTAACTATTGTTGTATGAGAATTCGATTAAGGGTAGGTGGGTATCCCAAGACTTTCCAAAGTCTATCACGCATGCGCGGAGCATATCTTCGAGCGTTTGGATGGTTCGCTCGCTTTGACCATCCGTTTGTGGATGATAAGCGGTGCTCATATCGAGGTTTGTTCCCATCGCCTTATGGAGTGATTGCCAAAATCGGGACGTGAACCTACTGTCCCTATCCGAGATGATAGATGTTGGTATTCCGTGAAGTCTCACGATCTCTCGAATGTATAAACGCATCAATCTCTCCATCTTGTACGATTCCTTAATTGGCAGGAAATGGGCAGATTTCGTCAGTCGGTCAATTATTACCCATATGGTATCTAATTCATCCGACATTTTGGGTAGCTTTGTCACGAAATCCATAGAAATCCCTTCCCATTTCCACTCAGGAATTGCCGGTTGCTGTAACAATCCTGAGGGTTTTTGGTATTCTACCTTTACTTTGGCGCACGTAAGGCACTTAGTGACATAAGTCGCAATTTCCGCCTTCATGTTAGGCCACCAATAGTGTTGTTTAATGTCCAAATACATCTTATCGGAACCGGGATGAATGGAGTATCGCGTCTTGTGGGCTTCCTTCATGACAACATCCCTGAACCCTCCAAGTTTAGGGACCCAAATACGGTTCATGAAATAGTATACTCCATTCTCCTTTGCTTCCATGTTCTTTTCCATTTCGCGCAATGCTTTGCTTGCTCTATTTTCCGCTTTCATAGCCTCCGGCTGGACTGATGCAATTTGAGTGGCCAGATGAGATTGAATGGTTATCGAGTGCGTTTTCGTACGGCGATTAGTGTACTCTTTTTGACTTAATGCATCAGCTACCACGTTGGCCTTACCTGGATGGTACTTGATCTCGCATTCGTAGTCGTTCAGTAATTCCACCCATCTTCGCTGTCTCATGTTCAGCTCCTTCTGATTCAAGATGTGTTGGAGGCTCTTGTGGTCCGTGAAGATGGTGCACTTTGTACCGTACAGGTAGTGCCTCCAAATTTTTAGAGCAAAGACCACGGCTCCCAGTTCTAGGTCATGGGTCGTGTAATTTACCTCGTGCGTCTTTAGTTGGCGGGACGCATATGCTATCACTCTTCCACGTTGCATGAGAACACAACCTAAGCCCTGATTCAACGCGTCACAGTAGACCACAAAATCTTCCGTTCCTTCAGGCAAAGATAATACAGGAGCGCTACAGAGAGCTGGCTTCAAGGTTCGAAACGCAATCTCTTGTCGGTCTGTCCACTTGAATGGCACGCCCTTTTGCGTAAGCAAGGTAAGCGGCTTGGCGATCCTGGAGAAGTTTTGGATGAATCTCCTATAGTAGCCTGCTAGGCCTAAGAACTGACGAATTTCTGTGGGCGTAGTCGGGGTTGCCCATCCTTCCACAGTTTTGACCTTAGAGGGGTCCACATGAATTCCGTCTTGGCTAACCACGTGGCCTAGGAAATTCACACTCCGAAGCCAGAACTCACACTTGGAGAGTTTGGCGTAAAGCTTTTCCGATCGCAGGGTGTCCAGAATTTGTCGTATATGTTGGCCATGCTCCTCTTTGCTTCGAGAATAGACGAGGATGTCATCGATAAATACAATGACGAAGTTGTCAAGGAACGGTCGACAGATTCGATTCATTAGGTCCATAAATGCGGCAGGTGCATTTGTTAGACCGAAGGGCATTACAACGAATTCATAATGTCCATAGCGGGTTCGGAAAGCGGTTTTGGGAATATCCTCTTCTCGGACCTTGAGTTGGTGGTATCCAGACCGTAGATCTATTTTGGAGAAATAACTAGCTCCTTGGAGCTGGTCGAATAGATCATCGATTCGTGGGAGTGGGTAGCGGTTTTTAACAGTGAGTTTATTCAACTCTTTGTAATCGATGCACATTCTGAAGGATCCGTCCTTCTTTTTGACAAAGAGCACCGGAGCTCCCCACGGCGAGTAGCTAGGTCGGATAAATCCCTTGTCCAAAAGTTCGCTGAGTTGGCTAGTTAATTCCTGCATCTCGGCAGGAGCCAGCCGGTAGGGTGATTTAGCGAGAGGAGTTGCTCCTGGAATAAGGTCGATTCGAAACTCAACCTGTCTCTCTGGGGGTACTCCCGGGAGATCTTCAGGAAACACGTCCGGAAATTCACATGCTACGGGAATGTCTCGAACGTTAATCTCCTCCTTGGTTTTATCCACCACGTGAGCTAGGAACGCCAAATTGTTCCTTCTTAGATACTTCTGTGCTTTGATGCACGAAACGAGGCGAAGGTTCATGCTAGATTTGTCTCCGTAAATTACCAGGGTTTCGTGATTTGGGAGGCGAAGACGAACGGCCTTCTCATGGCACATAATTTCGGCATGGTGGGGGCTTAACCAGTCCATGCCGATGATCACATCGAAACTCCTAATTGACACTGGCATTAGATCTATTCGAAAGACGTGTTGATTAAGAGTTAGGGTACATCCGGTGTAGATTTCCCCAGTGGATTCGGTTCTCCCATTGGCCATTTCCACCGTATAGGTTTCATTTAGCTTTTGGGGTAGTTGTCTTAATAAATGCTTAAAATTATTGCTTACAAAGCTTCGTTCCGCTCCGGTGTCAAATAAGATGCATGCATAAGCGTGGTTTAAGGGAAACGTACCGGTAACAACAGAGGGGTCTTGAAGGGCCTCACCCTGACCCATGGTCAACATCCTTCCTGTTCCTCCATTTCTTAAATTGCTGTTGTCAGGACAGTCTCGGCGGATGTGTCCAGTCTTTCCACATCCGAAGCAGGTGTAGCTAGGCCCTGCGTTATTGCCGCTGGCATGGGTGTTGTTGTTGTTGCGAGGGTTGTTGCTGTTGGTTCCCTGATTTTGGTTATGGGGAGGGTAAGCCTTGCAGTACTTTGCGGTGTGACCCCTTCGGTTGCAACTGGTGCACTGAAAATCCTTGCATTCTCCATAGTGATGGAAACCGCACTTGTTGCATTTGGGAAGATTACCGGAATAAGGTCTGGAAGCATTTGAAGTGGCTGAGGTTGGAGCATGTGGCGCGGCTGGAACCGGTGCGGTAACAGCATTAACCACCATTGTCTGCTGCTTCTTGGAGGTGTCGGGGCCCTGGCGCCCCTTCCGCTTATTGTTCTTTCCCCTCTTTCCATCACTTTCCTTCGTCTTCTCAGTCTCCATTGGCTTCTCTCCCTTTTTGTTGTTATGGTCATACAATCTTTTTGCCAATCTTTTTGCACTGTCAAATGTTTCGGGGTTTGCAGGTATCACATTCCCTTGAATTGGTGATGTGAGTCCCCAGATGAATCGCTCAATCTTCTTTCCTTCCGAGGCGATCATACCCGGGCACAGCAGAGATAGTTCGCTAAATCTCGATATGTAGGCATCGATATTCGCGTTCTGCACAGTGAGGTTCCATAGCTCTTGTTCCATCTTCTATATTTCGCCTCGTGGGCAGTACTCTGCCATTAACATTTCTTTCATCTCTGTCCACGGCATAGAGTTGGCTACAGGGAGTGTCATGGATTCTACATGTCCGTTCCACCAGGTGAGTGCTTGATCCACAAAAGTGTAGGCTGCGAACTTCACCTTCATGTGCTCAGGGCAGTCGCATATCTCAAATACCGACTCCACCTTTTCGATCCATCGCTTAAGAGTGATCACCCCTCCAGTGCCATTAAAAGTTCGTGGTTTGGCGTTTGTGAAGTCCTTGTAGGTACATGTCTTGGTGAGTCCTTGATTCATTCCATTGTTTGAACTTCCAGCTCCTTGCCCATTGACTCCTCCATTGTTCCCTTGTTGAATTTGCGCAATCGCTGCACTGACTGCTGCAGATACAGCCGCCTGGAAAGCGGCTGAGTCAACTTCAGGTGGGGTTGGTCCTGGGTTTCCGCGAGCAGGTCGGGGAGGCATCTTTCTGTCACAATACGGAAAGATGTTGAGGGTATGTTGTTTTGGTGAGGTCGTGATCCTACTGACTAGGTGCATGGTACGAACTTAAACACTACTACCATTGACCAATCAATAATAATTTCTCAGCACATAGCAATTTGCAATATCGTAATAAAACACGTAAAAATTTATTAATATTATCCGCATTTGATACATGAAAATTTGCTCGTAGGAGCATACATGAGTGATACTAGTTTGACAGCATAACGACTCTATGAGTAGTGTAGTCACTTAAACATAGAGTCGGAGTACATAGCATATTTCCTAACGACCTACTATGATAAGTCTATCCCTAACCGCGATGAGCTGCGTCCTACTATAACGGTGAAATTATATGCCGAAGTGCTGAGCCAACAACTGAGCCATCTCAGTCATGTCTACAATGACCTCATCCCTCTCCAGCTCTGCTTGCACGGCACGTGCTTCCATGGCGAACAGTTGTTGCCGCAAGTCGGCAATCTCGGCTTCTGGGGAGCAATTTTCCCTCGCGGGATTCACTGGTGGGACGTGGTGATCCTGTTGCGCTTCGCTAATAGGAGATGCGACGTGATCTATATCCGGGGCCTAATCCTCCCACATGTCATCGTCGGTCTCCTCGAACTCGTAGTCGGTGTCCATGTATTCGTCAGGTTCAACGCCGTGGACTCCTTCCTGATTCCCCTCTGGTTCGTCTTCGAGTATCCCGTGTGCTCCTAAGGCTTGGTGAAACTGAATGCCCTGATGCTCTCCTTCCATGAAGACTGGGAGAAAGTATACGAATAAGCTATCACTTTCCTATGACTATACCGCTATTGCACAAGCTAAACAGGCGTTCTCTTTTCGGTGGTAGGGGTATGGTTTTAGATTCCCTAGAAATCCCGATCTCATCAGGACGTGTGTTAGTTTTACGTTGGAGAGAATGTAGTTGATCAGGCTGCATTCACTCCTTGGTATCACTAAGAACAGTTCCCGAATTAACCGAGACACTAGTATTATTTTTGTTTGGTTCAGCGTTATGTTCCTATTCCTAGTGCAAGCAAGGGTGTTTTATTCACTTGTTTTGTTCAGAGTTATGTTAGTCCCTCTATTTGGTTTATAGTTGCATATCCATGTGTGGCTAGATATGCTAGTTCACTATAAACAAGGCTCTGATACCAATCTGTCACACCCCCGAACCAGACGGCGGAAACGTCCGAGGGCTATCGTGACTCAATTGAATACCATCACATTGCATATACATGAAACATAACATTATACATCACCAACATTTGGAATGATACAACTGGTAGCGTTTACATCCATTACATTGTTCCCAAAACATGACATTCTCAAAAATAACTGTTTGCTACTAAATTAAACCACAACAAAACGTCATAGAGTACAATTCATCCTCCACTTTATCTGTTACCTGAGAATACAAGTATTTTGAAAAACGTCAACATATGAAATGTTGGTGAGTTCATAAGTAATGTTTGAAATCCAATGTTTGTAATGTTTTGAGAAACACCAGAAAATCCGATATTTTCTGAAAATAGTAAAGTCAAAAATGTGTGAAGATCCATAGGTATGCTTGTTTGTTTCTATACTTGTAAAATTTGTTCATCTAAGATTTGTGTGTATTCTGAATCCATATGTATTGAAATACCCTAGGAAAACCCGATGTTTTCCGAATTCGTACATTGAAACAATTGCAACGTGTGAAGTTGTCGGTACCAGGCGACGTTGGATTATTGTTGAGCATGATTATTTGCTACAAACACACGTTACACAAACGACTAGTCTATAGCGATACTAACGATCCCGAAGGCGTCGTCCGTACTAATCACGTTCTCCAACCGCCCTGACTACGTGTAGTCCCACACCCGAAGAGAACGAGGACACGAAGGCCTCAATAACTCCATTAGCCGGTTGGGGATAAAAGGTACGAGGGGTCCCAGACCCGCCTCGCATGAAAAGGTAGACTTTACTAGCAATACCAAAGGACCCTTGGGGACTAGTAGTATACAAGCCATTGAAAGTCCTTTTACGTTATGTCGGATCGGTGAAACCCAACACTTCGTAAGAGAGAGGTCTTCGGGCCTTAAGATCAGGTCATTGGGCTAGCTAGGCTCAACGAACAAGATTTTACACTTTTGGGGCCCAAAGGTGGCGCATAGACGTCTGTGCACACTCGCATGTATAGTGACTTCCCAATCGTTATCGTAATGTCGTAATGTCATTGTGTTGTCGTGTTAGTAATTTCGGATTTTTATTGGTTCGAGACCGAACCAATTCATTTGACAACGACTTTTGGTGTTGTAATGTATTGTATTTCGTCGATAATTGTGGTATCATCATTGGATCAATTTGCATGTATTGAACTAGTCTTGAGAATTTTCTGTTTTCAGCCCCTCATTATTTGTAAAAATTTACTTTTTCAACCTTTTATTTAAAAACTTTCCGGTTTGGTCCTTAAATCAATTTTCTTGATATTTTAATACAAAAAAAATTATTGAAATAAGTATTTTCCAGCATACTTTTCATAGAAAACAGCTTAAGTCCCTGAATTTCAGTTTTTCTCGGCTATAACCCTTCTTTTTCGAAAGTTTGACAATTTTGGCCCAATTTGAAACTTTTTTGCAACTTTAGTCCTTTTTAAATTTAAAAAGCATTTTAAACCTTTGAAAAGGACTTGGAACACTTATAGTCCACTGTTTTACAGGAAAATGCAGTTTTGACCCTCCAAAACAGAAAATCTCGCATAATGGGCCTCATTGGGCCTAAAATGTCATTTTTAGCCCATTAAGCTTGAAGTTTATGTTCTTAATCCTCTAAATAAGGATATTTCCAGAAATTTCTTTATTGAAACTGTTTTGACATAGTTCAACCATCAAAGTTTGTGATTTGTCAATTTAGGCCCTCAAAGTTTGTATTTTTCGCATTTTAGGTCCAAAAATGGTGTTTTTAGCTCAAAGAAATTGTTACTAAACCATATAACCACTTTTCTAGAAATACTTTGTATGTAGAAGCATAATTGATGCTAGAGTCTTTTAACTAGAGGTATATCTCGGTTTTGAGGGGTTTTATGACTATATCCAACATTATAACACACAAAAATCACACATATAAGCATGGAATCATACCAAGCATACAAAATACATATAGATCTACACTTTCACTTGTATTCCCCCCCCCCCCCCCCCCCCCCCAAAAAAAAAAAAAAAACTCATGAAAACCGAAAATAGGGGGTATGAAGCTCACCTTGTTTGTGTTGGATAAGGTGTCTAAGTCCATAACTTATTTGGTATATACTTGACCCGACCGGCATGGTCCATTTGGGTTGCATCTCATCCAAACTATTATGGATAATTTTATGAGAGTTATACACATATGTTTATTAATATATTATGAGTTATAATATATTAATATGAAGTTACGTTATTTAATTAGTTTTAGTCTTAAATTAATTATGAATTAATTTAGAGATTAAAAGGAATACTAATTAAATTATGGGCTATTTGTTTTATATAGTGTGGGCTAATACTCATTTGTTAATGGGCTAGGCTTATGTGGAAGTCCATGGATGATCCATGGAGCTTTTAACCCATGGATCCTTGGAAAAGGAAAAGACATGGGTTATTAGGGTTTCACCCTAACCATGCATACTATATAAGCATGCTTATGGAGCATGAAATGGAGCCTAAGAGAAAACTAGTGAACTAGTGTGTGTGTGCATGTGTGTGGCCGATTTATATACAAGGTGTATACTCTCTCAAAGTTTTCCAAGAGTTTGTGGTGTTTGTGATTCCATTTGAGGCATTCACACTATTGGTGCTTGGCCCTCAAACTCCTAAGAACCCAACTCATCAAAAGGTATGTAATCTCTTCTAACTCTTTTTATGTTGAAATGTTCCCCATGCCATGTTAGATAGGTTATAAACCTTGGAAAATTATTATTTTGCATGTATTTAGACAAACATAGATCCAAGGTTTATTAGGGTTGCATGCACACTTAGGAAGTGTTAGATTGCTCAAAACCCAACAGTGGTATCAGAGCCTAGGCTTGCTTGTTTGATACTTGATGCAAAATAGTGAAAAAAGTCGAAATCGTTGCTGTCTGCATGGTGGACTCGCCGAGTCCATTGGGGGGACTCGCCGAGTCCAAGGCAAACTTCAACCTACTCGGCGAGTAAGTTCGTGCACTCGACGAGTAGGATCGAAAGAATGCAGAATCTCGACTTTTGCTGCTGGAAATGGACTAGAAACATTACCCTAAACTGTTTTGGTGTTATAAAACTTATTTTAGTTGGTGTAATGGTTGTTCTAATCCATTTACAATAGCATATATCAAAATTCCATGATTTATGTGTTCATATAATTCTTGAATTTTTGATGATCATGTTCATGTTCTTATGAATTTAGAAAATGATAGGAATTATTTGCTGAATTGTTTAGAATCAATTCTTTATCATTTATGTGTTTTAATGGAGTCCATAATTTGTCCTCAAGTTATGGATTACCAAAGGTCACTTTCATTTAACACACACTTAAAACACATAAGTTACATGAAAATGAAGAGTCTTCATTTTTATGAACCTTTAATTCATAAGTTATGAAATGAAGAGTTTTGCAAAGTTACAAAACTTACCCTCAAGTTTTGGAATTTGTAAAGTTTCACACACTTTAATAAACTTTAATTCCAAACCTTAGAGTTTTAATAGTTAAAATTCAACCCTTATACTATTTATAACATTAATGGTTAATTATTATATATATGTATAAGAATAAGTCGTTTTACCGTTAGTAGGCCTCATTCACGAAGCCGGTCTATAAGGTGGGTATAAGGTTGTTGCCTATAAAATGGCGACTTAATGGGTGTATACTCTCACCCACCGCTTGCTTGATCGGTGGAGGGTCGTTAGCCGAACGGGTAGAACAATGACTTTAAATCCTCATTAAAAGTATAATGAATATTATAAAGTAACTAAACTCTTTTAATTCCCAATCTTAGTTATTTTAGGAAAATGTGAACATGGTGCTAATCCATGGAATTCACACTTTGTACCTTACCAAGTCGTTGGTGGAGCGTGTGTGGTTAACCGGCACACTAACTAGGACTAGTAAGGATCATGAAGGGTAACTTAATGTTTGTCATAGATCAATGGAGCGTGTGTGGTTAACCGGCACATTGATTAGGTGATAATATTAGGAGTACCAAGTGAATTAGCATGGTTATTCACACCTTGTTTTGTGATCCTCGGCATCCCAGTCACAAAACTTGAAGGGCACAATCGAGATTGAAACATGCCATTGAAAAGTTCAATGAATCTCAAAAGAATCTAGGAATTTCAAATCCAATTAAACCTAATAAATCATTTCGTTTTCATGGTGGAAATTGGTGAATCGTCATTCACCTACCTTTCAAATATATTATTACTTAGATTACGGCATCCCTCTTCTAAGTGTAATATATTATGATTGGATCCTAGCCTTAATATTACATTTGGGTGTCTTATTAAGGATCCTAAATATCTAATCTAAACTTACTTTCTTCTTTCAGATGTCTTCCAACACTAATGCTTCAGGCTCTAACCCAACTGGTTCTTTCTCTCTCATGAATCTTTGTGGGAGGGTCATCTTTGATGGTTCCAACTTCATGGATTGGATTAGGAACATCAGGATGGTTACTCGTTACGAGGACAAGGAATATGTCCTCGATAAGGAGTTAAAAGAACTTGATGAGTCTACTGCTACTCCTGAGGAGATCGCTGAATTCAGGACTCATGAGAGAGATGCTACTAAGGTGGCATGTATCATGATGGCCACGATGACAGCCGAGCTCCAAAAGTCGTATGAAGATTTCTACCCTTTTGAAATGCACCAAGACCTGATGGAAAGGTACCATCAGAGTGCTCGTCAGGAGCGGTATGAAATAATCTCCTCCATAATAACTACCCGCATGAAGGACGGTGAATCCGTCACGGGCCACATGCAGAAGATGCAAAGGTATGTGGACCGTTTGCTGAAGCTGAATGTTAACATCCCCGAGGAGTTGGCAATTGACATCATTTTGCACTCCTTGCCTTCTTGTTATGATCATTTTCGAATGACATATCATATGAACAAGGAGGAAGTTACCCTCAGCAAGCTTCAAGGACTCTTGAAGACCGCTGAAACCGGTCTTAAGGGTAAAGCGGTTGTTACCTCTACTACTCCTACTCCAACTTCTACCCCTATTTTAGCTATTGGGCAAGGCAAAGGGAAAAAGAGGAAGCAGCCTTCGAAGGGTACCAAGGGAAAGTCTCTTGAAGGCTCCTCATCAAAGACTAAGAACGGTTCTGCCACTCCTTCTGCCATTCCCAAGGATGCTGAATGCTTTAATTGCCATGAAAAGGCACACTGGAAGCGAAACTGCCCTAAGTACTTGCAGGATCTAAAGGATGGGAAAGTGAAACCCACCTATGCAGGTATTTACACCATATTGTCTAATTACTCAACATATTCTAACTCTTGGGTGCTTGATACAGAATGTGGTATTCACATATGTTCTGATTTGCAGGGCCTAAGAAGAAGTGAGGATGTGGAGCACGGGAAGATAAACTTAATCATGGGGAATAGGAAGGCTTCACCTTTTCCAAGATTGGAGTTTATACTTTGTTGCTTAATAATGGGTTAAAATTAGATTTGAATAAATGTGTGTACTCGTCTGAAATGGCGAGGAATATTATTTCTTTTCATGCTTTGTACAAACAAGGTTTTACCTTTTCGTTTGATAATGAATGTGGTGGTATTAATGCTTTCTTTAATAATGTGTTTTATTTTAAAGCATTACCTTGTGATGGTGTGTATGAAACTGTGTCGATTGTAGACAACTTAGGAAATAATGTGTTGTATATTGATTCTTCTACTAGCCTAGATAAAGCATCATTGTGGCATTGTCGTCTTGGACATGTAAACAAGAAACGCATAGGCCAACTCCAAAAGAGTGGAGTCTTGGAATCATTTGACCTCAAATCAGATGATAGTTGTGAATCTTGTCTACTTGGAAAAATGACAAAAACACCCTTCACTGGAACTTGTGAGAGGGGTGAAGGTTTGTTGGACCTAATACATACTGATGTATGTGGGCCATTCAAAACCGCCACAAGGGACGCTAATCGGTATTATGTGACTTTTATTGATGATTTTAGTAGATATGGGTATGTCTACTTAATCAAACATAAGTCTGAAACCTTTGAAAGGTTTAAGGAATTCAAGCAGGAAGTAGAAAATCAATTGGGCAGGAACATTAAGATTCTTCGATCCGATCGAGGTGGTGAGTATCTTAGTACCGAGTTCCTTGACTACCTTAAGGAGTGTGGGATTGTCTCACAATTGACTCCTCCCAGGACACCACAGCTGAATGGTGTAGCTGAGAGGCGTAATCGTACCTTGTTGGACATGGTTCGCTCTATGATGAGTCGAGTTTCGTTACCAATCTCTTTTTGGGGGTATGCCTTAGAGACTGCCGCCCATATCCTTAATCTAGTCCCTACAAAGAAGGTTACCAAAACACCTCATGAGATGTGGACTGGGAAGGTTCCCAATTTGGACCACATCAAAATTTGGGGTTGCGAAGCCTTCGTGAGGCGTGAAACTCATGATAAGCTTGAACCCCGAAGTGAAAGGTGTATTTTCATCGGCTACCCACAGAAATCCTTCGGTTACCTTTTCTACAGACCCAGTGAGAATGTGGTCTTTGTAGCACGAAGAGGGATCTTTCGCGAGAAAGAATAAGCCAAGGAGACAGTGGGAGGCAGATTGATCTTGAAGAAATTCAAGAATCAATTGATGAAGGAACCTCAGACACTAGCAATCAACCTGAGGAAGAAACTCCTGTTGATCCAGCTGACGAGTCTGTACCTCCGAGATGTTCCACACGGGTTAGGAACACACCTTCGTTTTATTATGGTTTTCATATTACTACGGAAGGTGATACGTTTATTAGTGATAGTACACTAGTAAATTTGGATGAACCTAGCAGTGTTAAGGAAGCCATGGCAGGCCCGGAGTCTGCTAAATGGAAGGAGGCTATGGACAGCGAGATACAGTCCATGTATGACAATCAAGTTTGGAACTTGGTTGACAATGTACCGGGCCGTAAAACAGTCGGGTGCAAATGGATCTTCAAAAAGAAGACAGACATGGAAGGAAAAGTGCATACTTATAAGGCTCGACTGGTTGCGAAGGGTTTTACTCAAACTCAAGGTGTTGATTATGATGAAACCTTCTCGCCGGTGGCCAAGATTAAGTCGATTAGGGTTATGTTAGCCATTGCAGCATTTCATGATTATGAAATATGGCAAATGGATGTCAAAACCGCTTTCCTTAATGGAAAGTTGGCTGAGGATGTGTACATGAATCAGCCAGAGGGTTTTGTCAATGCAGAGTACCCTAATAGAGTATGCAAGCTTGAGAAATCCATTTATGGATTAAAATAAACATCTCGTAGCTGGAATCTTTGTTTTGATGAGAAGGTAAAAGAGTTTGGCTTCTTGAGAAGCGAAGATGAGTCTTGCGTGTATGTCAGAGCTAGTGGGAGTATAGTTAGCTTCTTGGTACTGTATGTGGATGACATACTACTCATAGGAAATGACATCCCAACCTTGCAGGAGGTTAAGTCCTGGCTTGGGAAGTGCTTTGCTATGAAGGACCTAGGGGAGATTTGGCCCATTCGTGTGTTTCCATCGGACAAGCACTAACTCCACCATCTTACGTCACAATTTCTTAGTCTTTCGGTCAACAATTGCCTCCGGTTCCTCAATCAACCTTTTGTTCTCATCGATTCTCAACTCTGAAAGTGGAATTATGTCGGGAACTTCTCCCGTGAACTTCCTCAAATAACACACATGGAAAGTGTTATGAATTCCATTCAGTTCTTCTGGTAGTTCGAACTTGTAAGCTTGGTTCTCAATCCTTTGAAGAACTTTAAACGGTCCAATAAACCTTGGACTTAACTTTCCCCTTTTTCCAAATCTTATAAGTCCCTTCCACGGCGAGACTTTAAGCAAAACCGAATCTCCAACTTCAAAAGTCATCGGTCTCCGCTTTTTGTCAGCATAACTCTTTTGATCATCCTGAGCTGCTAACATTCTCTCCCTAATTATTTTCAACTTTTCAGCAGTTTGATGGACTATCTCCGGCCCCATAAACTGCTTTTCCCCAGCCTCAAGCCAACAAGACGGCGTACGACACTTCTGTCCATACAAGGCTTGATAAGGTGCCATCTTTATGCTCGAGTGAAAACTATTATTATAGGAAAATTCTACCAAAGGTAAATGTTCATCCCAATTACCTAGGAATTCCAAGGTACACGCTCTTAACATATATTCAAGTGTTTGTATCGTCCGTTCGCTCTGACCATCAGTCTGCGGATGGTAAGCTGTACTTAAACACAACTTGGTACCCAATTCCTCTTGTAGACTTTTCCAAAATCTTGAGGTGAAATGACTATCACGATCCGACACAATTGTTAGCGGAACACCGTGAAGTCTCACAATTTCCTTCACATAAGAATTCGCAAGCTTTTCCATAGACCATTTCTCATTGGCTGCTATGAAATGCGCACTCTTAGTGAATCGATCGACGACCACCCAAATCATGTCATGACCATTCTTTGTTCTGGGCAGTTTAGTGACAAAATCCATAGTGATGTCTTCCCACTTACCCATAGGCACAGGAAATGGTTCTAAACTCCCGTACGGTTTCTGATGTTGTGCCTTGACTCTTGCACAAGTCACACACTCGGCCACATACTTCGCAATGTCGAGCTTCATCGTCGGCCACCAATAATAGGGTTTCAGGTCCCTATACATTTTAGTGCTACCGGGATGAATTGAGTACATGGTCTTGTGAGCTTCTTCCATCAGAAGATCTCTGACTCCTCCTGTCTTAGGTATCCAAATCCGATCTTGGAACACCTTCAGTCCGTGACTGTTTACACCGAACACCAACGTTTTGCCCAAACGTTCCTCCTTCCGGTCATTCTTCTCCGAAGCTTCCTCTTGAGCTTTCTTTATACTTTCTAAAATGGTTGAGACAACTTCAATTCTCAACGCTCTTGGCCTTCGCTTTTCAAGATTGACTTTCCGACTGAGAGCATCAGCAACAACATTGGCCTTACCGGGGTGGTAAAGTATCTCACAGTCGTAGTCTTTAAGTAGTTCCAGCCAGCGTCGTTGCCTCATATTCAATTCTTTCGGACTAAAGAGATATTGGAGACTCTTATGATCAGTGAAAAGTTTGCACTTCGTGCCATAGAGGTAATGCCTCCATATTTTCAGAGCGAAAACTACCGCTGCCAACTCCAAATCATGAGTCGGGTAGTTCTTTTCATGCTCTTTCAGCTGTCGAGATGCATACGCGATCACCTTATCTCTTTGGGTCAAAACACAACCCAATCCAACACCAGACGCGTCGCTATAAATAGCGAAGTCTTCAACTCCATCGGGTAGAGAAAGTATCGATGCCTCGCATAGTTTCTTCTTTAGCTTCTCGAATGCTTCTTTATGCTTATCACTCCAAGCATAAGTAGCTCCTTTGTGGGTCAAAGCTGTTAATGGACTAGCAATCGAAGAAAAGCCTTGGATAAACCTTCGGTAATATCCGGCTAATCCTAAAAAGCTTCGGATCTCCGTGGGACTTTTCGGTTGTTCCCACTTCATTACAGCTTCAATCTTTGCTGGATCAACCATTATACCTTCTTGGTTGACCACGTGACCCAAGAATTGGACTTCTCGAATCCAAAAATCACATTTGGAGAACTTAGCATACAGCTTCTCCTTCTTCAAAACTTCTAACACTTCTCGCAACTATCTGCCATGCTCCTCCTAGCTTTTTGAGTAAATCAGAATGTCGTCTATGAACACTATCATGGATTTATCAAGGAACGGATTACAAACCCTATTCATTAAATCCATGAATGCTGCCGGAGCATTGGTTAGTCCAAACGACATAACCAAGAACTCGTAGTGTCCATATCTAGTTCTGAACGCAGTCTTCTCTATATCCTGCTCTCTTACTTTCAGCTGATGATATCCTGACCTAAGATCGATCTTCGAGAAATAGCTCGAACCTTGCAATTGATCAAATAGGTCATCAATCCTTGGCAACGGATATCTATTCTTTATTGTTGCCTTGTTCAGCTCTCTGTAATCAATGCACATTCTCATGCTTCCATCTTTCTTCTTTACGAATAACACTGGAGCTCCCCAGGGTGATGAACTAGGTCTAATGAAACCTTTGTCTAATAACTCCTGAAGTTGCATCATTAGCTCCTTCATCTCCGTCGGTGCTAATCGATAAGGTGCTTTTGCAATTGGCGTTGTTCCGGGCAACAAGTCAATACGAAATTCTACTTGTCGATCGGGCGGTAATCCAGGAAGATCTTCGGGAAATACTTCCGGATAATCACACACAACGGGAATATTTTGCATCACCTTCTTTTCCTTCTTAGCATCGATCACGAATGCTAAGTATGATGTACACCCCTTGGTCAAACATTTTCTGGCTTTCATTAGAGAAATGATTCCAGAATTTACTCTGCGTTTATCTCCATACACCATAAACGATTCCTTTCCAGGCGGATTCACTTTCACTATTTTCTTCTTGCATAAAATTTCGGCATCATTGGCACTAAGCCAATCCATTCCCAAAACGATGTCGAAACCATTAAGTTCTATAGGTAACAATTCCTCGTGGAACTTATTCCCATTCAAATCAATTAAAATGTTTTTCATACGATGGCTAATAGGTACAATCTTGCCACTAGCAACTTCGACTAATAAAGCATTATCTAGTCTCACAATAGGCAAAGCTAGTTTTCTACCAAATTCATGCGATATAAAGGAGTAGTTGGCTCCAGAATCAAATAAAATTTGGGCAAGCAAATTGTTAACGAGAAAGGTACCTGAAGCGACATCAGCTTCATCTTTAGCAGCTTCCAGTGTCATATGGAATGCTCTCGCCTTTGGCTTTGGCGGAATGTTGGGTCTTGCTGCTTCCTTCTTCTTCGGACAATCCCTTGAGATGTGCCCCTCCTCACCGCAACCATAACAAACATTCTTGGTGAAGGTGCATTCGTTGGCATAATGCCCTGGCTTTCCACATTTGTAGCATGTGGTTTCCCCGCCACACTTCCCATGATGCTTCTTCTTGCACTTGTCGCACCATTTCGCCTCTACCTTTCCTCCACTTCCTCTCGAACTAGACTTCGAGAATTTACTTTTCTTGCTGGACCCTGAAAATCCATCGATTTTCCTTTTCTCACCAACTTCTGACCTTTCTAGACCTTTTTCCCTGATCTGGGTCTCAACATTTCTAGCAGCCCAGATGGCGGCTTTCAATGTGGTTGCTTGCTTAACCATTGGACCATAGTCCGCTGGTAGTCCAAGGGCAAACTTGTTGACCTTAGAGAGTTCTGTAGGCACCAGATATAGGATAAACTTCATCTTTTCCGTGAAACTTGTAGCGTATTCAGTAACGCTCAATTTCCCTTTCTTCAAATTCTGAAACTCATTACTGATTTCCAGAAGGTCCTGCTCGGAGCAGTATTGCAGTTTTAGTTGTTCCAGAAAGTCTTCCCAAGACATTTTGCTTGCTTCTCCCTTGGGCATAGAGTCAGCTAACAGCTTCCACCAACTCAACACGCCAGATTTTAGCAGAGGGATCGCAAGAGCGGTCTTCTGCCTGTTGCTGCATTCGCAACTTTCAAACATAGTCTCCATTTCAGAGACCCAGTCCATAACTTGTACCGGCATCGGGCTTCCGGATAGGCATGGTGGTTTGGATGCCATGAAATCCTTATACTTGCACCCACGACCATCATTTCCTCCATACTGGTTATTGCGTCTAACCACTGGTTGTTCGTCTTGACCAATGATCCCACTAAGGTTTTCTCCTTCAGACTGCCCTCCATTCTCCTCGGGCTCTTCCGCTTGAATTGACGGTTCTTCACGATTCTGCCTAAGCAGGCGTCTTTTTTCTTCCATTTGACGATCCAACATCATTTGAATCATCATTTGTACACCAACCATTGTTATCGGCTCAGGTGCAGCAGCTACGACAGGTACTTGCTCGATTACAGGTGGTTGATTCCTGTTTTCATTAGCATTTCCAACTCCGCTTCTTGTTCTCACCATTTTGATCTATACACCAAATAATTTCACCTTATTACTCCAAACGATTACATGCTAGTTCTAATATCGTACATATACGCTTAGAATCCTAAACACATAAACCTTCAGATCCGGTTGGCAACAAACCATAGATCCGAACAAATAATATCATATATGGCAACATATAACATTTAGCACAAAAAAGCATTTTAGGCAACTTTCCTAAAATAAACTAGTGCTTGTGTCTAAGATCCAATAGACACACACCTCGCAATCTCCACTTAGAATGCTAAGTTTAAGTTTAGATATCCTACAAATTCCTAGTTCGCTTAAACTAATGCTCTGATACCAACTGTGACATCCCCAAAATCTCGGCCAGAAAAGACCGATTTCATTTATGCTTTTTAAAATAATTTTCAGAGTAAATCCTTTTAATTTTAAAAGAGATGCGGAATTTGTTCCCAAAAACAAAACATGATAAAATAGATATTTATCAAAACATTTCATAAAGAAATATGATTTCATTTCATAATCAAAAGACGGGATGTCATGTTCCGATACAGATCATAAAGCATAAACGATAGCATTACAAGTCATTCAACAAATATATACATATACAGACTTGTAAACAAAACAACTTGATGTTCGCCCATCTTAAGCTCTTGCGCCACTTCCTGTAAAATAAATCAACTGAGTGGGTCAGGCTTGGGAGCCTGGTGAGCATATAGGGTTTTCAACCCACAATAATTATATTTAATTTCAACAACCAACCATAAACCCGATTACCCATTCCCGTTATCCTCACCTTACGTTCCTAAAAATAACGTCTATTATAAGGAACCTATTTCAGGATTTTTCATCGGGATGGACATTACTGCAGAGGGGCTTCCTCAACAATAAGTATCCTATAGGCAACCATGTGGGGGATAGAGTACACCGGTGAACACGTCGTTCACAACACCTACAGGTAATGAGCCTGCTAGTGTTCCACAGGACAGTCTAGAATAGTCCGTGGTCGTCATCCATACTCTGCTGAATGACTAGAATAACACCAATAACACCGAGGCCTCTCATCTGTTTATTACACACCAATTATCTACCCATGTTCTACCCAACATATTAGTAGATAAAAATATACGTTTTTATACATAGTTTAAAAACCTGTATAACATGTTTTAATCAATACATATTCCACATAACAAATGAGGCATACACACATAACACGTATTTCATAGAGAATACATCAGATCTATAAGATAGAAGAGAGTGAATATACACTCACACGTATAACAACCAAATATATACACATAACACGTATTTTATATGAAATACTTCATAATATTGCGTTGGAAAGAAAATAACTACACACTCACTTGATCAGAAGATGATCGGGCAGCACTACGGCTTGCAGAAGAGGTGTTTCTCCGTAGATCTGGAAGATCTTCACAAAACCGGGCTCCTTGCGGGCAGCGTTTCGGCTCGGGAATAACACTCTTCGGGATCCTCGGGGCTTCGGATCTTACTTCGGGGCTCGGGAATATTACCGGGGCTTTGGGGTATAAACGGCACGCAAATCGAGGCAAAACTTAGAGAGAGGGAAGAGTTTGAACAAGAGAAAATGGCTGAATTCGAGTTCTATTTATAGGCTGCTGGGTCTGGGATTACGCGGGGCGTACTCAGTACGCGGGGCGTACTCAGGTTACGCGGGGCATACTTTGACGTCACTGCGTGCGTCGACTGGTGGCACTCGAGTATTGGTCAGACAAGTTGCATCCGACTGAGTACGCGGGGCGTACTCAAATTACGCGGGGCGTAATTGACTTGTCAAACTTCTAAATTGCGTAACTTTCGCATACAAGCTCCGTTTTCGACGTTCTTTATATCCACGCGAAGGTCAGACCATACTCTACAACTTTCATTTAGACTCTGTCGGCTAATTTTCACTTTTATTTTTATTATTTATTTTTAGAAGGCCGGGACAGAAAAACATCGTTATAATTCATAACTTCTTCGTCTGACGTCCGTCCTCGCCTAACTTGTCATCTTTTCGCTACTAACAACGAGATCTTCGTTTCTCATTTAGATTGTTTCGGCTAAAAACCGCTCGATCTCAAATCGAGTTGTAACAGCACGGAATTTCAGGTATTACTTTAAACTATTTTGGGGAATATTTAGGGGGGGACTCGGCGAGTTGATGCCTGACTCGCCGAGTAGGACCACGGTCTTGGTCACAGATTCGCGACTGGACTCGACGAGTCCATTAGGGACTCGGCAAGTCGACGCTGTTCAGCTGAAACCCTAGCCGTTTTGATTCTGGAGCGTATATAATGTCTTTAGGGCCGTCATGTCTCGTCTTTTGGCCGATTGAAGATAACCTAAAAGTCTGTGGACATCTGGAGCGAGGGTGAAGGCTAGTGGAAGCTTGAAGAGGTTGTTAGGCAAGAAGAGGCAAGGCTGTGGTCAAAGGAGGATCAAGGGGATTGAGCTCTGAAGGTTAGGGACACAGGGAAACGTTTTCCAGGTAATTCTCGGATCATTTCTGTAGTTTTGGTGTTGTACACGAATCTAGGGTTTAGGTAACCCATTTAATGATTAGTTAGGTTATAGTGTTGTTACAAGTGTTTAAATCCCAGTAATAGTATGTGTAAAGGTCCAGGAAGTCCCATATTTATATATTACGGAACCATGCGAATTACAGGAGGCAGTTGATTGACTGCATGGCGTGGACTCGCCGAGTCCAATGATCAGACTCGGCGAGTAGCTTGAAGATCCGCTTGGACTCGCCGAGTTGTTCGTCAGACTCGGCGAGTAGCCTGAAGATTTACTAGGACTCGCCGAGTTGTTCTTCAGACTCGGCGAGTAGTTTGAAGACTTACTGGGACTCGTCGAGTCGTTCTTTAGACTCGGCGAGTGGAGTCGGGGTGGCCCCGCGATTCCTTCACAAGGACCTCGTCGAGTCAAGGGGGGGGGGGGTACTCGACGGGTAGAAAAGGGAATAACAGGAATGTTGGGGAGGACGCTTAGACTCGCCGAGTCGCCTTTGCACTCGACGAGTCCGGTCGAGTTGACCGTTGACCTGTATGTAATTTCGTAGGGTCAGTGTCTTGTTTGATAAGATCATTAATAAAGGTATGTGGTATTATAGGGAGTCTGCAGATTAACGGATCGAGTGCGAGTAGCTCCGAGGGGTTATAGTTTGCAAACTGCGAGGTGAGTCTTCTCACTATACTTCACCCGGAAGGGTTTGACTGTGTGACCGGAAGGTAGTATGTGATATATGTGATTTATGCTATAACTGGAAAGGTAGATGCTATACTCGTTATGTATGTTTATACGGGCCGGAAGGCGATATGTTATGTGGTAGAAGGAACAGGTATGATGTATGATATATGTGCTATATGTGTCATGTTATATGTGTTATGTTTTGTAAATGTTATGGGCCGGAAGGCAATATACTATGGGCCGGAAGGCAATATAATACGGGCCGGAAGGCGATATGTTATGGGCCGGAAGGCGATTATGTTACGGGCCGGAAGGCAATGTTATGTGGACCGAGAGGTCCGGGCCTGGAAAGGCGTATGTGTGTAAGTCGTATACTGGGGAACTCACTAAGCATTTATGCTTACTAGTTGTGTTTATGTGTTTCAGGTACTAGTGACGACCGTGGGAAGGCGCCGCCGTGACACGTACACACTGCCATTGTTGGAGATCTTGGGGATTCGTTATTTGTATTTTTGAAATGAACTTGGAATAAATACTTTTGTTGAATAATGTTGTGCTACTTTAAATGAAAATTTTATTTGAAAATTTGAGCTGTTACAATTGGTATCAGAGCCTTGGTTTGAGGGATTCGGGTGTACTTTCGGGTGCAACTGAACTCAGACCGAGGATTTGAGGAAAAATCTTTTCTAAAAAAAATAATAAGGACATAACATTTCATAAATGGTAAAGCGGTAAAACAAGAACGGAGCAGTGTGTACGATCAGCCAGCGCCCGAACGGTAAAGATCCCCAGAATACCTTACAATGTTATGTTATGCACTGAATTATGAATTGTTATGCATGCTAGAAGACTAGGTATACATGATAGGACTAGAACGGCCTGTTTTGTGATGCCTTAGTCTAGGAAGATTGCTTATATGAGATATTTGGTAGCGTGCAAGTAGATAGTGCATACTAGAGGTAGAGTACTCATTATTCGGGGTTTGGGGAGGAAGATTTGGGACGAATACTGATACGGTGTGGTCAGTAGTATTGGGCCCGTACTACCGAAGGCACCGGGTCGGTGGAAGACCCAAGTAAGAATCCCTAGATACCGGAGACTGAGTAGGGTTGCGTTATCGAGTACAAATGTACTTGATGGAGTCTCTGATAATTTTATGTTGTATTTCAGAGACATCATGGTTACGACACGCCACGGAGCGAGTTCGAGCGGTATGAGTGACGAGGAGATTCGTCAGATGATTCAGGAAGAGGTAGCTGCGGCGGTTCGGGCTGAGATCCCGGAGATGTTTGGGTCCATTAAGACCACCTTGATGGAGGAGTTTGAGGAGCGGTATGCTGCACTGACTGAAGCTGCAGTCGCTGCCGCTACCGCAGCGGTGACCGCTGCCAGGCCGCAAAGGGGCGATTCGTTGCTCTTCCGAGAATTCAGCAACACGAAACCCCCTGAGTTCGATGGGACACAGGATCCGATTTCAGCGATGAGGTGGATCGCCGACATTAAGGGGTGCTTCTATACTTGCTCATGCCCGGAGCACCTGAGGGTACGGTTCGCCTTGAACCAGCTCCGACTGGGAGCAAAGGATTGGTGGAAGTTCGTGACGGCGAACTTCACTTTGGCGGAGATTACAGCGGTGACGTGGGAGAGGTTCACGGAGATGTTCAGGGACGAGTACGTTCCCCCGGTGGAGAGGGAGCGATTGATTCAGGAGTTCTTGACCCTTAAGCAGGGTACTGATTCCGTGGCAGTGATCACGCGGAAGTTTCACGAGAGGGCAATGTTCTGCCCTGAGCTGGTATCTACGGAGCAGTCGCGGATGAGCCGGTATTTGGGCGTTTTGAAGAGGGAGATCTGGGAGTTTGTGTCAAACTCCACCTATCGTACTTTCACTGAGCTTCAGGCGAACGCCAGGAAGCGCGAGATCGAGTTGGAGACTCAGGCGAGGGAGGAGGCCGAGTCTCGGCAGGTGGATCGGCGGCCGGCTCAGTCTCAGCCGGCAGCCAAGCGGACTAAGTCCGCTGATTCGAGGATGGGAGGTCCGAAGGGCCGCACTTGCGCGAAGTGCGGCAAGAGTCACGAGGGGGTGTGTCGGGCTGGTGGTTGCTACAAGTGTGGCAAGGAGAGACACATTGCCAGGGATTGCCCTAAGGGGTTTATGGTTTTCTTTCACTGCAACCAGACAGGCCATCGGAAGGCCGAGTGTCCGCAGCTTCGTCAGGGAGCTACACCTACTACCAGGACTACTGAGACCCGACCGGCGAAGGTCGAGGCCCCGAGGGCTCGCGGGAGAGCCTTTCAGCTGACTGCGGAGGAGGTCCGCGCTGCGCCCGATGTTGTGGCAGGTATGTTATCATTCACGTATTTACTTAAAGGTCGAATTGTTATGCTTATGTTAATGTATGTGTAGGTACTTTTCTTATGAACTCTATGCCTGCTCTAGTGCTATTTGATTCGGGTGCGAGTAGATCGTTTGTATCGTTAGCCTTTAGTCAGCATATCGGCATTAGTCGTGAGCTGTTAAGTCGACCTTTGAGCGTTTCTATTGCGGCCGAGAGGGTGGTTTGTGCTACGGAGGTTCTTGGGGGATGTGTGCTAGAGATCTTCGGGGTCGCGTTTCCGATTGACCTAATTCCTATTGCGATGGGGGATGTCTGTGTCATCGTAGGCATGGACTGGTTGAGCCGATTCAGCGCCGTCATTGACTGCGAGCGTCAGCTGGTGACTATACGAGACCCTAGTGGGGGAGTTCTTACGGTATACGGCGAGGGTACCCGTTCGGGATCAGCTTTTTGTTCGGCCGCTAGAGCGAGGCAATGCATACAGCAGGGATGTAACGGTTTTGTGGCGTATGTGATGGATACACGGGAGACTTCCGAGAGACCGAAGACAGTGGAGGAGGTTCCAGTGGTGCGCGAGTTTCCAGATGTTTTTCCCGAGGATTTGCCGGGAGTACCTCCTGCGAGGCAAGTAGAGTTTGGTATCGATCTAGTTCCAGGGGCTGCGCCTATTGCGAAGGTGCCTTATCGTCTTGCACCTCCAGAGATGCAAGAGTTGTCCTCACAACTCCAGGAATTGTTGGGAAAGGGATTTATTCGGCCGAGTAGCTCGCCGTGGGGAGCACCGATTCTGTTCGTCAAGAAGAAGGATGGTTCACACCGGATGTGTATCGATTACCGGGAGCTGAACAAGGTGACGGTCAAGAACCGCTATCCGTTACCGAGGATCGATGATCTATTCGATCAGTTGCAAGGGGCATCTTGGTTTTCCAAGATCGATTTGAGATCAGGGTACCATCAGGTAAGAGTGCGGGATGAGGACGTCCAGAAGACAGCATTTAGGACGCGGTATGGGCACTACGAGTTCGTGGTGATGCCTTTTGGGCTCACCAATGCCCCAGCAGTGTTCATGGACCTCATGAACAGGGTATGCAGGCCGATGCTGGATCGGTCTGTGATTGTATTTATCGACGACATTCTGGTGTATTCGCGGTCTAGAGAGCAGCATGAGGGGCATTTGAGGGAGGTCCTTGAGGTACTGAGGTCGGAGAAGCTATATGCAAAATTCTCCAAATGTGACTTCTGGTTACGGGAGGTCCAATTTCTGGGACACGTTGTTAATCAGACAGGGATATTGGTTGATCCGGCCAAGGTGGAAGCAGTGATGAGTTGGGAGGCACCGAAGTCACCTTCTGAGATCAGGAGTTTCCTTGGGTTGGCGGGGTACTATCGGAGGTTTATTAGGGACTTCTCCAAGATCGCGGTGCCGCTCACCAGATTGACCCGGAAGGGTGTTACATTTTCATGGGGACCCGAGCAGCAGACTTCCTTCAAGACACTTCGTCAGAGACTGTGCGAAGCCCCAGTATTAGCTCTCCCGGAAGGGATGGAGGACTTTGTCGTATATTGCGACGCATCGATTTCGGGACTGGGTGCAGTGTTG
Organism: Lactuca saligna; assembly: GCF_052625555.1. Classification (NCBI taxonomy): domain Eukaryota; kingdom Viridiplantae; phylum Streptophyta; class Magnoliopsida; order Asterales; family Asteraceae; genus Lactuca; species Lactuca saligna. The sequence continues at coordinate 175,265,299 of NC_136425.1, forward strand.
ATGCAGAGGGGCCATGTGATAGCCTATGCATCGAGGCAGCTGAAGCCTCACGAGGCGAGGTATCCCACGCATGACTTAGAGTTGGGGGCAGTAGTGTTCGCCCTCAAAATTTGGCGTCACTACCTGTACGGGGTTCGTTGTACTATATACACGGACCATAAGAGTTTGAAGTATTTGATGGATCAACCCAACCTAAATATGCGTCAGAGGAGATGGTTAGACGTGGTTAAGGATTATGACTGTGAGATCCTATACCACCCAGGCAAGGCTAATGTGGTAGCCGATGCATTGAGTCGTAGGGCGGAGAGCACTACATTGCGGGATGTATGTTTGAGATTGACGGTGATGACTCCGGTATTAGATGCTATTCGTGGGGCACAGGCCGAGGTTGTGAAATCCGGGATGCAGAAGAAGGAGCGGGTCGTTGGGTTAATTTCAGAGTTCGTTATGGATGGACGGGGACTTCTGACGTTTCAGGGTCGGATTTGGGTACCATTCGTGGGCGGTACGCGTGTTACTTTGATGGAGGAGGCTCACATATCGAAATTCTCGATCCATCCCGGTGCTACGAAGATGTATTTGGATTTGAGAAAGGAGTATTGGTGGCCTTGCATGAAGAGAGACGTCGCTTGGTTTGTTGAGAGGTGTTTGACCTGCCGTAGGGTTAAGGCCGAGCACCAGAGACCGCATGGTAAGTTGCAGCCCTTGGAGATTCCTGAGTGGAAGTGGGAACAGATCACGATGGATTTCATCACCAAATTGCCGAGAACTGCCAGAGGGGTCGATGCGATTTGGGTGATTGTGGATAGGTTGACAAAGAGTGCACACTTCCTTGCCATTAGCGAAAGTTCATCAGCAGAGAAGTTGGCAGAGTTATACGTGAGAGAGATAGTATCTCGGCATGGAGTGCCGATCTCGATTGTTTCGGACCGCGATGTACGTTTCACATCCAGGTTCTGGAAGAAATTCCATGAGGAGTTGGGTACTAAACTGCATTTTAGTACCGCATACCACCCCCAGACCGACGGACCGAGCGAGCGGACGATTCAGACATTGGAAGACATGCTTAGAGCGTGTGTGTTAGACTTCGGGGGTAGCTGGGATGCGCATTTGCCATTGGCTGAGTTTTCCTACAACAACAGCCATCATTCGAGCATTGGTATGCCACCTTTTGAGTTGTTGTATGGTAGGAGGTGTCGGACTCCCATTTGCTGGGGAGAAGTGGGACAGAGAGTGATGGGCAGTACAGAGATCGTACTTCAGACGACCGAACAGATTCAACAAGTGAGGCAGAGGTTATTGACCGCCCAGAGCCGACAGAAGAGTTACGCGGACAGACGCCGGTCCGAGCTCGAATTCCAGGTTGGCGACTTCGTTCTCCTAAAGGTTTCTCCTTGGAAAGGAGTGATTCGGTTCAGAAAGAGGGGCAAATTGGGGCCCCGGTTCATAGGTCCATTTCGTGTAATTGCAAGGGTAGGTCGGGTAGCTTATCGGTTGGAGTTGCCAGCAGAGCTGAGTCAGATTCACAATACCTTTCACGTATCACAGTTGAGGAAGTGTATAGCCGATGAATCGGCAGTGGTTCCGTTAGAAGATATTCAGGTCGATGCAAGCCTGAATTACGCCGAGAGACCAGTAGCTATCAGGGATCGGAAGATCAAGGTTCTGCGGAACAAGGAGATACCTCTGGTGTTGGTTCAGTGGCAACATCGGAAGGGATCGGAGATGACTTGGGAGCCGGAGAGTGAAATGCGGGAGCAACATCCGGAGTTATTCGCAGAGTGAGACTTCGAGGGCGAAGTCTAGTTCTAGTGGGGGAGAGTTGTAACAGCCCGGAATTTCAGGTATTACTTTAAACTATTTTGGGGAATATTTAGGGGGGGACTCGGCGAGTTGATGCCTGACTCACCGAGTAGGACCACGGTCTTGGTCACAGATTCACGACTGGACTCGACGAGTCCATTAGGGACTCGGCAAGTCGACGCTGTTCAGCTGAAACCCTAGCCGTTTTGATTCTGGAGCGTATATAATGTCTTTAGGGCCGTCATGTCTCGTCTTTTGGCCGATTGAAGATAACCTAAAAGTCTGTGGACATCTGGAGCGAGGGTGAAGGCTAGTGGAAGCTTGAAGAGGTTGTTAGGCAAGAAGAGGCAAGGCTGTGGTCAAAGGAGGATCAAGGGGATTGAGCTCTGAAGGTTAGGGACACAGGGAAACGTTTTCCAGGTAATTCTCGGATCATTTCTGTAGTTTTGGTGTTGTACACGAATCTAGGGTTTAGGTAACCCATTTAATGATTAGTTAGGTTATAGTGTTGTTACAAGTGTTTAAATCCCAGTAATAGTATGTGTAAAGGTCCAGGAAGTCCCATATTTATATATTACGGAACCATGCGAATTACAGGAGGCAGTTGATTGACTGCATGGCGTGGACTCGCCGAGTCCAATGATCAGACTCGGCGAGTAGCTTGAAGATCCGCTTGGACTCGCCGAGTTGTTCGTCAGACTCGGCGAGTAGCCTGAAGATTTACTAGGACTCGCCGAGTTGTTCTTCAGACTCGGCGAGTAGTTTGAAGACTTACTGGGACTCGTCGAGTCGTTCTTTAGACTCGGCGAGTGGAGTCGGGGTGGCCCCGCGATTCCTTCACAAGGACCTCGTCGAGTCAAGGGGGGGGGGGGTACTCGACGGGTAGAAAAGGGAATAACAGGGATGTTGGGGAGGACGCTTAGACTCGCCGAGTCGCCTTTGCACTCGACGAGTCCGGTCGAGTTGACCGTTGACCTGTATGTAATTTCGTAGGGTCAGTGTCTTGTTTGATAAGATCATTAATAAAGGTATGTGGTATTATAGGGAGTCTGCAGATTAACGGATCGAGTGCGAGTAGCTCCGAGGGGTTATAGTTTGCAAACTGCGAGGTGAGTCTTCTCACTATACTTCACCCGGAAGGGTTTGACTGTATGACCGGAAGGTCGTATGTGATATATGTGATTTATGCTATAACTGGAAAGGTAGATGCTATACTCGTTATGTATGTTTATACGGGCCGGAAGGCGATATGTTATGTGGTAGAAGGAACAGGTATGATGTATGATATATGTGCTATATGTGTTATGTTTTGTAAATGTTATGGGCCGGAAGGCAATATACTATGGGCCGGAAGGCAATATAATACGGGCCGGAAGGCGATATGTTATGGGCCGGAAGGCGATTATGTTACGGGCCGGAAGGCAATGTTATGTGGACCGAGAGGTCCGGGCCTGGAAAGGCGTATGTGTGTAAGTCGTATACTGGGGAACTCACTAAGCATTTATGCTTACTAGTTGTGTTTATGTGTTTCAGGTACTAGTGACGACCGTGGGAAGGCGCCGGCGTGACACGTACACACTGCCATTGTTGGAGATCTTGGGGATTCGTTATTTGTATTTTTGAAATGAAATTGGAATAAATACTTTTGTTGAATAATGTTGTGCTACTTTAAATGAAAATTTTATTTGAAAATTTGAGCTGTTACACGCGTATTCGGGCTGCATACTGCCACGTCAAAACTTCAGAAAATCATAACTTCCTCATACGAAGTCAGATTTGGGCGTTCCTTTTATGCATGCTCTCGGTTTAACGAAATCTACGACTTTCGTTTAGATCGCTAAGGCTAAATATCGCTCTATCTTAACTTCATATTTTACGTCACTCGGCGTCGTGTCGGTTCTGTCGCGAAACTTCGACAGGTCATAACTTCTTCGTTATAACTCGGATTTTGGCATTCCTTATATCCCCGGAATCCTTGTTTCGATCACTACAACTTTATGCAAAGATGTCAGGCTTATCTCACACTTAAATTTTGACGCTTATTTTATTCTTAATTCATTAAATTATAAAATTTAAGAAAATACACACATAATTCACAAATAATACATTTTTATTATTTAAAATTTAGTTACAAAGGTTAACCTAGACTATTACATTGCTAAAAATGGCAAGCCTAGAAACACGGGCGTTACAGTTTACAAGACACAAAATTTCCAGTTGTGACAATCCCTTTCCATAATTTGAATTGTAAGGTTTGGCAATTAGTCTTAAGTGTTTAGACACACATATGAGCTATCGAAGGCAAAGGTGTATAAGTTCAAAAAGCCTTGATAAAAGATTATCAAAGCACTAAGTATTAGAAACATGAACTCAAGAAATTCAATAAGTATTGTCTTTCTGGAAGTTGAGATGTTTATGAATACATGTCGAAGCTAGTGGGAGCATAAGTGTTATGTTTTACAATAATCATCATGATAGTGGGAGCATAAAAGTTATGATTGTATGGTTATTAAGGCACGTATTGCAAAGTTGGCAATATTAATTATAGAAAACAAGAGTTAAACCTTGCAAAGTAGTAAAGGTTATAAAGTTGGTTTGCTATAATTAAGGGAGAGAATATTATGCTTCGTTTCAAATCTAAAGGATTAGGTTGAGAAATGTTGACAAATTTAGTCAAAGGTACATAGTGTGTTCTTAAAAATTCGATTATGATTACGGCATTCCTCTTCACAATTCGAATTTTGAGAACATAGCAAATAAAACATTATGCGTCGTGTCCCATACGCTTCGGGCATAGGATCGATTGCAAATGATTTAATGTTTGACCATTCTAAAATTTTCCAAATGTCTAGCGCATTTAGAGGGAAAAGGGACTAGAATTGGTTTTGACTAAAATAATTAAACAACTATCAAAGGACAATCCAAAGTTCGACGATGATTGGTCGCTTGTGAGTAGTTGGAAGTATAGTATTGGAAAATATGGAAATGTTTCCATATTGGATGGACCATATCGACATCATTACAAATAGAAAAGATTCTATTAAGAATGAGTTGTCATGAGGAAACTATGAAAGCGTGTTCATATTAGGAAGTAAATATTGAAAATCTATGTCTAGATTAGAAACTTTTATGCAAAAGGATGTTCAAAGGAATGTACTTTGAGTGAGAGACATCATATCTAAGGAATTGTCTTGTAACAATCTCCGATAGAGGACTTTGTAATATCATTGACAATAGTCTTTGTGACTTTGGTGCAGTGACATTACGAAAGAATCATTGCATAGGATGTTAGAATCTAGCATATTCTATAAGTAGCAAGAATTTGATATACTTTCACTTATGAAAATGGATTTGGAGTTGTGAAATGAGAATGATTGGAAATGTGTGCAATTTGTCTATTTCACAAAAGTAAGAACTATAGGTAAACATTGGGTGCATGCTAGGTGCATGGGACAAGTGTAATAATTCAAGTAAAGAAGTTGATTACCCGAAACGACAAATAATGAGTAATCAATATGGTGATAAATAAAAGGCGTTTTATTTATACTCAAAGGTTTGATGCCATATGGGATTAGTGTTATTCTTGTGTTTCACATTTGCATGTTTTGACTTCCAGAATAATTGAGTTTATTAAGAATAATTGAATTATTCGAACGGGCCACAGTCATTCATATGTTGGAAGTAGATATGAATGAAGACTGTCGTGAATTGGTGTGTGGATTGTCTAGAAGAGTATTAGACATAAGCAAATGTTTGCTACAACGTTCATGAGTGCTTATGAATATGATTTGAGCATTGGATTAAACCCACGCTCACTTGGATCATTCCATGAATTGTATCATGAGTGATTAGTGAGACGATAACATCTTATATTCTTGAAACTGAGATGTGTGAGTTGTATCTTGCGAATCGGTTGCACATTGATAATATGTAAACGCACTAGTAACTTGGTGTTATAAACCATATTGTTGTGTGTAATTCGGTGAATGAGTGCAAGCAAGCATTGTATCAAAGTTTATCCGTTCCTTTTATCCAAAGAAGGATAAAAGCGATATCTTTGGGCCCCTCGATGGTTTAGTGATGACAAACGTAAATGCTCGGCCGGGCTAGGGCTAATTTGATTTGCTCAATTAGTCTATCGTCATAAATCGGAAATCGAGAAGTAGTACAAAGAGAATGATTTGAAATCATATCTCATACGATATCTAGAATGGAGGAATATATGATCCCTTATCTAAGGACACGCGTATCTGATAGGATCAGAGTTAACAGCGGCTTTGGAAAGCTACGATTGCAGATCAGGATCTGAAGTCATACGCATAATAGTTATTAGACTTATCCAAGTGGGAGACTGTTGGATTAGTGTCTAAGTCCATAACTAGTTTGGTATGTACTTGACCCGATGGTGCATGGTCCTTTTGGGTTGCCTTTACCAAAGCAACTTGATTGGAGAAATAAATAAAGAGAGAGAGGTTATTATGATTTATTAATATGTTATAAGAATAATATATTAAAGGAGAAATCATATTTGCTTAATTAATATTGGTCAATAATTAATTAGGAATTAATTTTGTGATCAAGTGTAATTAATTAAACTAGAGGGGCTGAATTGTAATTATGTGATAGTTACAAAATATGGTAATGGTTATCCTAAATATGGGTTGAACGAATTCAAGGAGATAAGGATCCTTGAAATCGTCCAAAGGATAAAGGATAAGGGTTTTCAAGGCTTATCTTATGGTTGCTTTGTGGATAAGCAACTAGATAAGGATAATGACTGAAACCCTATCTCTACACCTATATAAAGACCGTAAGGCCTTAGAATTCATGTACTTGTTCCCAAGAAGTCCTAAGGACGAATTCTAACATCTCTCCTCTCTCTTTATACCTTCTCCATTTGCTCTTGGTGTTTGTAAGCCATTAGAGGAGTGACACTTGTGACTCTAAGCCTTCCAAAGTCATTACAAGAAGAATTAGGATTGTTATTACTCTATAACAATCAAGGTATGTTCTTAAACCCATTCATATGTTAATATCGATTTCATATACTAGAATTAGGGTTTGAAGTCTTGGATTCAAAGCATGTACAATAGAGAAACCTAGATCCAAGCAATAGGGTTTGTATGAGCACATAGGATGTCTTATGACCAAAACCCATCAATTATATGATTTGGAATCTCCATTATGATGATGAAACAAGCAGAAGGGTCAAGCAAGGGGGTGTTTGTTTGATTTTGATTTTGATTTTTCTTTTCTTTGTTTAGACAAAAAATCAGTTGAGTGTTGATGAGTTTTGGGTTTGATTGTTCTTGATATAAATGGATAAATGGAATGGATTTCTAGGGTTAATGTTTTATAGGAAATTGTTTGTTTTGCTTGACAGAATTCGATGTGGTGTTTATTGCTTGAAATTGCCATGGAAAGAAGACGAAGCAATAACAATGACTGGTTTTCTATTTCCACATAATTTGAGGGAAACTGAAGATACATATCTTAAGTCGTCTTGAAAAAGCACTCAAGTTTGAAGAAAGATTGGATATTGATGCCGAGGAACTTTATACGGAGTTGAAATTATTTGAGACATTGGAAACCAATGAATTTAGTAACCCTATAGATGTTTTGAAGTTTTTGAAAAAACTTGATTATTTTCCAAATGCAAGCATTGCATATAGAATAATGTTAACTATTCTAGTAACGATGACATCTGCTGAAAGACATTTTTCGAAATTGAAGTTATTGAAATCTTACTTATGCTCCACAATGTCCCAAGAAAGACTTAGCGGTTTGACAATGATATCTATCGAGAACGAAATCTTAGATAGTATAGATTATGAAGAGTTGCCCAATTTGCTATCAAGAATGCTAGAAGAGCTTCACGGATCGTCGGTTAACAGTTATGATATGTAATTATTCATTAAAATACAATGATTTTGCTATGTTTATTGGTATAAAGTTTATCATCGTTTAAAAAAATATGTAATTTAATTCGTTGCACGTTAAAGCCTAAGGGCCTTTTTTCCGCATCGTCCTGAGTATTTAAATTCTTAGGAATGATCCTAGTTGTCGCCTTAAAGATTTAATTGTGCAAGCCATAGTAACATGTAAAATATTTTAACTAGAGGTTGAGTACACAACTTACACCTAACATCAGGTGTATAAAAAAATTCTTATTGATTGTATATCAGGGTATACAAAGTTACTAAAACAATAAATCTTATTTATCTAAATTAAATTCTTATTGATTGTTTTCTAAAAAAAAAAAAAAATCATATTTAGATGTATAAAATTCATTGATTTACCTAGTGATGAGTCATAAAAAAAAATATTCATGATTCAAATACTTAATAACAAAAAAGAATAATCAAATTGAATTTGATCGATTTACCTTAGGGGGTCAATTAAAGACCAATAAAAGGATTTTTATCTTCAAAACTCCTTAGAGCTAAAACATTCGGTTTAAGATGTATACGTATTGTCATTTTATATATTCTAGATCTACATATAAGATGTTGGCTAAAGTCTTTGTAATTTGAAGATGTTAATATTATTACAGTTCCATTTTTTTTAGTACACCAAATAGTTGCATTTATTGATACCACAAGAAAATTTTGAAATTCCTGAAAATCACATTATCGTACCTAGAAAGATGATTTTTAAAAACTTTGACGGAATAACATAATTTATGGAAAATTATATATACAGATTTTAATAATCTTTAATTTTATCCCATATTTAGTATCTTCTTTTAATAACTTAAAAACTAATAAAACAAATTCCGTTGTAGTCTAGTTGGTTAGGATATCCGGCTCTCACCCGGAAGACCCGGGTTCAAGTCCCGGCAACGGAATAATTTATTTTTATATAAGATTTTCAAGTTTCACAAACTTCAACTAAATTTATAAACTTGTCATTTTCTGTCCCTCCAATTGTCTTAATTCTCAATCATTCTCTGCACTTGAAATATTCATGGTACTTGAGTACTTATAGTTGTATCCCCTTCAATATTCCAGTTTTGCTTCTAATTTTATTTTCCCATCATATCACGTCGTTAAATTTTATATTCATACAAGAAAGTGTATTCACTAGTAATAAAGTTTTAAAATCAGATTTGTTGTGTTAAAATTTTGAGTAAGTTACAGAATGGTCCATGCGTTTTGGTAAATTTGCAGGTTCAGTCCAATTTTAGATTATCTTGCTTGGAAAGTCTTTGCGGTTTTAATTTCATGCAAATTTGGTCCTTCCAACTTACACCATTATATATGAGCCTATAAAGAGTTAAATCTTTGAAAAATGACCATTATACCTTCGTTTCCCCATTTTAACTCACCCTTACATTCATTGGTCATCTTCTTCTGGATAATATGATGTTTGCAATGGTGCTAGGTTGGCATCCTCATGTTTCAATTGCTTCACTCAAATGCTACAATCTACACCCAAAGTTTCAAGGTTTGTGATGGTTCGATTAGGGCTTGTTCATTTCAATCTCTCTTTTCTTGAAAATCTATCTACTTCTCTAATAAACAAAACCCAATTATGCCGCATGACAATTTTCTAAAACTCTACTTTGCTACATGGCATATTCTGCTCAAGTCTACGTCTATAATTCGTTCCGAAAAAATTTGGAGTTTAAAACCAATAATGGAGGGGGTTTAAAATTGGAAGTTTGAATTACCAATATTCCACATCTCTACTATTTGTTTCTTCCTCTGTTTCAGGGTATCTCTTCGCATCTTAGCTTTTTGATTCACCTGCTTCAAAAAGTATCACTACCATGTAGCCGTCACCGACTTCAATAAACATCCACAGACCTCCAACATATTACAACTTACTGTCAGCATTCTTTAAGCCCCTTCTCTCTCTAACCTTAAAACGTTGTCGTCACCTCCCTGTACTGCCGTCAATCACCTATATCTCTTTCTTTTCTCTCTAACACTACAAGTTTACAACTCCTTCAACCACCTGATTCCATCATTATGGCCACCACTTTTCATCTTGATTCCTATATCGCCGTCGTTCTACTTTGATTTTAGGTTATTAGGATCTACAATTGGTGTTTACAAGGTCATTGTGCAAATTGTTTATTAGAACCAAAACCTGCAATCGATTCTTAATTATTTTCTCATCTTTTAAGATTCTTGGTTTCCCTTTTCAGTCTGAATTGATCCTAGTTTATTTAGGGTCAGATGACAAGTTTATAATATGAGAAAAATACAGGAAATAACAATTTACTTTATTATTTCTATTACCGTAAGCAATTTACTTTACTGTTTCCCTATAATAACAAGGTACTTACATATTTTTTTACCAATAATACCAAGGTACTTACATTGTCTCTTAAACCTTGGCTCAATGATTTCCCTTTATGATGGTTTCTCATTAAAACTAAACTCGTGATTAAATTCTTTGTTTACCATTCTTATAATCAACTATTCTTTTCAAGTAAAGTATTTGTTAATAGTTGTTCATTGGATGGTGCATGTTAGAAAGATTTCTAGAAAATTGTTTGTGATATAATGAAAAACTAAATTGTTTGTTTATTTGCAAAATAGTCATGGTCGGGAAATAGTTGGGATCTTTGTTTAGGATATATGTTTATTGTCAGTTTAGAATAACATTTACCATAGTTCCATAAGTTTTTTGAATTTAGCATGATATTAACAAAATTTCATTAACATGATATTATATTACATATACTTACACATTTATTATAATAATAATCATTCATTAACACAACATAGTTATATTTTACTTTTATTTTTAATTAAATACTACAATTTTACAGATTAAACTGTTATGGTTATTTTTTTACTTTTACATAATATTTCATGTTTTCTTACAATAAAAGTTATGCAATGTTTTTTTGTTGGTATTTTATTTTATTTTTTGTCTATATAATAACTATAAATACCAACTTGCATGGACAATTTCTACAACTTACTCTACTAATTACATTGCAAAAAGACTCCACAATAGGAAAAACACAAATCACAATATCCGGGTTTCAACCTAAAACCTCTTTGATATTCCTACATTTCACCACCAAACCACTTATGCATAAACTAATACTTATGTAGTGAGACTTAACAACACCTCAATAGCAACCACTAAAAGGTTCGTAGGCTAACTTAATTCCATAAAAACACCGACATTACCATAACCAAAATGAAGTTATCAAGTAGATACAAACCGAATCCAAAAAAACAAAAAAAAAAAGAGACCTAAATTACCGTTTTCTTGCGTACTTTATGAAACCTATATATTACTCAAAACCTTTTGTATTCCAAACCATAAACGATTCCCTTTTCTGAAACTTACACTGTTGAAACCCACTCATGGCCTTCCCCATCAACGCCATTGCAGCAATACTCGGAAACTGCTTTTTCTCATCTTCCTCCGGAGGCCCCACTTTACATTCTCCCTTTTCAATTCTTTCCACCACCGGACTCTTTTGCCCCTGATTACTACTCCATCTTTGAATCCAAGCATTCGAAAGTCCAACCACCTCTTTATTATTATTATGACGATCACTAGATTCAGCTATCGTAGTTTCTGATGGTGGGCCCACTTTTACTTTTGTAAAACGCTTGTTGTCAGGTGAAGTTTTTGGAAGAAAACCCGACCCGGTCAGCTTGAGGCGTTTGATCCAACGGCTACCTGGCTCTGAACCATGGTTAGTTGTGTGGCCACATGAGTTTGAGTTTGAGTTAGTTGTGTGGCCAAGGTTGATGTCTAGGCTTTGTGTTCTTGAGGTGCATGGGTCGCTTTTTTCTTTTTCTTTTTCTTTTTCTTTTTCTTTTTCGGTTGAGCTTGATGAAGCTGGGAGAGAGGAAATTTCTAGGTTAATATCCGGGAGTTCCATTTTACGTTTTCTGTGTGTGTCTTTTGGTTTTGACAAGGGTAAAATGGGAATATTTGACTCCATTGTCATCTCCTGAAATGTTACAAAAAAAATGAATGAGTTCATTGTTGGCAACTTTTTCACATATATGTTTATAAGGATAATAAAATGTTCTGATTTTATAGATGACTATTTATGCAACAATGTTTTATCTTTTTACTAATTAATTGCGACTATGGAAGTATATGTTTTAACCTAAAATTAATCTATTCCCAGTTGGACACGAAAAAATCAAGAAAAAGAAACCAAAAAGGGTTTAAGGTACAGTAATGGACCTTGGTTTGTGGGGAGAATTGTACACCTGTAATAAAAGATAAGAAAATGTAAGTTAACTACTGATGTAAAAAATTTAAATAAAAAATGTCACATCAATAGCAACAATAGATATGGAAAAAAGAATACTATCAATGGGATAAAGGATGTGGTTGAAAAAAGGTTACCAGAAAGATGATTCTCCTTGAAAGATTCCATATCCATGGTGTCAGTATCAGCTGATGACTCATTTTTTTGAACATCTTCAATCTTTTCCTGAGATTCTTGATCTGAAGACTCCAAAAGTTGAAGCTTTACCCCTCGTTGACTATTAGCAAAATATGCAGGGCTGTGGTTGACCTCCCTTACAGTTTCTTCTTTAAGCCGAGTAGATACCATGGACTCCCTAAAGATCTGCTTTTCTTGATACACTTTAACATCAGTCTGTTTTGTGATTAACACACTGTGAGTTGTCCTTGAAAAACTGTGAGAAACATTTTGAAATGACTGCATTGTCCCTGGTTTGATCACTTCTGGACAACTTTGATGTGGAAAGAATCCCATTCCAATATGTTTTTGCATCCTTTTGTATTGTTCTGCAATTAAAGAAGGTGAAGAATTGCTGCTTGTAGAAGGGTCAGTCTTCAAAAGGGATGCATTATCTTGTCTTAAAAAAGATGACATCTTGTGTTCTTGTTCCATGGCTACTGAATTAGTTTTTGGCAAGTGGTTTTTGGATGCGAATATGGTTTTAAGCTGGCTCATGTTTTCTTGTCCATGGGTTGTTTGGCTTTCACCAAAAAACATGTGATACTTCACCTGTTCAGAAGGAATTTGTGATGCTTCTTCACGTTGAAAATGACATTCTCTTGATGAAGATCCTATATTCAAACCAGCTGTTGATTTCTTGTGAGAAACTTGAGGTCCTAATCCTTGAGCTTGACTTCCTTCGTTCATTATGAAACTTCTCCCACTTTCTTGACCTCGTTTGAAAAATGGGAAAGATTGAGTACCTGGTTTCTTTAAACTCATTGCTAATTCCAAATCGTTGATCCCTTTTGAAGATCCACAGCTATCGGATGCTATGTCAACTCCCTTCGTGTGTATCTTCATATCAAAATCATCTTCTTTGTTTTGAATAAGGCGAGTTGAAGGAACATGTGTGCTTGATTCAAATCGTGTTCCTGTCCAATGTGTGAGCCATGAAGATTGGTGAGGTTCTATGGATTGTACAGCTTTTCCGTTGTTGTTGGGATGAGATTTCTCAGGCATGATGATCGGAACTTACAGCAATGTCACCTTTCAAGTTGCAGACTTCAGACCTTCATCTACCTAGGATGGAAACAGAGTGTCATTTTAGGTTTCAGATATGCCAACAGAGTGTCGAAATTTAAAATCAAACTGACTGAATCTGAAAACGTCAATTTAATGCACTAATTCAGGCATATTAGTACGAGTACGATTTACCGAAATCTTTTACCAAATCAAACAAAATTTCTTTTTGATTGTAATGCCAAGTTCGATTATTTCAATTGAAACTCGAACGTAATGCCCTAGGATCCTAAAGCAATAACCAAAAGTCTTCCTTATCAGTTATAAGTGAAAGCAAAATTTGTCCATCGTGCTAAACATATATTTCTATCTGATTACAAATGAAAAAAAGAATAAAACTCTCGAAGTTAAATCGATTCTATCATGTATTATCATCATTTCTCAAATCTTAAAATGATTCAAATCTTCGAATTTCAACGCAAATTGAAGACATACCTCGGAATCGAATCAGGGGACTGAGAATTGGATTAATTTTTTGCACCTGAGATGGCAGATGAAGGATTAAATGATTTCTAATGAAAAATCAAACAGATTATCAAACCAGATTTGATAACTCATAAATTGAGATTTTTTCTTCTAACTTTATTGATACTTGATAGCCTACTTCGATTTTCCTTTGTACAATTACCATCATTGAGAAGCAAAATCAACATACGAATTGGATTTGAACCTATAAGAAAACATTCCAAACTTTATATGAGATACGTGGCTATTTGCAAACCACACTTCCTATATGAGTACTGCCACTTTATATGAGATACGTGGCCATTTGCAAACCAAACTTTCAATTGTTTGTTTTTTATTTATTATTATTTATTGAGAATTAGAAAACATACCAAACTTTCAACTCTTTGTTTAAATAACTATTAAATAAATAATCATATATAACCTATAAAATAAAATGTATTAATTCATTAATAGATGTTTGTTATGAATTGTAGGGGTGTGCAAAAAACCGCACAAACCGCCCACACCGCACCGCATAATGCGGTTTAGAATTTCACGGTGCGGTTTGCGGTTTATAGTTACCAAACCGCGGTTCAAACCGCACCGCGTCGTGTATGTGTGTATATATATATATATATATATATATATATATATATATATATATATATATATATATATATATATATATATATATATCAAAGGTTTCAATCACCAAATACTTCATACTATCCAATAACTTTATTCTATATCACGATGGTTAAATATGATAATTAAAAACTTAAAAGACTATGATATCAAATTTCATAAGTCATAACAACTTTGCAAAACATTATGTGGTTTTTTTGTTTTCAATATCAATGCCTTTTAAATGGTATATATAATTAATAAATTTTGAAAGTGTTTAAATGTAATTAATAACAACCAAAGTTATAAATTGAAACAACTTATCAAACCGCATAAACCGCACATAAACCGCCCGCATGAAACCGCATCGCATAATGCGGTTTAGAGCTTTTCTGGCGCGGTTTGCGGTTTCCAAAAAACTCAAACCGCATGTGCGGTGCGGTTTGCGGTTTCAACTCTAAACCGCACTGCGAACACCCCTAATGAATTGTATATTAAATTATTAATTTATTTTGGGTATAAACTAATCCAGTGGTATCCGATGTTTTTTTCTTCTTTTAGATCGACGGTTCAAGTTTTACTGTGGACGGGGATTTTAAACACACCCAATAAAAAGTCAAAACCACCTCCACAAATTAATATTGAAAATATAATGATTGTACATTGTGTCTACTATTCAAAACCATTTTCATGTTTTTTTTAGACAAAACTACAAAAATGGTTACTGTGGTTTCTGAAAATATCAAGTTTAGTTCCTAAGTTCAAAAAACATCATAGATGGTGCCTGTGGTTTCAAAACTTTTAACAAATGATCCTTCCGCCTAACTCTATCAGCTTTCTACCGTTAAGTGAGGGGCATTTTCGTCATTTCAATACACAGGGACCATTTATGAGGTTTTCTCTATTTAATATATATATATATATATATATATATATATATATATATATATATAATTATTTAATTAAAGGCTCTCTCTCTCTCTCTCTCTCTCTCGTAAACACACACATACACCCAGCTTTGTCTTTCTCCCTCACCTATTAAAATTATAACACGAAAATATTTAGTAACCCAACAGCATTCATGTATAGAAGATAAGATAATAAACACCAAACACATCAAACACAAAAAAAGGGTAAAATCTTATAATCAGCCAAACACCATATCAAAAGAACACTAACAGAGCTATCTATTTCAACTTACGGAGATCACTACCACGAAGATGAATAACAAGGTTCAAATTGGATTCCTTCTGGATCTTATAATCAACCAAAGTTCACCCATCTTCCAATTGCTTCCCTGCAAGGATCAACCTGTATTTGATCAGGTGGAATCCCCTCCTTATCTTGAATTTTGGTTTTAACGTTATCAATGGTGGCGGAGCTCTCAACCTCCAAGGTGATTGTCTTCCCTGTAAAGGTCTTAACGAAGATCTGCATACCCCCACGAAAACGAAGAACGAGATGAAGCATGGATCCCTTCTGGAGGAGACGAGATCAGGTAGGGAACTCACCGAATCTGCAATACGAATGACAACAGCAGGTAGAGTTGTCGTATGCCATGTTTGGGGATTTTGAAAGATCTAGATGTTTGGAGACTAGAATTGCAGATTCGGGAGAAATACCACATGAATTGATGAGGTAATGAATGTTGATTTAAGGAACCTGATGTTTTTGTTGTAAATAGGGACGAATTGGACGAGGAAGAGGATAAGAAGCCATAGCAGCGCAGTTCGTGGTTGATATGAGGCCTGACATGGACTAAAAAATTTCTACGTACGAAATTAAACACCATTGCAACTTAGGATTAAGAATTTCAAAATAGCACCTTATATGATTGATCATTGGTGTACCAGGATGCGATGATATATGAACCTTGAGCACTAAACCCTATTCTTTCTTCCAGAGAGAGCTCCTGATGTAACATTCTAAAAAATTCAAACCAATTTAAACTTTTCAAAAACAACCCAGTTTCGTTAAATTATTACAAAAAGGTTTTCAATACAATTATTATCAGAGTCTTCCCATAACCATATCGTAAGACATAAACATGAGGAGCGGTACGATCATGCCTTCGCCTTGCCACGGTCTCCTGAAGTACCTGAAAAACATTAAACCACAACTGTAAGCCCGAAAGCTTAGTGAGATACCCCCAAAATACCAACCACATATACCACACATAACATATCATCATCGAACAGAAACAGAACAACATGCACTAGGTCTACAACTTTGTAAGTTGAACTACCCCATGGGCCCTCAGTACGAGTATGGAATGCCTACCGATCCCTCAGCTCGTATCTGGAATGCCATCGAGCCCTCAGTATGAGTATGGAATACCTACCGGGCCCTCAGCTCGTATCTGGAATGCTCCCGAGTCCTCAATATGAGTCTGGAATGCCTACCGGGCGCTCAACTCATATCTGGAATACTCCTGAGTCCTCAGTATGAGTCTGGAATGCCTTCCGGGCCCTCATCTCATATATGGAATACTCCCGAGTCCTCAGTATGAGTCTGGAATGCCTTTCGGGCCTTCAGCTCATATCTGGAATACTCTAGGGTTTGTTGGCTACCGCACGGAGCAGTACAACCTCAACCCATCCCACATAACATGTCGACATGTAACAGATAAATGCACATACATGTAATCAATCAGTATCACAGGCAGTCCTACAGATCTACCTGACTAGCATATCAACTGTTATACATTACTAACTCAACTCAACATATCAATAACTACTAGGATATCAAATCCATTGGGCCGACCTTGGTGCCTTAGACCCCTTAGTATAGTGAGGATAACTCATCTCGCAATTGCTGGCTGAAAATATAAGATCACGCTGCTCCAACCTCCGACACGAACTCCACCACTGATAATACTAAAAGACTGAACCCAGTAAATACCAATAATTACCAAAATGCCCTTGGAAGTCAACTGGTCAACTTTTGGTCAAAGTCAAAGTCCTCAGTCAAAGTCAAACTTCCTGACTGACCCTACTCGCCGAGTCAGCCCGCTGACTCCCCGAGTCCCTCAACTCTGAAAAATCCCATCTCAACTCACTGAGTCATCCCTTGACTCATCGATTCTCAGCTTAACCAGAAAAGGCTAGGACCTCAAGACCAGACTCGCCGAGTCCAAGGTTATCTTCAACCAACTCGCCAAGTTGTTCTTCCAACTCGTCGAGTTTCTTCCTATCTTCATACAACTCGCCGAGTACACCCATGTGACTCGCCGAGTACCACTAGCTCTTAACCCATACAGAGGCTTTCCAAGCCATGCAGGGGCTCCAATCCATAGATCTACTCTTCCACAAGCTATTCCTCACGTAAAGTTGCAAACTTTACGTGAATCTAAAGAGATCTAAGCATAATATATTCTAGGGCTAGGGTTTGGGACAAAAGAACTTCACCAAGAACTCTTGAGCATAGACTTTATGGCTTTCTGGATCATTAACAACCTAGATCTGAGATAGCAACCTTAGATCTTACACCAAACTTGAGATGGACCTCATTCATACCACAAAAACCCCACAATTGATAGATCTAGATGCACAAAAGCTCAATCAACAGATTATTACCTCAAATGAAAGCTCCAACTGAAGAATAAGCTAAATCTCTACAAGGCCCCTTGATCCAACCTTCTTCTTCTTCACTTCCCCTCCAAGATTTCCTCCTCCAAGACTCTATATGCTCTCCAACTCTCTCACAACCGAAAGCTAGGGTTTCTGGACTTCAAGGGAGAGTAAAGAGGCTTGGGAGAGGGTATTATGTTCATTATATAGGGCTCAAACCCCGGGATTAGGGTTTTCTCCATACAACACCAACTCGTCGAGTCCACCCATACGACTCGCCGAGTTGGTCACTTATCACGCAACCTAAACGCAACTCGACTCACCGAGTCTATCCATAGACTCGCCGAATCCGACCTTCTTATTTACACTTTTAGTCCTTCAACTTTACTTCTGAATTTTGGGATGTCACAATTCTCCCCCACTTAAATTAGGCTTCGTCCTTGAAGCCTGCGGCAACACAACTCCATAAACTATTCTCGCAATGCACCACCTGGAATTAATCAAACCAGGTTCCTCAAACACTACCATCGAAACCCGAAACCCAACTCTTCCCCTGTGGTGTCCTGACCACCGCCTCAAGCCGGCTACTGGCTTCATCCTCTGATAACCACACTTATCAACCGAGTACCACTCCAGGGTACTTCACTCGTTCCAGATCACAACAATCACTTGACTCTTACGAGCTAGATATAACCATGAACCACCAGGATCCCGACCCGGTACCGCACTGCTATCATTTTCCTCGTCAAACAGATCCTTCACCGAATTCACGGCTGAGACTTAACCTGCTCCCTTTCCGAGTCCAACTCTATCCCTTCCATGCCTACAGAATGACACATCCTTCAGCTTCAGAGCAACTCCCATGAGTTCTCCTCTGCAATCGCATGTACATGTTGAACTAACTCTAGCATCCTCGGGTTGGGAAAATCTAACACACTGACGACACCTCCAAACATCCCCCAGGATGAATTATCACTACTTGCATAATTTCTTGTTCACACCAAACTGGGAATCCAAGGCTCCATCCTTGCATCCCTTCTGAGCCTCTTTGGCTCTACACCCTCGGAACTCCTCCCGAGACCTCCGCAGACATCCAAACCGGATGTGATTCCATACCACCGGTGCAAACACACTGCTCAACAACCATGATTGGGACACCTCAATCATACCTCCATGCTACTGTTTTCACTTCCGTGAACTTACACTCCCTCTCGGAGCTATATACCTTTCCCTTTCCTTATCCAAGGAAATCTACTTGGCTGCCTTGTCACTACGACAAGTGCCACGGTGGTCGCCCAACGCTACACCATTCCCTTATAGCATAACCGCTATCCCATGCACCACACATGCTCTGAATATGCTTGCAAGGACTCTCGAGTCCATGCACTGATGGGTTTTGGTCATAAGACATCCTATGTGCTCATACAAACCCTAATGCTTGGATCTAGGTTTCTCTATTGTACATGCTTTGAATCCAAGACTATAAACCCTAATTCTAGCATACAAGTAATCATATTAATATGTAATTAGGTTTAATATCATACCTTGATTGTTATGTAGCAATAACAATCCCAAATCTCCTTGTATTAACTTTGGAATGCTTAGAGTCACAAGTGTCACTCCTCTAATGGTTCACAAACACCATAAGCAAATGGATGAAGAGGAGAGAGGATGGAGGCTGCCAAAAACGTGTGTAAACCCTTACAAGAAGCTTAGCCACGTTTTTGAGCCTTAAGGGGTCTTTATATAGTTGGGCTATTAAGGTTATCTAACAAGAAAACCCTAATTTGGATGCTTAAGCCCTAAGCAACCCATAGACTCCTTTAATTAATCCCATGGACGATTTCCTTATGGGTTTCCCATTAGAATTCGTCCATCCCTTAATACAAGGCAATCCATGGCCCAAATTGCAATTATCTTATAATTACAATTCCAGTCCCTTAAGTTTAATTAATCTCTTTTAGTCACAAAACTAATTACCAATTAATTATTGACTAATATTAATTAAACAATATGATTTCTCCTTTAATATATTATTCCCATAATATATTAATAAATCATATTTAATCCTTACTCTCCATAATTCATCCTATCAAGTTGCTTTGGTGAAGGCAACCCAAAAGGACCATGCACCATCGGGTCAAGTACATACCAAAATAGTTATGGACTTAGACACTAATCCAACAGTCTCCCACTTGGATAAGTCTAACAACTATTCTGCGTATGACTTCAGATCCTGATCTGCAATCGTAGCTTTCCAAAGCCGCTGTCAACTCTGATCATATCAGATACGCGTGTCCTTAGATAAGGGATCATATATTCCTCCATTTTAGATATCGTATGAGATATGATTTCAAATCATTCTCTATGTACTACTTCTCGATTTCTGATTTATGACGACAGACTAATTGAACAAATCAAATTAGCCCTAGCCCGGCCGAGCATTTACGTTTGTCATCACTAAACCATCGAGGGGCCCAAAGATATCGCTTCTATCCTACCTTGGATAAAAGGAACGGATAAACTTTGATACAATGCTTGCTTGCACTCACTAACCAAATCACACACAACAATATGTTTTATAACACCAAGTTACTAGTGCGTTTACATATTATCAATGTGCAACCGATTCGCAAGATACAACTCACACATCTCGGTTTCAAGAATATAAGATGTTATCGTCTCACTAATCACTCGCAATATAATTCATGGAGTGATCCAAGTGAGCGTGGGTTTAATCCAATGCTCAAATCATATTCATAAGCACTCATGAACGTTGCAGCAAACATTTGCTTATGTCTAATACTCTTCTAGACAATCCACACACCAATTCACGACAGTCTTCATTCATATCTACTTCCAACATATGAACGACTGTGGCCCGTTTGAATAATTCGATTATTCTTAATAAACTCAATTATTCTGGAAGTCAAAACATGCAAGGTGAAACACAAGAATAATACTAATCCCATATGGCCTCAAACCTTTGAGTATAAACAAAACACGTTTTATTTATCACCATATCGATTACTCATTATTTGTCGTTTCGGGTAATCAACTTTTTTTTTTTACTTGAATTATTACACTTGTCCCATGCTCCTAGCATGCACACAATGTTTACCTATGGTTCTTACTTTTGTGAAATAGACAAATTGAACACATTTCCAATCATTCTCATTTTACAACTCCAAATCCATTTTCTTAAGTGTAAGAATATCAAATTCTTGTTACTTATAGAATATACTAGATTCTAACACTTTATGCAACGATCCTTTCGTAATGTTACTGCACCAAAGTCACAAAGACTATTGCCAATGATATTACAAAGTCCTCTATCGGAGATTGTTACAAGACAATTCCTTAGATATGATGTCTCTCTCTCAAAGTACATTCCTTTGAACATCCTTTTGCATAAAGGTTTCTAATCTAGACATAGATTTTCAATATTTGCTTCCCAATATGGACACGCTTCCATATTTTCCATATGACAACTAATTTCTTAATAGAATCTTATCTATTCGTAATGATGTAGATATTGTCCATCCAATATGGAAACATTTCCATAATTTCCAATACTATACTTCCAACTACTCACAAGCGACCAATCCTCGTCGAACTTTGGATTGTCCTTTGATAGTTGTTTAATTATTTTAGTCAAAACCGATTCTAGTCCCTTTTCCCTCTAAATGCGCTGGACATTTGGAAAATTTTAGAATGGTCAAACATTAAAGCATTTGCAATCGATCCTATACCCGAAGCGTATGGGACACGACACACAATGTTTTATTTTCTATGTTCTCAAAATTCGAATTGTGAAGAGGAATGCCGTAATCATAATCGAAACTTTAAGAACACACTATGTACCTTTGACTAAATTTATCAACATTTCACAACCTAATCCTTTAGATTTGAAATGAAGCATAATATTCTCTCCCTTAATTATAGCAAAACAACCTTTTAACTCTTACAACTTTGCAAAGTATGACTCTTGTTTTCTATAATTAATATTGCCAACTATGCAATATTTGCCTTAATAATCATACAATCATAACATTTATGCTCCCATTATCATGATGATTATTATAAAACATAACACTTATGCTCCCACTAGCTTCGACATGTATTCATAAACATCTTAACTTTTAGAAAAACAATACTTATTGAATTTCTTAAGTTCATGTTTCTAACACTTAGTGCTTTGATAATCTTTTATCAAGACTTCTTGAACTTATACAATTTTGCCTTAGATAGTTCATATGTGTGTCTTAACAATTAAGACTAATTGCCAAACCTCACAATTCAAATTATGGAAAGGGATGCCGTAACCATGATCGAATTCGAGAATGCAATTTTACAATCACTATCTTTTAAAATCTTTCTTAGTGAAAGCATTTTCTCACAATCATTTTCATGAAGGAGGAAATCTTATGACACTTAGATTTAAACGGTGTATGTGTTCCTATCCATGTGAATTTGTTAAAATCCAAAGTTTACGACAAATTCAAACTCATATGGATCGAACTTTCTTAATCTTGATTTCTTGCCTTATGGTAGCACAGCTGCCCACCACGTCTTCCAAGTAGTTAAGTAGCTCACCTTTTCCTATCAATGTACTTTCCATTGATCAAGGTCCTTGCCTTTTATGCATTCAAATGAGAACTCATAGGACTCACATGCATAATTAACTCGATTGGATTGGCACAGAAACAAAATAATATCTTCACGATAGGTTGTAAACCTCAACTCGTGTGCTAGTGATGATCGATAAGGCTTATTTGATTTGTTCTTGAAACTTTTCAAGACTATTAAGACTCCCACTGACTCCTTGACATATACGATTCTCTTATCAAAACATTTCTTGACAAACAAATATTCAAGAGTTAGTGTAGCTTATATCAAAACAAAACACTTCATAATTTTGGTCTTAGTTGGTCTTTGTCTTATCCAAGACATCACAACTTTCCACAATTGATGAATGTTATAAACCTTCTTAATACTATTCACTCAATGTCACAATCTTGACTTTAAGACTTGTTTTGGAACGAAGTATTATTGACTTCTTGATTTGACCATTTCATCAATCTTCGATTCCTCTTCTTGGACATACAATTGTACAAAGACTCACTTAGAGGATCAATTGAGATATGGTTCTTAATCATTAAGACCTATCATAACGCATAAAAGCTACTCTCCCTTCTTAGAATGGAGAAACTCTTATCTTTCTGCCTACTTGATTCTTCTTATTCGTTTTGCTATTGATCTAAACCCTTTAATCAATTCAAAATTACACTTAATCTTGTAAGTGTAATCATATTTACTAAGCCTTTAGTAAATCATGACGAATATCTTTGTTACTCTTATGGTGAACTTGATCAACACACAAATTTGTGTACTCGATCTCCTAGTCCTTCACTTGACACTTTGTCAATGAATTAGTCCAATTTCCAAATACGAAATTTCTCATTTATCATGCAACCAAGTTGCGTGATTCCAAATTTCAGTCCAATTGAAATTTGGGTGATGAGAAACTCTCCCTATTTGGTAAATTCTCGATATTTCCATAAATAACATAACTAAGAATCATATCCATTCGTTGTAGAAATATGCAAACATCAATTTTCATTACGATTTCATTGCAAGGAAGTAAACAAATAAATAAATAAGTCAAACAAAATTTATTTTATTTATAAAAGCAGCGGAAAAACATTTGTCCTTACAATGCAAAATCCATTGAAAACTATGTAAAAGGAAAATTTCTAATAACTCTATCATAACTTTCTAAGCTCAAAATCCAATCATCAAGTCTATGCGATCAAGATCCATCTCTTGTGATTAGATTCATCTTGCTCTCTTATCAAGCTTCCTTTCTTTTCACCGATCCTTCAAAACATTCAAATGCAATCTTATCACATCATGTATTAAGAATCAATGAATAGGAACTTAATGGAGTTAGATAGTGGATTCTTACCTAAAGCGTAGTCATACTTTTGACTCTCCCATCTCTTAGATCTCTTAGGTAAATAGGGCAACTTCGTCTCCAATGCCCCTTTTCTATTGGCAATAAAAGCAAACTGACTCTTTTGGAACAACACATGGAACTACCTCAGACATTGCCTTTCTCTTATGATCAAACTTTTCGATCATTGCATGTCTTTCATATCCATAGAGGTCTTGAAGGCAGATTCACCAATCAACTTTGCTTTTCTATTGCGCCAAACCATTGTTGATTCAGCAGCAATAAGCATGTAGGTGAGATCTATAAGTGTCACGTCGTGGTTCATCATATAGTACTCTCTTACGAACTCACTATACGAGTTAGGAAGTGACTGAAGAACCCAATCAACAACCATCTCTTCACCGACAACGGATCCCATCATTCTTAATCTATCAATGTGTGACTTCATCCCTAAGACGTGTGCACACACCGACTTGTCCTCTTTATGTTTACTTGCCAAAAGGGCTTGAGTGATATTGAACCTTTCAATTTTACAATCTTGTGGGTTAGGGAGAATAATAAGAGGAGGAGGAGGAAGTGAAGCATGATTTCTTGTTCCTTGATCGAATCGAGGAATATCATCTTCATGTTGAATGCTTGTTCCACAGGATTTGAGAAGACCATAGTTGTCGAACTTTGACATCGGGAGAAAAACGAATTCAAGTTAGTTGATTGATTGAGTCCTTGGCAAATCACCCAAATGAAATTCCAAGGCTAGGACCCAACACAATATCCTACAACTCGGGAGAGGGATGCCGTAACCCAAATTGCAGAACATTTGAAGGTAAGTGAATGACGATTCACTAGTTTCCACCATGAAAAACGAAAAAGAAATTTAAGTTTTAAATCTATGAAAACTCCTAGATCCTTTGAGATTCATTGAACATTTCAATGGCATGTTTAAATCTCAATATGCCCCTCTAGTTTGTGACTGGGATGCCGAGGATCACAAAGCGGGTGTGAATAACCATGCAAACTACATGGTGCCCTCACATGTTACAATCACCTATTCGATGTGCCGGTAAACCACACACGCTCCACCGAACTATGACAAACATTGAGTCACCCTTTGCTACCTTTGCTTAGAACCATTTAGTGTGCCGGTAAACCACACACGCTCCACTAACGTCTTCGCAAGGGCACAAAGTGTAATTTCATGGAATTGCATCGATTCACTTTTGCCTAAGTAACTAAGATTGGGAATTTGAAAAACATTTAGTTACTTGGTATTTCATTATACTTATAATGGAAGGTTTCGTCCTATCCTACCCGTTCGGCTAACGACCCTCCACTAGTCAAGAGTGCGGTGGGTAAGAGTGGATACCCATTCAATCGCCATTTTATAGGCAATTTCCTTAAACACCCCTTATAGACCAGCTTCGTGAATGAGGCCTACTAACGGTAAGACTGACTTTTACTCATACACATATATAATGTTAGACTTTTAATCTTATATATAGTATAGGGTGTATTTTATACTTTTAAAATACTATGTGGTTAACTTTAATAATTACACTTTTAATTCAATTAAATTGTTAACCTAAACTTTTATGGATTTATTAAACCTCTTTTAATTATACTCCTTAATTAATTAATAAAACCATAAGGGGGTGATTTGAACTTTTCAAAACATTACTAGAGTTTTAGAATTTAACATTTCTAATTAAACTTTTAATCAACTTTTAAATTCCAAAACTTGAGGGCAAGTTTTGAAACCTTTTTCAAAACATTAGGGTTTTAACTATTTAAATTTCAAAACTTCAAAACTTTTGGGTTCAAATTTAAACTATAAAACCTAAAGGGGTAAATTGAAACTATTTCACAAGATAATTCAAATCTAAATTACAAATAATCAAACTTTATCTAATAAAACAAGTGATTATCTAAATTTTGACAATTATCTTCTATTTAGGTAAGGATAATCACATAATAATGAAAAAATTCGGATTTTATCACAAAAACGAGTTTATGGTAATTATTCAAAACCAAAACAGGAAGAAAATCGCGAAAACGAGCTGTCAGACACTTTGACTCGTTGAGTCGGGCTTGGACTCGTCGAGATCAGCTGACTCGGTGAGTTCACCAAGTGACTCGGCGAGTCAAACCTTCAAAACTCAAAAAAAATCGATTTTCAGTGCTTATTACGATCAAATATGCATCAATACAATAGAAACCAATCAAGGCTCTGATACCACTGATGGGTTTTGGTCATAAGACATCCTATGTGCTCATACAAACCCTAATGCTTGGATCTAGGTTTCTCTATTGTACATGCTTTGAATCCAAGACTATAAACCCTAATTCTAGCATACAAGTAATCATATTAATATGTAATTAGGTTTAATATCATACCTTGATTGTTATGTAGCAATAACAATCCCAAATCTCCTTGTATTAACTTTGGAATGCTTAGAGTCACAAGTGTCACTCCTCTAATGGTTCACAAACACCATAAGCAAATGGATGAAGAGGAGAGAGGATGGAGGCTGCCAAAAACGTGTGTAAACCCTTACAAGAAGCTTAGCCACGTTTTTGAGCCTTAAGGGGTCTTTATATAGTTGGGCTATTAAGGTTATCTAACAAGAAAACCCTAATTTGGATGCTTAAGCCCTAAGCAACCCATAGACTCCTTTAATTAATCCCATGGACGATTTCCTTATGGGTTTCCCATTAGAATTCGTCCATCCCTTAATACAAGGCAATCCATGGCCCAAATTGCAATTATCTTATAATTACAATTCCAGTCCCTTAAGTTTAATTAATCTCTTTTAGTCACAAAACTAATTACCAATTAATTATTGACTAATATTAATTAAACAATATGATTTCTCCTTTAATATATTATTCCCATAATATATTAATAAATCATATTTAATCCTTACTCTCCATAATTCATCCTATCAAGTTGCTTTGGTGAAGGCAACCCAAAAGGACCATGCACCATCGGGTCAAGTACATACCAAAATAGTTATGGACTTAGACACTAATCCAACAGTCTCCCACTTGGATAAGTCTAACAACTATTCTGCGTATGACTTCAGATCCTGATCTGCAATCGTAGCTTTCCAAAGCCGCTGTCAACTCTGATCATATCAGATACGCGTGTCCTTAGATAAGGGATCATATATTCCTCCATTTTAGATATCGTATGAGATATGATTTCAAATCATTCTCTATGTACTACTTCTCGATTTCTGATTTATGACGACAGACTAATTGAACAAATCAAATTAGCCCTAGCCCGGCCGAGCATTTACGTTTGTCATCACTAAACCATCGAGGGGCCCAAAGATATCGCTTCTATCCTACCTTGGATAAAAGGAACGGATAAACTTTGATACAATGCTTGCTTGCACTCACTAACCAAATCACACACAACAATATGTTTTATAACACCAAGTTACTAGTGCGTTTACATATTATCAATGTGCAACCGATTCGCAAGATACAACTCACACATCTCGGTTTCAAGAATATAAGATGTTATCGTCTCACTAATCACTCGCAATACAATTCATGGAGTGATCCAAGTGACCGTGGGTTTAATCCAATGCTCAAATCATATTCATAAGCACTCATGAACGTTGCAGCAAACATTTGCTTATGTCTAATACTCTTCTAGACAATCCACACACCAATTCACGACAGTCTTCATTCATATCTACTTCCAACATATGAACGACTGTGGCCCGTTTGAATAATTCGATTATTCTTAATAAACTCAATTATTCTGGAAGTCAAAACATGCAAGGTGAAACACAAGAATAATACTAATCCCATATGGCCTCAAACCTTTGAGTATAAACAAAACACGTTTTATTTATCACCATATCGATTACTCATTATTTGTCGTTTCGGGTAATCAACTTTTTTTTTTTTACTTGAATTATTACACTTGTCCCATGCTCCTAGCATGCACACAATGTTTACCTATGGTTCTTACTTTTGTGAAATAGACAAATTGAACACATTTCCAATCATTCTCATTTTACAACTCCAAATCCATTTTCTTAAGTGTAAGAATATCAAATTCTTGTTACTTATAGAATATACTAGATTCTAACACTTTATGCAACGATCCTTTCGTAATGTTACTGCACCAAAGTCACAAAGACTATTGCCAATGATATTACAAAGTCCTCTATCGGAGATTGTTACAAGACAATTCCTTAGATATGATGTCTCTCTCTCAAAGTACATTCCTTTGAACATCCTTTTGCATAAAGGTTTCTAATATAGACATAGATTTTCAATATTTGCTTCCCAATATGGACACGCTTCCATATTTTCCATATGACAACTAATTTCTTAATAGAATCTTATCTATTCGTAATGATGTAGATATTGTCCATCCAATATGGAAACATTTCCATAATTTCCAATACTATACTTCCAACTACTCACAAGCGACCAATCCTCGTCGAACTTTGGATTGTCCTTTGATAGTTGTTTAATTATTTTAGTCAAAACCGATTCTAGTCCCTTTTCCCTCTAAATGCGCTGGACATTTGGAAAATTTTAGAATGGTCAAACATTAAAGCATTTGCAATCGATCCTATACCCGAAGCGTATGGGACACGACACACAATGTTTTATTTTCTATGTTCTCAAAATTCGAATTGTGAAGAGGAATGCCGTAATCATAATCGAAACTTTAAGAACACACTATGTACCTTTGACTAAATTTATCAACATTTCACAACCTAATCCTTTAGATTTGAAATGAAGCATAATATTCTCTCCCTTAATTATAGCAAAACAACCTTTCAACTCTTACAACTTTGCAAAGTATGACTCTTGTTTTCTATAATTAATATTGCCAACTATGCAATATTTGCCTTAATAATCATACAATCATAACATTTATGCTCCCATTATCATGATGATTATTATAAAACATAACACTTATGCTCCCACTAGCTTCGACATGTATTCATAAACATCTTAACTTTTAGAAAAACAATACTTATTGAATTTCTTAAGTTCATGTTTCTAACACTTAGTGCTTTGATAATCTTTTATCAAGACTTCTTGAACTTATACAATTTTGCCTTAGATAGTTCATATGTGTGTCTTAACAATTAAGACTAATTGCCAAACCTCACAATTCAAATTATGGAAAGGGATGCCGTAACCATGATCGAATTCGAGAATGCAATTTTACAATCACTATCTTTTAAAATCTTTCTTAGTGAAAGCATTTTCTCACAATCATTTTCATGAAGGAGGAAATCTTATGACACTTAGATTTAAACGGTGTATGTGTTCCTATCCATGTGAATTTGTTAAAATCCAAAGTTTACGACAAATTCAAACTCATCTGGATCGAACTTTCTTAATCTTGATTTCTTGCCTTATGGTAGCACAGCTGCCCACCACGTCTTCCAAGTAGTTAAGTAGCTCACCTTTTCCTATCAATGTACTTTCCATTGATCAAGGTCCTTGCCTTTTATGCATTCAAATGAGAACTCATAGGACTCACATGCATAATTAACTCGATTGGATTGGCACAGAAACAAAATAATATCTTCACGATAGGTTGTAAACCTCAACTCGTGTGCTAGTGATGATCGATAAGGCTTATTTGATTTGTTCTTGAAACTTTTCAAGACTATTAAGACTCCCACTGACTCCTTGACATATACGATTCTCTTATCAAAACATTTCTTGACAAACAAATATTCAAGAGTTAGTGTAGCTTATATCAAAACAAAACACTTCATAATTTTGGTCTTAGTTGGTCTTTGTCTTATCCAAGACATCACAACTTTCCACAATTGATGAATGTTATAAACCTTCTTAATACTATTCACTCAATGTCACAATCTTGACTTTAAGACTTGTTTTGGAACGAAGTATTATTGACTTCTTGATTTGACCATTTCATCAATCTTCGATTCCTCTTCTTGGACATACAATTGTACAAAGACTCACTTAGAGGATCAATTGAGATATGGTTCTTAATCATTAAGACCTATCATAACGCATAAAAGCTACTCTCCCTTCTTAGAATGGAGAAACTCTTATCTTTCTGCCTACTTGATTCTTCTTATTCGTTTTGCTATTGATCTAAACCCTTTAATCAATTCAAAATTACACTTAATCTTGTAAGTGTAATCATATTTACTAAGCCTTTAGTAAATCATGACGAATATCTTTGTTACTCTTATGGTGAACTTGATCAACACACAAATTTGTGTACTCGATCTCCTAGTCCTTCACTTGACACTTTGTCAATGAATTAGTCCAATTTCCAAATACGAAATTTCTCATTTATCATGCAACCAAGTTGCGTGATTCCAAATTTCAGTCCAATTGAAATTTGGGTGATGAGAAACTCTCCCTATTTGGTAAATTCTCGATATTTCCATAAATAACATAACTAAGAATCATATCCATTCGTTGTAGAAATATGAAAACATCAATTTTCATTACGATTTCATTGCAAGGAAGTAAACAAATAAATAAATAAGTCAAACAAAATTTATTTTATTTATAAAAGCAGCGGAAAAACATTTGTCCTTACAATGCAAAATCCATTGAAAACTATGTAAAAGGAAAATTTCTAATAACTCTATCATAACTTTCTAAGCTCAAAATCCAATCATCAAGTCTATGCGATCAAGATCCATCTCTTGTGATTAGATTCATCTTGCTCTCTTATCAAGCTTCCTTTCTTTTCACCGATCCTTCAAAACATTCAAATGCAATCTTATCACATCATGTATTAAGAATCAATGAATAGGAACTTAATGGAGTTAGATAGTGGATTCTTACCTAAAGCGTAGTCATACTTTTGACTCTCCCATCTCTTAGATCTCTTAGGTAAATAGGGCAACTTCGTCTCCAATGCCCCTTTTCTATTGGCAATAAAAGCAAACTGACTCTTTTGGAACAACACATGGAACTACCTCAGACATTGCCTTTCTCTTATGATCAAACTTTTCGATCATTGCATGTCTTTCATATCCATAGAGGTCTTGAAGGCAGATTCACCAATCAACTTTGCTTTTCTATTGCGCCAAACCATTGTTGATTCAGCAGCAATAAGCATGTAGGTGAGATCTATAAGTGTCACGTCGTGGTTCATCATATAGTACTCTCTTACGAACTCACTATACGAGTTAGGAAGTGACTGAAGAACCCAATCAACAACCATCTCTTCACCGACAACGGATCCCATCATTCTTAATCTATCAATGTGTGACTTCATCCCTAAGACGTGTGCACACACCGACTTGTCCTCTTTATGTTTACTTGCCAAAAGGGCTTGAGTGATATTGAACCTTTCAATTTTACAATCTTGTGGGTTAGGGAGAATAATAAGAGGAGGAGGAGGAAGTGAAGCATGATTTCTTGTTCCTTGATCGAATCGAGGAATATCATCTTCATGTTGAATGCTTGTTCCACAGGATTTGAGAAGACCATAGTTGTCGAACTTTGACATCGGGAGAAAAACGAATTCAAGTTAGTTGATTGATTGAGTCCTTGGCAAATCACCCAAATGAAATTCCAAGGCTAGGACCCAACACAATATCCTACAACTCGGGAGAGGGATGCCGTAACCCAAATTGCAGAACATTTGAAGGTAAGTGAATGACGATTCACTAGTTTCCACCATGAAAAACGAAAAAGAAATTTAAGTTTTAAATCTATGAAAACTCCTAGATCCTTTGAGATTCATTGAACATTTCAATGGCATGTTTAAATCTCAATATGCCCCTCTAGTTTGTGACTGGGATGCCGAGGATCACAAAGCGGGTGTGAATAACCATGCAAACTACATGGTGCCCTCACATGTTACAATCACCTATTCGATGTGCCGGTAAACCACACACGCTCCACCGAACTATGACAAACATTGAGTCACCCTTTGCTACCTTTGCTTAGAACCATTTAGTGTGCCGGTAAACCACACACGCTCCACTAACGTCTTCGCAAGGGCACAAAGTGTAATTTCATGGAATTACATCGATTCACTTTTGCCTAAGTAACTAAGATTGGGAATTTGAAAAACATTTAGTTACTTGGTATTTCATTATACTTATAATGGAAGGTTTCGTCCTATCCTACCCGTTCGGCTAACGACCCTCCACTAGTCAAGAGTGCGGTGGGTAAGAGTGGATACCCATTCAATCGCCATTTTATAGGCAATTTCCTTAAACACCCCTTATAGACCAGCTTCGTGAATGAGGCCTACTAACGGTAAGACTGACTTTTACTCATACACATATATAATGTTAGACTTTTAATCTTATATATAGTATAGGGTGTATTTTATACTTTTAAAATACTATGTGGTTAACTTTAATAATTACACTTTTAATTCAA
Organism: Lactuca saligna; assembly: GCF_052625555.1. Lineage (NCBI taxonomy): Eukaryota > Viridiplantae > Streptophyta > Magnoliopsida > Asterales > Asteraceae > Lactuca > Lactuca saligna. The sequence goes on from NC_136425.1 coordinate 175,297,550, forward strand.
TTAAATTGTTAACCTAAACTTTTATGGATTTATTAAACCTCTTTTAATTATACTCCTTAATTAATTAATAAAACCATAAGGGGGTGATTTGAACTTTTCAAAACATTACTAGAGTTTTAGAATTTAACATTTCTAATTAAACTTTTAATCAACTTTTAAATTCCAAAACTTGAGGGCAAGTTTTGAAACCTTTTTCAAAACATTAGGGTTTTAACTATTTAAATTTCAAAACTTCAAAACTTTTGGGTTCAAATTTAAACTATAAAACCTAAAGGGGTAAATTGAAACTATTTCACAAGATAATTCAAATCTAAATTACAAATAATCAAACTTTATCTAATAAAACAAGTGATTATCTAAATTTTGACAATTATCTTCTATTTAGGTAAGGATAATCACATAATAATGAAAAAATTCGGATTTTATCACAAAAACGAGTTTATGGTAATTATTCAAAACCAAAACAGGAAGAAAATCGCGAAAACGAGCTGTCAGACACTTTGACTCGTTGAGTCGGGCTTGGACTCGTCGAGATCAGCTGACTCGGTGAGTTCACCAAGTGACTCGGCGAGTCAAACCTTCAAAACTCAAAAAAAATCGATTTTCAGTGCTTATTACGATCAAATATGCATCAATACAATAGAAACCAATCAAGGCTCTGATACCACTGATGGGTTTTGGTCATAAGACATCCTATGTGCTCATACAAACCCTAATGCTTGGATCTAGGTTTCTCTATTGTACATGCTTTGAATCCAAGACTATAAACCCTAATTCTAGCATACAAGTAATCATATTAATATGTAATTAGGTTTAATATCATACCTTGATTGTTATGTAGCAATAACAATCCCAAATCTCCTTGTATTAACTTTGGAATGCTTAGAGTCACAAGTGTCACTCCTCTAATGGTTCACAAACACCATAAGCAAATGGATGAAGAGGAGAGAGGATGGAGGCTGCCAAAAACGTGTGTAAACCCTTACAAGAAGCTTAGCCACGTTTTTGAGCCTTAAGGGGTCTTTATATAGTTGGGCTATTAAGGTTATCTAACAAGAAAACCCTAATTTGGATGCTTAAGCCCTAAGCAACCCATAGACTCCTTTAATTAATCCCATGGACGATTTCCTTATGGGTTTCCCATTAGAATTCGTCCATCCCTTAATACAAGGCAATCCATGGCCCAAATTGCAATTATCTTATAATTACAATTCCAGTCCCTTAAGTTTAATTAATCTCTTTTAGTCACAAAACTAATTACCAATTAATTATTGACTAATATTAATTAAACAATATGATTTCTCCTTTAATATATTATTCCCATAATATATTAATAAATCATATTTAATCCTTACTCTCCATAATTCATCCTATCAAGTTGCTTTGGTGAAGGCAACCCAAAAGGACCATGCACCATCGGGTCAAGTACATACCAAAATAGTTATGGACTTAGACACTAATCCAACAGTCTCCCACTTGGATAAGTCTAACAATTATTCTGCGTATGACTTCAGATCCTGATCTGCAATCGTAGCTTTCCAAAGCCGCTGTCAACTCTGATCATATCAGATACGCGTGTCCTTAGATAAGGGATCATATATTCCTCCATTTTAGATATCGTATGAGATATGATTTCAAATCATTCTCTATGTACTACTTCTCGATTTCTGATTTATGACGACAGACTAATTGAACAAATCAAATTAGCCCTAGCCCGGCCGAGCATTTACGTTTGTCATCACTAAACCATCGAGGGGCCCAAAGATATCGCTTCTATCCTACCTTGGATAAAAGGAACGGATAAACTTTGATACAATGCTTGCTTGCACTCACTAACCAAATCACACACAACAATATGTTTTATAACACCAAGTTACTAGTGCGTTTACATATTATCAATGTGCAACCGATTCGCAAGATACAACTCACACATCTCGGTTTCAAGAATATAAGATGTTATCGTCTCACTAATCACTCGCAATACAATTCATGGAGTGATCCAAGTGAGCGTGGGTTTAATCCAATGCTCAAATCATATTCATAAGCACTCATGAACGTTGCAGCAAACATTTGCTTATGTCTAATACTCTTCTAGACAATCCACACACCAATTCACGACAGTCTTCATTCATATCTACTTCCAACATATGAACGACTGTGGCCCGTTTGAATAATTCGATTATTCTTAATAAACTCAATTATTCTGGAAGTCAAAACATGCAAGGTGAAACACAAGAATAATACTAATCCCATATGGCCTCAAACCTTTGAGTATAAACAAAACACGTTTTATTTATCACCATATCGATTACTCATTATTTGTCGTTTCGGGTAATCAACTTTTTTTTTTACTTGAATTATTACACTTGTCCCATGCTCCTAGCATGCACACAATGTTTACCTATGGTTCTTACTTTTGTGAAATAGACAAATTGAACACATTTCCAATCATTCTCATTTTACAACTCCAAATCCATTTTCTTAAGTGTAAGAATATCAAATTCTTGTTACTTATAGAATATACTAGATTCTAACACTTTATGCAACGATCCTTTCGTAATGTTACTGCACCAAAGTCACAAAGACTATTGCCAATGATATTACAAAGTCCTCTATCGGAGATTGTTACAAGACAATTCCTTAGATATGATGTCTCTCTCTCAAAGTACATTCCTTTGAACATCCTTTTGCATAAAGGTTTCTAATCTAGACATAGATTTTCAATATTTGCTTCCCAATATGGACACGCTTCCATATTTTCCATATGACAACTAATTTCTTAATAGAATCTTATCTATTCGTAATGATGTAGATATTGTCCATCCAATATGGAAACATTTCCATAATTTCCAATACTATACTTCCAACTACTCACAAGCGACCAATCCTCGTCGAACTTTGGATTGTCCTTTGATAGTTGTTTAATTATTTTAGTCAAAACCGATTCTAGTCCCTTTTCCCTCTAAATGCGCTGGACATTTGGAAAATTTTAGAATGGTCAAACATTAAAGCATTTGCAATTGATCCTATACCCGAAGCGTATGGGACACGACACACAATGTTTTATTTTCTATGTTCTCAAAATTCGAATTGTGAAGAGGAATGCCGTAATCATAATCGAAACTTTAAGAACACACTATGTACCTTTGACTAAATTTATCAACATTTCACAACCTAATCCTTTAGATTTGAAATGAAGCATAATATTCTCTCCCTTAATTATAGCAAAACAACCTTTCAACTCTTACAACTTTGCAAAGTATGACTCTTGTTTTCTATAATTAATATTGCCAACTATGCAATATTTGCCTTAATAATCATACAATCATAACATTTATGCTCCCATTATCATGATGATTATTATAAAACATAACACTTATGCTCCCACTAGCTTCGACATGTATTCATAAACATCTTAACTTTTAGAAAAACAATACTTATTGAATTTCTTAAGTTCATGTTTCTAACACTTAGTGCTTTGATAATCTTTTATCAAGACTTCTTGAACTTATACAATTTTGCCTTAGATAGTTCATATGTGTGTCTTAACAATTAAGACTAATTGCCAAACCTCACAATTCAAATTATGGAAAGGGATGCCGTAACCATGATCGAATTCGAGAATGCAATTTTACAATCACTATCTTTTAAAATCTTTCTTAGTGAAAGCATTTTCTCACAATCATTTTCATGAAGGAGGAAATCTTATGACACTTAGATTTAAACGGTGTATGTGTTCCTATCCATGTGAATTTGTTAAAATCCAAAGTTTACGACAAATTCAAACTCATATGGATCGAACTTTCTTAATCTTGATTTCTTGCCTTATGGTAGCACAGCTGCCCACCACGTCTTCCAAGTAGTTAAGTAGCTCACCTTTTCCTATCAATGTACTTTCCATTGATCAAGGTCCTTGCCTTTTATGCATTCAAATGAGAACTCATAGGACTCACATGCATAATTAACTCGATTGGATTGGCACAGAAACAAAATAATATCTTCACGATAGGTTGTAAACCTCAACTCGTGTGCTAGTGATGATCGATAAGGCTTATTTGATTTGTTCTTGAAACTTTTCAAGACTATTAAGACTCCCACTGACTCCTTGACATATACGATTCTCTTATCAAAACATTTCTTGACAAACAAATATTCAAGAGTTAGTGTAGCTTATATCAAAACAAAACACTTCATAATTTTGGTCTTAGTTGGTCTTTGTCTTATCCAAGACATCACAACTTTCCACAATTGATGAATGTTATAAACCTTCTTAATACTATTCACTCAATGTCACAATCTTGACTTTAAGACTTGTTTTGGAACGAAGTATTATTGACTTCTTGATTTGACCATTTCATCAATCTTCGATTCCTCTTCTTGGACATACAATTGTACAAAGACTCACTTAGAGGATCAATTGAGATATGGTTCTTAATCATTAAGACCTATCATAACGCATAAAAGCTACTCTCCCTTCTTAGAATGGAGAAACTCTTATCTTTCTGCCTACTTGATTCTTCTTATTCGTTTTGCTATTGATCTAAACCCTTTAATCAATTCAAAATTACACTTAATCTTGTAAGTGTAATCATATTTACTAAGCCTTTAGTAAATCATGACGAATATCTTTGTTACTCTTATGGTGAACTTGATCAACACACAAATTTGTGTACTCGATCTCCTAGTCCTTCACTTGACACTTTGTCAATGAATTAGTCCAATTTCCAAATACGAAATTTCTCATTTATCATGCAACCAAGTTGCGTGATTCCAAATTTCAGTCCAATTGAAATTTGGGTGATGAGAAACTCTCCCTATTTGGTAAATTCTCGATATTTCCATAAATAACATAACTAAGAATCATATCCATTCGTTGTAGAAATATGAAAACATCAATTTTCATTACGATTTCATTGCAAGGAAGTAAACAAATAAATAAATAAGTCAAACAAAATTTATTTTATTTATAAAAGCAGCGGAAAAACATTTGTCCTTACAATGCAAAATCCATTGAAAACTATGTAAAAGGAAAATTTCTAATAACTCTATCATAACTTTCTAAGCTCAAAATCCAATCATCAAGTCTATGCGATCAAGATCCATCTCTTGTGATTAGATTCATCTTGCTCTCTTATCAAGCTTCCTTTCTTTTCACCGATCCTTCAAAACATTCAAATGCAATCTTATCACATCATGTATTAAGAATCAATGAATAGGAACTTAATGGAGTTAGATAGTGGATTCTTACCTAAAGCGTAGTCATACTTTTGACTCTCCCATCTCTTAGATCTCTTAGGTAAATAGGGCAACTTCGTCTCCAATGCCCCTTTTCTATTGGCAATAAAAGCAAACTGACTCTTTTGGAACAACACATGGAACTACCTCAGACATTGCCTTTCTCTTATGATCAAACTTTTCGATCATTGCATGTCTTTCATATCCATAGAGGTCTTGAAGGCAGATTCACCAATCAACTTTGCTTTTCTATTGCGCCAAACCATTGTTGATTCAGCAGCAATAAGCATGTAGGTGAGATCTATAAGTGTCACGTCGTGGTTCATCATATAGTACTCTCTTACGAACTCACTATACGAGTTAGGAAGTGACTGAAGAACCCAATCAACAACCATCTCTTCACCGACAACGGATCCCATCATTCTTAATCTATCAATGTGTGACTTCATCCCTAAGACGTGTGCACACACCGACTTGTCCTCTTTATGTTTACTTGCCAAAAGGGCTTGAGTGATATTGAACCTTTCAATTTTACAATCTTGTGGGTTAGGGAGAATAATAAGAGGAGGAGGAGGAAGTGAAGCATGATTTCTTGTTCCTTGATCGAATCGAGGAATATCATCTTCATGTTGAATGCTTGTTCCACAGGATTTGAGAAGACCATAGTTGTCGAACTTTGACATCGGGAGAAAAACGAATTCAAGTTAGTTGATTGATTGAGTCCTTGGCAAATCACCCAAATGAAATTCCAAGGCTAGGACCCAACACAATATCCTACAACTCGGGAGAGGGATGCCGTAACCCAAATTGCAGAACATTTGAAGGTAAGTGAATGACGATTCACTAGTTTCCACCATGAAAAACGAAAAAGAAATTTAAGTTTTAAATCTATGAAAACTCCTAGATCCTTTGAGATTCATTGAACATTTCAATGGCATGTTTAAATCTCAATATGCCCCTCTAGTTTGTGACTGGGATGCCGAGGATCACAAAGCGGGTGTGAATAACCATGCAAACTACATGGTGCCCTCACATGTTACAATCACCTATTCGATGTGCCGGTAAACCACACACGCTCCACCGAACTATGACAAACATTGAGTCACCCTTTGCTACCTTTGCTTAGAACCATTTAGTGTGCCGGTAAACCACACACGCTCCACTAACGTCTTCGCAAGGGCACAAAGTGTAATTTCATGGAATTGCATCGATTCACTTTTGCCTAAGTAACTAAGATTGGGAATTTGAAAAACATTTAGTTACTTGGTATTTCATTATACTTATAATGGAAGGTTTCGTCCTATCCTACCCGTTCGGCTAACGACCCTCCACTAGTCAAGAGTGCGGTGGGTAAGAGTGGATACCCATTCAATCGCCATTTTATAGGCAATTTCCTTAAACACCCCTTATAGACCAGCTTCGTGAATGAGGCCTACTAACGGTAAGACTGACTTTTACTCATACACATATATAATGTTAGACTTTTAATCTTATATATAGTATAGGGTGTATTTTATACTTTTAAAATACTATGTGGTTAACTTTAATAATTACACTTTTAATTCAATTAAATTGTTAACCTAAACTTTTATGGATTTATTAAACCTCTTTTAATTATACTCCTTAATTAATTAATAAAACCATAAGGGGGTGATTTGAACTTTTCAAAACATTACTAGAGTTTTAGAATTTAACATTTCTAATTAAACTTTTAATCAACTTTTAAATTCCAAAACTTGAGGGCAAGTTTTGAAACCTTTTTCAAAACATTAGGGTTTTAACTATTTAAATTTCAAAACTTCAAAACTTTTGGGTTCAAATTTAAACTATAAAACCTAAAGGGGTAAATTGAAACTATTTCACAAGATAATTCAAATCTAAATTACAAATAATCAAACTTTATCTAATAAAACAAGTGATTATCTAAATTTTGACAATTATCTTCTATTTAGGTAAGGATAATCACATAATAATGAAAAAATTCGGATTTTATCACAAAAACGAGTTTATGGTAATTATTCAAAACCAAAACAGGAAGAAAATCGCGAAAACGAGCTGTCAGACACTTTGACTCGTTGAGTCGGGCTTGGACTCGTCGAGATCAGCTGACTCGGTGAGTTCACCAAGTGACTCGGCGAGTCAAACCTTCAAAACTCAAAAAAAATCGATTTTCAGTGCTTATTACGATCAAATATGCATCAATACAATAGAAACCAATCAAGGCTCTGATACCACTGATGGGTTTTGGTCATAAGACATCCTATGTGCTCATACAAACCCTAATGCTTGGATCTAGGTTTCTCTATTGTACATGCTTTGAATCCAAGACTATAAACCCTAATTCTAGCATACAAGTAATCATATTAATATGTAATTAGGTTTAATATCATACCTTGATTGTTATGTAGCAATAACAATCCCAAATCTCCTTGTATTAACTTTGGAATGCTTAGAGTCACAAGTGTCACTCCTCTAATGGTTCACAAACACCATAAGCAAATGGATGAAGAGGAGAGAGGATGGAGGCTGCCAAAAACGTGTGTAAACCCTTACAAGAAGCTTAGCCACGTTTTTGAGCCTTAAGGGGTCTTTATATAGTTGGGCTATTAAGGTTATCTAACAAGAAAACCCTAATTTGGATGCTTAAGCCCTAAGCAACCCATAGACTCCTTTAATTAATCCCATGGACGATTTCCTTATGGGTTTCCCATTAGAATTCGTCCATCCCTTAATACAAGGCAATCCATGGCCCAAATTGCAATTATCTTATAATTACAATTCCAGTCCCTTAAGTTTAATTAATCTCTTTTAGTCACAAAACTAATTACCAATTAATTATTGACTAATATTAATTAAACAATATGATTTCTCCTTTAATATATTATTCCCATAATATATTAATAAATCATATTTAATCCTTACTCTCCATAATTCATCCTATCAAGTTGCTTTGGTGAAGGCAACCCAAAAGGACCATGCACCATCGGGTCAAGTACATACCAAAATAGTTATGGACTTAGACACTAATCCAACAGTCTCCCACTTGGATAAGTCTAACAACTATTCTGCGTATGACTTCAGATCCTGATCTGCAATCGTAGCTTTCCAAAGCCGCTGTCAACTCTGATCATATCAGATACGCGTGTCCTTAGATAAGGGATCATATATTCCTCCATTTTAGATATCGTATGAGATATGATTTCAAATCATTCTCTATGTACTACTTCTCGATTTCTGATTTATGACGACAGACTAATTGAACAAATCAAATTAGCCCTAGCCCGGCCGAGCATTTACGTTTGTCATCACTAAACCATCGAGGGGCCCAAAGATATCGCTTCTATCCTACCTTGGATAAAAGGAACGGATAAACTTTGATACAATGCTTGCTTGCACTCACTAACCAAATCACACACAACAATATGTTTTATAACACCAAGTTACTAGTGCGTTTACATATTATCAATGTGCAACCGATTCGCAAGATACAACTCACACATCTCGGTTTCAAGAATATAAGATGTTATCGTCTCACTAATCACTCGCAATACAATTCATGGAGTGATCCAAGTGAGCGTGGGTTTAATCCAATGCTCAAATCATATTCATAAGCACTCATGAATGTTGCAGCAAACATTTGCTTATGTCTAATACTCTTCTAGACAATCCACACACCAATTCACGACAGTCTTCATTCATATCTACTTCCAACATATGAACGACTGTGGCCCGTTTGAATAATTCGATTATTCTTAATAAACTCAATTATTCTGGAAGTCAAAACATGCAAGGTGAAACACAAGAATAATACTAATCCCATATGGCCTCAAACCTTTGAGTATAAACAAAACACGTTTTATTTATCACCATATCGATTACTCATTATTTGTCGTTTCGGGTAATCAACTTTTTTTTTTACTTGAATTATTACACTTGTCCCATGCTCCTAGCATGCACACAATGTTTACCTATGGTTCTTACTTTTGTGAAATAGACAAATTGAACACATTTCCAATCATTCTCATTTTACAACTCCAAATCCATTTTCTTAAGTGTAAGAATATCAAATTCTTGTTACTTATAGAATATACTAGATTCTAACACTTTATGCAACGATCCTTTCGTAATGTTACTGCACCAAAGTCACAAAGACTATTGCCAATGATATTACAAAGTCCTCTATCGGAGATTGTTACAAGACAATTCCTTAGATATGATGTCTCTCTCTCAAAGTACATTCCTTTGAACATCCTTTTGCATAAAGGTTTCTAATCTAGACATAGATTTTCAATATTTGCTTCCCAATATGGACACGCTTCCATATTTTCCATATGACAACTAATTTCTTAATAGAATCTTATCTATTCGTAATGATGTAGATATTGTCCATCCAATATGGAAACATTTCCATAATTTCCAATACTATACTTCCAACTACTCACAAGCGACCAATCCTCGTCGAACTTTGGATTGTCCTTTGATAGTTGTTTAATTATTTTAGTCAAAACCGATTCTAGTCCCTTTTCCCTCTAAATGCGCTGGACATTTGGAAAATTTTAGAATGGTCAAACATTAAAGCATTTGCAATCGATCCTATACCCGAAGCGTATGGGACACGACACACAATGTTTTATTTTCTATGTTCTCAAAATTCGAATTGTGAAGAGGAATGCCGTAATCATAATCGAAACTTTAAGAACACACTATGTACCTTTGACTAAATTTATCAACATTTCACAACCTAATCCTTTAGATTTGAAATGAAGCATAATATTCTCTCCCTTAATTATAGCAAAACAACCTTTCAACTCTTACAACTTTGCAAAGTATGACTCTTGTTTTCTATAATTAATATTGCCAACTATGCAATATTTGCCTTAATAATCATACAATCATAACATTTATGCTCCCATTATCATGATGATTATTATAAAACATAACACTTATGCTCCCACTAGCTTCGACATGTATTCATAAACATCTTAACTTTTAGAAAAACAATACTTATTGAATTTCTTAAGTTCATGTTTCTAACACTTAGTGCTTTGATAATCTTTTATCAAGACTTCTTGAACTTATACAATTTTGCCTTAGATAGTTCATATGTGTGTCTTAACACTTAAGACTAATTGCCAAACCTCACAATTCAAATTATGGAAAGGGATGCCGTAACCATGATCGAATTCGAGAATGCAATTTTACAATCACTATCTTTTAAAATCTTTCTTAGTGAAAGCATTTTCTCACAATCATTTTCATGAAGGAGGAAATCTTATGACACTTAGATTTAAACGGTGTATGTGTTCCTATCCATGTGAATTTGTTAAAATCCAAAGTTTACGACAAATTCAAACTCATATGGATCGAACTTTCTTAATCTTGATTTCTTGCCTTATGGTAGCACAGCTGCCCACCACGTCTTCCAAGTAGTTAAGTAGCTCACCTTTTCCTATCAATGTACTTTCCATTGATCAAGGTCCTTGCCTTTTATGCATTCAAATGAGAACTCATAGGACTCACATGCATAATTAACTCGATTGGATTGGCACAGAAACAAAATAATATCTTCACGATAGGTTGTAAACCTCAACTCGTGTGCTAGTGATGATCGATAAGGCTTATTTGATTTGTTCTTGAAACTTTTCAAGACTATTAAGACTCCCACTGACTCCTTGACATATACGATTCTCTTATCAAAACATTTCTTGACAAACAAATATTCAAGAGTTAGTGTAGCTTATATCAAAACAAAACACTTCATAATTTTGGTCTTAGTTGGTCTTTGTCTTATCCAAGACATCACAACTTTCCACAATTGATGAATGTTATAAACCTTCTTAATACTATTCACTCAATGTCACAATCTTGACTTTAAGACTTGTTTTGGAACGAAGTATTATTGACTTCTTGATTTGACCATTTCATCAATCTTCGATTCCTCTTCTTGGACATACAATTGTACAAAGACTCACTTAGAGGATCAATTGAGATATGGTTCTTAATCATTAAGACCTATCATAACGCATAAAAGCTACTCTCCCTTCTTAGAATGGAGAAACTCTTATCTTTCTGCCTACTTGATTCTTCTTATTCGTTTTGCTATTGATCTAAACCCTTTAATCAATTCAAAATTACACTTAATCTTGTAAGTGTAATCATATTTACTAAGCCTTTAGTAAATCATGACGAATATCTTTGTTACTCTTATGGTGAACTTGATCAACACACAAATTTGTGTACTCGATCTCCTAGTCCTTCACTTGACACTTTGTCAATGAATTAGTCCAATTTCCAAATACGAAATTTCTCATTTATCATGCAACCAAGTTGCGTGATTCCAAATTTCAGTCCAATTGAAATTTGGGTGATGAGAAACTCTCCCTATTTGGTAAATTCTCGATATTTCCATAAATAACATAACTAAGAATCATATCCATTCGTTGTAGAAATATGAAAACATCAATTTTCATTACGATTTCATTGCAAGGAAGTAAACAAATAAATAAATAAGTCAAACAAAATTTATTTTATTTATAAAAGCAGCGGAAAAACATTTGTCCTTACAATGCAAAATCCATTGAAAACTATGTAAAAGGAAAATTTCTAATAACTCTATCATAACTTTCTAAGCTCAAAATCCAATCATCAAGTCTATGCGATCAAGATCCATCTCTTGTGATTAGATTCATCTTGCTCTCTTATCAAGCTTCCTTTCTTTTCACCGATCCTTCAAAACATTCAAATGCAATCTTATCACATCATGTATTAAGAATCAATGAATAGGAACTTAATGGAGTTAGATAGTGGATTCTTACCTAAAGCGTAGTCATACTTTTGACTCTCCCATCTCTTAGATCTCTTAGGTAAATAGGGCAACTTCGTCTCCAATGCCCCTTTTCTATTGGCAATAAAAGCAAACTGACTCTTTTGGAACAACACATGGAACTACCTCAGACATTGCCTTTCTCTTATGATCAAACTTTTCGATCATTGCATGTCTTTCATATCCATAGAGGTCTTGAAGGTAGATTCACCAATCAACTTTGCTTTTCTATTGCGCCAAACCATTGTTGATTCAGCAGCAATAAGCATGTAGGTGAGATCTATAAGTGTCACGTCGTGGTTCATCATATAGTACTCTCTTACGAACTCACTATACGAGTTAGGAAGTGACTGAAGAACCCAATCAACAACCATCTCTTCACCGACAACGGATCCCATCATTCTTAATCTATCAATGTGTGACTTCATCCCTAAGACGTGTGCACACACCGACTTGTCCTCTTTATGTTTACTTGCCAAAAGGGCTTGAGTGATATTGAACCTTTCAATTTTACAATCTTGTGGGTTAGGGAGAATAATAAGAGGAGGAGGAGGAAGTGAAGCATGATTTCTTGTTCCTTGATCGAATCGAGGAATATCATCTTCATGTTGAATGCTTGTTCCACAGGATTTGAGAAGACCATAGTTGTCGAACTTTGACATCGGGAGAAAAACGAATTCAAGTTAGTTGATTGATTGAGTCCTTGGCAAATCACCCAAATGAAATTCCAAGGCTAGGACCCAACACAATATCCTACAACTCGGGAGAGGGATGCCGTAACCCAAATTGCAGAACATTTGAAGGTAAGTGAATGACGATTCACTAGTTTCCACCATGAAAAACGAAAAAGAAATTTAAGTTTTAAATCTATGAAAACTCCTAGATCCTTTGAGATTCATTGAACATTTCAATGGCATGTTTAAATCTCAATATGCCCCTCTAGTTTGTGACTGGGATGCCGAGGATCACAAAGCGGGTGTGAATAACCATGCAAACTACATGGTGCCCTCACATGTTACAATCACCTATTCGATGTGCCGGTAAACCACACACGCTCCACCGAACTATGACAAACATTGAGTCACCCTTTGCTACCTTTGCTTAGAACCATTTAGTGTGCCGGTAAACCACACACGCTCCACTAACGTCTTCGCAAGGGCACAAAGTGTAATTTCATGGAATTGCATCGATTCACTTTTGCCTAAGTAACTAAGATTGGGAATTTGAAAAACATTTAGTTACTTGGTATTTCATTATACTTATAATGGAAGGTTTCGTCCTATCCTACCCGTTCGGCTAACGACCCTCCACTAGTCAAGAGTGCGGTGGGTAAGAGTGGATACCCATTCAATCGCCATTTTATAGGCAATTTCCTTAAACACCCCTTATAGACCAGCTTCGTGAATGAGGCCTACTAACGGTAAGACTGACTTTTACTCATACACATATATAATGTTAGACTTTTAATCTTATATATAGTATAGGGTGTATTTTATACTTTTAAAATACTATGTGGTTAACTTTAATAATTACACTTTTAATTCAATTAAATTGTTAACCTAAACTTTTATGGATTTATTAAACCTCTTTTAATTATACTCCTTAATTAATTAATAAAACCATAAGGGGGTGATTTGAACTTTTCAAAACATTACTAGAGTTTTAGAATTTAACATTTCTAATTAAACTTTTAATCAACTTTTAAATTCCAAAACTTGAGGGCAAGTTTTGAAACCTTTTTCAAAACATTAGGGTTTTAACTATTTAAATTTCAAAACTTCAAAACTTTTGGGTTCAAATTTAAACTATAAAACCTAAAGGGGTAAATTGAAACTATTTCACAAGATAATTCAAATCTAAATTACAAATAATCAAACTTTATCTAATAAAACAAGTGATTATCTAAATTTTGACAATTATCTTCTATTTAGGTAAGGATAATCACATAATAATGAAAAAATTCGGATTTTATCACAAAAACGAGTTTATGGTAATTATTCAAAACCAAAACAGGAAGAAAATCGCGAAAACGAGCTGTCAGACACTTTGACTCGTTGAGTCGGGCTTGGACTCGTCGAGATCAGCTGACTCGGTGAGTTCACCAAGTGACTCGGCGAGTCAAACCTTCAAAACTCAAAAAAAATCGATTTTCAGTGCTTATTACGATCAAATATGCATCAATACAATAGAAACCAATCAAGGCTCTGATACCACTGATGGGTTTTGGTCATAAGACATCCTATGTGCTCATACAAACCCTAATGCTTGGATCTAGGTTTCTCTATTGTACATGCTTTGAATCCAAGACTATAAACCCTAATTCTAGCATACAAGTAATCATATTAATATGTAATTAGGTTTAATATCATACCTTGATTGTTATGTAGCAATAACAATCCCAAATCTCCTTGTATTAACTTTGGAATGCTTAGAGTCACAAGTGTCACTCCTCTAATGGTTCACAAACACCATAAGCAAATGGATGAAGAGGAGAGAGGATGGAGGCTGCCAAAAACGTGTGTAAACCCTTACAAGAAGCTTAGCCACGTTTTTGAGCCTTAAGGGGTCTTTATATAGTTGGGCTATTAAGGTTATCTAACAAGAAAACCCTAATTTGGATGCTTAAGCCCTAAGCAACCCATAGACTCCTTTAATTAATCCCATGGACGATTTCCTTATGGGTTTCCCATTAGAATTCGTCCATCCCTTAATACAAGGCAATCCATGGCCCAAATTGCAATTATCTTATAATTACAATTCCAGTCCCTTAAGTTTAATTAATCTCTTTTAGTCACAAAACTAATTACCAATTAATTATTGACTAATATTAATTAAACAATATGATTTCTCCTTTAATATATTATTCCCATAATATATTAATAAATCATATTTAATCCTTACTCTCCATAATTCATCCTATCAAGTTGCTTTGGTGAAGGCAACCCAAAAGGACCATGCACCATCGGGTCAAGTACATACCAAAATAGTTATGGACTTAGACACTAATCCAACAGTCTCCCACTTGGATAAGTCTAACAACTATTCTGCGTATGACTTCAGATCCTGATCTGCAATCGTAGCTTTCCAAAGCCGCTGTCAACTCTGATCATATCAGATACGCGTGTCCTTAGATAAGGGATCATATATTCCTCCATTTTAGATATCGTATGAGATATGATTTCAAATCATTCTCTATGTACTACTTCTCGATTTCTGATTTATGACGACAGACTAATTGAACAAATCAAATTAGCCCTAGCCCGGCCGAGCATTTACGTTTGTCATCACTAAACCATCGAGGGGCCCAAAGATATCGCTTCTATCCTACCTTGGATAAAAGGAACGGATAAACTTTGATACAATGCTTGCTTGCACTCACTAACCAAATCACACACAACAATATGTTTTATAACACCAAGTTACTAGTGCGTTTACATATTATCAATGTGCAACCGATTCGCAAGATACAACTCACACATCTCGGTTTCAAGAATATAAGATGTTATCGTCTCACTAATCACTCGCAATACAATTCATGGAGTGATCCAAGTGAGCGTGGGTTTAATCCAATGCTCAAATCATATTCATAAGCACTCATGAACGTTGCAGCAAACATTTGCTTATGTCTAATACTCTTCTAGACAATCCACACACCAATTCACGACAGTCTTCATTCATATCTACTTCCAACATATGAACGACTGTGGCCCGTTTGAATAATTCGATTATTCTTAATAAACTCAATTATTCTGGAAGTCAAAACATGCAAGGTGAAACACAAGAATAATACTAATCCCATATGGCCTCAAACCTTTGAGTATAAACAAAACACGTTTTATTTATCACCATATCGATTACTCATTATTTGTCGTTTCGGGTAATCAACTTTTTTTTTTTACTTGAATTATTACACTTGTCCCATGCTCCTAGCATGCACACAATGTTTACCTATGGTTCTTACTTTTGTGAAATAGACAAATTGAACACATTTCCAATCATTCTCATTTTACAACTCCAAATCCATTTTCTTAAGTGTAAGAATATCAAATTCTTGTTACTTATAGAATATACTAGATTCTAACACTTTATGCAACGATCCTTTCGTAATGTTACTGCACCAAAGTCACAAAGACTATTGCCAATGATATTACAAAGTCCTCTATCGGAGATTGTTACAAGACAATTCCTTAGATATGATGTCTCTCTCTCAAAGTACATTCCTTTGAACATCCTTTTGCATAAAGGTTTCTAATCTAGACATAGATTTTCAATATTTGCTTCCCAATATGGACACGCTTCCATATTTTCCATATGACAACTAATTTCTTAATAGAATCTTATCTATTCGTAATGATGTAGATATTGTCCATCCAATATGGAAACATTTCCATAATTTCCAATACTATACTTCCAACTACTCACAAGCGACCAATCCTCGTCGAACTTTGGATTGTCCTTTGATAGTTGTTTAATTATTTTAGTCAAAACCGATTCTAGTCCCTTTTCCCTCTAAATGCGCTGGACATTTGGAAAATTTTAGAATGGTCAAACATTAAAGCATTTGCAATCGATCCTATACCCGAAGCGTATGGGACACGACACACAATGTTTTATTTTCTATGTTCTCAAAATTCGAATTGTGAAGAGGAATGCCGTAATCATAATCGAAACTTTAAGAACACACTATGTACCTTTGACTAAATTTATCAACATTTCACAACCTAATCCTTTAGATTTGAAATGAAGCATAATATTCTCTCCCTTAATTATAGCAAAACAACCTTTCAACTCTTACAACTTTGCAAAGTATGACTCTTGTTTTCTATAATTAATATTGCCAACTATGCAATATTTGCCTTAATAATCATACAATCATAACATTTATGCTCCCATTATCATGATGATTATTATAAAACATAACACTTATGCTCCCACTAGCTTCGACATGTATTCATAAACATCTTAACTTTTAGAAAAACAATACTTATTGAATTTCTTAAGTTCATGTTTCTAACACTTAGTGCTTTGATAATCTTTTATCAAGACTTCTTGAACTTATACAATTTTGCCTTAGATAGTTCATATGTGTGTCTTAACAATTAAGACTAATTGCCAAACCTCACAATTCAAATTATGGAAAGGGATGCCGTAACCATGATCGAATTCGAGAATGCAATTTTACAATCACTATCTTTTAAAATCTTTCTTAGTGAAAGCATTTTCTCACAATCATTTTCATGAAGGAGGAAATCTTATGACACTTAGATTTAAACGGTGTATGTGTTCCTATCCATGTGAATTTGTTAAAATCCAAAGTTTACGACAAATTCAAACTCATATGGATCGAACTTTCTTAATCTTGATTTCTTGCCTTATGGTAGCACAGCTGCCCACCACGTCTTCCAAGTAGTTAAGTAGCTCACCTTTTCCTATCAATGTACTTTCCATTGATCAAGGTCCTTGCCTTTTATGCATTCAAATGAGAACTCATAGGACTCACATGCATAATTAACTCGATTGGATTGGCACAGAAACAAAATAATATCTTCACGATAGGTTGTAAACCTCAACTCGTGTGCTAGTGATGATCGATAAGGCTTATTTGATTTGTTCTTGAAACTTTTCAAGACTATTAAGACTCCCACTGACTCCTTGACATATACGATTCTCTTATCAAAACATTTCTTGACAAACAAATATTCAAGAGTTAGTGTAGCTTATATCAAAACAAAACACTTCATAATTTTGGTCTTAGTTGGTCTTTGTCTTATCCAAGACATCACAACTTTCCACAATTGATGAATGTTATAAACCTTCTTAATACTATTCACTCAATGTCACAATCTTGACTTTAAGACTTGTTTTGGAACGAAGTATTATTGACTTCTTGATTTGACCATTTCATCAATCTTCGATTCCTCTTCTTGGACATACAATTGTACAAAGACTCACTTAGAGGATCAATTGAGATATGGTTCTTAATCATTAAGACCTATCATAACGCATAAAAGCTACTCTCCCTTCTTAGAATGGAGAAACTCTTATCTTTCTGCCTACTTGATTCTTCTTATTCGTTTTGCTATTGATCTAAACCCTTTAATCAATTCAAAATTACACTTAATCTTGTAAGTGTAATCATATTTACTAAGCCTTTAGTAAATCATGACGAATATCTTTGTTACTCTTATGGTGAACTTGATCAACACACAAATTTGTGTACTCGATCTCCTAGTCCTTCACTTGACACTTTGTCAATGAATTAGTCCAATTTCCAAATACGAAATTTCTCATTTATCATGCAACCAAGTTGCGTGATTCCAAATTTCAGTCCAATTGAAATTTGGGTGATGAGAAACTCTCCCTATTTGGTAAATTCTCGATATTTCCATAAATAACATAACTAAGAATCATATCCATTCGTTGTAGAAATATGCAAACATCAATTTTCATTACGATTTCATTGCAAGGAAGTAAACAAATAAATAAATAAGTCAAACAAAATTTATTTTATTTATAAAAGCAGCGGAAAAACATTTGTCCTTACAATGCAAAATCCATTGAAAACTATGTAAAAGGAAAATTTCTAATAACTCTATCATAACTTTCTAAGCTCAAAATCCAATCATCAAGTCTATGCGATCAAGATCCATCTCTTGTGATTAGATTCATCTTGCTCTCTTATCAAGCTTCCTTTCTTTTCACCGATCCTTCAAAACATTCAAATGCAATCTTATCACATCATGTATTAAGAATCAATGAATAGGAACTTAATGGAGTTAGATAGTGGATTCTTACCTAAAGCGTAGTCATACTTTTGACTCTCCCATCTCTTAGATCTCTTAGGTAAATAGGGCAACTTCGTCTCCAATGCCCCTTTTCTATTGGCAATAAAAGCAAACTGACTCTTTTGGAACAACACATGGAACTACCTCAGACATTGCCTTTCTCTTATGATCAAACTTTTCGATCATTGCATGTCTTTCATATCCATAGAGGTCTTGAAGGCAGATTCACCAATCAACTTTGCTTTTCTATTGCGCCAAACCATTGTTGATTCAGCAGCAATAAGCATGTAGGTGAGATCTATAAGTGTCACGTCGTGGTTCATCATATAGTACTCTCTTACGAACTCACTATACGAGTTAGGAAGTGACTGAAGAACCCAATCAACAACCATCTCTTCACCGACAACGGATCCCATCATTCTTAATCTATCAATGTGTGACTTCATCCCTAAGACGTGTGCACACACCGACTTGTCCTCTTTATGTTTACTTGCCAAAAGGGCTTGAGTGATATTGAACCTTTCAATTTTACAATCTTGTGGGTTAGGGAGAATAATAAGAGGAGGAGGAGGAAGTGAAGCATGATTTCTTGTTCCTTGATCGAATCGAGGAATATCATCTTCATGTTGAATGCTTGTTCCACAGGATTTGAGAAGACCATAGTTGTCGAACTTTGACATCGGGAGAAAAACGAATTCAAGTTAGTTGATTGATTGAGTCCTTGGCAAATCACCCAAATGAAATTCCAAGGCTAGGACCCAACACAATATCCTACAACTCGGGAGAGGGATGCCGTAACCCAAATTGCAGAACATTTGAAGGTAAGTGAATGACGATTCACTAGTTTCCACCATGAAAAACGAAAAAGAAATTTAAGTTTTAAATCTATGAAAACTCCTAGATCCTTTGAGATTCATTGAACATTTCAATGGCATGTTTAAATCTCAATATGCCCCTCTAGTTTGTGACTGGGATGCCGAGGATCACAAAGCGGGTGTGAATAACCATGCAAACTACATGGTGCCCTCACATGTTACAATCACCTATTCGATGTGCCGGTAAACCACACACGCTCCACCGAACTATGACAAACATTGAGTCACCCTTTGCTACCTTTGCTTAGAACCATTTAGTGTGCCGGTAAACCACACACGCTCCACTAACGTCTTCGCAAGGGCACAAAGTGTAATTTCATGGAATTGCATCGATTCACTTTTGCCTAAGTAACTAAGATTGGGAATTTGAAAAACATTTAGTTACTTGGTATTTCATTATACTTATAATGGAAGGTTTCGTCCTATCCTACCCGTTCGGCTAACGACCCTCCACTAGTCAAGAGTGCGGTGGGTAAGAGTGGATACCCATTCAATCGCCATTTTATAGGCAATTTCCTTAAACACCCCTTATAGACCAGCTTCGTGAATGAGGCCTACTAACGGTAAGACTGACTTTTACTCATACACATATATAATGTTAGACTTTTAATCTTATATATAGTATAGGGTGTATTTTATACTTTTAAAATACTATGTGGTTAACTTTAATAATTACACTTTTAATTCAATTAAATTGTTAACCTAAACTTTTATGGATTTATTAAACCTCTTTTAATTATACTCCTTAATTAATTAATAAAACCATAAGGGGGTGATTTGAACTTTTCAAAACATTACTAGAGTTTTAGAATTTAACATTTCTAATTAAACTTTTAATCAACTTTTAAATTCCAAAACTTGAGGGCAAGTTTTGAAACCTTTTTCAAAACATTAGGGTTTTAACTATTTAAATTTCAAAACTTCAAAACTTTTGGGTTCAAATTTAAACTATAAAACCTAAAGGGGTAAATTGAAACTATTTCACAAGATAATTCAAATCTAAATTACAAATAATCAAACTTTATCTAATAAAACAAGTGATTATCTAAATTTTGACAATTATCTTCTATTTAGGTAAGGATAATCACATAATAATGAAAAAATTCGGATTTTATCACAAAAACGAGTTTATGGTAATTATTCAAAACCAAAACAGGAAGAAAATCGCGAAAACGAGCTGTCAGACACTTTGACTCGTTGAGTCGGGCTTGGACTCGTCGAGATCAGCTGACTCGGTGAGTTCACCAAGTGACTCGGCGAGTCAAACCTTCAAAACTCAAAAAAAATCGATTTTCAGTGCTTATTACGATCAAATATGCATCAATACAATAGAAACCAATCAAGGCTCTGATACCACTGATGGGTTTTGGTCATAAGACATCCTATGTGCTCATACAAACCCTAATGCTTGGATCTAGGTTTCTCTATTGTACATGCTTTGAATCCAAGACTATAAACCCTAATTCTAGCATACAAGTAATCATATTAATATGTAATTAGGTTTAATATCATACCTTGATTGTTATGTAGCAATAACAATCCCAAATCTCCTTGTATTAACTTTGGAATGCTTAGAGTCACAAGTGTCACTCCTCTAATGGTTCACAAACACCATAAGCAAATGGATGAAGAGGAGAGAGGATGGAGGCTGCCAAAAACGTGTGTAAACCCTTACAAGAAGCTTAGCCACGTTTTTGAGCCTTAAGGGGTCTTTATATAGTTGGGCTATTAAGGTTATCTAACAAGAAAACCCTAATTTGGATGCTTAAGCCCTAAGCAACCCATAGACTCCTTTAATTAATCCCATGGACGATTTCCTTATGGGTTTCCCATTAGAATTCGTCCATCCCTTAATACAAGGCAATCCATGGCCCAAATTGCAATTATCTTATAATTACAATTCCAGTCCCTTAAGTTTAATTAATCTCTTTTAGTCACAAAACTAATTACCAATTAATTATTGACTAATATTAATTAAACAATATGATTTCTCCTTTAATATATTATTCCCATAATATATTAATAAATCATATTTAATCCTTACTCTCCATAATTCATCCTATCAAGTTGCTTTGGTGAAGGCAACCCAAAAGGACCATGCACCATCGGGTCAAGTACATACCAAAATAGTTATGGACTTAGACACTAATCCAACAGTCTCCCACTTGGATAAGTCTAACAACTATTCTGCGTATGACTTCAGATCCTGATCTGCAATCGTAGCTTTCCAAAGCCGCTGTCAACTCTGATCATATCAGATACGCGTGTCCTTAGATAAGGGATCATATATTCCTCCATTTTAGATATCGTATGAGATATGATTTCAAATCATTCTCTATGTACTACTTCTCGATTTCTGATTTATGACGACAGACTAATTGAACAAATCAAATTAGCCCTAGCCCGGCCGAGCATTTACGTTTGTCATCACTAAACCATCGAGGGGCCCAAAGATATCGCTTCTATCCTACCTTGGATAAAAGGAACGGATAAACTTTGATACAATGCTTGCTTGCACTCACTAACCAAATCACACACAACAATATGTTTTATAACACCAAGTTACTAGTGCGTTTACATATTATCAATGTGCAACCGATTCGCAAGATACAACTCACACATCTCGGTTTCAAGAATATAAGATGTTATCGTCTCACTAATCACTCGCAATACAATTCATGGAGTGATCCAAGTGACCGTGGGTTTAATCCAATGCTCAAATCATATTCATAAGCACTCATGAACGTTGCAGCAAACATTTGCTTATGTCTAATACTCTTCTAGACAATCCACACACCAATTCACGACAGTCTTCATTCATATCTACTTCCAACATATGAACGACTGTGGCCCGTTTGAATAATTCGATTATTCTTAATAAACTCAATTATTCTGGAAGTCAAAACATGCAAGGTGAAACACAAGAATAATACTAATCCCATATGGCCTCAAACCTTTGAGTATAAACAAAACACGTTTTATTTATCACCATATCGATTACTCATTATTTGTCGTTTCGGGTAATCAACTTTTTTTTTTTTTACTTGAATTATTACACTTGTCCCATGCTCCTAGCATGCACACAATGTTTACCTATGGTTCTTACTTTTGTGAAATAGACAAATTGAACACATTTCCAATCATTCTCATTTTACAACTCCAAATCCATTTTCTTAAGTGTAAGAATATCAAATTCTTGTTACTTATAGAATATACTAGATTCTAACACTTTATGCAACGATCCTTTCGTAATGTTACTGCACCAAAGTCACAAAGACTATTGCCAATGATATTACAAAGTCCTCTATCGGAGATTGTTACAAGACAATTCCTTAGATATGATGTCTCTCTCTCAAAGTACATTCCTTTGAACATCCTTTTGCATAAAGGTTTCTAATCTAGACATAGATTTTCAATATTTGCTTCCCAATATGGACACGCTTCCATATTTTCCATATGACAACTAATTTCTTAATAGAATCTTATCTATTCGTAATGATGTAGATATTGTCCATCCAATATGGAAACATTTCCATAATTTCCAATACTATACTTCCAACTACTCACAAGCGACCAATCCTCGTCGAACTTTGGATTGTCCTTTGATAGTTGTTTAATTATTTTAGTCAAAACCGATTCTAGTCCCTTTTCCCTCTAAATGCGCTGGACATTTGGAAAATTTTAGAATGGTCAAACATTAAAGCATTTGCAATCGATCCTATACCCGAAGCGTATGGGACACGACACACAATGTTTTATTTTCTATGTTCTCAAAATTCGAATTGTGAAGAGGAATGCCGTAATCATAATCGAAACTTTAAGAACACACTATGTACCTTTGACTAAATTTATCAACATTTCACAACCTAATCCTTTAGATTTGAAATGAAGCATAATATTCTCTCCCTTAATTATAGCAAAACAACCTTTCAACTCTTACAACTTTGCAAAGTATGACTCTTGTTTTCTATAATTAATATTGCCAACTATGCAATATTTGCCTTAATAATCATACAATCATAACATTTATGCTCCCATTATCATGATGATTATTATAAAACATAACACTTATGCTCCCACTAGCTTCGACATGTATTCATAAACATCTTAACTTTTAGAAAAACAATACTTATTGAATTTCTTAAGTTCATGTTTCTAACACTTAGTGCTTTGATAATCTTTTATCAAGACTTCTTGAACTTATACAATTTTGCCTTAGATAGTTCATATGTGTGTCTTAACAATTAAGACTAATTGCCAAACCTCACAATTCAAATTATGGAAAGGGATGCCGTAACCATGATCGAATTCGAGAATGCAATTTTACAATCACTATCTTTTAAAATCTTTCTTAGTGAAAGCATTTTCTCACAATCATTTTCATGAAGGAGGAAATCTTATGACACTTAGATTTAAACGGTGTATGTGTTCCTATCCATGTGAATTTGTTAAAATCCAAAGTTTACGACAAATTCAAACTCATATGGATCGAACTTTCTTAATCTTGATTTCTTGCCTTATGGTAGCACAGCTGCCCACCACGTCTTCCAAGTAGTTAAGTAGCTCACCTTTTCCTATCAATGTACTTTCCATTGATCAAGGTCCTTGCCTTTTATGCATTCAAATGAGAACTCATAGGACTCACATGCATAATTAACTCGATTGGATTGGCACAGAAACAAAATAATATCTTCACGATAGGTTGTAAACCTCAACTCGTGTGCTAGTGATGATCGATAAGGCTTATTTGATTTGTTCTTGAAACTTTTCAAGACTATTAAGACTCCCACTGACTCCTTGACATATACGATTCTCTTATCAAAACATTTCTTGACAAACAAATATTCAAGAGTTAGTGTAGCTTATATCAAAACAAAACACTTCATAATTTTGGTCTTAGTTGGTCTTTGTCTTATCCAAGACATCACAACTTTCCACAATTGATGAATGTTATAAACCTTCTTAATACTATTCACTCAATGTCACAATCTTGACTTTAAGACTTGTTTTGGAACGAAGTATTATTGACTTCTTGATTTGACCATTTCATCAATCTTCGATTCCTCTTCTTGGACATACAATTGTACAAAGACTCACTTAGAGGATCAATTGAGATATGGTTCTTAATCATTAAGACCTATCATAACGCATAAAAGCTACTCTCCCTTCTTAGAATGGAGAAACTCTTATCTTTCTGCCTACTTGATTCTTCTTATTCGTTTTGCTATTGATCTAAACCCTTTAATCAATTCAAAATTACACTTAATCTTGTAAGTGTAATCATATTTACTAAGCCTTTAGTAAATCATGACGAATATCTTTGTTACTCTTATGGTGAACTTGATCAACACACAAATTTGTGTACTCGATCTCCTAGTCCTTCACTTGACACTTTGTCAATGAATTAGTCCAATTTCCAAATACGAAATTTCTCATTTATCATGCAACCAAGTTGCGTGATTCCAAATTTCAGTCCAATTGAAATTTGGGTGATGAGAAACTCTCCCTATTTGGTAAATTCTCGATATTTCCATAAATAACATAACTAAGAATCATATCCATTCGTTGTAGAAATATGAAAACATCAATTTTCATTACGATTTCATTGCAAGGAAGTAAACAAATAAATAAATAAGTCAAACAAAATTTATTTTATTTATAAAAGCAGCGGAAAAACATTTGTCCTTACAATGCAAAATCCATTGAAAACTATGTAAAAGGAAAATTTCTAATAACTCTATCATAACTTTCTAAGCTCAAAATCCAATCATCAAGTCTATGCGATCAAGATCCATCTCTTGTGATTAGATTCATCTTGCTCTCTTATCAAGCTTCCTTTCTTTTCACCGATCCTTCAAAACATTCAAATGCAATCTTATCACATCATGTATTAAGAATCAATGAATAGGAACTTAATGGAGTTAGATAGTGGATTCTTACCTAAAGCGTAGTCATACTTTTGACTCTCCCATCTCTTAGATCTCTTAGGTAAATAGGGCAACTTCGTCTCCAATGCCCCTTTTCTATTGGCAATAAAAGCAAACTGACTCTTTTGGAACAACACATGGAACTACCTCAGACATTGCCTTTCTCTTATGATCAAACTTTTCGATCATTGCATGTCTTTCATATCCATAGAGGTCTTGAAGGCAGATTCACCAATCAACTTTGCTTTTCTATTGCGCCAAACCATTGTTGATTCAGCAGCAATAAGCATGTAGGTGAGATCTATAAGTGTCACGTCGTGGTTCATCATATAGTACTCTCTTACGAACTCACTATACGAGTTAGGAAGTGACTGAAGAACCCAATCAACAACCATCTCTTCACCGACAACGGATCCCATCATTCTTAATCTATCAATGTGTGACTTCATCCCTAAGACGTGTGCACACACCGACTTGTCCTCTTTATGTTTACTTGCCAAAAGGGCTTGAGTGATATTGAACCTTTCAATTTTACAATCTTGTGGGTTAGGGAGAATAATAAGAGGAGGAGGAGGAAGTGAAGCATGATTTCTTGTTCCTTGATCGAATCGAGGAATATCATCTTCATGTTGAATGCTTGTTCCACAGGATTTGAGAAGACCATAGTTGTCGAACTTTGACATCGGGAGAAAAACGAATTCAAGTTAGTTGATTGATTGAGTCCTTGGCAAATCACCCAAATGAAATTCCAAGGCTAGGACCCAACACAATATCCTACAACTCGGGAGAGGGATGCCGTAACCCAAATTGCAGAACATTTGAAGGTAAGTGAATGACGATTCACTAGTTTCCACCATGAAAAACGAAAAAGAAATTTAAGTTTTAAATCTATGAAAACTCCTAGATCCTTTGAGATTCATTGAACATTTCAATGGCATGTTTAAATCTCAATATGCCCCTCTAGTTTGTGACTGGGATGCCGAGGATCACAAAGCGGGTGTGAATAACCATGCAAACTACATGGTGCCCTCACATGTTACAATCACCTATTCGATGTGCCGGTAAACCACACACGCTCCACCGAACTATGACAAACATTGAGTCACCCTTTGCTACCTTTGCTTAGAACCATTTAGTGTGCCGATAAACCACACACGCTCCACTAACGTCTTCGCAAGGGCACAAAGTGTAATTTCATGGAATTGCATCGATTCACTTTTGCTTAAGTAACTAAGATTGGGAATTTGAAAAACATTTAGTTACTTGGTATTTCATTATACTTATAATGGAAGGTTTCGTCCTATCCTACCCGTTCGGCTAACGACCCTCCACTAGTCAAGAGTGCGGTGGGTAAGAGTGGATACCCATTCAATCGCCATTTTATAGGCAATTTCCTTAAACACCCCTTATAGACCAGCTTCGTGAATGAGGCCTACTAACGGTAAGACTGACTTTTACTCATACACATATATAATGTTAGACTTTTAATCTTATATATAGTATAGGGTGTATTTTATACTTTTAAAATACTATGTGGTTAACTTTAATAATTACACTTTTAATTCAATTAAATTGTTAACCTAAACTTTTATGGATTTATTAAACCTCTTTTAATTATACTCCTTAATTAATTAATAAAACCATAAGGGGGTGATTTGAACTTTTCAAAACATTACTAGAGTTTTAGAATTTAACATTTCTAATTAAACTTTTAATCAACTTTTAAATTCCAAAACTTGAGGGCAAGTTTTGAAACCTTTTTCAAAACATTAGGGTTTTAACTATTTAAATTTCAAAACTTCAAAACTTTTGGGTTCAAATTTAAACTATAAAACCTAAAGGGGTAAATTGAAACTATTTCACAAGATAATTCAAATCTAAATTACAAATAATCAAACTTTATCTAATAAAACAAGTGATTATCTAAATTTTGACAATTATCTTCTATTTAGGTAAGGATAATCACATAAGAATGAAAAAATTCGGATTTTATCACAAAAACGAGTTTATGGTAATTATTCAAAACCAAAACAGGAAGAAAATCGCGAAAACGAGCTGTCAGACACTTTGACTCGTTGAGTCGGGCTTGGACTCGTCGAGATCAGCTGACTCGGTGAGTTCACCAAGTGACTCGGCGAGTCAAACCTTCAAAACTCAAAAAAAATCGATTTTCAGTGCTTATTACGATCAAATATGCATCAATACAATAGAAACCAATCAAGGCTCTGATACCACTGATGGGTTTTGGTCATAAGACATCCTATGTGCTCATACAAACCCTAATGCTTGGATCTAGGTTTCTCTATTGTACATGCTTTGAATCCAAGACTATAAACCCTAATTCTAGCATACAAGTAATCATATTAATATGTAATTAGGTTTAATATCATACCTTGATTGTTATGTAGCAATAACAATCCCAAATCTCCTTGTATTAACTTTGGAATGCTTAGAGTCACAAGTGTCACTCCTCTAATGGTTCACAAACACCATAAGCAAATGGATGAAGAGGAGAGAGGATGGAGGCTGCCAAAAACGTGTGTAAACCCTTACAAGAAGCTTAGCCACGTTTTTGAGCCTTAAGGGGTCTTTATATAGTTGGGCTATTAAGGTTATCTAACAAGAAAACCCTAATTTGGATGCTTAAGCCCTAAGCAACCCATAGACTCCTTTAATTAATCCCATGGACGATTTCCTTATGGGTTTCCCATTAGAATTCGTCCATCCCTTAATACAAGGCAATCCATGGCCCAAATTGCAATTATCTTATAATTACAATTCCAGTCCCTTAAGTTTAATTAATCTCTTTTAGTCACAAAACTAATTACCAATTAATTATTGACTAATATTAATTAAACAATATGATTTCTCCTTTAATATATTATTCCCATAATATATTAATAAATCATATTTAATCCTTACTCTCCATAATTCATCCTATCAAGTTGCTTTGGTGAAGGCAACCCAAAAGGACCATGCACCATCGGGTCAAGTACATACCAAAATAGTTATGGACTTAGACACTAATCCAACAGTCTCCCACTTGGATAAGTCTAACAACTATTCTGCGTATGACTTCAGATCCTGATCTGCAATCGTAGCTTTCCAAAGCCGCTGTCAACTCTGATCATATCAGATACGCGTGTCCTTAGATAAGGGATCATATATTCCTCCATTTTAGATATCGTATGAGATATGATTTCAAATCATTCTCTATGTACTACTTCTCGATTTCTGATTTATGACGACAGACTAATTGAACAAATCAAATTAGCCCTAGCCCGGCCGAGCATTTACGTTTGTCATCACTAAACCATCGAGGGGCCCAAAGATATCGCTTCTATCCTACCTTGGATAAAAGGAACGGATAAACTTTGATACAATGCTTGCTTGCACTCACTAACCAAATCACACACAACAATATGTTTTATAACACCAAGTTACTAGTGCGTTTACATATTATCAATGTGCAACCGATTCGCAAGATACAACTCACACATCTCGGTTTCAAGAATATAAGATGTTATCGTCTCACTAATCACTCGCAATACAATTCATGGAGTGATCCAAGTGACCGTGGGTTTAATCCAATGCTCAAATCATATTCATAAGCACTCATGAACGTTGCAGCAAACATTTGCTTATGTCTAATACTCTTCTAGACAATCCACACACCAATTCACGACAGTCTTCATTCATATCTACTTCCAACATATGAACGACTGTGGCCCGTTTGAATAATTCGATTATTCTTAATAAACTCAATTATTCTGGAAGTCAAAACATGCAAGGTGAAACACAAGAATAATACTAATCCCATATGGCCTCAAACCTTTGAGTATAAACAAAACACGTTTTATTTATCACCATATCGATTACTCATTATTTGTCGTTTCGGGTAATCAACTTTTTTTTTTTTACTTGAATTATTACACTTGTCCCATGCTCCTAGCATGCACACAATGTTTACCTATGGTTCTTACTTTTGTGAAATAGACAAATTGAACACATTTCCAATCATTCTCATTTTACAACTCCAAATCCATTTTCTTAAGTGTAAGAATATCAAATTCTTGTTACTTATAGAATATACTAGATTCTAACACTTTATGCAACGATCCTTTCGTAATGTTACTGCACCAAAGTCACAAAGACTATTGCCAATGATATTACAAAGTCCTCTATCGGAGATTGTTACAAGACAATTCCTTAGATATGATGTCTCTCTCTCAAAGTACATTCCTTTGAACATCCTTTTGCATAAAGGTTTCTAATCTAGACATAGATTTTCAATATTTGCTTCCCAATATGGACACGCTTCCATATTTTCCATATGACAACTAATTTCTTAATAGAATCCTATCTATTCGTAATGATGTAGATATTGTCCATCCAATATGGAAACATTTCCATAATTTCCAATACTATACTTCCAACTACTCACAAGCGACCAATCCTCGTCGAACTTTGGATTGTCCTTTGATAGTTGTTTAATTATTTTAGTCAAAACCGATTCTAGTCCCTTTTCCCTCTAAATGCGCTGGACATTTGGAAAATTTTAGAATGGTCAAACATTAAAGCATTTGCAATCGATCCTATACCCGAAGCGTATGGGACACGACACACAATGTTTTATTTTCTATGTTCTCAAAATTCGAATTGTGAAGAGGAATGCCGTAATCATAATCGAAACTTTAAGAACACACTATGTACCTTTGACTAAATTTATCAACATTTCACAACCTAATCCTTTAGATTTGAAATGAAGCATAATATTCTCTCCCTTAATTATAGCAAAACAACCTTTCAACTCTTACAACTTTGCAAAGTATGACTCTTGTTTTCTATAATTAATATTGCCAACTATGCAATATTTGCCTTAATAATCATACAATCATAACATTTATGCTCCCATTATCATGATGATTATTATAAAACATAACACTTATGCTCCCACTAGCTTCGACATGTATTCATAAACATCTTAACTTTTAGAAAAACAATACTTATTGAATTTCTTAAGTTCATGTTTCTAACACTTAGTGCTTTGATAATCTTTTATCAAGACTTCTTGAACTTATACAATTTTGCCTTAGATAGTTCATATGTGTGTCTTAACAATTAAGACTAATTGCCAAACCTCACAATTCAAATTATGGAAAGGGATGCCGTAACCATGATCGAATTCGAGAATGCAATTTTACAATCACTATCTTTTAAAATCTTTCTTAGTGAAAGCATTTTCTCACAATCATTTTCATGAAGGAGGAAATCTTATGACACTTAGATTTAAACGGTGTATGTGTTCCTATCCATGTGAATTTGTTAAAATCCAAAGTTTACGACAAATTCAAACTCATATGGATCGAACTTTCTTAATCTTGATTTCTTGCCTTATGGTAGCACAGCTGCCCACCACGTCTTCCAAGTAGTTAAGTAGCTCACCTTTTCCTATCAATGTACTTTCCATTGATCAAGGTCCTTGCCTTTTATGCATTCAAATGAGAACTCATAGGACTCACATGCATAATTAACTCGATTGGATTGGCACAGAAACAAAATAATATCTTCACGATAGGTTGTAAACCTCAACTCGTGTGCTAGTGATGATCGATAAGGCTTATTTGATTTGTTCTTGAAACTTTTCAAGACTATTAAGACTCCCACTGACTCCTTGACATATACGATTCTCTTATCAAAACATTTCTTGACAAACAAATATTCAAGAGTTAGTGTAGCTTATATCAAAACAAAACACTTCATAATTTTGGTCTTAGTTGGTCTTTGTCTTATCCAAGACATCACAACTTTCCACAATTGATGAATGTTATAAACCTTCTTAATA
The DNA here is from genome assembly GCF_052625555.1 of Lactuca saligna. Taxonomy (NCBI): domain Eukaryota; kingdom Viridiplantae; phylum Streptophyta; class Magnoliopsida; order Asterales; family Asteraceae; genus Lactuca; species Lactuca saligna. The sequence continues at coordinate 175,329,040 of NC_136425.1, forward strand.
CTATTCACTCAATGTCACAATCTTGACTTTAAGACTTGTTTTGGAACGAAGTATTATTGACTTCTTGATTTGACCATTTCATCAATCTTCGATTCCTCTTCTTGGACATACAATTGTACAAAGACTCACTTAGAGGATCAATTGAGATATGGTTCTTAATCATTAAGACCTATCATAACGCATAAAAGCTACTCTCCCTTCTTAGAATGGAGAAACTCTTATCTTTCTGCCTACTTGATTCTTCTTATTCGTTTTGCTATTGATCTAAACCCTTTAATCAATTCAAAATTACACTTAATCTTGTAAGTGTAATCATATTTACTAAGCCTTTAGTAAATCATGACGAATATCTTTGTTACTCTTATGGTGAACTTGATCAACACACAAATTTGTGTACTCGATCTCCTAGTCCTTAACTTGACACTTTGTCAATGAATTAGTCCAATTTCCAAATACGAAATTTCTCATTTATCATGCAACCAAGTTGCGTGATTCCAAATTTCAGTCCAATTGAAATTTGGGTGATGAGAAACTCTCCCTATTTGGTAAATTCTCGATATTTCCATAAATAACATAACTAAGAATCATATCCATTCGTTGTAGAAATATGAAAACATCAATTTTCATTACGATTTCATTGCAAGGAAGTAAACAAATAAATAAATAAGTCAAACAAAATTTATTTTATTTATAAAAGCAGCGGAAAAACATTTGTCCTTACAATGCAAAATCCATTGAAAACTATGTAAAAGGAAAATTTCTAATAACTCTATCATAACTTTCTAAGCTCAAAATCCAATCATCAAGTCTATGCGATCAAGATCCATCTCTTGTGATTAGATTCATCTTGCTCTCTTATCAAGCTTCCTTTCTTTTCACCGATCCTTCAAAACATTCAAATGCAATCTTATCACATCATGTATTAAGAATCAATGAATAGGAACTTAATGGAGTTAGATAGTGGATTCTTACCTAAAGCGTAGTCATACTTTTGACTCTCCCATCTCTTAGATCTCTTAGGTAAATAGGGCAACTTCGTCTCCAATGCCCCTTTTCTATTGGCAATAAAAGCAAACTGACTCTTTTGGAACAACACATGGAACTACCTCAGACATTGCCTTTCTCTTATGATCAAACTTTTCGATCATTGCATGTCTTTCATATCCATAGAGGTCTTGAAGGCAGATTCACCAATCAACTTTGCTTTTCTATTGCGCCAAACCATTGTTGATTCAGCAGCAATAAGCATGTAGGTGAGATCTATAAGTGTCACGTCGTGGTTCATCATATAGTACTCTCTTACGAACTCACTATACGAGTTAGGAAGTGACTGAAGAACCCAATCAACAACCATCTCTTCACCGACAACGGATCCCATCATTCTTAATCTATCAATGTGTGACTTCATCCCTAAGACGTGTGCACACACCGACTTGTCCTCTTTATGTTTACTTGCCAAAAGGGCTTGAGTGATATTGAACCTTTCAATTTTACAATCTTGTGGGTTAGGGAGAATAATAAGAGGAGGAGGAGGAAGTGAAGCATGATTTCTTGTTCCTTGATCGAATCGAGGAATATCATCTTCATGTTGAATGCTTGTTCCACAGGATTTGAGAAGACCATAGTTGTCGAACTTTGACATCGGGAGAAAAACGAATTCAAGTTAGTTGATTGATTGAGTCCTTGGCAAATCACCCAAATGAAATTCCAAGGCTAGGACCCAACACAATATCCTACAACTCGGGAGAGGGATGCCGTAACCCAAATTGCAGAACATTTGAAGGTAAGTGAATGACGATTCACTAGTTTCCACCATGAAAAACGAAAAAGAAATTTAAGTTTTAAATCTATGAAAACTCCTAGATCCTTTGAGATTCATTGAACATTTCAATGGCATGTTTAAATCTCAATATGCCCCTCTAGTTTGTGACTGGGATGCCGAGGATCACAAAGCGGGTGTGAATAACCATGCAAACTACATGGTGCCCTCACATGTTACAATCACCTATTCGATGTGCCGGTAAACCACACACGCTCCACCGAACTATGACAAACATTGAGTCACCCTTTGCTACCTTTGCTTAGAACCATTTAGTGTGCCGGTAAACCACACACGCTCCACTAACGTCTTCGCAAGGGCACAAAGTGTAATTTCATGGAATTACATCGATTCACTTTTGCCTAAGTAACTAAGATTGGGAATTTGAAAAACATTTAGTTACTTGGTATTTCATTATACTTATAATGGAAGGTTTCGTCCTATCCTACCCGTTCGGCTAACGACCCTCCACTAGTCAAGAGTGCGGTGGGTAAGAGTGGATACCCATTCAATCGCCATTTTATAGGCAATTTCCTTAAACACCCCTTATAGACCAGCTTCGTGAATGAGGCCTACTAACGGTAAGACTGACTTTTACTCATACACATATATAATGTTAGACTTTTAATCTTATATATAGTATAGGGTGTATTTTATACTTTTAAAATACTATGTGGTTAACTTTAATAATTACACTTTTAATTCAATTAAATTGTTAACCTAAACTTTTATGGATTTATTAAACCTCTTTTAATTATACTCCTTAATTAATTAATAAAACCATAAGGGGGTGATTTGAACTTTTCAAAACATTACTAGAGTTTTAGAATTTAACATTTCTAATTAAACTTTTAATCAACTTTTAAATTCCAAAACTTGAGGGCAAGTTTTGAAACCTTTTTCAAAACATTAGGGTTTTAACTATTTAAATTTCAAAACTTCAAAACTTTTGGGTTCAAATTTAAACTATAAAACCTAAAGGGGTAAATTGAAACTATTTCACAAGATAATTCAAATCTAAATTACAAATAATCAAACTTTATCTAATAAAACAAGTGATTATCTAAATTTTGACAATTATCTTCTATTTAGGTAAGGATAATCACATAATAATGAAAAAATTCGGATTTTATCACAAAAACGAGTTTATGGTAATTATTCAAAACCAAAACAGGAAGAAAATCGCGAAAACGAGCTGTCAGACACTTTGACTCGTTGAGTCGGGCTTGGACTCGTCGAGATCAGCTGACTCGGTGAGTTCACCAAGTGACTCGGCGAGTCAAACCTTCAAAACTCAAAAAAAATCGATTTTCAGTGCTTATTACGATCAAATATGCATCAATACAATAGAAACCAATCAAGGCTCTGATACCACTGATGGGTTTTGGTCATAAGACATCCTATGTGCTCATACAAACCCTAATGCTTGGATCTAGGTTTCTCTATTGTACATGCTTTGAATCCAAGACTATAAACCCTAATTCTAGCATACAAGTAATCATATTAATATGTAATTAGGTTTAATATCATACCTTGATTGTTATGTAGCAATAACAATCCCAAATCTCCTTGTATTAACTTTGGAATGCTTAGAGTCACAAGTGTCACTCCTCTAATGGTTCACAAACACCATAAGCAAATGGATGAAGAGGAGAGAGGATGGAGGCTGCCAAAAACGTGTGTAAACCCTTACAAGAAGCTTAGCCACGTTTTTGAGCCTTAAGGGGTCTTTATATAGTTGGGCTATTAAGGTTATCTAACAAGAAAACCCTAATTTGGATGCTTAAGCCCTAAGCAACCCATAGACTCCTTTAATTAATCCCATGGACGATTTCCTTATGGGTTTCCCATTAGAATTCGTCCATCCCTTAATACAAGGCAATCCATGGCCCAAATTGCAATTATCTTATAATTACAATTCCAGTCCCTTAAGTTTAATTAATCTCTTTTAGTCACAAAACTAATTACCAATTAATTATTGACTAATATTAATTAAACAATATGATTTCTCCTTTAATATATTATTCCCATAATATATTAATAAATCATATTTAATCCTTACTCTCCATAATTCATCCTATCAAGTTGCTTTGGTGAAGGCAACCCAAAAGGACCATGCACCATCGGGTCAAGTACATACCAAAATAGTTATGGACTTAGACACTAATCCAACAGTCTCCCACTTGGATAAGTCTAACAACTATTCTGCGTATGACTTCAGATCCTGATCTGCAATCGTAGCTTTCCAAAGCCGCTGTCAACTCTGATCATATCAGATACGCGTGTCCTTAGATAAGGGATCATATATTCCTCCATTTTAGATATCGTATGAGATATGATTTCAAATCATTCTCTATGTACTACTTCTCGATTTCTGATTTATGACGACAGACTAATTGAACAAATCAAATTAGCCCTAGCCCGGCCGAGCATTTACGTTTGTCATCACTAAACCATCGAGGGGCCCAAAGATATCGCTTCTATCCTACCTTGGATAAAAGGAACGGATAAACTTTGATACAATGCTTGCTTGCACTCACTAACCAAATCACACACAACAATATGTTTTATAACACCAAGTTACTAGTGCGTTTACATATTATCAATGTGCAACCGATTCGCAAGATACAACTCACACATCTCGGTTTCAAGAATATAAGATGTTATCGTCTCACTAATCACTCGCAATACAATTCATGGAGTGATCCAAGTGACCGTGGGTTTAATCCAATGCTCAAATCATATTCATAAGCACTCATGAACGTTGCAGCAAACATTTGCTTATGTCTAATACTCTTCTAGACAATCCACACACCAATTCACGACAGTCTTCATTCATATCTACTTCCAACATATGAACGACTGTGGCCCGTTTGAATAATTCGATTATTCTTAATAAACTCAATTATTCTGGAAGTCAAAACATGCAAGGTGAAACACAAGAATAATACTAATCCCATATGGCCTCAAACCTTTGAGTATAAACAAAACACGTTTTATTTATCACCATATCGATTACTCATTATTTGTCGTTTCGGGTAATCAACTTTTTTTTTTTACTTGAATTATTACACTTGTCCCATGCTCCTAGCATGCACACAATGTTTACCTATGGTTCTTACTTTTGTGAAATAGACAAATTGAACACATTTCCAATCATTCTCATTTTACAACTCCAAATCCATTTTCTTAAGTGTAAGAATATCAAATTCTTGTTACTTATAGAATATACTAGATTCTAACACTTTATGCAACGATCCTTTCGTAATGTTACTGCACCAAAGTCACAAAGACTATTGCCAATGATATTACAAAGTCCTCTATCGGAGATTGTTACAAGACAATTCCTTAGATATGATGTCTCTCTCTCAAAGTACATTCCTTTGAACATCCTTTTGCATAAAGGTTTCTAATCTAGACATAGATTTTCAATATTTGCTTCCCAATATGGACACGCTTCCATATTTTCCATATGACAACTAATTTCTTAATAGAATCTTATCTATTCGTAATGATGTAGATATTGTCCATCCAATATGGAAACATTTCCATAATTTCCAATACTATACTTCCAACTACTCACAAGCGACCAATCCTCGTCGAACTTTGGATTGTCCTTTGATAGTTGTTTAATTATTTTAGTCAAAACCGATTCTAGTCCCTTTTCCCTCTAAATGCGCTGGACATTTGGAAAATTTTAGAATGGTCAAACATTAAAGCATTTGCAATCGATCCTATACCCGAAGCGTATGGGACACGACACACAATGTTTTATTTTCTATGTTCTCAAAATTCGAATTGTGAAGAGGAATGCCGTAATCATAATCGAAACTTTAAGAACACACTATGTACCTTTGACTAAATTTATCAACATTTCACAACCTAATCCTTTAGATTTGAAATGAAGCATAATATTCTCTCCCTTAATTATAGCAAAACAACCTTTCAACTCTTACAACTTTGCAAAGTATGACTCTTGTTTTCTATAATTAATATTGCCAACTATGCAATATTTGCCTTAATAATCATACAATCATAACATTTATGCTCCCATTATCATGATGATTATTATAAAACATAACACTTATGCTCCCACTAGCTTCGACATGTATTCATAAACATCTTAACTTTTAGAAAAACAATACTTATTGAATTTCTTAAGTTCATGTTTCTAACACTTAGTGCTTTGATAATCTTTTATCAAGACTTCTTGAACTTATACAATTTTGCCTTAGATAGTTCATATGTGTGTCTTAACAATTAAGACTAATTGCCAAACCTCACAATTCAAATTATGGAAAGGGATGCCGTAACCATGATCGAATTCGAGAATGCAATTTTACAATCACTATCTTTTAAAATCTTTCTTAGTGAAAGCATTTTCTCACAATCATTTTCATGAAGGAGGAAATCTTATGACACTTAGATTTAAACGGTGTATGTGTTCCTATCCATGTGAATTTGTTAAAATCCAAAGTTTACGACAAATTCAAACTCATATGGATCGAACTTTCTTAATCTTGATTTCTTGCCTTATGGTAGCACAGCTGCCCACCACATCTTCCAAGTAGTTAAGTAGCTCACCTTTTCCTATCAATGTACTTTCCATTGATCAAGGTCCTTGCCTTTTATGCATTCAAATGAGAACTCATAGGACTCACATGCATAATTAACTCGATTGGATTGGCACAGAAACAAAATAATATCTTCACGATAGGTTGTAAACCTCAACTCGTGTGCTAGTGATGATCGATAAGGCTTATTTGATTTGTTCTTGAAACTTTTCAAGACTATTAAGACTCCCACTGACTCCTTGACATATACGATTCTCTTATCAAAACATTTCTTGACAAACAAATATTCAAGAGTTAGTGTAGCTTATATCAAAACAAAACACTTCATAATTTTGGTCTTAGTTGGTCTTTGTCTTATCCAAGACATCACAACTTTCCACAATTGATGAATGTTATAAACCTTCTTAATACTATTCACTCAATGTCACAATCTTGACTTTAAGACTTGTTTTGGAACGAAGTATTATTGACTTCTTGATTTGACCATTTCATCAATCTTCGATTCCTCTTCTTGGACATACAATTGTACAAAGACTCACTTAGAGGATCAATTGAGATATGGTTCTTAATCATTAAGACCTATCATAACGCATAAAAGCTACTCTCCCTTCTTAGAATGGAGAAACTCTTATCTTTCTGCCTACTTGATTCTTCTTATTCGTTTTGCTATTGATCTAAACCCTTTAATCAATTCAAAATTACACTTAATCTTGTAAGTGTAATCATATTTACTAAGCCTTTAGTAAATCATGACGAATATCTTTGTTACTCTTATGGTGAACTTGATCAACACACAAATTTGTGTACTCGATCTCCTAGTCCTTCACTTGACACTTTGTCAATGAATTAGTCCAATTTCCAAATACGAAATTTCTCATTTATCATGCAACCAAGTTGCGTGATTCCAAATTTCAGTCCAATTGAAATTTGGGTGATGAGAAACTCTCCCTATTTGGTAAATTCTCGATATTTCCATAAATAACATAACTAAGAATCATATCCATTCGTTGTAGAAATATGCAAACATCAATTTTCATTACGATTTCATTGCAAGGAAGTAAACAAATAAATAAATAAGTCAAACAAAATTTATTTTATTTATAAAAGCAGCGGAAAAACATTTGTCCTTACAATGCAAAATCCATTGAAAACTATGTAAAAGGAAAATTTCTAATAACTCTATCATAACTTTCTAAGCTCAAAATCCAATCATCAAGTCTATGCGATCAAGATCCATCTCTTGTGATTAGATTCATCTTGCTCTCTTATCAAGCTTCCTTTCTTTTCACCGATCCTTCAAAACATTCAAATGCAATCTTATCACATCATGTATTAAGAATCAATGAATAGGAACTTAATGGAGTTAGATAGTGGATTCTTACCTAAAGCGTAGTCATACTTTTGACTCTCCCATCTCTTAGATCTCTTAGGTAAATAGGGCAACTTCGTCTCCAATGCCCCTTTTCTATTGGCAATAAAAGCAAACTGACTCTTTTGGAACAACACATGGAACTACCTCAGACATTGCCTTTCTCTTATGATCAAACTTTTCGATCATTGCATGTCTTTCATATCCATAGAGGTCTTGAAGGCAGATTCACCAATCAACTTTGCTTTTCTATTGCGCCAAACCATTGTTGATTCAGCAGCAATAAGCATGTAGGTGAGATCTATAAGTGTCACGTCGTGGTTCATCATATAGTACTCTCTTACGAACTCACTATACGAGTTAGGAAGTGACTGAAGAACCCAATCAACAACCATCTCTTCACCGACAACGGATCCCATCATTCTTAATCTATCAATGTGTGACTTCATCCCTAAGACGTGTGCACACACCGACTTGTCCTCTTTATGTTTACTTGCCAAAAGGGCTTGAGTGATATTGAACCTTTCAATTTTACAATCTTGTGGGTTAGGGAGAATAATAAGAGGAGGAGGAGGAAGTGAAGCATGATTTCTTGTTCCTTGATCGAATCGAGGAATATCATCTTCATGTTGAATGCTTGTTCCACAGGATTTGAGAAGACCATAGTTGTCGAACTTTGACATCGGGAGAAAAACGAATTCAAGTTAGTTGATTGATTGAGTCCTTGGCAAATCACCCAAATGAAATTCCAAGGCTAGGACCCAACACAATATCCTACAACTCGGGAGAGGGATGCCGTAACCCAAATTGCAGAACATTTGAAGGTAAGTGAATGACGATTCACTAGTTTCCACCATGAAAAACGAAAAAGAAATTTAAGTTTTAAATCTATGAAAACTCCTAGATCCTTTGAGATTCATTGAACATTTCAATGGCATGTTTAAATCTCAATATGCCCCTCTAGTTTGTGACTGGGATGCCGAGGATCACAAAGCGGGTGTGAATAACCATGCAAACTACATGGTGCCCTCACATGTTACAATCACCTATTCGATGTGCCGGTAAACCACACACGCTCCACCGAACTATGACAAACATTGAGTCACCCTTTGCTACCTTTGCTTAGAACCATTTAGTGTGCCGGTAAACCACACACGCTCCACTAACGTCTTCGCAAGGGCACAAAGTGTAATTTCATGGAATTGCATCGATTCACTTTTGCCTAAGTAACTAAGATTGGGAATTTGAAAAACATTTAGTTACTTGGTATTTCATTATACTTATAATGGAAGGTTTCGTCCTATCCTACCCGTTCGGCTAACGACCCTCCACTAGTCAAGAGTGCGGTGGGTAAGAGTGGATACCCATTCAATCGCCATTTTATAGGCAATTTCCTTAAACACCCCTTATAGACCAGCTTCGTGAATGAGGCCTACTAACGGTAAGACTGACTTTTACTCATACACATATATAATGTTAGACTTTTAATCTTATATATAGTATAGGGTGTATTTTATACTTTTAAAATACTATGTGGTTAACTTTAATAATTACACTTTTAATTCAATTAAATTGTTAACCTAAACTTTTATGGATTTATTAAACCTCTTTTAATTATACTCCTTAATTAATTAATAAAACCATAAGGGGGTGATTTGAACTTTTCAAAACATTACTAGAGTTTTAGAATTTAACATTTCTAATTAAACTTTTAATCAACTTTTAAATTCCAAAACTTGAGGGCAAGTTTTGAAACCTTTTTCAAAACATTAGGGTTTTAACTATTTAAATTTCAAAACTTCAAAACTTTTGGGTTCAAATTTAAACTATAAAACCTAAAGGGGTAAATTGAAACTATTTCACAAGATAATTCAAATCTAAATTACAAATAATCAAACTTTATCTAATAAAACAAGTGATTATCTAAATTTTGACAATTATCTTCTATTTAGGTAAGGATAATCACATAATAATGAAAAAATTCGGATTTTATCACAAAAACGAGTTTATGGTAATTATTCAAAACCAAAACAGGAAGAAAATCGCGAAAACGAGCTGTCAGACACTTTGACTCGTTGAGTCGGGCTTGGACTCGTCGAGATCAGCTGACTCGGTGAGTTCACCAAGTGACTCGGCGAGTCAAACCTTCAAAACTCAAAAAAAATCGATTTTCAGTGCTTATTACGATCAAATATGCATCAATACAATAGAAACCAATCAAGGCTCTGATACCACTGATGGGTTTTGGTCATAAGACATCCTATGTGCTCATACAAACCCTAATGCTTGGATCTAGGTTTCTCTATTGTACATGCTTTGAATCCAAGACTATAAACCCTAATTCTAGCATACAAGTAATCATATTAATATGTAATTAGGTTTAATATCATACCTTGATTGTTATGTAGCAATAACAATCCCAAATCTCCTTGTATTAACTTTGGAATGCTTAGAGTCACAAGTGTCACTCCTCTAATGGTTCACAAACACCATAAGCAAATGGATGAAGAGGAGAGAGGATGGAGGCTGCCAAAAACGTGTGTAAACCCTTACAAGAAGCTTAGCCACGTTTTTGAGCCTTAAGGGGTCTTTATATAGTTGGGCTATTAAGGTTATCTAACAAGAAAACCCTAATTTGGATGCTTAAGCCCTAAGCAACCCATAGACTCCTTTAATTAATCCCATGGACGATTTCCTTATGGGTTTCCCATTAGAATTCGTCCATCCCTTAATACAAGGCAATCCATGGCCCAAATTGCAATTATCTTATAATTACAATTCCAGTCCCTTAAGTTTAATTAATCTCTTTTAGTCACAAAACTAATTACCAATTAATTATTGACTAATATTAATTAAACAATATGATTTCTCCTTTAATATATTATTCCCATAATATATTAATAAATCATATTTAATCCTTACTCTCCATAATTCATCCTATCAAGTTGCTTTGGTGAAGGCAACCCAAAAGGACCATGCACCATCGGGTCAAGTACATACCAAAATAGTTATGGACTTAGACACTAATCCAACAGTCTCCCACTTGGATAAGTCTAACAACTATTCTGCGTATGACTTCAGATCCTGATCTGCAATCGTAGCTTTCCAAAGCCGCTGTCAACTCTGATCATATCAGATACGCGTGTCCTTAGATAAGGGATCATATATTCCTCCATTTTAGATATCGTATGAGATATGATTTCAAATCATTCTCTATGTACTACTTCTCGATTTCTGATTTATGACGACAGACTAATTGAACAAATCAAATTAGCCCTAGCCCGGCCGAGCATTTACGTTTGTCATCACTAAACCATCGAGGGGCCCAAAGATATCGCTTCTATCCTACCTTGGATAAAAGGAACGGATAAACTTTGATACAATGCTTGCTTGCACTCACTAACCAAATCACACACAACAATATGTTTTATAACACCAAGTTACTAGTGCGTTTACATATTATCAATGTGCAACCGATTCGCAAGATACAACTCACACATCTCGGTTTCAAGAATATAAGATGTTATCGTCTCACTAATCACTCGCAATACAATTCATGGAGTGATCCAAGTGACCGTGGGTTTAATCCAATGCTCAAATCATATTCATAAGCACTCATGAACGTTGCAGCAAACATTTGCTTATGTCTAATACTCTTCTAGACAATCCACACACCAATTCACGACAGTCTTCATTCATATCTACTTCCAACATATGAACGACTGTGGCCCGTTTGAATAATTCGATTATTCTTAATAAACTCAATTATTCTGGAAGTCAAAACATGCAAGGTGAAACACAAGAATAATACTAATCCCATATGGCCTCAAACCTTTGAGTATAAACAAAACACGTTTTATTTATCACCATATCGATTACTCATTATTTGTCGTTTCGGGTAATCAACTTTTTTTTTTACTTGAATTATTACACTTGTCCCATGCTCCTAGCATGCACACAATGTTTACCTATGGTTCTTACTTTTGTGAAATAGACAAATTGAACACATTTCCAATCATTCTCATTTTACAACTCCAAATCCATTTTCTTAAGTGTAAGAATATCAAATTCTTGTTACTTATAGAATATACTAGATTCTAACACTTTATGCAACGATCCTTTCGTAATGTTACTGCACCAAAGTCACAAAGACTATTGCCAATGATATTACAAAGTCCTCTATCGGAGATTGTTACAAGACAATTCCTTAGATATGATGTCTCTCTCTCAAAGTACATTCCTTTGAACATCCTTTTGCATAAAGGTTTCTAATCTAGACATAGATTTTCAATATTTGCTTCCCAATATGGACACGCTTCCATATTTTCCATATGACAACTAATTTCTTAATAGAATCTTATCTATTCGTAATGATGTAGATATTGTCCATCCAATATGGAAACATTTCCATAATTTCCAATACTATACTTCCAACTACTCACAAGCGACCAATCCTCGTCGAACTTTGGATTGTCCTTTGATAGTTGTTTAATTATTTTAGTCAAAACCGATTCTAGTCCCTTTTCCCTCTAAATGCGCTGGACATTTGGAAAATTTTAGAATGGTCAAACATTAAAGCATTTGCAATCGATCCTATACCCGAAGCGTATGGGACACGACACACAATGTTTTATTTTCTATGTTCTCAAAATTCGAATTGTGAAGAGGAATGCCGTAATCATAATCGAAACTTTAAGAACACACTATGTACCTTTGACTAAATTTATCAACATTTCACAACCTAATCCTTTAGATTTGAAATGAAGCATAATATTCTCTCCCTTAATTATAGCAAAACAACCTTTCAACTCTTACAACTTTGCAAAGTATGACTCTTGTTTTCTATAATTAATATTGCCAACTATGCAATATTTGCCTTAATAATCATACAATCATAACATTTATGCTCCCATTATCATGATGATTATTATAAAACATAACACTTATGCTCCCACTAGCTTCGACATGTATTCATAAACATCTTAACTTTTAGAAAAACAATACTTATTGAATTTCTTAAGTTCATGTTTCTAACACTTAGTGCTTTGATAATCTTTTATCAAGACTTCTTGAACTTATACAATTTTGCCTTAGATAGTTCATATGTGTGTCTTAACAATTAAGACTAATTGCCAAACCTCACAATTCAAATTATGGAAAGGGATGCCGTAACCATGATCGAATTCGAGAATGCAATTTTACAATCACTATCTTTTAAAATCTTTCTTAGTGAAAGCATTTTCTCACAATCATTTTCATGAAGGAGGAAATCTTATGACACTTAGATTTAAACGGTGTATGTGTTCCTATCCATGTGAATTTGTTAAAATCCAAAGTTTACGACAAATTCAAACTCATATGGATCGAACTTTCTTAATCTTGATTTCTTGCCTTATGGTAGCACAGCTGCCCACCACGTCTTCCAAGTAGTTAAGTAGCTCACCTTTTCCTATCAATGTACTTTCCATTGATCAAGGTCCTTGCCTTTTATGCATTCAAATGAGAACTCATAGGACTCACATGCATAATTAACTCGATTGGATTGGCACAGAAACAAAATAATATCTTCACGATAGGTTGTAAACCTCAACTCGTGTGCTAGTGATGATCGATAAGGCTTATTTGATTTGTTCTTGAAACTTTTCAAGACTATTAAGACTCCCACTGACTCCTTGACATATACGATTCTCTTATCAAAACATTTCTTGACAAACAAATATTCAAGAGTTAGTGTAGCTTATATCAAAACAAAACACTTCATAATTTTGGTCTTAGTTGGTCTTTGTCTTATCCAAGACATCACAACTTTCCACAATTGATGAATGTTATAAACCTTCTTAATACTATTCACTCAATGTCACAATCTTGACTTTAAGACTTGTTTTGGAACGAAGTATTATTGACTTCTTGATTTGACCATTTCATCAATCTTCGATTCCTCTTCTTGGACATACAATTGTACAAAGACTCACTTAGAGGATCAATTGAGATATGGTTCTTAATCATTAAGACCTATCATAACGCATAAAAGCTACTCTCCCTTCTTAGAATGGAGAAACTCTTATCTTTCTGCCTACTTGATTCTTCTTATTCGTTTTGCTATTGATCTAAACCCTTTAATCAATTCAAAATTACACTTAATCTTGTAAGTGTAATCATATTTACTAAGCCTTTAGTAAATCATGACGAATATCTTTGTTACTCTTATGGTGAACTTGATCAACACACAAATTTGTGTACTCGATCTCCTAGTCCTTCACTTGACACTTTGTCAATGAATTAGTCCAATTTCCAAATACGAAATTTCTCATTTATCATGCAACCAAGTTGCGTGATTCCAAATTTCAGTCCAATTGAAATTTGGGTGATGAGAAACTCTCCCTATTTGGTAAATTCTCGATATTTCCATAAATAACATAACTAAGAATCATATCCATTCGTTGTAGAAATATGAAAACATCAATTTTCATTACGATTTCATTGCAAGGAAGTAAACAAATAAATAAATAAGTCAAACAAAATTTATTTTATTTATAAAAGCAGCGGAAAAACATTTGTCCTTACAATGCAAAATCCATTGAAAACTATGTAAAAGGAAAATTTCTAATAACTCTATCATAACTTTCTAAGCTCAAAATCCAATCATCAAGTCTATGCGATCAAGATCCATCTCTTGTGATTAGATTCATCTTGCTCTCTTATCAAGCTTCCTTTCTTTTCACCGATCCTTCAAAACATTCAAATGCAATCTTATCACATCATGTATTAAGAATCAATGAATAGGAACTTAATGGAGTTAGATAGTGGATTCTTACCTAAAGCGTAGTCATACTTTTGACTCTCCCATCTCTTAGATCTCTTAGGTAAATAGGGCAACTTCGTCTCCAATGCCCCTTTTCTATTGGCAATAAAAGCAAACTGACTCTTTTGGAACAACACATGGAACTACCTCAGACATTGCCTTTCTCTTATGATCAAACTTTTCGATCATTGCATGTCTTTCATATCCATAGAGGTCTTGAAGGCAGATTCACCAATCAACTTTGCTTTTCTATTGCGCCAAACCATTGTTGATTCAGCAGCAATAAGCATGTAGGTGAGATCTATAAGTGTCACGTCGTGGTTCATCATATAGTACTCTCTTACGAACTCACTATACGAGTTAGGAAGTGACTGAAGAACCCAATCAACAACCATCTCTTCACCGACAACGGATCCCATCATTCTTAATCTATCAATGTGTGACTTCATCCCTAAGACGTGTGCACACACCGACTTGTCCTCTTTATGTTTACTTGCCAAAAGGGCTTGAGTGATATTGAACCTTTCAATTTTACAATCTTGTGGGTTAGGGAGAATAATAAGAGGAGGAGGAGGAAGTGAAGCATGATTTCTTGTTCCTTGATCGAATCGAGGAATATCATCTTCATGTTGAATGCTTGTTCCACAGGATTTGAGAAGACCATAGTTGTCGAACTTTGACATCGGGAGAAAAACGAATTCAAGTTAGTTGATTGATTGAGTCCTTGGAAAATCACCCAAATGAAATTCCAAGGCTAGGACCCAACACAATATCCTACAACTCGGGAGAGGGATGCCGTAACCCAAATTGCAGAACATTTGAAGGTAAGTGAATGACGATTCACTAGTTTCCACCATGAAAAACGAAAAAGAAATTTAAGTTTTAAATCTATGAAAACTCCTAGATCCTTTGAGATTCATTGAACATTTCAATGGCATGTTTAAATCTCAATATGCCCCTCTAGTTTGTGACTGGGATGCCGAGGATCACAAAGCGGGTGTGAATAACCATGCAAACTACATGGTGCCCTCACATGTTACAATCACCTATTCGATGTGCCGGTAAACCACACACGCTCCACCGAACTATGACAAACATTGAGTCACCCTTTGCTACCTTTGCTTAGAACCATTTAGTGTGCCGGTAAACCACACACGCTCCACTAACGTCTTCGCAAGGGCACAAAGTGTAATTTCATGGAATTGCATCGATTCACTTTTGCCTAAGTAACTAAGATTGGGAATTTGAAAAACATTTAGTTACTTGGTATTTCATTATACTTATAATGGAAGGTTTCGTCCTATCCTACCCGTTCGGCTAACGACCCTCCACTAGTCAAGAGTGCGGTGGGTAAGAGTGGATACCCATTCAATCGCCATTTTATAGGCAATTTCCTTAAACACCCCTTATAGACCAGCTTCGTGAATGAGGCCTACTAACGGTAAGACTGACTTTTACTCATACACATATATAATGTTAGACTTTTAATCTTATATATAGTATAGGGTGTATTTTATACTTTTAAAATACTATGTGGTTAACTTTAATAATTACACTTTTAATTCAATTAAATTGTTAACCTAAACTTTTATGGATTTATTAAACCTCTTTTAATTATACTCCTTAATTAATTAATAAAACCATAAGGGGGTGATTTGAACTTTTCAAAACATTACTAGAGTTTTAGAATTTAACATTTCTAATTAAACTTTTAATCAACTTTTAAATTCCAAAACTTGAGGGCAAGTTTTGAAACCTTTTTCAAAACATTAGGGTTTTAACTATTTAAATTTCAAAACTTCAAAACTTTTGGGTTCAAATTTAAACTATAAAACCTAAAGGGGTAAATTGAAACTATTTCACAAGATAATTCAAATCTAAATTACAAATAATCAAACTTTATCTAATAAAACAAGTGATTATCTAAATTTTGACAATTATCTTCTATTTAGGTAAGGATAATCACATAATAATGAAAAAATTCGGATTTTATCACAAAAACGAGTTTATGGTAATTATTCAAAACCAAAACAGGAAGAAAATCGCGAAAACGAGCTGTCAGACACTTTGACTCGTTGAGTCGGGCTTGGACTCGTCGAGATCAGCTGACTCGGTGAGTTCACCAAGTGACTCGGCGAGTCAAACCTTCAAAACTCAAAAAAAATCGATTTTCAGTGCTTATTACGATCAAATATGCATCAATACAATAGAAACCAATCAAGGCTCTGATACCACTGATGGGTTTTGGTCATAAGACATCCTATGTGCTCATACAAACCCTAATGCTTGGATCTAGGTTTCTCTATTGTACATGCTTTGAATCCAAGACTATAAACCCTAATTCTAGCATACAAGTAATCATATTAATATGTAATTAGGTTTAATATCATACCTTGATTGTTATGTAGCAATAACAATCCCAAATCTCCTTGTATTAACTTTGGAATGCTTAGAGTCACAAGTGTCACTCCTCTAATGGTTCACAAACACCATAAGCAAATGGATGAAGAGGAGAGAGGATGGAGGCTGCCAAAAACGTGTGTAAACCCTTACAAGAAGCTTAGCCACGTTTTTGAGCCTTAAGGGGTCTTTATATAGTTGGGCTATTAAGGTTATCTAACAAGAAAACCCTAATTTGGATGCTTAAGCCCTAAGCAACCCATAGACTCCTTTAATTAATCCCATGGACGATTTCCTTATGGGTTTCCCATTAGAATTCGTCCATCCCTTAATACAAGGCAATCCATGGCCCAAATTGCAATTATCTTATAATTACAATTCCAGTCCCTTAAGTTTAATTAATCTCTTTTAGTCACAAAACTAATTACCAATTAATTATTGACTAATATTAATTAAACAATATGATTTCTCCTTTAATATATTATTCCCATAATATATTAATAAATCATATTTAATCCTTACTCTCCATAATTCATCCTATCAAGTTGCTTTGGTGAAGGCAACCCAAAAGGACCATGCACCATCGGGTCAAGTACATACCAAAATAGTTATGGACTTAGACACTAATCCAACAGTCTCCCACTTGGATAAGTCTAACAACTATTCTGCGTATGACTTCAGATCCTGATCTGCAATCGTAGCTTTCCAAAGCCGCTGTCAACTCTGATCATATCAGATACGCGTGTCCTTAGATAAGGGATCATATATTCCTCCATTTTAGATATCGTATGAGATATGATTTCAAATCATTCTCTATGTACTACTTCTCGATTTCTGATTTATGACGACAGACTAATTGAACAAATCAAATTAGCCCTAGCCCGGCCGAGCATTTACGTTTGTCATCACTAAACCATCGAGGGACCCAAAGATATCGCTTCTATCCTACCTTGGATAAAAGGAACGGATAAACTTTGATACAATGCTTGCTTGCACTCACTAACCAAATCACACACAACAATATGTTTTATAACACCAAGTTACTAGTGCGTTTACATATTATCAATGTGCAACCGATTCGCAAGATACAACTCACACATCTCGGTTTCAAGAATATAAGATGTTATCGTCTCACTAATCACTCGCAATACAATTCATGGAGTGATCCAAGTGAGCGTGGGTTTAATCCAATGCTCAAATCATATTCATAAGCACTCATGAACGTTGCAGCAAACATTTGCTTATGTCTAATACTCTTCTAGACAATCCACACACCAATTCACGACAGTCTTCATTCATATCTACTTCCAACATATGAACGACTGTGGCCCGTTTGAATAATTCGATTATTCTTAATAAACTCAATTATTCTGGAAGGCAAAACATGCAAGGTGAAACACAAGAATAATACTAATCCCATATGGCCTCAAACCTTTGAGTATAAACAAAACACGTTTTATTTATCACCATATCGATTACTCATTATTTGTCGTTTCGGGTAATCAACTTTTTTTTTTTTACTTGAATTATTACACTTGTCCCATGCTCCTAGCATGCACACAATGTTTACCTATGGTTCTTACTTTTGTGAAATAGACAAATTGAACACATTTCCAATCATTCTCATTTTACAACTCCAAATCCATTTTCTTAAGTGTAAGAATATCAAATTCTTGTTACTTATAGAATATACTAGATTCTAACACTTTATGCAACGATCCTTTCGTAATGTTACTGCACCAAAGTCACAAAGACTATTGCCAATGATATTACAAAGTCCTCTATCGGAGATTGTTACAAGACAATTCCTTAGATATGATGTCTCTCTCTCAAAGTACATTCCTTTGAACATCCTTTTGCATAAAGGTTTCTAATCTAGACATAGATTTTCAATATTTGCTTCCCAATATGGACACGCTTCCATATTTTCCATATGACAACTAATTTCTTAATAGAATCTTATCTATTCGTAATGATGTAGATATTGTCCATCCAATATGGAAACATTTCCATAATTTCCAATACTATACTTCCAACTACTCACAAGCGACCAATCCTCGTCGAACTTTGGATTGTCCTTTGATAGTTGTTTAATTATTTTAGTCAAAACCGATTCTAGTCCCTTTTCCCTCTAAATGCGCTGGACATTTGGAAAATTTTAGAATGGTCAAACATTAAAGCATTTGCAATCGATCCTATACCCGAAGCGTATGGGACACGACACACAATGTTTTATTTTCTATGTTCTCAAAATTCGAATTGTGAAGAGGAATGCCGTAATCATAATCGAAACTTTAAGAACACACTATGTACCTTTGACTAAATTTATCAACATTTCACAACCTAATCCTTTAGATTTGAAATGAAGCATAATATTCTCTCCCTTAATTATAGCAAAACAACCTTTCAACTCTTACAACTTTGCAAAGTATGACTCTTGTTTTCTATAATTAATATTGCCAACTATGCAATATTTGCCTTAATAATCATACAATCATAACATTTATGCTCCCATTATCATGATGATTATTATAAAACATAACACTTATGCTCCCACTAGCTTCGACATGTATTCATAAACATCTTAACTTTTAGAAAAACAATACTTATTGAATTTCTTAAGTTCATGTTTCTAACACTTAGTGCTTTGATAATCTTTTATCAAGACTTCTTGAACTTATACAATTTTGCCTTAGATAGTTCATATGTGTGTCTTAACAATTAAGACTAATTGCCAAACCTCACAATTCAAATTATGGAAAGGGATGCCGTAACCATGATCGAATTCGAGAATGCAATTTTACAATCACTATCTTTTAAAATCTTTCTTAGTGAAAGCATTTTCTCACAATCATTTTCATGAAGGAGGAAATCTTATGACACTTAGATTTAAACGGTGTATGTGTTCCTATCCATGTGAATTTGTTAAAATCCAAAGTTTACGACAAATTCAAACTCATATGGATCGAACTTTCTTAATCTTGATTTCTTGCCTTATGGTAGCACAGCTGCCCACCACGTCTTCCAAGTAGTTAAGTAGCTCACCTTTTCCTATCAATGTACTTTCCATTGATCAAGGTCCTTGCCTTTTATGCATTCAAATGAGAACTCATAGGACTCACATGCATAATTAACTCGATTGGATTGGCACAGAAACAAAATAATATCTTCACGATAGGTTGTAAACCTCAACTCGTGTGCTAGTGATGATCGATAAGGCTTATTTGATTTGTTCTTGAAACTTTTCAAGACTATTAAGACTCCCACTAACTCCTTGACATATACGATTCTCTTATCAAAACATTTCTTGACAAACAAATATTCAAGAGTTAGTGTAGCTTATATCAAAACAAAACACTTCATAATTTTGGTCTTAGTTGGTCTTTGTCTTATCCAAGACATCACAACTTTCCACAATTGATGAATGTTATAAACCTTCTTAATACTATTCACTCAATGTCACAATCTTGACTTTAAGACTTGTTTTGGAACGAAGTATTATTGACTTCTTGATTTGACCATTTCATCAATCTTCGATTCCTCTTCTTGGACATACAATTGTATAAAGACTCACTTAGAGGATCAATTGAGATATGGTTCTTAATCATTAAGACCTATCATAACGCATAAAAGCTACTCTCCCTTCTTAGAATGGAGAAACTCTTATCTTTCTGCCTACTTGATTCTTCTTATTCGTTTTGCTATTGATCTAAACCCTTTAATCAATTCAAAATTACACTTAATCTTGTAAGTGTAATCATATTTACTAAGCCTTTAGTAAATCATGACGAATATCTTTGTTACTCTTATGGTGAACTTGATCAACACACAAATTTGTGTACTCGATCTCCTAGTCCTTCACTTGACACTTTGTCAATGAATTAGTCCAATTTCCAAATACGAAATTTCTCATTTATCATGCAACCAAGTTGCGTGATTCCAAATTTCAGTCCAATTGAAATTTGGGTGATGAGAAACTCTCCCTATTTGGTAAATTCTCGATATTTCCATAAATAACATAACTAAGAATCATATCCATTCGTTGTAGAAATATGCAAACATCAATTTTCATTACGATTTCATTGCAAGGAAGTAAACAAATAAATAAATAAGTCAAACAAAATTTATTTTATTTATAAAAGCAGCGGAAAAACATTTGTCCTTACAATGCAAAATCCATTGAAAACTATGTAAAAGGAAAATTTCTAATAACTCTATCATAACTTTCTAAGCTCAAAATCCAATCATCAAGTCTATGCGATCAAGATCCATCTCTTGTGATTAGATTCATCTTGCTCTCTTATCAAGCTTCCTTTCTTTTCACCGATCCTTCAAAACATTCAAATGCAATCTTATCACATCATGTATTAAGAATCAATGAATAGGAACTTAATGGAGTTAGATAGTGGATTCTTACCTAAAGCATAGTCATACTTTTGACTCTCCCATCTCTTAGATCTCTTAGGTAAATAGGGCAACTTCGTCTCCAATGCCCCTTTTCTATTGGCAATAAAAGCAAACTGACTCTTTTGGAACAACACATGGAACTACCTCAGACATTGCCTTTCTCTTATGATCAAACTTTTCGATCATTGCATGTCTTTCATATCCATAGAGGTCTTGAAGGCAGATTCACCAATCAACTTTGCTTTTCTATTGCGCCAAACCATTGTTGATTCAGCAGCAATAAGCATGTAGGTGAGATCTATAAGTGTCACGTCGTGGTTCATCATATAGTACTCTCTTACGAACTCACTATACGAGTTAGGAAGTGACTGAAGAACCCAATCAACAACCATCTCTTCACCGACAACGGATCCCATCATTCTTAATCTATCAATGTGTGACTTCATCCCTAAGACGTGTGCACACACCGACTTGTCCTCTTTATGTTTACTTGCCAAAAGGGCTTGAGTGATATTGAACCTTTCAATTTTACAATCTTGTGGGTTAGGGAGAATAATAAGAGGAGGAGGAGGAAGTGAAGCATGATTTCTTGTTCCTTGATCGAATCGAGGAATATCATCTTCATGTTGAATGCTTGTTCCACAGGATTTGAGAAGACCATAGTTGTCGAACTTTGACATCGGGAGAAAAACGAATTCAAGTTAGTTGATTGATTGAGTCCTTGGCAAATCACCCAAATGAAATTCCAAGGCTAGGACCCAACACAATATCCTACAACTCGGGAGAGGGATGCCGTAACCCAAATTGCAGAACATTTGAAGGTAAGTGAATGACGATTCACTAGTTTCCACCATGAAAAACGAAAAAGAAATTTAAGTTTTAAATCTATGAAAACTCCTAGATCCTTTGAGATTCATTGAACATTTCAATGGCATGTTTAAATCTCAATATGCCCCTCTAGTTTGTGACTGGGATGCCGAGGATCACAAAGCGGGTGTGAATAACCATGCAAACTACATGGTGCCCTCACATGTTACAATCACCTATTCGATGTGCCGGTAAACCACACACGCTCCACCGAACTATGACAAACATTGAGTCACCCTTTGCTACCTTTGCTTAGAACCATTTAGTGTGCCGGTAAACCACACACGCTCCACTAACGTCTTCGCAAGGGCACAAAGTGTAATTTCATGGAATTGCATCGATTCACTTTTGCCTAAGTAACTAAGATTGGGAATTTGAAAAACATTTAGTTACTTGGTATTTCATTATACTTATAATGGAAGGTTTCGTCCTATCCTACCCGTTCGGCTAACGACCCTCCACTAGTCAAGAGTGCGGTGGGTAAGAGTGGATACCCATTCAATCGCCATTTTATAGGCAATTTCCTTAAACACCCCTTATAGACCAGCTTCGTGAATGAGGCCTACTAACGGTAAGACTGACTTTTACTCATACACATATATAATGTTAGACTTTTAATCTTATATATAGTATAGGGTGTATTTTATACTTTTAAAATACTATGTGGTTAACTTTAATAATTACACTTTTAATTCAATTAAATTGTTAACCTAAACTTTTATGGATTTATTAAACCTCTTTTAATTATACTCCTTAATTAATTAATAAAACCATAAGGGGGTGATTTGAACTTTTCAAAACATTACTAGAGTTTTAGAATTTAACATTTCTAATTAAACTTTTAATCAACTTTTAAATTCCAAAACTTGAGGGCAAGTTTTGAAACCTTTTTCAAAACATTAGGGTTTTAACTATTTAAATTTCAAAACTTCAAAACTTTTGGGTTCAAATTTAAACTATAAAACCTAAAGGGGTAAATTGAAACTATTTCACAAGATAATTCAAATCTAAATTACAAATAATCAAACTTTATCTAATAAAACAAGTGATTATCTAAATTTTGACAATTTTGACAATTGTCTTCAACATGACTGGACCGCCTTACCAGGCCTTCAGCCAATCTGGACCACTCTCAAAACCTTCAGCATGTCTGGACCGCCCTCCAGGGCCTTCAGCCTGTCTGGACCGTCCCCGAGCCATCAGCCTGACTGGTACGCTCACCGGCCTTCAATCTGTCCGGACTGCCCGACTAGCATTCATCAACCTAAATTATCACTTGGAAAACTCTTACATTCATACTGTTCTAGCCCTCTAAGGGTTCCGAACTCTAACTCCATCCTACATCCTCAATCTCGGCCTGATCCTAGGCCTTCCACAATCGATCGCCCTTTACAAAACCCTTCGTCTGCATCCCGCCCCGCTTGCCTGTCACTTGCTCAAACCAGCCTACGCTCTTAGCTGATAGAACTGTTGGGTTTTGAGCAATCTAACACTTTCGAAGTGTGCATGCAACCCTAATAAACCTTGGATCTATGTTTGTCTAAATACATGCAAAATAATAATTTTCCAAGGTTTATAACCTATCTAACATGGCATGGGGAACATTTCAACATAAAAGAGTTAGAAGAGATTACATACCTTTTGGTGAGTTGGGTTCTAAGGAGTTTGAGGGCCAAGCACCAATAGTGTGAATGCCTCAAATGGAATCACAAACACCACAAACTCTTGGAAAACTATGATGAGAGTATACACCTTGTATAAATTGGCCACACACATGCACACACACACTAGTTCACTAGTTTTTTCTTAGGCTTCATTTCATGCTCCATAAGCATGCTTATATAGTGTGCATGGTTAGGGTGAAACCCTAATAACCCATGTCTTTTCCTTTTCCAAGGATCCATGGGTTAAAAGCTCCATGGATCATCCATGGACTTCCACATAAGCCTAGCCCATTAACAAATGAGTATTAGCCCACACTATATAAAACAAATAGCCCATAATTTAATTAGTATTCCTTTTAATCTCTAAATTAATTCATAATTAATTTAAGACTAAAACTAATTAAATAACGTAACTTCATATTAATATATTATAACCCATAATATATTAATAAACATATGTGTATAACTCTCATAAAATTATCCATAATAGTTTGGATGAGATGCAACCCAAATGGACCATGCCGGTCGGGTCAAGTATATACCAAATAAGTTATGGACTTAGACACCTTATCCAATAGACTCCCACTTGGATAAGTCTAATAACTATATTTGCCTATAACTTCAGGAACCAACCAACAATCGTAGCTCTCGAAAACTCCCTCGAACAATGAAGACTCTGTCGAACTATGAAGCGCCATTTTAGATAAGTGATCACATAATCCTCTGTTCTCATGATATCAGCCGGACAAACACATGGAACTATGTCTTGCTTATTGTCTAGCTGTTGTTTCTCGATTTTCCGATTTGTTTGACGAAGAACTTCACTGAACACATCGGTTTAGTTCTGACCAGGCCTGGTACATGGATCAACACAAAATCATCGAGGGGCCCAGATATCGCTTCTATTTCTAGAAGAAACAGATAAACTTCGACTGATATGCTTGTTCTACTACTTAATGAATTGTACACAAAGGCACGTTTTATAACATCAAGTTACTGATGCGTTTACGTGCAATCAATGCACAACCAACTCATAGGTAACAACTCATATCTCTAGGTTTAAAGATTTATATGATGTTATCGTCTCACGATCACTCGAGATAAATTCCATGAAGTGATACAAGTGAGCGTGGGTTTATACCAATACTCATAACTTATGAGTACTCATGAATGTTGCAGCAACCATTGCCATGTCTAAACACCTTTAAGGCATCTACAAACCCAATTCATGACAATCTTGATTCATACCTACTTCCGACGTATGATCGATTGTGGAGGTTTGAATAAATTAATTATTCTGGAAGTCAAAACATGCAAAACTGAAACAATAGTAAATAATTGACAATGATAGTAACACTTTACTCATAAATAAATCACAAATTTTATTCATCATCAAATGTCGATTACATTTTACAAGTTTCAGGAAAACTATCTAATCTGTAAAACTAATATCGTCCCTCAGCCCGATGCGTCTCGCATGCTGAAAATGCTTAACCCTCGTCAGTCCCTTCGTAAGGGGATCTGCAGGATTCTCATCTGACAATATCCTCCTTGTCACAAGGAGTCCTTCTTCAATCTTGTGTCTTATGAAGTGATATTTTCTGTCAATGTGTCGGGATCTGCCATGATCTCTTGGTTCCTTGGCTAAGGTAATCGCACCATTGTTGTCACAGAAAATCTCTATAGGTTCCTTAATGGATGGTACAACTCCAAGGTCTCCGATGAAGTTCTTTAGCCATATCGCCTCCTTCGATGCTTCACTCGCTGCTATATACTCTGATTCACAAGTCGAATCAGCCACCGTCTCCTGCTTGGGACTCTTCCAAGAAATTGCCCCTCCATTTAAGGTAAAGATCCAGCCCGACTGAGAGCAGAAATTATCCCTATCAGTCTGAAAACCAGCATCACTATACCCTAATACTTTCAAGTCATCACAGCCACCAAGGGTAAGGATCCAATCCTTAGTCCTCCGCAGGTACTTGAGAATGTTCTTTACCGCGGTCCAATGAGCCTTGCCAGGGTTCCCCTGATACCTGCTGACCATGCTCAAAGTAAATGCCACATCAGGACGGGTACAAGTCATAGCATACATGATCGAGCCAACTGCGGAAGCATATGGTAATTGGCTCATCTCAGCTATCTCTGCCTCTGTACTCGGACTCTGAGTCTTACTCAGTTTGGTATTGCTTTGGATCGGTAAATCTCCTTTCTTGGAATTCTCCATGTTGAACCTTTTCAACACCTTATCCAAGTAGATACTCTGACTAAGTCCAATTAGTCTTCTACTCCTTTCTCTTAATATCCTTTCCATATCATAGCAAAGCACTTCCCAAGCCAGGACTTAACCTCCTGCAAGGTTGGGATGTCATTTCCTATGAGTAGTATGTCATCCACATACAGTACCAAGAAGCTAACTATACTCCCACTAGCTCTGACATACACGCAAGACTCATCTTCGCTTCTCAAGAAGCCAAACTCTTTTACCTTCTCATCAAAACAAAGATTCCAGCTACGAGATGCTTGTTTTAATCCATAAATGGATTTCTCAAGCTTGCATACTCTATTAGGGTACTCTGCATTGACAAAACCCTCTGGCTGATTCATGTACACATCCTCAGCCAACTTTCCATTAAGGAAAGCGGTTTTGACATCCATTTGCCATATTTCATAATCATGAAATGCTGTAATGGCTAACATAACCCTAATAGACTTAATCTTTGCTACCGGCGAAAAGGTTTCATCATAATCAACACCTTGAGTTTGAGTAAAACCCTTCGCAACCAGTCGAGCCTTATAAGTATGCACTTTTCCTTCCATGTCTGTCTTCTTCTTGAAGATCCATTTGCACCCGACTGTTTTACGGCCTGGTACATTGTCAACCAAGTTCCAAACTTGATTGTCATACATGGACTGTATCTCGCTGTCCATAGCCTCCTTCCATTTAGCAGACTCCGGGCCTGCCATGGCTTCCTTAACACTGCTAGGTTCATCCAAATTTACTAGTTTACTATCACTAATAAACGTATCACCTTCCGTAGTAATATGAAAACCATAATAAAACGAAGGTGTGTTCCTAACCCGTGTGGAACGCCTCGGAGGTACACACTCGTCAGCTGGATTAACAGGAGTTTCCTCCTCAGGTTGATTGCTAGTGTCTGAGGTTCCTTCACCAATTGATTCTTGAATTTCTTCAAGATCAATCTGCCTCCCACTGTCTCCTTGGCTTATAAATTCTTTCTCGCGAAAGATCCCTCTTCGTGCTACAAAGACCACATTCTCACTGGGTCTGTAGAAAAGGTAACCGAAGGATTTCTGTGGGTAGCCGATGAAAGTACACCTTTCACTTCGGGGTTCAAGCTTATCATGAGTTTCACGCCTCACGAAGGCTTCGCAACCCCAAATTTTGATGTGGTCCAAATTGGGAACCTTCCCAGTCTACATCTCATGAGGTGTTTTGGTAACCTTCTTTGTAGGGACTAGATTAAGGATATGGGCGGCAGTCTCTAAGGCACACCCCCAAAAAGAGATTGGTAACGAAACTTGACTCATCATAGAGCGAACCATGTCCAACAAAGTTCGATTACGCCTCTCAGCTACACCATTCAGCTGTGGTGTCCTGGGAGGAGTCAATTGTGAGACAATCCCACACTCCTTAAGATAGTCAAGGAACTCGGTACTAAGATACTCACCACTTCGATCGGATCGAAGCATCTTAATGTTCCTGCCCAATTGATTTTCTACTTCCTGCTTGAATTCCTTAAACCTTTCAAAGGTTTCGGACTTATGTTTGATTAAGTAGACATACCCATATCTACTAAAATCATCAATAAAAGTCACATAATACCGATTAGCATCCCTTGTGGCGGTTTTGAATGGCCCACATACATCAGTATGTATTATGTCCAACAAACCCTCACCCCTCTCACAAGTTCCAGTGAAGGGTGATTGTGTCATTTTTCCAAGTAGACAAGATTCACAACTATCATCTGATTTAAGGTCAAATGATTCCAAGACTCCACTCTTTTGGAGTTGGCCTATGCGTTTCTTGTTTACATGTCCAAGACGACAATGCCACAATGATGCTTTATCTAGGCTAGTAGAAGAATCAATATACAACACATTATTTCCTAAGTTGTCTACAATCGACACAGTTTCATACATGCCATCACAAGGTAATGCTTTAAAATAAAACACATTATTAAAGAAAGCATTAATACCACCACATTCATTATCAAACAAAAAGGTAAAACCTTGTTTGTACAAAGCATGAAAATAAATAATATTCCTCGCCATTTCAGACGAGTACACACATTTATTCAAATCTAATTTTAACCCATTATTAAGCAACAAAGTATAAACTCCAATCTTGGAAACAGGTGAAGCCTTCCTATTCCCCATGATTAAGTTTATCTTCCCGTGCTCCACATCCTCACTTCTTCTTAGGCCCTGCAAATCAGAACATATGTGAATACCACATCCTGTATCAAGCACCCAAGAGTTAGAATATGTTGAGTAATTAGACAATATAGTGTAAATACCTGCATAGGTGGGTTTCACTTTCCCATCCTTTAGATCCTGCAAGTACTTAGGGCAGTTTCGCTTCCAGTGTGCCTTTTCATGGCAATAAAAGCATTCAGCATCCTTGGGAATGGCAGAAGGAGTGACAGAACCGTTCTTAGTCTTTGATGAGGAGCCTTCAAGAGACTTTCCATTGGTACCCTTCGAAGGGTGCTTCCTCTTTTTCCCTTTGCCTTGCCCAATAGCTAAAACAGGGGTAGAAGTTGGAGTAGGAGTAGTAGAGGTAACAACCGCTTTACCCTTAAGACCGGTTTCAGCGGTCTTCAAGAGTCCTTGAAGCTTGCTGAGGGTAACTTCCTCCTTGTTCATATGATATGTCATTCGAAAATGATCATAACAAGAAGGCAAGGAGTGCAAAATGATGTCAATTGCCAACTCCTCGGGGATGTTAACATTCAGCTTCAGCAAACGGTCCACATACCTTTGCATCTTTTGCATGTGGCCCGTGACGGATTCACCATCCTTCATGCGGGTAGTTATTATGGAGGAGATTATTTCATACCGCTCCTGACGAGCACTCTGATGGTACCTTTCCATCAGGTCTTGGTGCATCTCAAAAGGGTAGAAATCTTCATACGACTTTTGGAGCTCGACTGTCATCGTGGCCATCATGATACATGCCACCTTAGTAGCATCTCTCTCATGAGTCCTGAATTCAGCGATCTCCTCAGGAGTAGCAGTAGACTCATCAAGTTCTTTTAACTCCTTATCGAGGACATATTCCTTGTCCTCGTAACGAGTAACCATCCTGATGTTCCTAATCCAATCCATGAAGTTGGAACCATCAAAGATGACCCTCCCACAAAGATTCATGAGAGAGAAAGAACCAGTTGGGTTAGAGCCTGAAGCATTAGTGTTGGAAGACATCTGAAAGAAGAAAGTAAGTTTAGATTAGATATTTAGGATCCTTAATAAGACACCCAAATGTAATATTAAGGCTAGGATCCAATCATAATATATTACACTTAGAAGAGGGATGCCGTAATCTAAGTAATAATATATTTGAAAGGTAGGTGAATGACGATTCACCAATTTCCACCATGAAAAAGAAATGATTTATTAGGTTTAATTGGATTTGAAATTCCTAGATTCTTTTGAGATTCATTGAACTTTTCAATGGCATGTTTCAATCTCGATTGTGCCCTTCAAGTTTTGTGACTGGGATGCCGAGGATCACAAAACAAGGTGTGAATAACCATGCTAATTCACTTGGTACTCTTAATATTATCACCTAATCAATGTGCCGGTTAACCACACACGCTCCATTGATCTATGACAACATTAAGTCACCCTTCGTGATCCTTACTAGTCCTAGTTAGTGTGCCAGTTAACCACACACGCTACACCAACGACTTGGTAAGGTACAAAGTGTGAATTCCATGGATTAGCACCATGTTCACATTTTCCTAAAATAACTACGATTGGGAATTAAAAGAGTTTAGTTATTTTATAATATTCATTATACTTTTAATGAGGATTTAAAGTCATTGTTCTACCCGTTCGGCTAACGACCCTCCACCGATCAAGCAAGCGGTGGGTGAGAGTATACACCCATTAAGTCGCCATTTTATAGGCAAGAACCTTATACCCACCTTATAGACCGGCTTCGTGAATGAGGCCTACTAACGGTAAAACGACTTATTCTTATACATATATATAATAATTAACCATTAATGTTATAAATAGTATAAGGGTTGAATTTTAACTATTAAAACTCTAAGGTTTGGAATTAAAGTTTATTAAAGTGTGTGAAACTTTACAAATTCCAAAACTTGAGGGCAAGTTTTGTAACTTTGCAAAACTCTTCATTTCATAACTTATGAATTAAAGGTTCATAAAAATGAAGACTCTTCATTTTCATGTAACTTATGTGTTTTAAGTGTGTGTTAAATGAAAGTGACCTTTGGTAATCCATAACTTGAGGACAAATTATGGACTCCATTAAAACACATAAATGATAAAGAATTAATCCTAAACAATTCAGCAAATAATTCCTATCATTTTCTAAATTCATAAGAACATGAACATGATCATCAAAAATTCAAGAATTATATGAACACATAAAATCATGGAATTTTGATATATGCTATTGTAAATGGATTAGAACAACCATTACACCAACTAAAATAAGTTTTATAACACCAAAACAATTTAGGGTAATGTTTCTAGTCCATTTCCAGCAGCAAAAGTCGAGAATCTGCACTCTTTCGATCCTACTCGTCGAGTGCATGAACTGACTCGTCGCGTAGGTTGAATTTTGCCTTGGACTCGTCGAGTCCCCCCCAATGGACTCGGCGAGTCCACCATGCAGACAACAACGATTTCGACTTTTTTCACTATTTTGCATCAAGTATCAATCAAGCAAGCCTAGGCTCTGATACCACTGTTGGGTTTTGAGCAATCTAACACTTCCTAAGTGTGCATGCAACCCTAATAAACCTTGGATCTATGTTTGTCTAAATACATGCAAAATAATAATTTTCCAAGGTTTATAACCTATCTAACATGGCATGGGGAACATTTCAACATAAAAGAGTTAGAAGAGATTACATACCTTTTGGTGAGTTGGGTTCTAAGGAGTTTGAGGGCCAAGCACCAATAGTGTGAATGCCTCAAATGGAATCACAAACACCACAAACTCTTGGAAAACTTTGATGAGAGTATACACCTTGTATAAATCGGCCACACACATGCACACACACACTAGTTCACTAGTTTTTTCTTAGGCTTCATTTCATGCTCCATAAGCATGCTTATATAGTGTGCATGGTTAGGGTGAAACCCTAATAACCCATGTCTTTTCCTTTTCCAAGGATCCATGGGTTAAAAGCTCCATGGATCATCCATGGACTTCCACATAAGCCTAGCCCATTAACAAATGAGTATTAGCCCACACTATATAAAACAAATAGCCAAAATTTAATTAGTATTCCTTTTAATCTCTAAATTAATTCATAATTAATTTAAGACTAAAACTAATTAAATAACGTAACTTCATATTAATATATTATAACCCATAATATATTAATAAACATATGTGTATAACTCTCATAAAATTATCCATAATAGTTTGGATGAGATGCAACCCAAATGGACCATGCCGGTCGGGTCAAGTATATACCAAATAAGTTATGGACTTAGACACCTTATCCAACAAGAATCGCTATGGAATCCCAGACAGCTAATCAACCTCTCATGCTTGTCGATCTTCCGGAGAATTTTCCAATTCTCCCCACTTAGAGCTTTGACTATCAACCACCAGTTGCCATAACCAACATCCCTTAACATCCCTACACCGCATATTCCCTTACACGCGAACCGATTCCCACAAGAACAAACAACCTTCATAAAATCCCATATCAACACTGATCATCTCGGACTTGAAAGAAGTCCGACCTTCAGCTAACCATTCTTCAGACCGCATATGCTACCCGACATTCAGAACAGGAACCTGATTCCCCACTGAGAAACCCCATGAATGATAACCAACGAAACTCCCAATACCAAGATCCTTAACCATACCATAACCCTCGAGGAACAACAATTACAATACCAAAAATCACACCACGAGATTAGCATATATACAATACTCCATAATAATCACAAGATAGACAAATATCAAGAAGGAAACATACCCACAACTGCATCCGACATTGCCCTGACCTCCTCTGTTGTAAGCTGAAAAGCACAACCCTGAGCCCTCGGGGGCTCTGCTCCACCTTGACCTCCACCCGTAATCCTCAACGTGGCCGGTGCTGGAGCCTGCACCGGTTCTGCAGTAAGCTGTGGACAGCTCGCCCTCATGTGACCAACCTGATGGCACTGGTAACAAATCCTCATATCCTGAACCGAGGCTGACTGACGACAATCTCTCGCATAATTCCCTCTCTCCCGCACTTACGGCACGCACCTCCAGACCTACAAACTCCGGTGTGACCCTTCCCGCACTTCCCACAAGTGCGGGTGCCCTGACTGCTCAAATTGAAATCAATGGTCTTGGATCGTTTCGACACTGACTGCGACTGTATCGGGGCCTGCCTTTGCTCCCTCAACTATTGCTCAATCTCCAACTCACGCTGCCTAGCGGTTTCCTGCATCTCCAACAATGTCTCGCACCTCTACGTAGACACAAATTGCCTGATATCCCTGTTCAGCATGCTCAGATATCGGGACATCTGGGCCTGCTCAGAAGCAAACTCAGGGCAAAACATCTCCCTCTCAGTGAACATCCTGGTGATCTCTGTTACCGACTCGGAATCCTGCTTCAGCTCCAGGAACTCCTGGGTTAATCTCTCCCTCTCAACTTGCGGAACATAGCGAGTACTAAACATCTCTCTGAACTGATCCCAAGAAACCGCAGCTCGCTACGCATCAGAATACGATCCCGTGGTCAACCTCCACCAATCCTTTGTCCCAAGCCTTAAAAGGTTCAGAGCACACCTTACCCTCTGATCAGCAGGGCATGAACATGTAAAGAAACATCCCTCCACGTCAGACAACCATCTCATAGCAACGATCGGATCCTGAACTCCATCAAAGGTAGGGGGCTTTGTGTTATCAAAGTCCCGATACTGGAAACCCCGACTGGCTCCTCCCCCTGCCGCTGTTACAGCCGCTGCGGCTGCCACGGCCGCTGTCTCTGCTAGAGCTGCATAGCGCTTATCAAAATACTCGACCATGGTGGTCTTGATCGACCCAAACAGTTTTGGCAACTCGGCCCGGAACATAGCAAAAACATCATCATGCAGGATCTCACGAATCCTAGCATCCAACTCATCTGTACTCATCTGACCGATGACCTCGGGTGACACCGATCCACCCTGACCGCCCTCTCCGGCTCCCGATCCTAACCCGGATCCACTCCCAGCATGTCTTGTAACCACCATACTTCAAATACCGCAATCATCAGATAACTCTCACAAACCTGGGAACCAACCCGCAACCCAACCCTAGGCGTTGTGACTTCCTTGATGTGCGTATGGGTCCTGTGCTTTCAGTAGTACGGGCCCATACTACCTTCAACACCTACCCATATTTACATCAAGTATCACCACAACACCCTAAATATGAACTAACATAACAACAACAAATCCTCACTCCTAGAGGAAAACTAAATATCTCGTACCAACCTACCGGTCCCACTACTCACCCGACCATGAAACTTCCACCAACTCCTGCACCACTAGTGTATGCTAGTCATACATAACGCTGGACCCTATAGACTTTCAAATACTCAATCCTACCCTATGCTCCCAATCAAACAAGAACATAACATAAGGCCAAATCAAACATTCTCAGGCTATAAGATCTTAATTACATATGGCCGTGATGCATACACTAGATATCTATAGTAATGATGTCAATTTCATACAAGGAAACCCTAGGCTAGTAGGCATCATATAATCAGGCACTTTTATCATGCAATTCCTGAAGATCCCTAGCCTAGTACTAGCATGCTGTTCTATCATAACACATAAACAAATAACTTGCATGGTATTTTGGGGCTACTTACTGGCTCCGGCTGGTCGTACCTCTGTGTCCTATTTTACTCATTTTGAAAACCATTTTAAATTCTCTTTTGAAAGTCTCCTTGATTTGAGACTGGATTCACACGAATGTTCCTCCAATTCACTCAAACCAAGGCTCTGATACCAACTTGTAACACTCTAAAAAATTCAAACCAATTTTAACTTTTCAAAAACAACCCAGTTTTGTTAATTATTACAAAAAGCTTTTCAATACAATTATTATCAGAGTCTTCCCAGAACCATATCGTAAGACATAAACGTGAGGAGCGGTACAATCACGCCTTCGCCTTGCCACGGTCTCCTGAAGTACCTGAAAAACATTAAACCACAACTGTAAGCCCGAAAGCTTAGTGAGATAACCCCAAAATACCAACCACATATACCACGCATAACATATCATAACCGAATAGAAACGGAACAGCATGCACTGGGTCCACAACTTTGCAAGCTGAACTACCCCATGGGCCCTCAGTATGAGTCTGGAATGCCTACCGAGCCCTCAGCTTGTATCTGGAATGACATAGAGCCCTCAGTATGAGTCTGGAATGCCTACCAGGCCCTCAGCTCGTATCTGGAATGCTCTTGAGTCCTCAGTATGAGTCTGGAATGCCTACCGGGCCCTCAGCTCATATCTGGAATACTCCCGAGTCCACAGTATGAGTCTGGAATACCTTCCGAGCCCTCAGCTCATATATGGAATACTCCCGAGTCCTCAGTATGAGTCTGGAATGCCTTCTGGGCCCTCAGCTCATATCTGGAATACTGTAGGGAGCAGTACAACCTCAACCCATCCCACATAACATGTCGACATGTAACAGATAAATGCACATACACGTAATCAATCAGTATCACAAGCAGTCCTACAGATCTACCCGACTAGCATATCAACTGGCATACATTACTAACTCAACTCAACATATCAATAACTACTAGGATATCAAATCCATTGGGCCGGCCTTGGTGCCTTAGTCCCCTTAGTAT
Source organism: Lactuca saligna (assembly GCF_052625555.1). Lineage (NCBI taxonomy): Eukaryota > Viridiplantae > Streptophyta > Magnoliopsida > Asterales > Asteraceae > Lactuca > Lactuca saligna. The sequence continues at coordinate 175,364,029 of NC_136425.1, forward strand.
AGTGAGGATAACTCACCTCGCAATTGCTGGCTAAAAAGATAAGATCACGCTGCTCCAACCTCCGACACGAACTCCACCACTGATAATACCAAAAGACTAAACCCAATAAATACCAATAATTACCAAAATTCCCTTGAAAAGTCAACTGGTCAACTCTTGGTCAAAGTCAAAGTCCTCAGTCAAAGTCAAACTTCCTGACTGACCCTACTTGCCGAGTCAGCCCGATGACTCGCCGAGTCCCTTAACTCTGAAAAATCCCATCTCAACTCACTAAGTCATCCCTTGACTCACCGATTCTCAGCTTAACCAGAAAAGGCTACGACCTCAAGACCAGACTCGCCAAGTCCAAGAACAGACTCGCCGAGTCCAAGGCTATCTTTAACCAACTCACCGAGTTTCTTTCTATCTTCATACATCTCGTCGAGTACACCCATGTGACTCGCCGAGTACCACTAGCTCTTAACCCATACAGAGGCTTTCCAAGCCATGCAGGGGCTCCAATCCATAGATATACTCTTCCACAAGTTATTCCTCACGTAAAGTTGCAAACTTTACGTGAATCCAAAGAGATCTGAGCATAATATATTCTAGGGTTAGGGTTTGGGACAAAAGAACTTCACCAACAACTCTTGAGCATAGACTTTATGGCGTTCTGGAACATTAACAACCTAGACCTGAGGTAGCAACCTCAGATCTTACACCAAACTTGAGATGGACCTCATTCATGCCACAAAAACCCCACAATTGATAGATATAGATGCACAAAAGCTCAATCAACATATTATTACCTCAAATGAAAGCTCCAACTGAAGAGTAAGCTAAATCTCTGCAAGGCCCCTTGCTCCAACCTTCTTGTTCTTCACTTCCCCTCCAAGATTTCCTCCTCCAAGACTCTATATGCTCTCCAACTCTCTCACAACCGAAAGCTAGGGTTTTTGGACTTCAAGGGAGAGTAAAGAGGCTGGGGAGAGGGTAGTATGTTCATTATATAAGGCTCAACCCCCGGGATTAGGGTTTTCTCCATACATCACCAACTCGCCGAGTCCACCCATGCGACTCGGCGAGTTGGTCACTTATCACGCAACCTGAACGCGACTCCACTCGCCGAGTCTATCCATAGACTCGCCGAGTCCGACCTTCTTATTTACACTTTTAGTCCTTCAACTTTACTTCTGAATTTCAGGATGTCACACCTGAGGTTATCCCGAGAGAGAGAGAGAGAGAGGGCCCTTTAATTAAATAATTTTTTTTCTTTTTTTTTTTAAATAGAGAAAACCTCATAAATGGTCCCTGTGTATTGAAATGACAAAAATGCCCCTCACTTAATGGTAGAAAGCTGACGGAGTTAGGCGGAAGGACCATTTGTTAAAAGTTTTGAAACCACAAGGACCATCTGTGAGGTTTTTGAAACTTAGGGACTAAACTTGATATTTTCGAAAACTACAGAGATCATTTTTGAAGTTTTGTCTTTTTTTTAAGTAACTTATAGAAGTGGTCCTTATGCTTTGATATGATTTAAAGTTTTAGTTCATAAATTTACAAATTAGTATGTTAAATTCCCGTAGTTTATAAATATTACTGTTTTAATCCTTATTTCATATAAAATAATAACTTATTATTTATTTTTCTTTTTCTTTTTCTTTTTCTTTTAACAATTTATTATATATATATATATATATATATATATATATATATATATATATATATAGGATATAGATCCGGTAAGAAAGTTTTTTTGGTAGGAAGGTAAGAAGTTTTTTTTCTACATATTTTTTTGACGAATAAAATAAATGAATCACTAGATGATTCATTTGTAAGATGATTCACAAGAAAAAATTCCGAAAAAAACATATTTATGATTCATTTTAAGTAAATTAAGAAAAAATTCACTTTTATGACAATTTTAGTGAATAACAACAAAATCATTGTATAAATGAATCATCGAGATGTTTTTTTGAGATTTTTTTCTTGTGAATCATCTTACAAATGAATCATCTAATGATTCATTTTGTTTGTTCGCGAAAAAAATATGTAGAAAAAAAATTTCTTACCTTCCTACCAAAAATTTCCTTCTTATTTGATCTTGATTCTATATATATATATATATATATATATATATATATATATATATATATATATATATATATATATATATATAGACACACACACACACACACACACATATATATATATATATATATATATATATATATATATTATGACTCAATGCATAAAATTCGTATCATTTTCCATCTTGATGAGTTATAATCAAGACATAAAGAAGCTACTAACTCATCACAGATTTCATAGAAACAACCCAAGAGATAATAATAATAATGATATATGAGTTTAAGATAGCAGTACATTCATCCTAAACAAAGACATGAAAAGAAAAATAAAAGAAAATTGTCTTAACAACACAACCATAAAAAAAATCAAAATAGGATCTCACCAAGGTTTACTATGGAGGCGGTTGTGGTGGATATCGTGGGTATGGTGGAGGATAACCGAAAATCAATCTAACTAATTCATCAAATAAAACATTTTCTGATGTAACTGGTGATAATACTCGTACTCTAATGATGATGGATACTTACATGGGTTCCCAGATCGATAGAAAACTGATATTGGAGCTCGATATTGCTGCTGTGGCAAATCAATGTCTATTGGGTCATGCTATAGATGGTTGTGTCTATAGGCAACATTCACATAGTACTCCTGCTGATACAGCTGATGAGTAGAAACCCTATATGTGTTGTCACCTGTAATGCCAACCTGTTGCATCTATTCAGTCAGATCAACTAGTGTCGTGTTAACACCCTCTATCCAAAGATTTTTCATCCCCATCCAATTCTACACTTCTTGTTATGCATGTTTTGTCTCCCTATAAAGTCCTCCCATGTTGCTCGCATGTCCCAACCATGCCCTACTACATGTTCATGATGCTGCAATTGGTCACCCTGAAAATTAGCAAATGACTCCTTGTCTCCTGCACCAAGTGAGGTTGTGTAAGTCATATTTGTTGCAAAATATTTTAGACTACATCTCCCATTGATATGAAGTAGCAATAGGGCGAAGGATATGCTAGTATGAAGTAGCTCGCAGGACCCTGATCTTATTTCCCAACTCCTTAGTCACATATGTAGATATCAGGGCAATATGGGGGTGATGAATATGTTCTGGATATCAAAACAAGACCATATGAAAATAGATCCCATCATCAATCTATACAATACATATAAGCCCATGTGTCCTCACCGCCCTGGGATCGCTATTCCTTAGGTTCACATTATCCGTGATAATCCTATGTATGCCTTTGCTAAAGGCACCAAATCATGGAACTGATCATATGCTCTCGTCCCCTCGTGGAATACTTGTTGGATTAGTGTCTAAGTCCATAACTATTTTGGTATGTACTTGACCCGATGGTGCATGGTCCTTTTGGGTTGCCTTCACCAAAGCAACTTGATTGGATGAATTATAGAGAGAAAGGATTAATTATGATTTATTAATATATTATAAGAATAATATATTAAAGGAGAAATCATATTGTTTAATTAATATCAGTCAAGAATTAATAAGAATTAAGTTTCTGACTGAAAGACATTAATTAAACTTAAGGGACTAGAACTGTCAATTGTATGATAGTTGAATATTGAGCTAATGGACTCCATATTAAAGGGGTGGAAGAATTCTATGGGGAAACCCATTAGAAATCGTCCAAGGCCTTTAAGGAAGGAGTCCATGGGTTGCTTAGGGCTTAAGCATCCGAATTAGGGTTTCCTTGTTAGATAACCCTAATAGCCTCACTATTTAAAGAGCCCTTAAGCCCAAAAAATGGGGGGAACTTGTTAATTAGGTTTTACACACGTTTTGGGCAGCCTCCACTCTCCTTATTCTTCATCCTCTTGCTCTTGGTGTTTGTGAACCGTTAGAGGAGTGACATTTGTGACTCTAAGCTTTCTAAAGTCATTACAAGGAGGAATTGTGATTGTTATTGCTAGATAACAATCAAGGTAATATCTTAAGCCCATTCTTATGTTAATATTGATTATCATATGCTATATTTAGGGTTTAAAGTCTTGGATGAATAGCATGTACAATAGAGAAACCTAGATCCAAACATTAGGGTTTGTATGAGCACATAGGATGTTCTTATGGCTAAAACCCATCAGTGGTATCAGAGCCTTGATTGGTTTCTATTTTATTGATGCCTTGTATGTTTGTTCAAGTTGCAAAATTGATTTTTAGCCAACCAGCCTGATGAACTCGGCGAGTTCATAGGGGTACTCGGCGAGTTCGGGCGTCAGAAGGAGGGGATTTCGGGATTTCTTGCTGTTTTACTCATGGATACATGCCTTATCTGTTTTAGGTTATTAAAGTCCGATTTTAAACATATTTATGAGTATATCCTCGATTAAACAAAAGATAATTACCAATTGATTAGATAATAACATCCTTATATGATTAAAGTTGATTATTTGTATTAATTGGGTAACTTATTTTGCAAGAAATTGAAATTAGGTCAAACATAGATAATGATAAATTTAATTGTTTAATTTATATTATTTGTTATTTGATCCTTGTGTTATGAAAAGTTTCAATTTTCCCCTTTAGGTTTTATAGTTTAAATTTGAACTCAAAAGTTTTGTTTTGAAATTTAAATAGTTGACACCCTTATGCTCTGAAATGTTTCAAAACTTGCCCTCAAGTTTTGGAATTTTAAAGTTGATTAAAAGTCTAATTTAGGAATGTTAAATTCTAAAACCCTAGTATTGTTTTGAAAAGTTCAAATCACACCCTTATGGTTTTATTAATTAATTAAGGTGTATAATTAAAGGAGATTTAATAAATCCATAAAGTTTTGGTTTACAATTTAATTGAATTAAAAGTATAATTGTTAAATTTGACCACATAGTATTTTAAAAGTGTAAAAATACACCCTATACTATATATAACATTAGAAGTCTAACATTATATATATGTATGAGTAAAAGTCAGTCTTACCGTTAGTAGGCCTCATTCACGAAGCTGGTCTATAAGGGGTGTTTAAGGAAATTGCCTATAAAATGGCGATTGAATGGGTATCCACTCTTACCCACCGCACTCTTGACTAGTGGAGGGTCGTTAGCCGAACCGGTAGGATAGGAAATCACCTTCCATTATAAGTATAATGAAGTACAAAAGTAACTAAACGTTTTACAAATTCCCAATCTTAGTTACTTTAGGCAAAATTGAATTGATGCAATTCCATGAAATTACACTTTGTGCCCTTGCGAAGATGTTAGTGGAGCGTGTGTGGTTTACCGGCACACTGAATGGTTCTAAGAAAGGGTAGCAAAGGGTGACTCAATGTTTGTCATAGTTCGGTGGAGTGTGTGTGGTTAACCAGTACATCGAGTAGGTGATTGTAACATGTGGGGGCACCATGTAGATTTTCATGGTTATTCACACCCACTTTGTGATCCTCGGCATCCCAGTCACAAACTAGAGGGATATATCGAGATTTAAACATGCCATCCAAAAGGTTCAATGAATCTCAAAGGATCTAGGAGTTTCCAATACATTTAAGACTTAATTTGTTTTTCGTTTTTCATGATGGAAAATGAGTGAATCGTCATTCACTTACCTTCAAATGTTTTGCAATTAGGGTTACGACATCCCTCTCCCGAGTTGTGGAATATTGTGTTGGGTCCTAGCCTTAATATCTCATTTGGGTGATTTATTAAAGACTCAATCAATCAACTAACTTGAATTTGTTTTCTCCCATTTTGTAGATGTCAAAGTACGACAACTATGGTCTTCCTAAATCCCGTGGAACAAGCATTCCACAAGAAGATGATATTCCACGATTCGATCGAGGAACAAGAAATCATGCTTTACTTCCTCATCCTCCTCCCGTTTTTCTCCCTAACCCACAAGATCGAAGAATTGAAAGGTTCAATGTCACTAAAGCCCTATTGGAAATGAAACATGAAGATGGTAAACCCGTGTGTGCCCACGTTCTAGGAATGAAATCACACATCGATATGTTGATAATTTTCGGTGCATCATTCCCTGAGGAGTTGGCTATAGGCTGGGTTCTACAGTCACTCCCCGAATCATATAATGAGTTCAAAAGAAAGTATTATATGATGGATCATGACGCAAACCTGGTTGACCTAACTTACATGCTCATTGCTGCTGAATTAGAAATGGTTTGGCAAAGCAATGGAGCATATTTATTGGGAAAGTCAACCAACGATCCTTCCGAGGATGTTCTAGGAGAACCGACCTGCGTTTGCTACCAAGAGAAAGGGCGTTGGATACAAGTCTACCCTAGGAGCCTGAAGAGTCCAGAAGATAGGAGAGTCAAAGAGTATGGTTGTGCTTCAGGTAAAATCCACTATCTAAGTCAATTAAGTTCCTATTCGTTGATTCTTAATACATAATGTGATAAGATTGCATTTGAATGTTTTGCAGGATCAATGAAAAGAGAGGAAGCTTGATGAAAGAGCAAGATGAATCTAATCACGAAGAAATCGATCTCGATTGCATGGATTCGAAGATTAGATTTTGAGCTTAAAAAGTTATGATAGAGTAGTTAGGAATATTTGATTACATAGTTTTTTAGTTGATTTTGCATTGTAAGGACATATGTTTTCCGCTGCTTTTATAAATAAAATAAATTTTGTTTGACGTATTTATTTCCATGCAATGAAATCGTTATGAAAAAATTGGTGTTTGCATATTTCTACAACGAATGGATGTGATTCTTAATTATGTTATTTGTGAAATGGTAAAGAATTTACCAAATAGGGAAAGTTTCTCATCGCCCAAGTTTCAATTGGATAGAGATTTGGAATCATACAACAAGTATTGCATGATGAATGAGAAGTTTCATATTTGAAAGTTAGACTAATTCATTGACAAAGTGTCAAGTGAAGGACTAGGAGATCAAGTACACAAAGTTATGTGTTGATCAAGTCCACCACAAGAGTAACAAAGATATTCGTCATGATTTACTAAGGTTAAGTAAATATGATTACACTTATGAGATTAAGTGTAATTCTCAGTTGATTGAAAAAGTTCAAATTGCAGAATGAATAAGAAGAATCAAGTAGGCAGAAAGATAAAAGATTCTCTATTCTAAGAAGAAGGGAGAGTACATTTTATTATGTTTTATGATAAGTCTTAATGATTAAGAACCATATCTCAATTGATCCTCTAAATGAGTCTTAGTGCAATTGTATGTCTGAAAAGAGGAATCAAGAATTGAAGAAATGGTTGAAACAAGAAGCCAATCATACTTAGTTCCAAAACAAGTCTTAGAGTTAAGATTGTGACATTGAGTGACAAGTATTAGGAAGGTTGATAACATTCATCAAATGTGGAAAGTTGTGATGTCTTGGATAAGACAAAAACCAACTAGAACCAATTTTATGAAATGTTTTGTCTTGATAAAAGCTACACTAACTCTTGAATATTCGTTTGTCAAGAAATGTTCATTGACAAAAGAATCTTATATGTCAAGGAGTCAGTGGGAGTCTTAATGATCTTGAAAAGTTTCAAGAACTAATCAAGAATAAACCTTATCGATCATCACTAGCACACGACTTGAGGTTCATAACCTATCGTGTTGACACTATCTTGTTTCTGTGTCGTTCCAATTGAGTTAATTATGCATGTAAGTTCTATGAGTTCTCATTTGAACGCATAAAAGGCAAGCACCTTGATCAATGAAAAGTACATTGATAAGAAAGGGTGAGCTGCTTAACTACTTGGAAGACATGGTGGGCAGCTGTGTTACCATAAGGCAAGAGATCAAGATTAAAAAAGTTCCGTGCATAAGAGTTTGGATTTGTCGCAAACTTTGGTTTTGACAATTCGCATGCATAAGAACACATACACCATTGAAATCTAAGTGTCATAAGATTTTTCCTTCATGAAAATGACTGTGAGAAAATTCTTTCACTAAGAGAGATTTTAAGAAGATAGCGATTGTAAAATTGTATTCTCAAATTTGATTATGGTTACGGTATCCCTTTCCATGATCCGAATTGTGAGATTTGGCAATTAGTCTGAATTGTTTAGAGACACATATGAGCTATCTTAGACAAAGGTGTATGAGATTAAGAAGCTTTGATAAAAGATTATCAAAGCATTAAGTATTAGAAATATGAACTTAAGAAATTCAATAGGTATTGTTTTTCTGTAAGTTAAGCTGTTTTCTAAATACATGTCAATGCTAGTGGAAGCATAAGTGTTGTGCTTATTTGATAATAATCATCATGATAGTGGGAGCAAAAAAGTTTTTCTGGTATGATTATTAAGTCAAGTATTGCAAGTTAGCAGTATTAATTATAGAAAACAAGAGTCATACTTTGCAAAGTAGTAAGGATGTAAAGTTGTTTTTCTATAATTAAGGGAGAGAATAGTATGCTTCATTTCAAATCTAAAGGCTTAGGTTGTGGAATGTTAATACTTTTTGGTCAAAGATACATAGTGTGTTCTTAAATTTCGATTATGATTACGGCATTCCTCTTCATAGTTCGAATTATGAGAACGTAGCACATAAAATATTTTGGCAGAAGATTGATAAAGTATTAAATCTTCATGTAAGACATTGTGCATCATGTTCCATACACTTCAGGTATAGGATGGATTGCGAATGCTATAATATTTGACCATTCTAAATTTTTTCAAATGTCAAGCACATTAAGAGGGAAAAGGACAAGAATCGGTTTTGGCTAAGATAATTAAACAACTATCAAAGGACGATCTAAAGTTCGCTGAGGATTGGTCGCTTGAAAGTAGTTGGAAGTATGATATTGGATGGAGCATATCGACGTTATTATGAATAGATAAGATTCTATTAAGAATGAGTTGTGGTATGGTAAGTATGGAAAGGTTTCCATATTGGGAGTTAGATATTGGGAATCTATGTCTACATTAGAAACTTTATGCAAAAGGATGTTCAAACGAATGTACTTTGAGTGAGAGACATCACATCTATGGAATTGTCTTGTAACAATTTCCGATAGAGAGCTTTGTAATTCATTGGCAATAGTCATTATGACCATAGTGCAGTGACATTACAAAAGGATCTTTGCATAAAATGTTAGAATCTATCATACTCTATTAGTGACAAGAATTTGATATTCTTACACTTGTGATAAGGATTGAGAGTTGTGAAATGAGTATGATTGGAAATGTGTTCATTTGATTTATTTCACAAAGTAAGGACCATAGGTAAACATTGTGTGCATGCTAAGAGCATGGGACAAGTATAGTTATAGTTCAAGTAAGAAGTTGATTACCCGAAACGACAAATAATGAGTAATCGATATGGTGATAAATAAAAGATGTTTTATTTATACTCAAATTTTTGAGGCCATATGGGATTAGTATTATTCTTGTGTTTCACTTTGCATGTTTTTACTTCCTGAATAATTTTAATTGGTTAAGAACAGTCAAATTATTCAAACGGGCCACAGTCGTTCATATGTTGGAAGTAGATATGAAAGAAGACTGTCGTGAATTGGTGTGTGGATTGTCTAAACAGTATTAGACATAAAAAAATGTTTGTTGCAACGTTCATGAGTGCTTATGAATATGATTTAAGCATTGGATTAAACCCACACTCACTTGGATCACTTCATGGATTTTATCACGAGTGATCGGTGAGACGATAACAACTTATATTCTTGAAACCGAGATGTGTGAGTTGTATCTTCCAAGTTGGTTGCACATTGATAATATGTAAACGCACTAGTAACTTGGTGTTATAAAACATATTGTTGTGTGTGATTCAGTGACTGAGTTCAAGCGAGCATTGAGTCAAAGTTTATCCATTCCTTTTATCCAAAGAAGGATAAAGGCAATATATGTGGGCCCCTCGATGATTTAGTGATGGCACCTAAGCGCTTGGCCAAGCCGGGACTAAATTGATGTGATCAATTGTAATCTATTGTCAGTGGTCATAAATCTGAATTCAGGAAACAACACATAGATAGAGAGAATGATTTAGATCCATGTCTCAATCTATACGATATCTAGAATCGATGAATATATATGATCCCTTATCTAAAGGACACGCGTATCTGATAAGATCAGAGTTGACAACGACTTTAGAAAGATACGATTGTAGATCGGTATCTGAAGTCATACGCGGAATAGTTATTAGACCTATCCAAGTGGGAGACTGTTGGATTAGTGTCTAAGTCCATAACTATTTTGGTATGTACTTGACCCGATGGTGCATGGTCCTTTTGGGTTACCTTCACCAAAGCAACTTGATAGGATGAATTATGGAGAGAAAGGATTAATTATGATTTATTAATATATTATGAGAATAATATATTAAAGGAGAAATCATATTGTTTAATTAATATTAGTCAAGAATTAATAAGAATTAAGTTTGTGACTGAAAGACATTAATTAAACTTAAGGGACTAGAACTGTCAATTGGATGATAGTTGAATATTGATCTAATGGACTCTATATTAAAGGGATGGACGAATTCTATGGGGAAACCCATTAGAAATCGTCCTAGGCCTTTAAGGAAGGAGTCCATGGGTTGCTTAGGGCTTAAGCATCTAAATTAGGGTTTCCTTGTTAGATAACCCTAATAGCCTCACTATTTAAAGAACCCTTAAGCCCCAAAAACGGGGGGAACTTGTTGATTAGGTTTTCCACACCTTTTGGGCAGCCTCCACTCTCCTTATTCTTCATCCTCTTGCTCTTGGTGTTTGTGAACCATTAGAGGAGTGACATTTGTGGCTCTAAGCTTTCTAAAGTCATTACAAGGAGGAATTGTGATTGTTATTGCTGCATAACAATCAAGGTAATATCTTAAACCCATTCTTATGTTACTATTGATTATCATATGCTAGATTTAGGGTTTAAAGTCTTGGATGAATAGCATGTACAATAGAGAAACCTAGATCCAAGCATTAGGGTTTGTATGAGCACATAGGATGTTCTTATGGCTAAAACCCATCAATACTGTGCGGTAAAAATCATCCATGACAATCCCCAGATTACCCCTTTCCTCGTATCCACACATCTGTAGTCAGTGGCAGCTTCTCCAGACCATACAGATAATATCCAGTGTCTAGATGAAAAGTATCTCTAATGCCTTATACAATCATGGTTGTGTCATGAGTCTGAACCGTACGAACCAACTGTAGATCCGTTGGCCTGCCAGGCACCTCGATACGTCAAAGTGTCCTCATCTAATCATGTATAATATCAACATAAATTTGTGTAAGTTTGTAGTCTAGAGCTCCACCCCCATCCATAATATTCAAATGTCTCCACAATATTGTACCGAAAAAAGTTATGTCGCTCCACCATGTACTCCACAATAAATCTATTAAGCGAGTGAGTGGCCTCAAAATTTTTCGGGCGGATGTCATCTGGATGCTCATGAAGTGTGTGATATTGTGGGTTAAAGTCACAAGTACATTTGGTTCCGACTATCTGACTTGTTGTCTAGCTCGTCTCGCAGGTTGTCAACTTCCTAATGAACCATCAGCTGGTGCTACTCTTGTTTTCTTTGTTGGCATCTGCAAAACTTGTTAAGATTGTGTTCCATGTGAAGAAGAAGCAAAAACCCAAAATCAATTCAAAATTTTGAATGCCCTAGTTTTTTGGGGGTTTGAAATTGTCCCAAAATGTGTGATTTAAGTGTGTAAATCTTCCAATGTAGTGTTTTTTAGTTGATATCTTCAAGATTGAGAAAAAATCACGAAATTTGGTTGAGTTTTGGCTAAGAAATCAAAGAAAAATGATGGTTTTGAAGGTTTTTTCGTGAATGTTATGAAAGAGGAGTAACCACTTGGGTTGTGGTGACTTGGTAAGGCATGTGGAAGATATGATGGATAACCTATTGACCCATGTTCAAATCCTGGCACCACTCAGCCCTTGTGGCCATGGAGGTTCGCCTGCAGTGACTCCAGGGCATGAGGCAAAGCTTTATGTTTGCAGCGGGGGATTAGTCGGTGCGCGAAAGCTGGCCCGGAAACCCTCGTTAGGGAAGTTCCCTTTCCAAAAAAAAAAGAATGAAGAAGGTGCAGGAAACGGGTTGTAAAATGCCAAAATAAACTTGTCTGACGCATCGGCATCCTCAAGGGCATCTTAGACGTCTCCTAGGACATCCCTCATTAAAAGGGTATTTTGTAATTTTTAGAAGGCATTTCACCGAAAGCGAAAACGCGAGCAACCCGTCGGCGTCATAGATGGTTGCTAGAACACCTCCTAAGATGCTTGGAGCTACTTTTTTTTTTTTTTTTTTTTTTTTTTTTTTTTTTTTTTGCGTTTCTTACTGTTCGGGAACATTTTTGAGTATTTTTTAGAGAATTTTTTTTAGTTTTAAGGAAAATTAATTAAATACCCCCTACCCAACTTAAAACATTGGATCGTCCTCGATACAAAAAAAAAATTAAAACACACAAAACGAAAAATAAAACTAAAAGCATAAGAAAACGCGGGTTGCCTCCCGAAAAGCACTCGCTTTTATGTCTTCAGGCCGGCCAGTTTAACTCGACTAATTTGTTTCTAAATATTGCAGTACCTCGAGTTTTGTTTTCTCAATGAGTGTTGTTTTTCCATCTACCATTCGAAAGTAAGGTTTGACTCTTTGTTCGTTTACCTTGACTGGTTCATTGCCTTTCGTGTCCTTGATTTCAATGGCACCATGATCCATCATGTTTGTCACCAGAAAAGGTCCACTTCATTTACTCTGAAGCTTCTCGGGGAAGAGTTTGAGACGAGAGTTAAACATCAATAGCAATTTTCCTTTAAAGAATTGCTTTCGGATAATATGTCAATCGTGAAATACCTTCATCTTGTCTTTATAGATCCTTGAGTTTTCATAATCTTCCTTTCGAATCTCTTCCGGTTCAACGAGTTGAAGTTTTCTTTCCGTACCTGCATCGCTTAATTCAAAGTTAGAACTGTTATGGCCCACATGGCACGGTGTTCCACCTATACCAGGAGATGACATTGCTTTCCATAAATAAGCCGGTACGGAGACATTCCAATGGATGTCTTATAGGTTGTTCGATATGCCCATAATCCATCATCTAATCTTAAGGAGCAATCTTTTAGGTCTGGGTGAATAGTTTTTTCCAGGATGCGTTTAATTTCACTATTTGACTCTTCTACTTGTCCACTCATTTGTGGACGACATGGAGTTGATATCCTATGTGTGACACCATAGTGTTTTAGTAACTTTGCAAAATGAAAAATTTTAAAACCGGAACCCCTATCACTAATGATAGTTCGAGAGATTCTTTGTCTAGAAAAGATGTTCTTTTTGATACATTTATAAACAACATTATGGTCATTTGTGCATGTAGCCTCAGATTAAACCCATTTTGATACATAATCAATGGCTAAAAGGATGTATAGATGGCTAAATGTGACACCCCGGAATTTAGGTCAAAGACTGTGAATGATCAAGTTCACAGTAAGTCTATTGGAAATTTGGCTATTTGAGTTTCAGTGCTTTTTCTTTTAAATAAATGATTTCATTCCAACTATTTTAAGATACCAGATGGTATTTTACTTCCAATTGTGTAATTTGGTAAAACAAAATCAAACATCTCAAACTGCATCCTTAAAAATGCATCTGAGAAATTGAAATTTCGTATTAAGTAATTGTGAGCAATGAAAACACCCTAGTCTCGTAGTGTGCGTTTCCTTGCTTCCGAGAATATAAAGAACGTCGAAAACTGTGTTTGTATGCAATCGATACGACCGTTTTCAGAATCCAAAACCGGTATAATACTGATTTTTTTTAAAACACTAAAATTGTTTCCATATGTTGAGGGACTTGCACACCACACATGAAAATTCCAAATTAGTTGTATATTCGCAATGCCTATATGTTATATAATTAAAATTTTATAACACTATATATATATATATATATATATATATATATATATATATATATATATATATATATATATATATATATATATATATATATATATCTGTGTGTGTGTGTGCGCGCGTCATGTAACGTTACGAAAAACCAATTAATAGTATATATGACAAAATTTGGACATTTACTATGCAAAAATATTCAAGTCATTATATATCTCATAAGCATAAATTATATGTGTAAATTTTTAAACCAAGATCTAAAAAATTAATAAATTTCATATTTCCTAATATATGAGTTTAAATTTATATAATACACAAAATACAAAGTATCTAAATCCAAAAAATACATTATGTAAATTGATACACAAAATACATAGAGAAATGCATTATATACATATTTCACACAAATACACAAAAGACAGCTATTAAATTCCCCCACATCCAAATCTACACACAAGGCTAAGACAAGACTACACTCAACCGAAAAGATAAACGTGTTCCTTGTCTCTATCACAAGAACAGACCTCACATGCTTTTACATTCTTCATTCTTGTCAATGGACATCCAGCCAACCACTCAAATACAGTCATTTTTAAAAAAATTACACACAAAAGAATCAATTCCATACTCAACCACAAAGCAACACACAATTCATTCTCGCTAACAATAAAACAATTAGAAACAATGAGTTAAAGATACAGAAAAGAATGGGACTTCAAGCCTATGATGCACGGAAATTTCAGTTTGGTTGCCATTCCCATATCCGATAAGCCATGGAAACGGATACACCATGGAAATGCCATGGAAACGTTTCTGGTAAAGAAGAAACGTTTCATCGCAATTTCCTCCAAGTTTCAGCCAAGTTTCCATTATTTAGGGTTTGCATGGGCTTTCTCAGCCTACCAAACTCTAATGAGCTATAGTAATCAACTCTAAACTTATTACCCCAGAAGGCTAATCGATCGACTCTCTACTCTCTCTTTATCCCTCGTCGGATACGATGATCACGATCACATTGATCACCATTCACCAAAAACAAGATCACAAAACAATTCACCAATTAAAAAAATCAGATAACGATTTTCATGGCTTCTCAAGAACAAGTAACACACTCACAAGGATCATCATCAACAATTTTAATTACTTTTGAAATATTTAGTATTTTTGGAATTTACAGTTTACATATTCTAGAATTTCTTTAATATATACATGTTTTTTCATATTTTTATATTGTCGTACCGTATCTTAAATTTTTGAGTTTTGCTGTTTCTCATTTCTGTTCTCTATCTGTGTCCGTACAACTTAGCTTCAAGCGTTAAAAAAAAATAAAAAATGAGATGCAGAAGCAGAAGCAGCCCCATCCATTACCTCGTTGTTCTGCTGCTTTCCTTCTCCCATTCCCTCTGGAAAAAAAATCAAACCCAAACCCCATCGTTATACATTTAAAAAAATAACAGTTCAGTCTGCCGGAGAAGACCACCCCCCCGCCCCCCCAAAAAAAAAAAAAAAAAAAAAAATCCACTTACCTTCAACCACCATTGAACCACCGAGACTCCCATCTGATTTCCTTGTTCTAACCGAGCCCTTTTCTGACCTCCTTCCCTTCGCAGCCTCTTAGCCACACCGAATCCATCCGCTGGCTTCACCCCTCGCCTTCTTTCTCTTCGATCAAAGACCACCGACGACTTCGTCTTCGTCTTTGCTGCTGCTTGCGTCGCCCCGGAAACAAACATCCTTCCCCCTTCGCACCCAACTGCCGGAGGGGGAAGAACGCAACCCCAACGCTCCTTCGTATCCCCTTCATCGGCCTAGTCGAACCTCGGAATCGGAGACAATCACAGCTGCAAATCGACCGACGAAGCCCTATGCCCCATTCTTCCTTCTTCGAGCGACCCAAGGTCGACGATCCTGCTGCTTTGTTTCTCTCGGATCGCTGCCTGTTATTGCTCCCGTTCGTGCACCCTTTTCTTTCTCGATCGGAAATCTTGCCTCTCCCAAGCTCTCGTTTGTGTTTCCCTTCATCATTCTCCCCGATCAGACAAGGAATCAAAACCCCAAATCGATTTTGCCTCGTACTCATCTCTGCGTTTGCACCACTTCGTGTTTCCTTTGATCGAATTCACCGGGTCCTCAAAACTGATAACGGGTTTTTATTTTGACCCAGCTAAAAGTCAAAAACAACCCAAACTAACATTTAAATTTATCAAAATAAACCCTGCTGCAATATTCCTTTTAAAATAAGCCCCCTTTTGCCAAACTATGGTTTATTTAAACCTAATCAATCCCTCTATGGGATTTTTCTTTACACAAAAGCCCTAAACCCTCCTATATTTATGAAATGACCAAACTACCCCCACTATTAAACCTTTGTTCAAAATAAGTTCCATCCTCCAAATATTGATCCCATTTATTTAAAAACAACCCCTCGGTTGATATTTATTTTAACCAAAGAATCCCATTTTGGTTACTAAAATTACCAAACAACCTTCAATAGTTTGATTCGTTACAAAAATGGTCCCTGAGAGTATTTCAATGTTCAAGAATGGTGGACTTGCGGTTTCACACGACAAGTTTCTTAAAAGAAAACGAATTCGAACAAATGGAACTCACGCTTCGAGGGTGAGTGCTTACGGCCCCTTTTTAATATTTTAATTACTTCCATGGGGAATACATGTGCCTAAATAATTTGTTTATACAAACCAATTTCCATTTTACGTGAAAATACAATAGACCTAGTTTATAAAAATACTATTATTTAACAATTTATCATATTGTTATAAATAAACTAGTGTTGATTATTTATATACATGCTATGATTATTTTGTCATGAAATAACTAGTTCATACAACAAATACTACACTATACAAAATTATATGACTTTTATGTGATGTTGTATATTATAACAAGCACGTTATGAAATTTTGTAGTATTTCAAGGATTCAAGCTATTACTAAGCATTTTTATTGATATGTTTAACTACACCACGTTTATACATGTCCATATGTTTATCAATTTGAAATATTCATGTTTATAAAAGCGAGCACACATTACACTTTTACATATATGTCAAACTTACTCGGCTTTTTTAAACGTAATATAACGATATTTATTATGCCTACTGACTTAATCACAAGTAAGTTACGGTTGAGAGTTACTCACAAACTTTTTAGTTAAGGGGTTTTTAGTGAGACATTATTCATTAATTGAGTTTAAATACTTAGCATACCGATACTACTGTAACTTTTAATCTTCGGAGCGAGATACATATGTATGGATCTAAACCGGGTTGACATCTCCACCTGTCATAAGATTTTCTCCTTCATGAAAATGACTGTGAGAAAATGCTTTCACTAAGAGAGATTTTAAGAAGATAGCGATTGTAAAATTGTATTCTCAAATTTGATTATGGTTACGATATCCCTTTCCATGATCCGAATTGTGAGATTTGGCAATTAGTCTGAATTGTTTAGACACACATATGAGTTATCTTAGACAAAGGTGTATGATATTAAGAAGCTTTGATAAAAGATTATCAAAGCATTAAGTATTAGAAATATGAACTTAAGAAATTCAATAGGTATTGTTTTTCTGTAAGTTAAGCTGTTTTCTAAATACATGTCAATGCTAGTGGAAGCATAAGTGTTGTGCTTATTTGATAATAATCATCATGATAGTGGGAGCATAAAAGTTGTGTTGGTATGATTATTAAGTCAAGTATTGCAAGTTATCAGTATTAATTATAGAAAACAAGAGTCATAGTTCGCAAAGTAGTAAGGATGTAAAGTTGTTTTTCTATAATTAAGGGAGAGAATATTATGCTTCATTTCAAATCTAAAGGCTTAGGTTGTGGAATGTTAATAGTTTTTGGTCAAAGATACATAGTGTGTTCTTAAATTTTGATTATGATTACAACATTCCTCTTCATAGTTCGAATTATGAGAACGTAGCACATAAAATATTATGACAGAAGATTGATAAAGTATTAAATCTTCATGTAAGACATTGTGCATCATGTTCCATACACTTCAGGTATAGGATGGATTGCGAATGCTATAATATTTGACCATTCTAAATTTTTTCAAATGTCAAGTGCATTAAGAGGGAAAAGGACAAGAATCGGTTTTGACTAAGATAATTAAACAACTATCAAAGGACGATCTAAAGTTCGCCGAGGATTGGTCTCTTGTAAGTAGTTGGAAGTATGATATTGGATGGAGCATATCGACGTTATTATGAATAGATAAGATTCTATTAAGAATGAGTTGTGGTATGGTAAGTATGGAAAGGTTTCCATATTGGGAGTTAGATATTGAGAATCTATATCTACATTAGAAACTTTATGCAAAAGGATGTTCAAAGGAATGTACTTTGAGTGAGAGACATCACATCTATGGAATTGTCTTGTAACAATTTCCGATAGAGAGCTTTGTAATTCATTGGTAATAGTTATTGTGACCTTAGTGCAGTGACATTACAAAAGGATCTTTGCATAAAATGTTAGAATCTAGCATACTCTATAACTGGCAAGAATTTGATATTCTTACACTTGTGATAAGGATTGGGAGTTGTGAAATGAGTATGATTGGAAATGTGTTCATTTGATCTATTTCACAAAGTAAGGACCATAGGTAAACATTGTGTGCATGCTAAGAGCATGGGACAAGTATAATTATAGTTCAAGTAAGAAGTTGATTACCCGAAACGACTAGTAATGACTAATCGATATGGTGATAAATAAAAGGTGTTTTATTTATACTCAAAGGTTTGAGGCCATATGGGATTAGTATTATTCTTGTGTTTCACCTTGCATGTTTTGACTTCCTGAATAATTTTAATTGGTTAAGAACTATCAAATTATTCAAACGGGCCACACTTGTTCATATGTTGGAAGTAGATATGAAAGAAGACTATCGTGAATTGGTGTGTGGATTGTCTAAAGAGTATTAGACATAAGAAAATGTTTGATGCAACGTTCATGAGTGCTTATGAATATGATTTGATCATTGGATTAAACCCACACTCACTTGGATCACTTCATGGATTTTATCACGAGTGATCGGTGAGACGATAACATCTTATATTCTTGAAACCGAGATGTGTGAGTTGTATCTTGCAAGTCGGTTGCACATTGATAATATGTAAACGCACTAGTAACTTGGTGTTATAAAACATATTGTTATGTGTGATTCAGTGAGTGAGTGCAAGCGAGCATTGAGTCAAAGTTTATCCATTCCTTTTATCCAAAGTAGGATAAAAGCGATATATGTGGGCCCCTCGATGATTTAGTGACGGCACCTAAGCGCTTGGCCAAGCCGGGACTAAATTGATGTGTTCAATTGTAGTCTGTTGTCAGTGGTCATAAATCTGAATTTGGGAAACAGCACATAGACAGAGAGAATGATTTAGATCCATGTCTTAATCTATACGATATCTAGAATGGAGGAATATATATGATCCCTTATCTAACGGACACGCGTATCTGATAAGATCAAAGTTGACAACGGCTTTAGAAAGCTACGATTGCAGATCAGGATCTAAAGTCATACGCAGAATAGTTATTAGACTTATCCAAGTGGGAGACTGTTGGATTAGTGTCTAAGTCCATAACTATTTTGGTATGTACTTGACCCGATGGTGCATGATCCTTTTGGGTTGCCTTCACCAAACCAACTTGATAGGATGAATTATGGAGATAAAGGATTAATGATGATTTATTAATCTATTATGAAAATAATATATTAAAGGAGAAATCATATTGTTTAATTAATATTAGTCAAGAATTAATAAGAATTAAGTTTGTGACTGAAAGACATTAATTAAACTTAAGGGTCTAGAACTGTCAATTGTATGATAGTTGAATATTGAGCTAATGGACTCCATATTAAAGGGATGGACGAATTCTATGGGGAAACCCATTAGAAATCGTCCTAGGCCTTTAAGGAAGGAGTCCATGGGTTGCTTAGGGCTTAAGCATCCAAATTAGGGTTTCCTTGTTAGATGACCCTAATAGCCTCACTATTTAAAGAACCCTTAAGCCCCAAAAACGGGGGGAACTTGTTGATTAGGTTTTCCATACGTTTTGGGCAGCCTCCACTTTCCTTATTCTTCATCCTCTTGCTCTTGGTGTTTGTGAACCATTAGAGGAGTGCCATTTGTGACTCTAAGCTTTCTAAAGTCATTACTGATGGGTTTTGAGCATTCTAACACTTCCTAAGTGTACATGCAACCCTAATAACCTTGGATCTATGTTTGTCTAATTATCATGCAAAGTTGAATTCCAAGGTTATATTCCTATCTAGCATACATGGGGAACAATTTTAACTTAAAGTATAGATAGAATAACTTACCTTGTTGTTGTTTGTGTTCCTTGAAACCTTGTGAGCCTAGCACCCTAAGTGTGATGCCTCAAATGCTTCACACAACACCAAATGCTCTTGGAAGAACTTATGAGAGAACACACACTTCTCAAAAATCGGCCAAGCCCTCTTGTTTCTTAGTGTAGACGATTTTAGGTGGAGAACATGTTTCTTATATAGTGTTGACACATCTAGGGTTAAACCCTAATGTGTCATGACTCTTCATTTCCATGACCCATGGGTTTGTAACTCCCATGGAGCATCCATGGAGCATCCTATGGGTGGAACCCAACTTGATAATCCATGGAGCCTCTTAGCCCACTATACAAGATATGGATGATTTACATAATCAACCCATATATTTAATTAGTTATCTTTTGATCACATAATTAATTCTAAATTAATTCTTGATCAAACTAATCAAATAATATTATTAATATATTAGAACTTATAATATATTAGTAATCTCCAAGTGTTATTTCTCTCATTTAGTCTATCCAATTGCACGGTGCCATGCAACCCAAATGGACCATGCCGGGTCGGGTCAAGTACATACCAGAAATAGTTATGGACTTAGACACCTTATCCAACAGTCTCCCACTTGGATAAGTCTAATAACTATTACTGCAAGTATGACTTCAGGAACCGATCGGCAATCGTAGCTCTTTACAAGGTTTCTCGGAACTTAGAAGATGATGGTACGCCATTTAAGATAAGTGATCATATAATCCTCTGTTCTAGATATCAGTCGGACAAATACACGGAACAATGTCTTACTTATTGTCCAACAATTTGTTTCCCGATTTCCAATTTGTTCGACAAAAAACTTAATTGAACACATCAACTTAGTTCTGACCGGGCCTGGTACATAGGTCAAAACAAAGTCATCGAGGGGCCCAGATATCAGCTTCTAATCCAAGAAGGAACAGATAAACTTCGACTCATATGTTTGTTCTACCACTCATTGAATTATACACAAGAGCGCGATTTATAACATCGAGTTACCAATGCGTTTTTCATAAAATCAATGCATAACCAACTTGTAAGTAACAAATCATATCTCTAGGTTTGAAGACTTATACGATATTACCGTCTCACGATCACTCGAGACAGAATTCCATGAAGTGATTCCAGTGAGCGTGGGTTGAGTCCAATGCTCAGAACTTATGAGCACTCATGATTGCTGTAGCCTTGTCCAAGACCTCTACAACCAAACATGACAGTCTTGATTCATACCTACTTCTGACATATGACCGACTGTGGAGGTTTGAATAATATGTTATACCAAACAAAAATTATTCTGGAAGTCAAAACATGCAAAAGAAATATAGTAAATTATCGACAAGAGATAACAACACTTTACTCATAAATAAAAAACTTTTATTCATCATCAGATGTCAATTACACTTTACAAATTTCGAGGTTATCTAACTACTAAATCTAATATCATCCTTCAGCCCTATGCTCCGAGCATGCTGGAGATTCTTAACCCGAGTTAGTCCCTTCGTGAGGGGATCTGCCGGATTCTCATCTGATGATACCCTCTTTGCCACGAGGAGTCCTTCTTCGATCCGATGTCTGATGAAATGGTATTTTCTGTCGATGTGTCTGGATCTCCTGTGATCCCTTGTTTCCTTGGCTAAGGGAACAGCACTTTCACTATCACAGAAAATTTCCATTGGCTCTTTAATAGCTGGTACAACTCCAAGGTCTCCAATGAAGTTCCTCAGCCATAACGCCTCCTTTGCCGCCTTGCTAGCTGCAATATACTCTGATTCACAAGTAGAATCTGCCACTGTCTCTTGCTTGGAACTCTTCCAAGAAATTGCTCCTCCATTTAGGGTAAAGACCCAGCCCGACTGAGAGCGGAAGTTATCCCTATCAGTCTGGAAGCTAGCATCACTATACCCTATAACTCTCAAGTCATCACTCCCACCGAGGGTAAGGACCCAGTCCTTAGTCCTTCGTAGGTACTTGAGAATATTCTTTACCGCAGTCCAGTGTGCCTTGCCAGGGTTCCCCTGAAACCTGCTAACCATGCTCAGGGCAAAAGCTACATCAGATCGAGTACACGTCATAGCATACATGATCGATCCTACAGCCGAAGCATAAGGTACTCGACTCATTTGTGCTATCTCAGCCTCA
Source organism: Lactuca saligna (assembly GCF_052625555.1). Taxonomy (NCBI): domain Eukaryota; kingdom Viridiplantae; phylum Streptophyta; class Magnoliopsida; order Asterales; family Asteraceae; genus Lactuca; species Lactuca saligna. The sequence goes on from NC_136425.1 coordinate 175,386,405, forward strand.
GTGCTAGGGCTTTGTGTCTTACTCAGTTTGGCGTTACTCTGGATGGGCAACTCTCCTTTCTTGGAGTCTTGCATGCTGAATCTCTTCAGCACCTTATCCAAGTAGGTACTTTGACTAAGTCCAATTAGTCTTTTACTCCGATCTCTCAAGATCCTTATCCCTAAAATATAGGCAGCTTCACCAAGGTCCTTCATAGCGAAACACTTTCCAAGCCAGGACTTTACTTCCTGCAGGGTTGGAATGTCGTTTCCTATGAGTAGTATGTCATCCACATACAATACCAAGAAGCTAACTATACTCCCACTAGCCTTGACATACACACAAGATTCATCTTCACTCCTAGAAAAGCCAAATTCCTTGACCTTTTCATCAAAGCAAAGATTCCATCTGCGAGGTGCTTGATTTAACCCATAAATGGATTTCTCAAGCTTACACACTCTATTGGGGTACTTGTTGCTGACTAAACCCTCTGGCTGACTCATGTAACCATCTTCAACCAACTTTCCATTAAGGAAAGCGGTTTTGACATCCATTTGCCAAATTTCATAGTCATGAAATGCGGCTATGGCTAACAGAACCCGAATAGACTTAATCTTGGCTACCGGAGAAAAGGTCTCATCATTATCCACTCCAGGAATCTGAGAGAAGCCCTTTGCAACCAGTCTAGCCTTATAAGTGTGTACTTTACCATCCATGTCGGTCTTCTTCTTGAAGACCCATTTGCACCCTACAGTCTTTCGACCTGGTACATTCTCAACCAAGTTCCAAACTTGATTGTCATACATGGATTGTATCTCGCTATCCATAGCCTCTTTCCATTTAGCAGACTCGGGGCCTGCCATGGCTTCCTCGTAGCTATTAGGGTCATCTTGACTTACTAGTGTTCCATCACTAATAAGTGTCTCACCTTCTGCAGTAATATGGAATCCATAGTAATGCTCAGGTGCACTCCTAACTCTCGTGGAACGCCTCAGAGGTACAAATTCGTAAATTGGCTCAACAGGAGTTTCCTCCTCAAGTTGAGGGCTAGAGTTTAAAGTTCCATCACCACTTGACTCTTGAATTTCTTCAAGATCAATTTGCCTCCCACTGTCTCCTTGGCTTATAAACTCTCTTTCTCGAAAGACTCCTCTTCTTGCTACAAAGACCACATTGTCACTAGGTCTGTAGAAGAGGTAACCAAAGGATTGCTGTGGGTAGCCGATGAAAATACACTTCTCGCTTCGGGGTTCGAGCTTATCATGAGTCTCGCGTCTCACGAAAGCCTCGCAACCCCAAATCTTGATGTGGTCTAGTTTAGGTACTTTACCAGTCCACATCTCGTGAGGAGTTTTGGCAACTTTCTTTGTAGGGACTACATTAAGGATATGGGCGGCAGTCTCTAAGGCATACCCCCAGAATGAGATTGGTAGTGAAGCTCGACTCATCATGGAACGAACCATGTCCAACAAGGTTCGATTATGCCTCTCAGCCACACCATTCAACTGTGGTGTCCTGGGAGGTGTCAATTGTGAGACAATCCCACATTCCCTTAGATAGTCGAGGAACTCTGAACTAAGATACTCACCACCCCGATCGGATCGAAGCATCTTAATGTTCCTGCCCAATTGATTCTCGACTTCTTGTTTAAATTCCTTAAACTTCTCGAAAGTCTCTGACTTATGCTTGATTAAGTAGACATATCCATATCTACTGTAATCATCAGTAAAAGTCAAATAATAACGATTAGCATCCCTTGTGGCATGTTTGAATGGTCCACACACATCCGTGTGTATAAGGTCCAACAAACCTTCACCCCTTTCACACGAGCCTGTGAAGGGTGACTTTGTCATTTTTCCAAGTAAGCATGATTCGCAACTATCATTTGACTTTAGGTCAAATGACTCCAAGACTCAATCCTTTTGGAGTTGGCCTATGCGTTTCTTGCTTATATGTCCAAGACGACAATGCCATAATGATGCTTTATCCAAGTTATTATTATTAGTAGAATCAATACACAAAACATTATTTCCTAAGTTATCTACAACAGACACAGCTTCATACACACCATCACAAGGTAATGCTTTAAAATAAAGAACATTATTAAAGAAAGCATCAATAAAACCAACTTCATTATTAAACGAAAAGGTAAACCCTTGTTTGTACAAAGCATGAAAGGAAATAATATTTCTTGCCATTCCTGGCGAGTAACAACACTTATTCAAATCTAAACTAAACCCACTACTTAGCGATAAAGTATAAACTCCAATCTTGGTGACAGGTGAAGCTTTCCTATTCCCCATGATCAAGTTTATTCTTCCTTGCTCCACATTCTCACTTCTTCTTAGTCCCTGCAAGTCACAACAAATATGAATACCACAACCGGTATCAAGGACCCAAGATTTAGAATGGGGTGAGTTATTAGAAATGATAGTGTAAATACCTGCATGGTTGGGTTTGACTTTCCCATCCTTCACATCCTGCTGGTACTTTGGGCAGTTCCGCTTCCAATGAGCTTTTTCATGGCAATAGAAGCATTTAGCCTCTTTTGGGTCAGAAGAAGGAGTAATGAAACCTTTCTTGGTTCCACTTGAAGAAGAGCCATCAAGGGTCCGAGCCTTGGTACCCTTCGAAGATCTCTTTCTCTTCCTCCCTCGACTTTTCCCGATTGCCAAAACCGGAGTTAAGTTTGGAGTAGGAGTGATAGCAACCGACTTCCCCTTAAGACCTGTTTCTGCGGTCTTGAGAAGTCCCTGAAGTTTGCTGAGGGTGACCTCTTCCTTGTTCATGTGATATGTCATGCGGAATTGATCATAACACGATGGTAAGGAGTGCAAAATGATATCTATTGCAAGCTCCTCAGGGAAGTTCACATTAAGCTTCAGCAAACGATCCACATACCTTTGCATTTTCTGCATGTGGCTCGTGACGAAATCTCCGTCCTTCATCATGGTTGTTATCATGGAGCAGATGATTTCGTACCTCTCTTGTCGTGCACTTTGATGGTATCTTTCCATCAAATCTTGGTGCATTTCATAAGGGTAGAAATCCTCATAGGACTTTTGGAGTTCTGCTGTCATTGTGGCCAACATGATGCAAGCCACCTTGGTTGCATCTCTTTCATGAGTATGAAAGTCAGTGATCTCCTGGGGAGTTGCAGTGGACTCATCAATTTCCTTAAGCTCCTTGTCAAGGACATATTCTTTGTCCTCGTAGCGGGTAATCATCCTGATGTTTCTGATCCATTCATTGAAGTTGGATCCATCAAAGGTGACTTTCCCACACAGACTCATAAGAGTAAAGGAGCCATTAGGATTCGAGCCAGAAGCATTATTTGAAGACATCTGAAAGAGGAGAACAAGTTTAGTATAGATTTAAGAGAGTCCTTAATAAAACACCCAAATGTAATATTAAGGCTAGGATCCAATCACAATATAATATAACTTAGAAGAGGTATGCCGTAATCTAAGCTATACCATATTTGAAAGGTAGGTGAATGATGATTCACCAATTTCCACCACGAAAACCGAAATATTAGACATTAGGTTTTATTGGTTTTTAGAAATTCCTAGATTCTTTGAGATTCAATGAACTTTTCAAAGGCATGTTTCAATCTCGAGGGTGCCCTCCAAGTTTTGTGACTGGGATACCGAGGATCACAAAACGAGGTGTGAAGTAACCATGCAAATCACTTGGTACCCTTAAAGTTTATCACTCAATCGATGTGCCGGTAAACCACACACGCTCCACCGATAATATAATAAACCTTAAGTCACCCTTTACCTACCTTGTTAAGTCCAAGTTAGTGTGCCGGTTAACCACACACGCTCCACCAACGACTTAGACAAAGTGTAAAGTGTAATTTTATGGATTAGCACCTTATTCACATTTTCCTAAAGTAACTAAGATTGGGAATTTAATAAAACATTTAGTTACTTTATAATATTCATCATACTTTGAATGAGAGTTTATAAGTCCTTGTCTTACCCGTTCAGCTAACGACCCTCCACCAGTCAAGCAAGCGGTGGGTGAGAGTAGACACCCATTAAGTCACCATTTTATAGGCAACAACCTTATACCCACCTTATAGACCGGCTTCGTGAATGAGGCGTACTAGCGGTAAGACGACTTTATTCTTATACATATATATAATTATTAAATCATCATAATATAAGTATAAGGGTTGAATTTTAACTTTTAAAATTCTAGGGGTTGGAACTTAAAGTTTTAACTTAACTTTACTTGTTCCAAAACTTGAGGGCAAGTTTTGTAACTTTCAAAACTTTTCATTTCTTGTAACTTATGAGTTTAATAGAGTAATAAAATGAAGACTCTTCATTTTTCTAACTCTTGTGTTCTTTTAATGGTTTTAATTCAAGTGTGACTCTTGGTTTTCCATAACTTGAGGACAAGTTATGGACTCCATTAAAACACATTATGATCAAGAATTAATCTACCACATAGGTTACAAATAATTCCTATGATCATCTAAAACATCATAAGAACAAGAACATGAATATGAACACATTCATAAATTACACTTAAAACTTTGTAATTTTGATAACTAGTTGTTGTAAATGAATTAGCAAAGACATTACACCACCAAAAACAAGAACATGAATATGAACACATTCATAAATTACACTTAAAACTTTGTAATTTTGATAACTAGTTGTTGTAAATGAATCTGCAATCAGTCGACCCTACTCGCCGAGTGCATCAATTTACTCACCGAGTTGGTTGAAGATACACGTGAACTCGCCGAGTCCCCCCTATAGACTCGACGAGTCCACTCATAGACAGCAAGATTTTCGACTTTTTTTTCAACTTTTAAGCACAAATAAAAAGCAAACAAGCCTAGGCTCTGATACCACTGATGGGTTTTGAGCATTCTAACACTTCCTAAGTGTACATGCAACCCTAATAACCTTGGATCTATGTTTGTCTAATTATCATGCAAAGTTGAATTCCAAGGTTATATTCCTATCTAGCATACATGGGGAACAATTTTAACTTAAAGTATAGATAGAATAACTTACCTTGTTGTTGTTTGTGTTCCTTGAAACCTTGTGAGCCTAGCACCCCAAGTGTGATGCCTCAAATGCTTCACACAACACCAAATGCTCTTGGAAGAACTTATGAGAGAACACACACTTCTCAAAAATCAGCCAAGCCCTCTTGTTTCTTAGTGTAGACGATTTTAGGTGGAGAACATGTTTCTTATATAGTGTTGACACATCTAGGGTTAAACCCTAATGTGTCATGACTCTTCATTTCCATGACCCATGGGTTTGTAACTCCCATGGAGCATCCATGGAGCATCCTATGGGTGGAACCCAACTTGATAATCCATGGAGCCTCTTAGCCCACTATACAAGATATGGATGATTTACATAATCAACCCATATATTTAATTAGTTATCTTTTGATCACATAATTAATTCTAAATTAATTCTTGATCAAACTAATCAAATAATATTATTAATATATTAGAACTTATAATATATTAATAATCTCCAAGTGTTATTTCTCTCATTTAGTCTATCCAATTGCACGGTACCATGCAACCCAAATGGACCATGCCGGGTCGGGTCAAGTACATACCAGAAATAGTTATGGACTTAGACACCTTATCCAACAATTACAAGGAGGAATTGTGATTGTTATTGCTACATAACAATCAAGGTAATATCATAAACCCATTCTTATGTTAATATTGATTATCATATGCTAGATTTAGGGTTTAAAGTCTTGGATGAATAGCATGTACAATAGAGAAACCTAGATCCAAGCATTAGGGTTTGTATGAGCACATAGGATGTTCTTATGGCTAAAACCCATCAATACTGTGCGGTAAAAATCATCCATGACAATCCCCAGGTTACCCCTTTCCTCGTATCCACACATCTGTAGTCAGTGGCAACTTCTCCAGACCATACAGATAATATCCAGTATCTACATGAAAAGTATCTCTAATGCCTTGTACAATCATGGCTGTGTCATGAGTCTGAACCGTACGAACCAACTGTAGATCCGCTGGCCTGCCAGTCACCTCGATACGTCAAAGTGTCCTCATCTAATCATGTATAATATCAACATAAATTTGTGTAAGGTTGAAGTCTAGAGCTCCACCCCCATCCATAATATTCAAATGTCTGCACAGTATTGTACCGAAAAAAGTTATGTCGCTCCACCATGTACTCACAATAAATCTATTAAGCGAGTGAGTGGCCTCAAAAATTGTCGGGCGGATGTCATCTGGATGCTCATGAAGTGTGTGATATTGTGGGTTAAAGTCACAGGTACATTTGGTTCCGACTATCTGACTTGTTGTCTAGCTGGTCTCGCGGGTTGTCAACTTCCTAATGAACCATCAGCTGGTGCTACTCGTGTTTTCTTTGTTGGCATCTGCAAAACTTGTTGAGATTGTGTTCCAAGTGAAGAAGAAGCAAAAACCCAAAATTAATTCAAAATTTTGAATGCCCTAGTTTTTTGGGGGTTTGAAATCGTCCCAAAATGTGTGATTTAAGTGTGTAAATCTTCCAATGTAGTGTTTTTTAGTTGATATCTTCAAGATTGAGAAAAAATCACGTAATTTGGTTGAGTTTTGGCTAAGAAATCAAAGAAAAATGATGGTTTTGAAGGTTTTTTCGTGAATGTTGTGAAAGAGGAAGTAAGAATGAAGAAGGTGCAGGAAACGGGTTGCAAATGCCAAAATAAAGTTGTCTGACGCATCGGCATCCTCAAGGGCATCTTAGACGTCTCCTAGGACATCCCTCATTAAAAGGGTATTTTGTAATTTTTAGAAGGCATTTCACCGAAAGGGAAAACGCGAGCAACCCATCGGTGTCTTAGATGGTTGCTAGAACGCCTCCTAAGACGCTTGGAGCTACTTTTTTTTTTTTTTTTTTTTAGTTTTAAGCAAAATTAGTTAAATACCCCCTACCCAACTTAAAACATTGGATCGTCCTCGATACAAAAAAAAAAATTAAAACACACAAAACGAAAAATAAAACTAAAAGCATAAGAAAACGCAGGTTGCCTCCCGAAAAGCACTCGCTTTTATGTCTTCAGGCTGGACAGTTTACCTCGACTAATTTGTTTCTAAATATTGCAGTACCTCGATTTTTGTTTTCTCAGTGAGTGTCGTTTTTCCATCTACCATTCGAAAGTAAGGTTTGACTCTTTGTTTGTTTACCTTGAATGGTTCATTGCCTTTCGTGTCCTTGATTTCAATGGCACCATGATCCATCATGTTTGTCACCACAAAAGATCCACTTCATTTACTCTGAAGCTTCTTGGGGAAGAGTTTGAGACGAGAGTTAAACATCCATAGCAATTGTCCTTTAACAAATTGTTTTCGGATAATATGTCGATCGTTAAATTCCTTCATCTTTTCTTTATAGATCCTTGAGTTTTCATAATCTTCCTTTCGAATCTCTTCCAGTTCAACGAGTTGAAGTTTTCTTTCCGTACCTACATTGCTTAATTCAAAGTTAGAACTTTTATGGCCCACATGGCACGGTGTTCCACCTATACCAGGAGATGACATTGCTTTCCATAAATAAGCCGGTGCAGAGACATTCCAATGGATGTCTTATACGTTGTTCGATATGCCCATAATCCATCATCTAATCTTAAGGAGCAGTCTTCTAGGTCTGGGTGAACAGTTTTTTCCAGGATGCGTTTAATTTCACTATTTGAATCTTCTACTTGTCCACTCATTTGTGGAAGACATGGAGTTGATATCCTATGTGTGACACCATAATGTTTTAGTAACTTTGCAAAATGCTAAAATTTAAAACCGGAACCCCTATCACTAATGATAGTTCGAGAGATTCTTTGTCTAGAAAAGTTGTTCTTTTTGATACATTTATAAACAACATTATGGTCATTTGTGCATGTAGCCTCAGATTAAACCCATTTTGATACATAATCAATGGCTAAAAGGATGTATAGATGGCCAAATGTGACATCCCGGAATTTAGGTCAAAGACTGTGAACGATCAAGTTCACAGTAAGTCTATTGGAAATTTGGCTATTTGAGTTTCAGTGCTTTTTCTTTTAAATAAATGATTTCATTCCAACTATTTTAAGATACCAGATGGTATTTTACTTCCGAATGTATAATTTGGCAAAAAAATCAAACAACTCAAACTGCAACCTTAGAAATGCATCTGAGAAACTGAAATTTCGTATTAAGTAATTGTGAGCAATAAAAACACCCTAGTCTCGTAGTGTGCGTTTCCTTGCTTTCGAGAATATAAAGAACGTCCAAAACTGTGTTTGTATGCAATAGATACGACCGTTTTAAGAATCCAAAACCGGTATAATACTGATATTTTTTAAAACCACTAAAATTGTTTCCATATGTTGAGGGACTTGCACACCACACATGAAATTCCAAATTATTTGTAAATACGCAATGCCTATATGTTATATAATTAAAATTTTATAACACTATATATATATATATATATATATATATATATATATATATATATATATATATGTGTGTGTGTGTGTGTGTGTGCGCGCGCGCGTCATGTAACGTTACGAAAAACCAATTAATAGTATATATGACAAAATTTGGACATTTACTATGCACAAATATTCCAGTCATTATATATCTCATAAGCATAAATTATATGTGTAAATTTTTAAACCAAGGTCTAAAAAATTAATAAATTTCATATTTCCTAATATATGAGTTTAAATTTATATAATACACAAAATACAAAGTATCTAAATCCAAAAAATACATTATGTAAATTGATACACAAAATACATAGAGAAATGCATTATATACATATTTCACACAAATATACAAAAGATAGCTATTAAATTCCCCCACATCCAAATCTACACACAACGCTAAGACAAAACTACACTCAACCGAAAAGAAAAACTCGTTCCTTGTCTCTATCACAAGAACATACCTCACATCCTTTTACATTCTTCATTCCAGTCAATGGACATCTAGCCAAACACTCAAATACAGTCATTTTTTACAAAATTACACACAAAAGAATCAATTCCATACTCAACCACAAAGCAACACACAATTCATTCTCGCTAACAATAAAACAATTAGAAACAATGAGTTAAATATACAGAAACAAATGGGACTTCAAGCCTATGATGCACGGAAACTTCAGTTTGGTTGCCGTTCCCGTATCCGATAAGCCATGGAAACGGATACACCATGGAAACAATTAGACCCCATCTGATTTCCTTGTTCTAACCGAGCCCTTTTCTGACCTCCTTCCCTTCGCAGCCTCTTAGCCACACCGAATCCATCCGCTGGCTTCACCCCTCGCCTTCTTTCTCTTCGATCAAAGACCTCCGACGACTTCGTCTTCGTCTTTGCTGCTGCTTGCGTCGCCCCGGAAACAAACATCCTTCCCCCTTCGCACCCAACTGCCGGAGGAGGAAGAACGCAACCCCAACGCTCCTTCGTATCCCCTTCATCGGCCTAGTCGAACCTCGGAATCGGAGACAATCACAGCTGCAAATCGACTGACGAAGCCCTATGCCCCATTCTTCCTTCTTCGAGCGACCCAAGGTCGACGATCCTGCTGCTTTGTTTCTCTCGGATCGCTGCCTGTTATTGCTCCCGTTCGTGCACCCTTTTCTTTCTCGATCGGAAATCTTGCCTCTCCCAAGCTCTCATTTGTGTTTCCCTTCATGATTCTCCCCGATCAGACAAGGAATCAAAACCCCAAATCGATTTTGCCTCGTACTCATCTCTGCGTTTGCACCACTTCGTGTTTCCTTTGATCGAATTCACCGGGTCCCCAAAACTGATAACGGGTTTTTATTTTGACCCAGTTAAAAGTCAAAAACAACCCAAACTAACATTTAAATTTATCAAAATAAACCCTGCTGCAATATTCCTTTTAAAATAAGCCCCCTTTTGCCAAACTTTGGTTTATTTAAACCTAATCAGTCCCTCTATGGGATTTTTCTTTACACAAAAGCCCTAAACCCTCCTATATTTATGAAATGACCAAACTACCCCCACTATTAAACCTTTGTTCAAAATAAGTTCCATCCTCCAAATATTAATCCCATTTATTTAAAAACAACCCCTCGGTTGATATTTATTTTAACCAAAGAATCCTATTTTGGTTACTAAAATTACCAAACAACCTTCAATAGTTTGATTCGTTACAAAAATGGTCCCTGAGAGTATTTCAATGTTCAAGAATGGTGGACTTGCGGTTTCACACGACAAGTTTCTTAAAAGAAAACGAATTCGAACAAATGGAACTCACGCTTCGAGGGTGAGTGCTTACGGCCCCTTTTTAATATTTTAATTACTTCCAGGGGGAATACATGTGCCTAAATAATTTGTTTATACAAATCAATTTCCATTTTACGTGAAAATACAATAGACCTAGTTTATAAAAATACTATTATTTAACAATTTATCATATTGTTATAAATAAATTAGTGTGGATTATTTATATACGTGTTATGATTATTTTATCATGAAATAACTAGTTCATACAACAAATACTACACTATACAAAATTATATGACTTTTATGTGATGTTGTATATTATAACAAGCACGTTATAAAATTTTGTAGTATTTCAAGGATTCAAGCTATTACTACGCATTTTTATTGATATGTTTAACTACACCACGTTTATACATGTCCATATGTTTATCAATTTGAAATATTCATGTTTATAAAAGCGAGCACATTACACTTTTACATATATGTCAAACTTACTCGGCTTTTTTAAACGTAATACAACGATATTCATTATGCCTACTGACTTAATCACAAGTAAGTTACGGTTGAGAGTTACTCACAAACTTTTTAGTTAAGGGGTTTTTGTTGAGACATTATTTATTAATTGAGTTAAAATACTTAGTGATGGGTTTTAGCCATAAGAACTTTCCTATGTGCGCATGCAAAACCCTAATGCTTGGATCTAGGCTTTCGAATTAAACATGCTTTGAATCCAAGACTTCTAATGGCTAATTAGATTAAATAACAACATTGAAATAGATCTAGAACCATACCTTTGAATTCCTTGTTGATCTTGTTGTCTTGGAGCTTCTAGAGTCACAAATGTCACTCCTATAATGGCTTACAAACACCAATAGCAAGAAAGATGATTTAGGAGAGAGGAGAGGGGATGAATTCGGCCAGAGTATCTCTACTTTAGATGGTGTGTCGAATTCCCTCACCCCTAGGGTCTATTTATACTTATAGACTCCTTAAGGATTACAACTTTAACCCTAATTGGATAACTTAGACTTTAAGTTAATCCATATCCTTTCTTTGATAACCCTACGGACGATTTTGGCTTATCCAAGCCCTAGAAATCGTCCATCCTATATTGGATAAGGATTTATAGTCTAAAGTGTAACTATCAAACAATTGACAGTTTATACCCTCTTATTTAATTAATCTCTTTAAGTCACCAAATTAATTCCAATTAATCAATGACTTATATTAATCAAATAATCATATATTATTCCTTATAATATTTACTCTCTCTTAACAAATCATCCATCAAGTTGCTATGGTGAAGGCAACCCAAAAGGACCATGCACAACCGGGTCAAATACTTGCCTAATATACTTGCAGCCTTAGACACTATTCCAACAGTCTCCCACTTGGATAAGTTTAGTAACTATACAAGTACAATTCGGTTTGCAATCGTAGCTCTCAAAGACGCTGTCAAACTTTGATCTAATCAATCTTGTCCTTTAGATAAGGGATCGTACAGTCCTCTGTTAGATATCATGCTGACAATCCTATGGAATGGTTAGTCTAGCATTTGATTTCTCGATCTCCGATTTATTCGACATAGAACTTAATCAAACACATCAATTCAGTTCTGACCGGGCCCGACACATAAGTCAATTCAAATCATCGAGTGGCCAAGATATCTCTTCTGCCCTCTTAGGATAAAATTTATAGATAAACTTCGACTTATATGCATTTACTTATTCATTAACCAACTATACACAACAATGCGTTTTATAACACCAAGTTACTGATGCGTTTTCGCATTATCAATGTACAATCAATTAACAAATAATAAACCATATATCTAGGTTTTAAGACTATATGATATTATCGTCTTGCGATCACCTTTTATATCGCATTCCATAAAGTGATTCCAGCAAGCGCGGGTTTGTTCCAATGCTCAAAACTAGTTCATAAGCACTCATGAACGTTGCAGCAACCCTTGCTATGTCTAACACCATTTAGACAATCTACACACCAATTCATGACAATCTTCATTCGTATCTACTTCCAACATATGAACGATTGTGGACAATTTGAATAATTCGATTATTCCTAATAAATTCAATTATTCTGGAAGTCAAAACATGCAAAGTGAAACAATAGTTAAACAATTAACATATGACAGTAACTTTACTTATAAATAAAACTCCTTTATTTAATCATCAAATGTCAATTACATTTATCTATTATACGTTTCTAATACTATCTAATCTATACTAATATCATCCTTCAGCCCAATACTCCTAGCATGCTGCAAGTGCTTAACCCTACTCAGTCCCTTTGTAAGTGGATCTGCTGGGTTATCTTCTGATGATATCCTCTTAACTATGAGTTGTCCTTCTTCTACACGATATCTAATGAAGTGATATTTTCTGTCGATATGTCTTGATCTACCATGATCCCTCGGTTCCTTGGTCAAGGCAACTGCACCTTCGTTATCACAGAAAATCTCCATGGGCTCCTTTATGGCAGGCACAACTCCAAGATCACCAATGAAGTTCTTTAGCCATATTGCCTCCTTCGACGCTTCGCTCGCTGCGATGTACTCTGATTCGCACGTTAAATCAGCTACGGTTTCTTGCTTAGAACTCTTCCAAGTTACTGCTCCTCCATTTAGGGTAAAGACCCAGCCCGACTGCGAACGGTAGTTGTCCCTATCGGTCTGAAAACTGGCATCACTATACCCTCGCACCTTCAAGTCATCACTCCCTCCAAGGACTAAGAACCATTCTTTCGTCCTCCGAAGGTACTTAAGGATGTTCTTTACCGCAATCCAATGTGCTTTGCCAGGGTTCCCTTGATATCTGCTAACCATGCTCAAAGCAAAGGCTACATCAGGGCGAGTACAAGTCATAGCGTACATGATTGAGCCAACTGCGGAAGCGTACGGTACTCGGCTCATTTCTGCTATTTCAGCTTCAGTACTCGGACTTTGAGACTTACTCAACTTGGCATTTCCTTGTATTGGTAGTTCTCCCTTCTTTGAGTTTTCCATACTAAAACGTTTTAGTACCTTCTCTAAGTAAGTATTCTGACTATGTCCAATTAGTCTCTTACTTCTTTCTCTTACTATCCTTATTCCCAAAATATAAGAAGCCTCTCCGAGGTCCTTCATAGCGAAACACTTCCCGAGCCAGGACTTGACTTCCTGCAGAGTCGGGATGTCGTTTCCTATGAGTAATATGTCATCAACATATAGAATGAGGAAGCTTACTATACTCCCACTGGCTTTGACATATACACAAGATTCGTCTTCGCTTCGTACAAATCCAAACTCTTTGACTTTCTCATCGAAGCAAAGATTCCATCTGCGAGACGCTTGCTTAAGTCCATAAATGGACTTCTCAAGCTTACACACTCTATTTGGAAGCTTCGGATCCACAAACCCCTCTGGCTGAGCCATGTAAACATCTTCAGCCAACTTTCCGTTAAGGAAGGCGGTCTTGACATCCATTTGCCAAATTTCATAATCATGAAATGCGGCAATTGCTAGCATCACTCTAATAGATTTAATCTTCGCAACTGGTGAGAAGGTCTCATCATAGTCAACTCCTGGAGTTTGAGTAAAGCCCTTCGCAACCAATCGCACTTTATACGTGTGCACGTTCCCATCCACATCCATTTGCACCCAACGGTCTTACGTCCGGGCACATAATCAACCAAATTCCAAACTTGGTTATCGTACATGGATTGGATCTCTCTATCCATTGCCTCTTTCCATTTCGCAGACTCTGGGCCTGCCATGGCTTCCTTATAGCTATTAGGTTCATCAAGATTTACTAGTGTACCATCACTAATATACGTGTCCCCTTCACTAGTAATATGAAAACCATAAAACTGGGGATGAACTCTAACTCTATCGGAACGTCTAAGAGGTAAGGACTCATCAATCAGTTCAACCGGAGTTTCCTCCTCGGGTTGAATGCCAGCGGTAGAGGTTCCTTCATCTATCGACTCTTGAATCTCTTCAAGTTCGATTTGCCTCCCACTGTCTTCTTGGCTTATGAGTTCTCGCTCTCGGAAAACTCCTCTCCTCGCAACAAAGACAACATTGTCCTTCGGTCTATAGAAGAGATATCCAAAGGATATCTGCGGGTAGCCGATGAAAATACATCGCTCACTTCGAGGTTCGAGTTTGTCGTGAGTATCTCATCTTACGAAAGCCTCGCAACCCCAAACCTTGATGTGTGCCAACAAGGGAGCTTTCCCCGTCCACATCTCGTGAGGTGCTTTGGCAACCTTCTTAGTAGGGATTCGGTTAAGGATATGGGTGGCAGTCTCTAAGGCGTACCCCCAAAAGAAGATAGGTAGTGAAGCACGACTCATCATAGAGCGAACCATATCCAATAAGGTTTGATTACGCCTTTCTGCCACACCATTCAACTGCGGTGTCCTAGGAGGCATCAATTGCGAAACTATTCCACACTCCTTGAGATAATCGTGGAATTCAAGACTTAGGTACTCTCCTCTTCGATCGGATCGAAGCATCTTGATTTTCCTGCCCAATTGATTCTCCACTTCATTCTTGAACTCTTTGAACTTTGCAAAGGTTTCTGACTTTTGCTTGATTAAATAGATATACCCATATCTACTATAATCATCGGTAAAAGTCACATAGAAGCGGTTCCCATCCTTCGTGGTTGATCTAAAGGGTCCACATACATCGGTATGTATTAGGTCTAATAGCCCCTCACCCCTTTCACAAGTATTCGTGAAGGGTGACTTAGTCATCTTTCCAAGTAAAAAAGACTCGCATGTGTCATCTTCCCTAAGGTCGAATGACTCCAACACTCCATCCTTTTGGAGTTGGGCTATGCGTTTCTTGTTGACATGTCCAAGACGGCAATGCCACAAGGATGCTTTATCCATACTAGTGGAAGAATCAATATTCAAAACATCCTTTCTTAAGTTATCAACAATCATAACAGTTTCATATATTCCATTACACGGTATAGCTTCAAAGTAAAAGACACTATTTAGATAAGCCATAATAGAACCATTCTCATTATTAAAAGAAAATCTAAATCCTTGTCTATATAAACCATGAAATAAAATGATGTTTCTAGCCATTTCTGGCGAATAGCAACAATTGTTCAAATCTAAACATAAATTATTCCTAAGCACCAAAAAAAACTCCAATCTTGGTAACAGGCGACGATCTTCTGTTCCCCATGATTAGATTGATCCTTCCTTGCTCCACATCCCTACTTCTTCTTAGTCCCTGCACATTTGAACAAATGTGATAACCACAACCGGTGTCAAGAACCCAAGAAATAGCATGATTAGAATCGTTAGATTTAATTGTGTATATACCTGCGAAAGATGGCTTGATCTTTCCTTCTTTGATTGCTTGCAGGTATTCTGGGCAGCTTCTCTTCCAATGTCCTATCTTGTGGCAGTGGTGGCACTCTGCCTCCTTCGGGTTAGGATAGGGCTTAGTGGGATCAACTTTGGTCCCACTAGAAGAGGCACCATCTCGGGCTTTAACCTTGCGATAGTTATTTGATGAAGCCTTCCTCTTCTTTCCCTTTCCTTGACCAATTGCCAAGATAGGAGCAGCAGACGGATTGGGAGTAGGTGCAATAGACTTGTCTTTGAAGTTGCTCTCAGCGACCCTCAAAAGACCTTGGAGTTTGCTTAGGGTGACCTCCTCTTTGTTCATGTGGTAGGTCATCCTAAATTGGTTGTACATCGGAGGCAAAGAGTGAAGCACCATGTCGATCGCCAAGTCTTCCCCAAAGTCAACATATAACTTGCGAAGGCGATCGACATACCTTTGCATCTTTTGCAGGTGCACGGTAAGAGATTCTCCATGACCCATCTTAGCGGAAATCATGTTAGTGAAAATCTCATAACGCTCTTGTCTCGCGTTTTGGTGGTATCTCTCCAATAAGTCTTGATGCATCTCGTATGGATACATGTCCTCGTAGGAATTTTGGAATTCAGAGTTCATGGTGGCAATCATGATGTAATGTACCTTCGTTGCATCTCGCTCATGAGTCTCAAAAGCGGTGATTTCGGCCGGAGTAGCGATTTCGGGGTTGATCTTCTCAAGCTTTTCATCGAGGACATACTCCTTATCCTCATAACGAGCAATGGTGCGAATGTATCTTATCCATTCGCTAAAGTTCGTTCCATCGAAGGTGACCTTTTGGAAAAGGCTCATCAACGTGAAAGAACTAGCAGCAGCGTTGTTTGCGTTCGACATCTATAGAAAGGACAAAGATAGATTAGAATAAGAATCCCTAATTATCACCCAATAAGAAAAATTAGGGTTAGGATCCAACAATAACATTTTCATATTAGAAAAGGGATGCCGTAATCTAACATGAAAATAAATTGAAGGTAAGTGAATGACGATTCACTAATTCTCCATTACGAAACCTAGACTATTAGTCCTAAGTGTATTGAGAATTCCTAGGTTCGGATGAGATTCATTAAAACTATTCAATGGCATGTTTAAATCTCGATATGCCCCTCTTGTTTGTGACTGGGATGCCGAGGATCACAAAGCGGGTGTGAATTACCATGCAAATTCACATGGTGCCTTCATTGTAACGATCATCTATTCGATGTGCCGGTAAACCACACACGCTCCATCGAACTATGATAAACAATGAATCACCCTTTTCCACCTTTGCTTAGAACCAATTAGTGTGCCGGTAAACCACACACGCTCCACTAACTTCTTAGCAAGGGTGCAAAGTGTAATTTCATGGGATTGCATCAATTCACTTTTCCTAAAGTAACTAAGATTGGGAAATTTTTAAAACGTGTAGTTACTTTGTATTTCTTATTATACTTTTAATGAGAGGATGAGGTTGCCCTATCCTACCCGTTCGGCTAACGACCCTCCACCAATCAAGCAAGCGGTGAGTGTGAGTGTACACCCATTAAGCGCCATTTTATAGGCCGCAACCTTATACCCACCTTATAGATCGGCTTCGTGAATGAGGCCTACTAACGGTAAGACTAACATTTAGTTATACATATATATATATATATATATATATATATATATATATATATATATTATTCTAGTAATATCATATTAGTATGAGGTTGTGTTTTAAACCTTTTAAAACGTAGGGTTTGAAATTTAAGTTGTCTAAATTAAAACTTTTAATCACAAATATAAATTTCAAAACTTGAGGGCAAGTTTTAAACATTTAAAACATGGAGGATCAAATAACAAATAATTCCAATTAACAATTAATATCCTAATTATCTTTATTTGATTTATCCAAGATTTCTTTTAAGATAGTTATCAAAATAATTAATCAATTATCATATAAGGAAATTAAATATTTTATTAGATGATAAATATCTTTAATTAGATCAAGATTATAGTCATATATATCAAAAAATCGGATTAGTGTTGATCTAATATGATAAAGGTAAGTTTCCATAAGATAAACATGAAAAAATCCCGGTTTTGCCTAATCCTGATGCCCGGACTCGCCGAGTACACAAAGGGACTCGACGAGTCAGGCCTACTCGCCGAGTCCACTTTGGAACTCATCGAGTCCATGACTCAGAACCCAAAAAACGAATTTTGCAGGTTTGTTTCAGTTAATCAAGCAACAATTTAAAGAAAACCAAGCTAGGCTCTGATACCACTGATGGGTTTTAGCCATAAGAACTTTCCTATGTGTGCATGCAAAACCCTAATGCTCGGATCTAGGCATTCTAATTAAACATGCTTTGAATCCAAGACTTCTAATGGCTAATTAGATTAAATAACAAGATTAAAATAGATCTAGAACCATACCTTTGAATTCCTTGTTGATCTTGTTGTCTTGGAGCTTCTAGAGTCACAAATGTCACTCCTCTAATGGCTTACAAACACCAATAGCAAGAAAGATGATTTAGGAGAGAGGAGAGGGGAGGAATTCGGCCAGAGTATCTCTACTTTAGATGGTGTGTCGAATTCCCTCAACCCTAGGGTCTATTTATACATGTAGACTCCTTAAGGATTACAACTTTAACCCTAATTGGATAACTTAGACTTTAAGTTAATCCATATCCTTTCTTTGATAACCCTATGGGCGATTTTGGCTTATCCAAGCCCTAGAAATCATCCATCCTATCTTGGATAAGGATTTATAGTCTAAAGTGTAACTATCAAACAATTGACAGTTTATACCCTCTTATTTAATTAATCTCTTTAAGTCACCAAATTAATTCCAATTAATCTATGACTTATATTAATCAAATAACCATATATTATTCCTTATAATATTTACTCTCTCTTAACAAATCATCCATCAAGTTGCTTTGGTGAAGGCAACCCAAAAGGACCATGCACAACCGGGTCAAATACTTGCCTAATATAGTTGCAGCCTTAGACACTATTCCAACACTTAGCATACCGATACTACTGTAATTGTTAATCTTTGGAGCGAGATACATATGTATGGATCTAAACCGGGTTGACATCTCCACCTGTCATATGATTTTCTCCTTCATGAAAATGATTGTGAGAAAATGCTTTCACTAAGAGAGATTTTAAGAAGATAGCGATTGTAAAATTGTATTCTCAAATTTGATTATGGTTACGGTATCCCTTTCCATGATCCGAATTGTGAGATTTGGCAATTAGTCTGAATTGTTTAGACACACATATGAGCTATCTTAGACAAAGGTGTATGATATTAAGAAGCTTTGATAAAAGATTATCAAAGCATTAAGTATTAGAAATATGAACTTAAGAAATTCAATAGGTATTGTTTTTCTGTAAGTTAAGCTATTTTCTAAATACATGTCAATGCTAGTGGAAGCATAAGTGTTGTGCTTATTTGATAATAATCATCATGATAGTGGGAGCATAAAAGTTGTGCTGGTATGATTATTAAGTCAAGTATTGTAAGTTAGCAGTATTAATTATAGAAAACAAGAGTCATACTTTGCAAACTAGTAAGGATGTAAAGTTGTTTTTCTATAATTAAGGGAGAGAATATTATGCTTCATTTCAAATCTAAAAGCTTAGGTTGTGGAATGTTAATAATTTTTGGTCAAAGATACATAGTGTGTTCTTAAAATTTTGATTATGATTACGACATTCCTCTTCATAGTTTGAATTATGAGAACGTAACACAAAAAATATTATGGCAGAAGATTGATAAAGTATTAAATCTTCATGTAAGACATTGTGCATCATGTCCCATACACTTCAGGTATAGGATCGATTGCAAATGCTATAATATTTGACCATTCTAAATTTTTTCAAATGTCTAGCGCATTAAGAGGGAAAAGGACAAGAATCGGTTTTGACTAAGATAATTAAACAACTCTCAAAGGATGATCTAAAGTTCGCTGAGGATTGGTCGCTTCTAAGTAGTTGGAAGTATGATATTGGATGGAGCATATCGACGTTATTATGAATAGATAAGATTCTATTAAGAATGAGTTGTGGTATGGTAAGTATGGAAAGGTTTCCATATTGGGAGTTAGATATTGATAATCTATGTCTACATTAGAAACTTTATGCAAAAGGATGTTCAAAGGAATGTACTTTGAGTGAGAGACATCACATCTCTGGAATTGTCTTGTAACAATTTCCGATTGAGAGCTTTGTAATTCATTGGCAATAGTCATTGTGACCTTAGTGCAGTGACATTACAAAAGGATCTTTGCATAAAATGTTAGAATCTAGCATACTCTATAAGTGGCAAGAATTTGATATTCTTACACTTGTGATAAGGATTGGGAGTTGTGAAATGAGTGTGATTGGAAATGTGTTCATTTGATCTATTTCACAAAGTAAGGACCATAGGTAAATGGGACATCCCCAAAATCTCGTCCAGAAAAGAACGATTTTCATTTATGGTTTTAAAATAATTTCTGAGTAAATCCTTTTGATTTGAAAGAGTTGCGGAATTTGTTCCCAAAAACAAAACATGATAAAACAATGTTTACCAAAGCATTTCATAAAAGAAATGTATTTTTCATTATATAATCAAAACTCGGGGTTTCATGTTCCGATATAGACCAATAAGCATAAACAATAACATTACAAGTCATTCAACAAATATATACATATACAGACTTCTAAACAAAACAACTTGATGGTTCATCCATCTTACACCCTTGCGCCACTTCCTGTAATACAAATAAAGCTGAGTGGGTCACGCTTGGGTGCCTGGTGAGAATATAGGGTTTTCAACCCACAATAAATAATTAAATTAATTATTATCAACCAACAATAACCCAGTTACCCATTCCCGTTATTCTCACTTTATGTCCCTAAAATAACTAACATAAGGGACCTAATCTAAGAATATTTTCATCGGGGTGATAACACATGCTGCGGGGGTTCCTCAGCAATATAAGTCAAATAAGGCAACCATGAGGGGGATGGAATACAACGAATGAACACCCAAGTTCATTAACACCTACAGGTTATGAGCCTGTTAGCGTTCCACTGGACTGTCTACAAGAGCCCGTGGTCGTCATCTAAATTCCGCTAGATGATTGGATCAAAACAACAACGAGGCCTCTCATCTGTTTATTACACACCAACTATCTACCCATGTTCTACCCAACATATTAGTAGATAAAAACATACATTTTTATACATATTTTCAAAACCTGTATAGCATGCTTGATCAATACATTTTCCATATAACAGTTGAGGCACACACACATAACACGTATTTCATATAGAAATAATCAGATCTGTAAGATAGAAGAAAGTGCATATACATTCACACACCTAACAACAAAATATACACATAACACGTATCTCGTATAAAATACTTCATAATTATATGTTAGGAGAAAGTAACAACACACTCACACATATAAACAACAATACACTTAATACACTCAAACCATACTTGTATTATTATTGCGTTTATGAAAGGTAGTATACACTCACTTGATCAGAAGATGATCGGACAACACTACGACTTGCAAAAGTAGTAATCCTCAGCAGATCTGGAAGATTTCTACAAAAATCGAACTTCTCGCGGGCAGAGCTTCGGCTCGGAAACCGCACTTCTCGGGATCTTCGGGATCTCAGGACTTGCTTCGGGACTCGGGAATATTACCGGGGCTTCGGGGTATTTCTGGCACGCAAATCGAGGCAAAACGGGAGAGAGAATGGAGAAAAATAGCAAAGAAGCTGGCTGCCCTCGCATCCTATTTATAGGAGGCTGATGCCTTGCAGTATGCGGGGCTTACGCCTGTACGCGGGGCGTACAGGTCCGAAATCGTCACTGCGTTCGTCATCCGAAGCCACTTGATGCGAGTGTCGATACTCTACGCTGTACGCGGGGCGTACTCCGGATGAGTCCGATGACTCGTCCTCGGATAATACCGGATTTTTCAATTAAATTTTAATACAAATTATTTAATAAACTTCGGAAATTCATATCTTCTTCATACGAACTCCGTTTTCGACGTTCTTTATATCCACGCGAAGGTGAGAGTACGCTCTACAACTTTCGTTTAGACTCTGTAGGCTAATTTTGACTTTATTTTTATTATTTATTTTTAATAGGCCGGGATATAAAATTTCGTTATAAATTCATAACTTCTTTGTTTGACGTCCGTTCTCGCCTAACTTTTTATCGTTTTGATACTAACAACGAGATCTTCGAGTCTCGTTTAGATCACTAAGGCTAACTATCGCTCTAACGTAAATTTCACTTTTTACATCATTCAGTGTTGCCGGTTCTGTCGCGAAACTTCGACAGGTCATAACTTCGTCGTTATAATTCGGATTTCGGCATTCTTTATATCTTCGGAAACCTTGTTTCAACTACTACAACATTATCTAAAGATATCGAGTTTATTTTACACTTAAATTTTGACGCTTATTTTTATTCTTAATTAATCAAACCACATAATTAAGCAATTAAACACAAAACACATAATACTCAAATAATACACTTCTATTATTTCAAAACGGGTTACAAAGGTTAACCTAGACTATCACATTGCTAAAAATGGCTTGCCCAGAAACACAAGCGTTACAATTCTCCCCACCTTAGGATGATTCCGTCCCCGGAATCACACCTCAACAAACAAATGCGGATAGCGACCCATCATGTCACTCTCCGTCTCCCAGGTGAGATTCGGCCCATTCGTGTGTTTCCATCGGACAAGCACTAACTCGACCATATTGCGTCGCAACTTCTTAGTCTTTCGGTCAAAAATTGCCTCTGGTTCTTCAATCAACCTTTTGTTCTCATCGATTCTCAACTCCGAAAGTGGAATCATGTCGGGAACTTCCCCCGTGAACTTCTGTAAATACACACATGAAAAGTGTTATGAATTCCATTTAGTTCTTCTGGTAGTTCAAGCTTGTAAGATTGGTTCCCAATCCTCTGAAGAACTTTAAACGGTCCAATAAACCTTGGACTCAATTTTACCCTTTTTCCAAATCTTATAAGTCCCTTCCACGACGAGACTTTAAGTAAAACCGAATCCCCAACTTCAAAAGTCATCGGTCTTTGCTTTTTGTCAGCATAGCTCTTTTGACGATCCTGAGCCACTAACATTCTTTCCCTAATTATTTTCAACTTTTCAGCAGTTTGATGAACCATCTCCGGTACCATAAATTGCTTTTCCCCAGCCTCAAGCCAACAAGACGGCGTACGACACTTTTGTCCATACAGAGCTTGGTAAGGTCCCATCTTAATGCTCGAGTGAAAACTATTGTCATAGGAAAATTCTACCAATGGTAAATGTTCATCCCAATTACCTAGGAATTCCAAGGTACATGCTCTCAGCATATCTTCAAGTGTTTGTATCGTTCTTTCACTCTGACCATCAGTCTGCGGATGGTAAGCTGTACTTAAACATAACTTGGTACCCATTTCCTCTTGTAGAATTTTCCAAAACCTTGAGGTGAAACGACTATCACGATCCGACATAATTGTTTGCGGAACACCGTGAAGTCTCACAATTTCCTTCACATAAGAATTCGCAAGCTTTTCCATAGACCATTTCTCCCTGGCTGCTATGAAATGTGCACTCTTAGTGAATCGATCGACGATCACCCAAATCATGTCGTGACCATTCTTTGTTCTGGGTAGCTTAGTGACAAAATCCATAGCAATGTCTTCCCACTTACCCATAGGCACAGGTAAAGGTTGTAAACTCCCATATGGTTTCTGATGTTGTGTCTTGACTCTCGTACAAGTCACACACTCTGCCACATACTTTGCAACATCAAGCTTCATCGTCAGCCACCAGTAGTAGGGTTTCAGGTACCTATACATTTTAGTGCTACCGGGATGAATCGAGTACATGGTCTTGTGAGCTTCTTCCATCAGAAGATCTCTGACTCCTCCTGTCTTAGGTATCCAAATCCGATCTTGGAACACCTTCAATCCATGACTGTTTGTACCAAACACCAACGTTTTGCCCAAACGTTCCTCCTTCCGGTCATTCTTCTTAGAAGCTTCGCTTTGAGCTTTCTTTATACTTTCTAAAATAGTCGAGACAACTTCAATTCTCAACGCTCTTGGCCTTTTCCTTTCAAGATTGACTTTCCGACTGAGAGCATCAGCAACAACATTAGCTTTACTGGGATGGTAAAGTATCTCACAGTCGTAGTCCTTGAGTAATTCCAGACAGCGTCGTTGCCTCATATTTAACTTTTTCTGATTGAAAAGATATTGGAGACTCTTATAATCAGTGAAAAGTTTGCACTTCGTGCCATAGAGGTAATGCCTTCATATTTTCAGAGCAAAAACTACTGCTTCCAACTCCAAATCATGAGTCGGGTAGTTCTTTTCATGCTCTTTCAGTTGTCGAGATGCATATGCTATCACCTTTTCTCTTTGGGTCAAAACACAACCCAATCCAACCCCAGACGCATCGCTATAAACAGCGAAGTCTTCAACTCCATTGGGTAGAGAAAGTATCGGTGCCTCGCATAGTTTCTTCTTTAGCTTCTCGAATGCTTCTTTATGCTTCTCACTCCAAGCATAAGTAGCTCCTTTGTGGGTCAAAGCTGTCAACGGAGTAGCGATCGAAGAAAAGCCTTGGATAAACCTTCGGTAATATCCGGCTAATCCTAAAAAGCTTCGGATCTCCGTGCGACTTTTCGGTTGTTCCCACTTCATTACAACTTCAATCTTTGCTGGATCAACCATTATCCCTTCTTGGTTGACCACATGACCCAAGAATTGGACTTCACGAATCCAAAAATCACATTTGGAGAACTTAGCATACAACTTCTCCTTCTTCAAGACTTCTAACACTTCTCGCAAGTGTCTGCCATGTTCCTCCTGGCTTTTCGAGTAAATTAGAATGTCATCTATGAACACTATCACAAATTTATCAAGGAACGGATTACAAACTCTGTTCATTAAATCCATGAATGTTGCTGGAGCATTGGTTAGTCCAAACGACATAACCAAGAACTCGTAGTGTCCATATCTAGTTCTGAACGCAGTCTTCTCTATATCCTGCTCTCTCACTTTCAGCTGATGATATCCTGACCTAAGATCGATCTTCGAGAAATAGCTCGAACCTTGCAATTGATCAAACAGGTCATCAATCCGTGGCAACAAATATCTATTCTTTATTGTTGCCTTGTTCAGCTGTCTGTAATCGATGCACATCTTCATACTTCCATCTTTCTTCTTCACAAATAACACCGGAGCTCCCCAGGGTGATGAACTAGGTCTAATGAAACCTTTGTCCAATAATTCCTGAAGTTGCATCATCAACTCCTTCATCTCCGTCGGTGCTAATCGATAAGGTGCTTTTGCAATTGACGTTGTTCCTGGTAACAAGTCTATTCTGAACTCTAATTGTCTATCAGGTGGTAATCTAGGAAGATCTTCGGGAAATACTTCCGGATAATCACACACCACAGGAATACTCTGCATCACCTTCTTTTCCTTCTTAGCATCAATCACGAATGCTAAATATGATGTACATCCCTTGGTCAAACACTTTCTGGATTTCATTAGGGAAATGATTCCAGAATTCTCTCGGCGTTTGTCCCCATACACCATAAACGAATCTTTCCCAGGCGGGTTCACTTTAACTATCTTCTTCTTGCATAAAATTTCGGCATCATTGGCGCTAAGCCAATCCATTCCCAACACGATGTCGAAACCGTTAAGTTCGATAGGTAATAATTCTTCGTGAAACTTATTCCCATTAAGGTCGATTAAGATGTTTTTCATACGATGGCTAACAGGTACAAACTTGCTACTAGCAACTTCGGCTAATAAAGCATTATCTAGTCTATCAACAGGCAAAGCTAGTTTTCTACCAAATTAATGCGATATAAAGGAGTAGTTGGCTCCTGAATCAAATAAATTTTGGGCAGGCAATTTGTTAACAAGAAAGGTACCTGAAGCGACATCAGCTTCATCTTTAGCAGCTTCCAGTGTCATCTAGAATGGTCTCGCCTTTGGCTTTGGTGGAATGTTGGGCTTAGCTGTCTCCTTCTTCTTCGGACAGTCCTTCAAAATTGGCCCCTCTTCATTACAACCAAAACACATCCTTTTGTTGTTCGGATATTCATTGGCAAAATGTCCAACCTTCACACACTTGTAGCAGGTCACATCCTCGCTACATTTCCCAAAGTGCTTTTCTTACACTTTTCACACCACTTCGCTTCGCCTCTTTTTCCCCCACCAAACTTTTTCGAATCAGATTTCGAAAATTTTCTTTTCTTACCGGAACCAGATGTTCCCTCAAACTTCCTCTTCTCACCAACCTCAACCTTGTTGGTGGTTCTCCCCTTTATCATGTTCTCAATAGACTTGGCAGCCCAGATAGCTGCCTCTAGAGTATGTGCTTGACGTACTGGCACCTCGTACTCCCATGGGAGTCCCTTCGCATACCGGTCCACCTTTGTCAGCTCGTCTGGAACGATACGCAAGGCAAACTACATCTTATCGGTGAAGTTATTGGTGTATTCATCAACTGACATGCTGCCTTTCGTTAGTGTCAGAAACTTGTTCTCTAGCTCCAATAGATTTAGAGCCGAGTAGAACTTGCGCTTGAACTGCACCAAGAACTCTGCCCATGACAATTGCAGTGGCTCATTTGGGCTCAAAGTCTTCCCTAGAGTATTCCACCAACGAACGGCTCCACCTCGGAACTGACGCACTGCATAAATAGTCTGCAACTTGCCTCTGCAGCCACAAGTCATGAAGGCTAACTCCATTTCAGAGATCCAATCCATAACTCCAATCGGATCCTCCTTTCCATTGAAGGTCGATGGTTTGCAAGTTAGAAAATCCTTGTACTTGCATCCCATTCCATCATTCCTTCCATCATGGTTTTCTCGCCTAACTATCGGTGGGTTGGCTTGACCAACAGACCCACTGAAGTTTCCACCTTCCGAGTGCCCTTCATTTAATTCAGGTTCTTCCATACGAATTGACAATTCTTCACGATTCTGTTGAAGCAACCGTCTAGTTTCATCCATCTGACGATCCAACATCGTTTGAATCATCATTTGCACACCAGCCATGGTTATTGGCTCAGGTGCTGCTGCTACGACAGGTCTTTGTTCAATCACTGGTGGTTGATTCTTGTTTTCATCAGCATTTCCAACTCCACTTCTTGTTCTCACCATTTTTGATCTACACACCCAATAAGGTGAAATTAGATCCTCATTCACGATAGATATTCAAATCATCCTTATCACTCCGAAACGTTTACATGCTAGTTCTAATATCGTAGACGTACACTTAGAATCCTACACACATAAGGTTTCTAGATCCGGTCGGCAACAGACCATAGATCCGAACAAATAATATCATATATGGCAACATATGAAATTTAGCACATAAAGCATTTTAGGCAACTCTCCTAAAATAAACTAGTGCTCGTGTCTAAAATATAACAAACACACATCTCAAAATTCCACTTAGCATTCTAAGTTTAAGTCTAGAAATCCTACAAATTCCTAGTTCGCTTAAACTAATGCTCTGATACAAACTGTGATATCCCCAAAATCTCGGCCAGAAAAGACCAATTTTCATTTATGCTTTTAAAATAATTTCAGAGTAAATCCTTTTGATTTGAAAGAGTTGCGGAATTTGTTCCCAAAAACAAAACATGATAAAACAATGTTTACCAAAGCATTTCATAAAAGAAATGTATTTTTCATTATATAATTAAAACTCGGGGTGTCATGTTCCGATATAGACCAATAAGCATAAACGATAACATTACAATACATTCAACAAATATATACATACACAAACTTGTAAACAAAACAACTTGATGGTTCATCCATCTTACGCCCTTGCACCACTTCCTGTAATACAAATAAAACTGAGTGGGTCAGGCTTGGGAGCCTGGTGAGCATATAGGGTTTTCAACCCACAATAAATAATTAAATTAATTATTATCAACCAACAATAACCCAGTTACCCATTCCCGTTATTCTCACTTTATGACCCTAAAATAACTAACACAAGGGACCTAATCTAAGAATATTTTCATCGGGGTGACAACACATGCTGCGGGGGTTCCTCAGCAATATAAGTCAAATAAGGCAACCATGAGGGTGATGGAATACAGCGAATGAACACCCAAGTTCATTAACACCTACAGGTTATGAGCCTGCTAGCGTTCCACTGGACTGTCTAGAAGAGCCCGTGGTCGTCATCTAAATTCCGCTAGATGACTGGATCAAAACAACAACGAGGCCTCTCATCTGTTTATTACACACCAACTATCTACCCATGTTCTACCCAACATATTAGTAGATAAAAACATACATTTTTATACATATTTTCAAAACCTGTATAACATGCTTGATCAATACATTTTCCATATAACAGATGAGGCACACACACATAACACGTATTTCATATAGAAATAATCAGATCTGTAAGATAGAAGAAAGTGAATATACATTCACACACCTAACAGCAAAATATACACATAACACGTATCTCGTATAAAATACTTCATAATTATACGTTAGGAGAAAGTAACAACACACTCACACATATAAACAACAATATACTTAATACACTCAAACCATAGTTGTATTATTATTGCATTTATGAAAGGTCGTATACACTCACTTGATCAGAAGCTGATCGGACAGCACTACGACTTGCAAAAGTAGTAATCCTCAGCAGATCTGGAAGATCTCTACAAAAATCGAACTTCTCGCGGGCAGAGCTTCGGCTCGGAAACCGCACTTCTCGGGATCTTCGGGATCTCGGGACTTGCTTCGGGACTCGGGAATATTACCGGGGCTTTGGGGTATTTTTTGGCACGCAAATCGAGGCAAAACGGGAGAGAGAATGGAGAAAAATAGCAAAGAAGCCGGCTGCCCTCGCATCCTATTTATAGGAGGCTGATGCCTCGCAGTACGCGGGGCGTACGCCTGTACGCGGGGCGTACAGGTCCGAAATCGTCACTGCGTTCATCATCCGAAGCCACTTGATGCGAGTGTCGACACTCTTCGTTGTACGCGGGGCGTACTCCGGATGAGTCTGATGACTCGTCCTCGGATAATACCGGATTTTTCAATTAAATTTAAATACAAATTATTTAATAAACTTCAGAAATTCATATCTTCTTCATACGAACTCTGTTCTTGATGTTCTTTATATCCACGCGAAGGTGAGACTACACTCTACAACTTTCATTTAGACTCCGTCGGCTAATTTTGAATTTATTTTTATTATTTATTTTTAATAGGCCGGGACAGAAAATTTCGTTATAAATTCATAACTTCTTCGTTTGACGTCCGTTCTCGCCTAACTTTTTATCGCTTTGATACTAACAACGAGATCTTCGATTCTCGTTTAGATCACTAAGGCTAACTATCGCTCTAACGTAAATTTCACTTTTTACGTCATTCAGTGTTGCCGGTTCTGTCGCGAAACTTCGTCAAGTCATAACTTCCTCGTTATAACTCGGATTACGGCATTCTTTATATCTTCGGAAACCTTGTTTCAACTACTACCACATTATCTAAAGATATCGAGTTTATTTTACACTTAAATTTTGACGCTTATTTTTATTCTTAATTAATCAAACCACATAATTAAGCAATTAAACACAAAACACATAATACTCAAATAATACACTTCTATTATTTCGAAACAGGTTATAATGGTTAACCTAGAATATCACATTGCTAAAAATGGCAAGCCCAGAAACACAGGCGTTACAATAAACATTGTGTGCATGCTAAGAGCATGGGACAAGTATAGTTATAGTTCAAGTAAGAAGTTGATTACCCGAAACGACAAATAATGAGTAATCGATATGGTGATAAATAAAAGGTGTTTTATTTAAACTCAAAGGTTTGAGGCCATATGGGATTAGTATTATTCTTGTGTTTCACCTTGCATGTTTTGACTTCTTGAATAATTTTAATTGGTTAAGAATAATCAAATTATTCAAACGGGCCACAGTCGTTTATATGTTGGAAGTAGATATGAAAGAAGACTGTCGTGAATTGGTTTGTGGATTGTCTAAAGAGTATTAGACATAAGAAAATGTTTGCTGCAACGTTCATGAGTGCTTATGAATATGATTTGAGCATTGGATTAAACCCACACTCACTTGGATCACTTCATGGATTTTATCACGAGTGATCGGTGAGACGATAACATATTATATTCTTAAAACCGAGATGTGTGAGTTGTATCTTGCAAGTCGGTTGCACATTGATAATATGTAAACGTACTAGTTACTTGGTGTTATAAAACATATTGTTATGTGTGATTCAGTGAGTGAGTGCAAGCGAGCATTGAGTCAAATTTTATCCATTCCTTTTATCCAAAGTAGGATAAAAGCGATATATGTGGGCCCCTCGATGATTTAGTGATGACACTTAAGCGCTTGGCCAAGCCGGGACTAAATTGATGTGTTCAATTGTAGTCTGTTGTCAGTGGTCATAAATATGAATTCGGGAAATAGCACATAGACAGAGAGAATGATTTAGATCCATGTCTCAATCTATACGATATCTAGAATGGAGGAATATATATGATCCCTTATCTAACGGACACGCGTATCTGATAAGATCAGAGTTGACAACGGATTTAGAAAGCTACGATTGCAGATCAGGATCTGAAGTCATACGCGAAATAGTTATTAGACTTATCCAAGTGGGAGACTGTTGGATTAGTGTCTAAGTCCATAACTATTTTGGTATGTACTTGACCCGATGGTGCATGGTCCTTTTGGGTTACCTTGATAGGATGAATTATGGAGATAAAGGATTAATTATGATTTATTAATATATTATGAGAATAATATATTAAAGGAGAAATCATATTGTTTAATTAATATTAGTCAAGAATTAATAAGAATTAAGTTTGTGACTGAAAGACATTAATTAAACTTAAGGTACTAGAACTGTCAATTGTATGATAGTTGAATATTGAGCTAATGGACTCTATATTAAAGGGATGGACGAATTCTATGGGGAAACCCATTAAAAATCGTCCTAGGCCTTTAAGGAAGGAGTCCATGGGTTGCTTAGGGCTTAAGCATCCAAATTAGAGTTTCCTTGTTAGATAACCCTAATAGCCTCACTATTTAAAGAACCCTTAAGCCCCAAAAACGGGGGGAACTTGTTGATTAGCTTTTCCACACGTTTTGGGCAGCCTCCACTCTCCTTATTCTTCATCCACTTGCTCTTGGTGTTTTTGAACCATTAGAGGAGTGACATTTGTGACTCTAAGCTTTCTAAAGTCATTACAAGGAGGAATTGTGATTGTTATTGCTACATAACAATCAAGGTAATATCTTAAACCCATTCTTATGTTAATATTGATTACCATATGCTAGATTTAGGGTTTAAAGTCTTGGATGAATAGCATGTACAATAGAGAAACCTAGATCCAAGCATTAGGGTTTGTATGAGCACATAGGATGTTCTTATGGCTAAAACCCATCAATACTGTGCGGTACAAATCATGCATGACAATCCCCAGGTTACCCCTTTCCTCGTATCCACACATCTGTAGTCAGTGGCAGCTTCTCCAGACCATACAGATAATATCCAGTATCTACATGAAAAGTATCTCTAATGCCTTATACAATCATGGCTGTGTCATGATGTGACAACTGTCAATTCAGGTCATTCTCGGACTCATGCATCTTTATAAAAACCATTCATGCACAACATGCCATGACCTAGTAGTATAAATTAGGTCAAAAATCTTGCATAAACTAGGATCCAACTAAGGTCTAGGACTAATATACTTGATACTTACAATTCTAGTAAGTTGCTTAGCTACAATAGGAAATGCCAATACTATAATTAGAATAAAGCTTCTAGCTTTGTTATAATTGAAATATGGTATAAAACTCTAAAAATAAATTAAAACATTCTAATTATACTTCAACATGTTGTTTGAATATCAAACAATATTCCAAAAACCCTAAAGAGCCAAAAATCCAAACTTATAAATTATAAAGCTTAAAAACTTTATAAAATTTGGCTATAAACTTCCTAATATCAAATTTTTATTAATCAAATTATGAATTATAATCAATGAAATAGAAATTAAATTATCAAGTGTTAATCATAAACTATTGGTTAAATGCAAAGATTTTTAAATAAATCAAGAACTATATAAAGAAGAAATTTTATAAAAATTCTTGGGTTTTATAAAAATTAAGGAGGGATTTTTATAAAATTTGAATTGAGGAGAGAGAAGGCCCTAATCCACTCAAAAATCTGGCTATTCTCCCCTCCCCATGCCCTCTCTCTTCCCAAAACTCAATCATTAAGCTCATTCCCTCACTCTACCTCTTCTCTCTTCACTCTCTTACACTCCACTCTTCACACACTTCACTCTCTTCCTTTCTCTCTCTAAACTCACGAAAATTCTCTCAATCTTCTGCCAAATTTCAAGACTTTGAAGACCTTGAAGTGATCTTACTTCTCTCAAGATCATAACCAAGGTAAACAACATCTTCTTCTTCCAAAGTTTCATGATTCTACTTCTTTTTCTTCTTAGTCTTCTCTACTTTTCGGATTCTATGCCTTTCCATGGGTAGAAATCTTTATTCTCCCCTTGTGGTTTGTAGATTCTCACCATAACACAATGCATGTGTTTGAAATGGTGAAAATCCTGGATCAAACCCATGCAAGGAGTGAAAAAGATGCACATATGATCATGTGACATCAAAATCTAATATTTCATGTTCTTCTCCATTTCTTTTATGTTCATGCATGACCAAAAGAATTTAAACCATTTCTAGTATATCTTGGATGCTCATTCATTCAATGCATGTGTTAGAAATCGGATCTTACCAAAGGCATGCATGATGTTCTTGTTGAAATACCCTAATAATGCACACAAACAAACATGCAATTTGCTAGATTACTTTGTTCGACTTTGAACGGCCATAACTCAGTCATTTCTTAACCAAATCATGATATTCTTTTTGTATTGGTTATTTCCACGAGTTAACTTTCAAACCCAACTGATCTCACTATAAAATATTGATTATCCTATTTTTGGCAGATTTTACAAAAAGGTTGCGCATACAGCTCTTTTTCTGTGATCACTATTTTTATCTTGCTTAAACAATGGCCTTAAACCCAACCATAAATCTGAGGAAAAATACCTTAGAAACCTTACATATCTAGTGAATGATGGTTGAAATTTCATGGCTTAAAACCTCACTGAATGGGCTACACAAATTCATGAACTTCAGTCACATTTACACTTCATGCATTATTGCATGCAACTTTTCTTAAATCGTTTGGAATCATTACCCTCATTTCTTTTCTGAATACATTCTTAACATTTTTACTTTTGAAAGCCCTTGCATGCATGAGATAATCTGGAAAATTTCAAAAGCTTTTGTTATTTCATTGATTTATTAGAATTATTGCTAAAACCAAGGGCATAAATCATATAAAATACTTCCAGAGGTCAATAAATCCTAAATAAATTCATGGATGATCCTTATGGGGAATAATGACCCTCACCAAATTTCAGCAATTTTTGTTACTGTTTCATATGATTTCTAATTTTATTTTGTTTAGGGCATGATAAATTACAAAACCACTTTAGAGGATGTCTAACAATTTTCGCATACCTTACCTGTGATGGGTGACTCCAGAAAATAATTTCAAGATTTTTAATCATGTCTAGCTATTTTTCCCAATTTTTGGTAATTATAATGGTCTAAAAATGGGAAAAATAGTTCTGATTATCCAAAATTCATGAAAATTTACCTGGATATCATATTATACAGTAGGAGGTTACATAAAAATTTTGAGGATTTTTCTCTACTTTAAACTATTTTTCTCTTATTTTCTAAAGTTAATTGCACTAAAATACACTTAAATACACATAAATACCCAAAACCAGTTTATACATTATGAAAACCACTTTTGATATTTTTCCCAGGTTATTGATATTGTAAATGATGTTACAAAAATTTATGGTGATTTATTTTAACTGTTTAATATTATTTCTTTAATTAATGACTATTTAAAGGAATAAAACAAGGAAAAATAAAAATACCCACTGAAAAATATCTTTTATATTTTTCCTAGCCTAGTTATGTATAATAACAATTAAATAAACAGTTTGGGTAATTTTGGAAACTGTTTTCTATTTATTTCAATTTTTATTGGAATAAATGCCCATAAATCATAAAATATAATTAAACAGCTTGAAAATCCATTTTTATATTTTTCCCAGCCTTGTATTGTGTAATATCAGTTAAATAAAAAGTTTGAGAATTTTTATCCCTCGAATGCTATTTTTTGTGAATTTATGTTGTTATAGAGACTTAAAAATTTGGAAAATTAATATTCCAAAGTTGTAATTAATCACACGACTTGTAAAATTCAATATTTCAGAAAAAGTGTAACCAATTGATATAAAATCCAATATTAAAACATAAATTGGCATTTCCCTATATGTAGAGTTTAGTATATTAGCATTAGATATCGACATGGAAACTCACTAGTGTGTGTGTGTTTGATGTCGTAGGATCCCGGTAGTAAGATGTTGGTGCATCCCGAAGTACCGCTTGTGCCTACACGAAATACCGTGAGTATTCACGCACTCCCCTATTTTCGGTTTTTATGTTTTGGGGTGGAAAAGCATGCCCTAAACTACTTATGTTCGTTATATTTAATTGACTCGTATAAACTTGATTACTATATTTTGCATATTGTGAGTATTCAAGCACTCCCCTATTTTCGGTTTTTATGTTTTGGGGTGGAAAAGCATGTCCAGAAAAACTATTGTTTGCATGATGTATTTAAATTGTTTATTATCAAACTTGATTGCTATTGTATTGCTATGTATCTTTATGTATGTTTATGCAACACGGAACATGAGAACTTATCGTACTAAGGCCCTTCCCTTATCTCTAACCATTAACTCTTTGAGCCAATGGTCATTATGGATAGTGCTATTAGGAATTGACAACTCCTCACTCGCCCGAATCGCTGGAGTGCATGATACCATATTCATCTATGGAACGATAAGCATAGATCTCGATAGGGCTTCAGTCATAGGTTTGGTTGAGACTCATTGTTTGATCATACACATACAAACTCGTTTCTCGTTATAGCAATAAACTTTTATTCATTAATAGCAATCAACTTGTTTATCATTAAAGCAATTTACTTGTATTTACGAAAAGTCTTGTTGTACGCTCAATTTTATAAACTTGTGAACTCACTAACTATTTTCATAGTTGATGCTCGTTTTACATGCTTTTTCAGGAAATAATTAGTAAGTGGATGTAAAGATTCATCATCATAGAGCATGCTGCATCGTGTTGAAGCTAATATGAAGTTATATTTTGAACAATGTTATTTTGAAAAACTTGTATTTTGTTACTTTTTAAGCTATGGGTTGTAAACTTTAAATACTGCTATGGTGATGTATCTTTATCTTTTGTAATGAAACCGTTATCGCTATCATACCTTGCGTTTCCGCTTTAGCGGGGTGTGACACATGAGTCCGAACTGTATGAACCAACTGTAGATCCACTGGCCTGCCAGGCACCTCGATACGTCAAAGTGTCCTCATCTAATCATGTATAATATCAACATAAATTTGTGTAAGGTTGAAGTCTAGAGCTCCACTCCCATCCATAATATTCAAATGTCTCCACAGTATTCTACCGAAAAAAGTTATGTCGCTCCACCATGTACTCCACAATAAATCTATTAAGCGGGTGAGTGGCCTCAAAAATTGTCAGGCGGATGTCATCCGGATGCTCATGAAGTGTGTGATATTGTGGGTTAAAGTCACAGGTACATTTGGTTCCGACTATCTGACTTGTTGTCTAGCTGGTCTCGCAAGTTGTCAACTTCCTAATGAACCATCAGCTGGTGCTACTCTTGTTTTCTTTGTTGGCATCTGCAAAACTTGTTGAGATTGTGTTCCAAGTGAAGAAGAAGCAAAAACCCAAAATTAATTCAAAATTTTGAATGCCCTAGTTTTTTGGGGGTTTGAAATCGTCCCAAAATGTGTGATTTAAGTGTGTAAATCTTCCAATGTAGTGTTTTTTAGTTGATATCTTCAAGATTGAGAAAAAATCACGAAATTTGGTTGAGTTTTGGCTAAGAAATCAAAGAAAAATGATGGTTTTGGAGGTTTTTTCGTGAATGTTATGAAAGAGGAAGTAAGAATGAAGAAGGTGCAGGAAACGGGTTGTAAAATGCCAAAATAAAGTTGTCTGACACATCGGCATCCTCAAGGGCATGTTAGACGTCTCCTAGGACATCCCTCATTAAAAGGGTATTTTGTAATTTTTAGAAGGCATTTCACCGAAAGGGAAAACGCGAGCAACCCGTCAGCGTCTTAGATGGTTGCTAGAACGCCTCCTAAGACGCTTGGAGCTACTTTTTTTTTTTTTTTTTTTTTTTTTTTTTGCGTTTCTTACTGTTCGGGAACATTTTTGAATATTTTTTTAGAGAAATTTTTTTAGTTTTAAGCAAAATTAATTAAATACCCCCTACCCAACTTAAAACATTGGATCGTCCTCGATACAAAAAAAAAAATAAATAAATAAAAACACACAAAACGAAAAATAAAACTAAAAGCATAAGAAAACGCGGGTTGCCTCCCGAAAAGTACTCGCTTTTATGTCTTCAGGCCAAACAGTTTACCTCGACTAATTTGTTTCTAAATATTGCAGTACCTCGAGTTTTGTTTTCACAATGAGTGTCGTTTTTCCATCTACCATTCGAAAGTAAGGTTTGACTCTTTGTTCGTTTACCTTGACTGGTTCATTGCCTTTCGTGTCCTTGATTTTAATGGCACCATGATCCATCATGTTTGTCACCACAAAAGGTCCACTTCATTTACTCTGAAGCTTCTCGGGGAAGAGTTTGAGACGAGAGTTAAACATCCATAGCAATTGTCCTTTAACGAATTGTTTTCGGATAATATGTTGATCGTGAAATACCTTCATCTTTTCTTTATAGATCCTTGAGTTTTCATAATCTTCCTTTCGAATCTCTTCCAGTTCAACGAGTTGAAGTTTTCTTTCCGCACCTGCATCGCTTAATTCAAAGTTCGAACTTTTATGGCCCACATGGCACAGTGTTCCACCTATACCATGAGATGACATTGCTTTCCATAAATAAGCTGGTACGGAGACATTCCAATGGATGTCTTATAGGTTGTTCGATATGCCCATAATCCATCATCTAATCTTAAGGAGCAATCTTTTAGGTCCGGGTGAACAGTTTTTTCCAGGATGCGTTTAATTTCCCTATTTGACTCTTCTACTTCTCCCCTCATTCGTGGACGACATGGAGTTGATATCCTATGTGTGACACTATAGTGTTTTAGTAACTTTGCAAAATGCAAAATTTTAAAACCGGAACCCCTATCACTAATGATAGTTCGAGAGATTCTTTGTCTAGAAAAGATGTTTTTTTAATACATTTATAAACAACATTATGGTCATTTGTGCATGTAGCCTCAGATTAAACCCATTTTGATACATAATCAATGGCTAAAAGGATGTATAGATGGCCAAATGTGACATCCCGGAATTTAGGTCAAAGACTGTGAACGATCAAGTTCACAGTAAGTCTATTGGAAATTTGGCTATTTGAGTTTCAGTGCTTTTTCTTTTAAATAAATGATTTCATTCCAACTATTTTAGGATACCAGATGGTATTTTACTTCCAAATGTGTAATTTGGCAAAAAAATCAAACAACTCAAACTGCAATCGTAGAAATGCATCTGAGAAACTGAAATTTCGTATTAAGTAATTGTGAGCAATAAAAACACCCTAGTCTCGTAGTGTGCGTTTCCTTGCTTCCGAGAATATAAAGAACGTCCAAAACTGTGTTTGTATGCAATAGATACGACCGTTTTAAGAATCAAAAACCGGTATAATACTGATTTTTTTTAAAACCACTAAAATTGTTTCCATATGTTGATGGACTTGCACACCACACATGGAAATTCCAAATTAGTTGTATATTCGCAATGCCTATATGTTATATAATTAAAATTCTATAACACTATATATATATATATATATATATATATATATATATATATATATATATATGTGTGTGTGTGTGTGTGTGTGTGTGTGTGCGCCCGTCATATAACGTTACGAAAAACCAATTAATAGTATATATGACAAAATTTGGACATTTACTATGCAAAAATATTCAAGTGTTTATATATCTCATAAGCATAAATTATATGTGTAAATTTTTAAACCAAGGTCTAAAAAATTAATAAATTTCATATTTCCTAATATATGAGTTTAAATTTATATAATACACAAAATACAAAGTATCTAAATCCAAAAAATACATTATGTAAATTGATACACAAAATACATAGTGAAATGTCACACAAATACACAAAAAACAGCTATTAAATTCCCCCACATCCAAATCTACACACAAGGCTAAGACAAGACTACACTCAACCGAAAAGAAAAACGTGTTCCTTGTCTCTGTCACAAGAACAGACCTCACATCCTTTTACATTCTTCATTCCTATCAATGGACATCCAGCCAAACACTCAAATACAGTCATTTTTTACAAAATTACACACAAAAGAATCAATTCCATACTCAACCACAAAGCAACACACAATTCATTCTCGCTAACAATAAAACAATTAGAAACAATGAGTTAAATATACTGAAACAAATGGGACTTCAAGCCTATGATGCACGGAAACTTCAGTTTGGTTGCCGTTCCCGTATCCGATAAGCCATGGAAACGGATACACCATGGAAACGTTTCTGGTAAAGAAGAAACGTTTCATCGCAGTTTCCTCCAAGTTTCAGCCAAGTTTCCATTATTTAGGGTTTGCATGGGCTTTTTCAGTCTACCAAAATCTAATGGGCTATATTAATCAACTCTTAACTTATTACCCCACAAGCCTAATCGATCGACTCTCTACTCTCTCTTTATCCCTCGTCAGATACGATGATCACGATCACATTGATCACCATTCACCAAAAAGAAGATCACAAAATAATTCACCAATTAAAAAAATCAGATAACGATTTTCATGGCTTCTCAAGAACAAGAAACACATTCACAAGGATCATCATCAACAATTTTAATTACTTTTGAAATATTTAGTAATTTTGGAATTTACACTTTACATATTTTGGAATTTCTTTGATATATACATGTTTTTTCATATTTTTATATTGTCGTACCGTATCTTAAATTTTTCAGTTTTGCCGTTTCTCATTTCAATTCTCTATCTGTTTCCGTACAACTTAGCTTCAAGCGTAAAAAAAAAAAAAAAAAAAAAAAAAAAGAACGAACGAGATGCAGAAGCAGAAGCAGCCCCATCCATTACCTCGTTGTTCTGCTGCTTTCCTTCTCCCATTCCCTCTGGAAAAAAAATCAAACCCAAACCCCATCGTTATACATTTAAAAAAAAAAAAAAAAAAAAAAAAACAGTTCAGTCTGCCGGAGCAGACCACCCCCCGCCCCCCCCCCCCCCCCCCTCCCCCCCAAAAAAAAAAAAAAAAAAAAAAAAAATCCACTTACCTTCAACCACCATTGAACCACCGAGACCCCCATCTGATTTCCTTGTTCTAACCGAGCCCTTTTTTGACCTCCTTCCCTTCGCAGCCTCTTAGCCACACCGAATCCATCCGCTGGCTTCACCGCTCGCCTTCTTTCTCTTCGATCAAAGACCTCGGACGACTTCGTCTTCGTCTTTGCTGCTGCTTGCGTCGCCCCGGAAACAAACATCCTTCCCCCTTCGCACCCAACGGCCGGAGGAGGAAGAACGCAACCCCAACGCTCCTTCGTATCCCCTTCATCGGCCTAGTCGAACCTCGGAATCGGAGACAATCACAGCTGCAAATCGACTGACGAAGCCCTATGCCCTATTCTTCCTTCTTCGAGCGACCCAAGGTCGACGATCCTGCTGCTTTGTTTCTCTCGGATCGCTGCCTGTTATTGCTCCCGTTCGTGCACCCTTTTCTTTCTCGATCGGAAATCTTGCCTCTCCCAAGCTCTCGTTTGTGTTTCCCTTCATCATTCTCCCCGATCAGACAAGGAATCAAAACCCCAAATCGATTTTGCCTCGTACTCATCTCTGCGTTTGCACCACTTCGTGTTTCCTTTGATCGAATTCACCGGGTCCTCAAAACTGATAACGGGTTTTTATTTTGACCCAGTTAAAAGTAAAAAACAACCCAAACTAACATTTAAATTTATCAAAATAAACCCTGCTGCAATATTCCTTTTAAAATAAGCCCCCTTTTGCCAAACTTTGGTTTATTTAAATCTAATCAGTCTCTCTATGGGATTTTTCTTTACACAAAAGCCCTAAGCCCTCCTATATTTATGAAATGACCAAACTACCCCCACTATTAAACCTTTGTTCAAAATAAGTTCCATCCTCCAAATATTGATCCCATTTATTTAAAAACAACCCCTCAGTTGATATTTATTTTAACCAAAGAATCCTATTTTGGTTACTAAAATTACCAAACAACCTTCAATAGTTTGATTCGTTACAAAAATGGTCCCATAGAGTATTTCAGTGTTCAAGAATGGTGGACTTGCGGTTTCACACGACAAGTTTCTTAAAAGAAAACGAATTCGAACAAATGGAACTCACGCTTCGTGGGTGAGTGCTTACGGCCCCTTTTTAATATTTTAATTACTTCCAGGGGGAATACATGTGCCTAAATAATTTGTTTATACAAATCAATTTCCATTTTACGTGAAAATACAATAGACCTAGTTTATAAAAATACTATTATTTAACAATTTATCATATTGTTATAAATAAACTAGTGTGGATTATTTATATACGTGTTATGATTATTTTGTCATGAAATAACTAGTTCATACAACAAATACTACACTATACAGAATTATATGACTTTTATGTGATGTTGTATATTATAACAAGCACGTTATAAAATTTTGTAGTATTTCAAGGATTCAAGCTATTACTCTGCATTTTTATTGATATGTTTAACTACACCACGTTTATACATGTCCATATGTTTATCAATTTGAAATATTCATGTTTATAAAAGCGAGCATGTCCATAATACTGATTTTTTTTAAAACCACTAAAATTGTTTCCATATGTTGAGGGACTTGCACACCACACATAGAAATTCCAAATTAGTTGTATATTCGCAATGCCTATATGTTATATAATTAAAATTTTATAACACTATATATATATATATATATATGTGTGTGTGTGTGTGTGTGTGTGTGTGCACGCGCGCGTCATATAACGTTACGAAAAACCAATTAATAGTATATATGACAAAATTTGGACATTTACTATGCAAAAATATTCAAGTCTTTATATATCTCATAAGCATAAATTATATGTGTAAATTTTTAAACCAAGGTCTAAAAAATTAATAAATTTCATATTTTCTAATATATGAGTTTAAATTTATATAATACACAAAATACAAAGTATCTAAATCCAAAAAATACATTATGTAAATTGATACACAAAATATATAGAGAAATGCATTATATACATATTTCACACAAAAGACACCTATTAAATTCCCCACATCCAAATCTACACACAAGGCTAAGACAAGACTACACTCAACCGAAAAGAAAAACGTGTTCCTTGTTTCTGTAAAAGGAACAGACCTCACATCCTTTTATATTTTTCATTCCTGTCAATGAACATCCAACCAAACACTCAAATACAATCATTTTTTACAAAATTACACATAAAAGAATCAATTCCATACTCAACCACAAAGCAACACACAATTCATTCTCGCTAACAATAAAACAATTAGAAACAATGAGTTAAAGATACCGAAACGAATGTGACTTCAAGCCTATGATGCACGGAAACTTCAGTTTGGTTGCCGTTCCCGTATCCGATAAGCCATGGAAACGGATACACCATGGAAATGCCATGGAAATGTTTCTGGTAAAGAAGAAACGTTTCATCACAGTTTCCTCCAAGTTTCAGCCAAGTTTCCATTATTTAGGGTTTGCATGTGCTTTTTCAGTCTACCAAAGTCTAATGGTCTATAGTAATCAACACTTAACTTATTACCCCACAAGCCTAATCGATCGACTCTCTACTCTCTCTTTATCCCTCGTCAGATACGATGCTCACGATCACATTGATCACCATTCACCAAAAAGAAGATCACAAAACAATTCACCAATTAAAAAAATCAGACAACGATTTTCATGGCATCTCAAGAACAAGAAACACACTCACAAGGATCATCATCAATAATTTTAATTACTTTTGAAAAATTTAGTATTTTTGGAATTTACACTTTACATATTTTGGAATTTCTTTAATATATACATGTTTTTTTCATATTTTTATATTGTCGTACCGTATCTTAAATTTTTGAGTTTTACCGTTTCTCATTTCCGTTCTCTATCTGTTTCCGTACAACTTAGCTTCAACAGTTAAAAAAAAAAGAGAGAGAGAGAGAGAACGAACGAACCCCCTTTGATATCGTTGTTCTGCTGCTTTCCTTCTCCCATTCCCTCTGGAAAAAAAATCAAACC
The DNA here is from genome assembly GCF_052625555.1 of Lactuca saligna. NCBI lineage: Eukaryota > Viridiplantae > Streptophyta > Magnoliopsida > Asterales > Asteraceae > Lactuca > Lactuca saligna. Next base: position 175,428,601 of record NC_136425.1, read on the forward strand.
CAAACCCCATCGGTATACATTTAAAAAAAAAAAATAAAAAAAACAGTTCAGTCTGCCGGAGCAGACCCCCCCCCCCCCCCCCCCCCCCCAAAAAAAAAAAAAAAAAAAAAAAAAAAAATCCACTTACCTTCAACCACCATTGAACCACCGGGACCCCATCTGATTTCCTTGTTCTAACCGAGCCCTTTTCTGACCTCCTTCCCTTCGCAGCCTCTTAGCCACACCGAATCCATCCGCTGGCTTCACCCCTCGCCTTCTTTCTCTTCGATCAAAGACCACCGACGACTTCGTCTTCGTCTTTGCTGCTGCTTGCGTCGCCCCGGAAACAAACATCGTTCCCCCTTCGCACCCAACTGCCGGAGGAGGAAGAACGCAACCCCAACGCTCCTTCGTATCCCCTTCATCGGCCTAGTCGAACCTCGGAATCGGAGACAATCACAGCTGCAAATCGACCGACGAAGCCCTATGCTCCATTCTTCCTTCTTCGAGCGATCCAAGGTCGACGATCCTGCTGCTTTGTTTCTCTCGGATCGCTGCCTGTTCGTGCACCCTTTTCTTTCTCGATCGGAAATCTTGCCTCTCCCAAGCTCTCGTTTGTGTTTCCCTTCATGATTCTCCCCGATCAGACATGGAATCTGAACCCCAAATCGATTTTGCCTCGTACTCATCTCTGCGTTTGCACCACTTCGTGTTTCTTTTGATCGAATTCACCGGGTCCTCAAAACTGATAACGGGTTTTTATTTTTGACCCAGTTAAAAGTTACAAACAACCCAAACTAACATTTAAATTTATCAAAATAAACCCTGCTGCAATATTCCTTTTAAAATAAGCCCCCTTTTGCCAAACTTTGGTTTATTTAAACCTAATCAGTCCCTCTATGGGATTTTCTTTACACAAAAGCCTTAAACCCTCCTATATTTATGAAATGACCAAACTACCCCCACTATTAAACCTTTGTTCAAAATAAGTTCCGTCCTCCAAATATTGATCCCATTTATTTAAAAACAACCCCTCAGTTGATATTTATTTTAACCAAAGAATCCTATTTTGGTTACTTAAATTACCAAACAACCTTCAATAGTTTGATTCGTTACAAAAATGGTCCCATAGAGTATTTCAGTGTTCAAGAATGGTGGACCTGCGGTTTCACACGACAAGTTTCTTAAAAGAAAACGAATTCGAACAAACGGAACTCACGCTTCGAGGGTGAGTGCTTACGGCCCCTTTTTAATATTTTAATTACTTCCAGGGGGAATACATGTGCCTAAATAATTTGTTTATACAAATCAATTTCCATTTTACGTGAAAATACAATAGACCTAGTTTATAAAAATACTATTATTTAACAATTTATCATATTGTTATAAATAAACTAATGTGGATTATTTATATACGTGTTATGATTATTTTGTCATGAAATAACTAGTTCATACAACAAATACTACACTATACAAAATTATATGACTTTTATGTGATGTTGTATATTATAACAAGCACGTTATAAAATTTTGTAGTATTTCAAGGATTCAAGCTATTACTCTGCATTTTTATTGATATGTTTAACTACACCACGTTTATACATGTCCATATGTTTATCAATTTGAAATATTCATGTTTATAAAAGCGAGCACATTACACTTTTACATATATGTCAAACTTACCCGGCTTTTTTAAACGTAATACAACGATATTCATTATGCCTACTGACTTAATCACAAGTAAGTTACGGTTGAGAGTTACTCACAAACTTTTTAGTTAAGGGGTTTTTAGTGAGGCGTTATTCATTAATTGAGTTTAAATACTTAGCATACCGATACTACTGTAACTTTTAATCTTCGGAGCGAGATACATATGTATGGATCTAAACCGGGTTCACATCTCCACCTATCATAAGATTTTCTCCTTCATGAAAATGACTGTGAGAAAATGCTTTCACTAAGAGAGATTTTAAGAAGATAGTGATTGTAAAATTGTATTCTCAAATTTGATTATGGTTACGGTATCCCTTTCCATGATCCGAATTGTGAGATTTGGCAATTAGTCTGAATTGTTTAGACACACATATGAGCTATCTTAGACAAAGGTGTATGATATTAAGAAGCTTTGATAAAAGATTATCAAAGCATTAAGTATTAGAAATATGAACTTAAGAAATTCAATAGGTATTGTTTTTCTGTAAGTTAAGCTGTTTTCTAAATACATGTCAATGCTAGTGGAAGCATAAGTGTTGTGCTTATTTGATAATAATCATCATGATAGTGGGAGCAAAAAAGTTGTTCTGGTATGATTATTAAGTCAAGTATTGCAAGTTAGCAGTATTAATTATAGAAAACAAGAGTCATACTTTGCAAAGTAGTAAGGATGTAAAGTTGTTTTTCTATAATTAAGGGAGAGAATAGTATGCTTCATTTCAAATCTAAAGGCTTAGGTTGTGGAATGTTAATACTTTTTGGTTAAAGATACATAGTGTGTTCTTAAATTTCGATTATGATTACGGCATTCCTCTTCATAGTTCGAATTATGAGAACGTAGCACATAAAATATTTTGGCAGAAGATTGATAAAGTATTAAATCTTCATGTAAGACATTGTGCATCATGTTCCATACACTTCAGGTATAGGATGGATTGCGAATGCTATAATATTTGACCATTCTAAATTTTTTCAAATGTCAAGCACATTAAGAGGGAAAAGGACAAGAATCGGTTTTGGCTAAGATAATTAAACAACTATCAAAGGACGATCTAAAGTTCGCTGAGGATTGGTCGCTTGAAAGTAGTTGGAAGTATGATATTGGATGGAGCATATCGACGTTATTATGAATAGATAAGATTCTATTAAGAATGAGTTGTGGTATGGTAAGTATGGAAAGGTTTCCATATTGGGAGTTAGATATTGGGAATCTATGTCTACATTAGAAACTTTATGCAAAAGGATGTTCAAAGGAATGTACTTTGAGTGAGAGACATCACATCTATGGAATTGTCTTGTAACAATTTCCGATAGAGAGCTTTGTAATTCATTGGTAATAGTTATTGTGACCTTAGTGCAGTGACATTACAAAAGGATCTTTGCATAAAATGTTAGAATCTAGCATACTCTATAAGTGGCAAGAATTTGATATTCTTACACTTGTGATAAGGATTGGGAGTTGTGAAATGAGTATGATTGGAAAAATTGTTCATTTGATCTATTTCACAAAGTAAGGACCATAGGTAAACATGGTGTGCATGCTAAGAGCATGGGACAAGTATAGTTATAGTTCAAGTAAGAAGTTCATTACCCGAAACGACAAATAATGAGTAATCGATATGGTGATAAATAAAAGGTGTTTTATTTATACTCAAAGGTTTGAGGCCATATGGGATTAGTATTATTCTTGTGTTTCACCTTGCATGTTTTGACTTCCTGAATAATTTTAATTGGTTAAGAACAATCAAATTATTCAAACGGGCCACAGTCGTTCATATGTTGGAAGTAAATGCGAAAGAAGACTGTCGTGAATTGGTATGTGGATTGTCTAAAGAGTATTAGACATAAGAAAATGTTTGTTGCAACGTTCATGAGTGCTTATGAATATGATTTGAGCATTGGATTAAAACCACACTCACTTGGATCACTTCATGGATTTTATCACGAGTGATCGGTGAGACGATAACATCTTATATTCTTGAAACCGAGATGTGTGAGTTGTATCTTGCAAGTCGGTTGCACATTGATAATATGTAAACGCACTAGTAACTTGGTGTTATAAAACATATTGTTATGTGTGATTCAGTGAGTGAGTGCAAGCGAACATTGAGTCAAAGTTTATCTATTCCTTTTATCCAAAGTAGGATAAAAGCGATATATGTGGGCCCCTCGATGATTTAGTGATGGTACCTAAGCGCTTGGCCAAGCCGGGACTAAATTGATGTGTTCAATTGTAGTCTGTTGTCAATGGTCATAAATCTAAATTCGGGAAACAGCACATAGACAGAGAGAATGATTTAGATCCATGTCTCAATCTATACGATATCTAGAATGGAGGAATATATATGATCCCTTAACCAAAGGACGCGCGTATCTGATAAGATCAGAGTTGACAACGGCTTTAGAAAGCTACGATTGCAGATCAGGGTCTGAAGTCATACGTGGAATAGTTATTAGACTTATTCAAGTGGGAGACTGTTGGATTAGTGTCTAAGTCCATAACTATTTTGGTATGTACTTGACTCGATGGTGCATGGTCCTTTTGGGTTACCTTCACCAAAGCAACTTGATAGGATGAATTATGGAGATAAAGGATTAATTATGATTTATTAATATATTATGAGAATAATATATTAAAGGAGAAATCATATTGTTTAATTAATATTAGTCAAGAATTAATAAGAATTAAGTTTGTGACTGAAAGACATTAATTAAACTTAAGGGACTAGAACTGTCAATTGTATGATAGTTGAATATTGAGCTAATGGACTCCATATTAAAGGGATGGATGAATTCTATGGGGAAACCCATTAGAAATCATCCTAGGCCTTTAAGGAAGGAGTCCATGGGTTGCTTAGGGCTTAAGCTTCCAAATTAGGGTTTCCTTGTTAGATAACCCTAATAGCCTCACTATTTAAAGAACCCTTAAGCCCCAAAAACGGGGGGAACTTGTTGATTAGGTTTTCCACATGTTTTGGGCAGCCTCCACTCTCCTTATTCTTCATCCTCTTGCTCTTGGTGTTTGTGAACCATTAGAGGAGTGACATTTGTGACTCTAAGCTTTCTAAAGTCATTACAAGGAGGAATTATGATTGTTATTGCTACATAACAATCAAGGTAACATCTTAAACCCATTCTTATGTTAATATTGATTATCATATGCAATATTTAGGGTTTAAAGTCTTGGATAAATAGCATGTACAATAGAGAAACCTAGATCCAAGCATTAGGGTTTGTATGAGCACATAGGATGTTCTTATTGTTAAAACCCATCAATACTGTGTGGTACAAATCATCCATGACAATCCCCAGGTTACCCCTTTCCTCGTATCCACACATTTGTAGTCAGTGGCAACTTCTCCAGACCATACAGATAATATCCAGTATCTACATGAAAAGTATCTCTAATGCCTTGTACAATCATGGCTGTGTCACTAGTAATTCAAAATTTTGAATGCACTAGTTTTTTGGGGGTTTGAAATCGTCCCAAAATGTGTGATTTACCAATGTAGTGTTTTTTAGTTGATATCTTCAAGATTGAGAAAAAATCACGAAATTTGGTTGAGTTTTGGCTAAGAAATCAAAGAAAAATGATGGTTTTGAAGGTTTTTTTCGTGAATGTTACGAAAGAGGAAGTAAGAATGAAGAAGGTGCAGGAAACGGGTTGTAAAATGCCAAAATAAAGTTTTCTGACGCATCGGCATCCTCAAGGGCATCTTAGAGTCTCCTAGGACATCCCTCATTAAAAGGGTATTTTGTAATTTTTAGAAGGCATTTCACCGGATTTTTTTTTTGCGTTTGTTACTGTTCGGGAACATTTTCGAGAATTTTTTTAGAGAAATTTTTTTAGTTTTAAACAAAATTAATTAAATACCCCCTACGCAACTTAAAACATTGGATCGTCCTCGATACAAAAAAAAATTAAAACACACAAATCGAAAAATAAAACTAAAACCATACGAAAACACGGGTTGCCTCCTGAAAAGCACTCGCTTTTATGTGTTCAGGCCGGACAGTTTACCTCGACTAATTTGTTTCTAAATATTGCAGTTCCTCGAGTTTTGTTTTCTCAATGAGTGTCGTTTTTCCATCTACCATTCGAAAGTAAGGTTTGACTCTTTGTTCATTTACCTTAACTGGTTCATTCCCTTTCGTGTCCTTGATTTCAATGGCACCATGATCCATCATGTTTGTCACCACAAAAGGTCCACTTCATTTACTTTGAAACTTCTCCGGGAAGAGTTTGAGACGAGAGTTAAACATCCATAGCAATTGTCCTTTAACGAATTGTTTTCGGATAATATGTCGATCGTGAAATACCTTCATCTTTTCTTTATAGATCCTTGAGTTTTCATAATCTTCCTTTCGAATCTCTTCCAGTTCAACGAGTTGAAGTTTTCTTTCCGTACCTGCATCACTTAATTCAAAGTTAGAACTTTTATGGCCCACTTGGCACGGTGTTCCACCTATACTAGGAGATGACATTGTTTTCCATAAATAAGCCGGTACGGAGACATTCCAATGGATGTCTTATAGGTTGTTCGATATGCCCATAATCCATCATCTAATCTTAAGGAGAAATCTTTTAGGTCCGGGTGAACAATTTTTTCCAGGATGCTTTTAATTTCACTATTTAACTCTTCTACATGTCCACTCATTTATGGACGATATGGAGATGATATCCTATTTGTGACACCATAGTGTTTTAGTAACTTTGCAAAATGAAAAATCTTAAAACGGGAACCCTATCACTAATGATAGTTCAAGAGATTCTTTGTCTAGAAAAGATGTTCTTTTTGATACATTTATAAACAACATTATGGTCATTTGTGCATGTAGCCTCAGATTAAACCCATTTTGATACATAATCAATGGCTAAAAGGATGTATAGATGGCCAAATGTGACATCCCGGAATTTAGGTCAAAGACTGTGAACGATCAAGTTCACAGTAAGTCTATTGGAAATTTGGTTGTTTGAGTTTCAGTGCTTTTTCTTTTAGATAGATGATTTCATTCCAACTATTTTAAGATACCAGATGATATTTTACTTCCAAATGTGTAATTTGGCAAAAAAATCAAACAACTCAAACTGCAACCTTTGAAATGCATCTGAGAAACTGAAATTTCGTATTAAGTAATTGTGAGCAATAAAAACACCCTAGTCTCGTAGTGTGCGTTTCCTTGCTTCCGAGAATATAAAGAAATGTGTTTGTATGCAACAGATACGACCGTTTTAAGAATCCAAAACGGTATAATACTGATTTTTTTTAAAACCACTAAAATTGTTTCCATATGTTGAGAGACTTGCACACAACACATGGAAATTCCAAATTAGTTGTATATTCGCAATGCCTATATGTTATATAATTAAAATTTTATAACACTATATATATATATATATATATATGTGTGTGTGTGTGTGTGTGTGTGTGTGTGTGTGTGTGTGTGTGTGTGCACGCGCGCGTCATATAACGTTACGAAAAACCAATTAATAGTATATATGACAAAATTTGGACATTTACTATGCAAAAATATTCAAGTCTTTATATATCTCATAAGCATAAATTATATGTGTAAATTTTTAAACCAAGGTCTAAAAAATTAATAAATTTCATATTTTCTAATATATGAGTTTAAATTTATATAATACACAAAATACAAAGTATCTAAATCCAAAAAATACATTATGTAAATTGATACACAAAATATATAGAGAAATGCATTATATACATATTTCACACAAAAGACACCTATTAAATTCCCCACATCCAAATCTACACACAAGGCTAAGACAAGACTACACTCAACCGAAAAGAAAAACGTGTTCCTTGTTTCTGTCAAAGGAACAGACCTCACATTCTTTTATATTTTTCATTCCTGTCAATGAACATCCAACCAAACACTCAAATACAATCATTTTTTACAAAATTACACATAAAAGAATCAATTCCATACTCAACCACAAAGCAACACACAATTCATTCTCGCTAACAATAAAACAATTAGAAACAATGAGTTAAAGATACCGAAACGAATGGGACTTCAAGCCTATGATGCACGGAAACTTCAGTTTGGTTGCCGTTCCCGTATCCGATAAGCCATGGAAACGGATACACCATGGAAATGCCATGGAAACGTTTCTGGTAAAGAAGAAACGTTTCATCACAGTTTCCTCCAAGTTTCAGCCAAGTTTCCATTATTTAGGGTTTGCATGTGCTTTTTCAGTCTACCAAAGTCTAATGGTCTATAGTAATCAACTCTTAACTTATTACCCCACAAGCCTAATCGATCGACTCTCTACTCTCTCTTTGTCCCTCGTCAGATACGATGATCACGATCACATTGATCACCATTCACCAAAAAGAAGATCACAAAACAATTCACCAATTAAAAAAATCAGACAACGATTTTCATGGCATCTCAAGAACAAGAAACACACTCACAAGGATCATCATCAATAATTTTAATTACTTTTGAAAAATTTAGTATTTTTGGAATTTACACTTTACATATTTTGGAATTTCTTTAATATATACATGTTTTTTTCATATTTTTATATTGTCGTACCGTATCTTAAATTTTTGAGTTTTACCGTTTCTCATTTCCGTTCTCTATCTATTTCCGTACAACTTAGCTTCAACAGTTAAAAAAAAAAGAGAGAGAGAGAGAGAACGAACGAACCCCCTTTGATATCGTTGTTCTGCTGCTTTCCTTCTCCCATTCCCTCTGGAAAAAAAATCAAACCCAAACCCCATCGGTATACATTTAAAAAAAAAATAAAAAAAACAGTTCAGTCTGCCGGAGCAGACCCCCCCCCCCCCCCCCCCCCCCCCCAAAAAAAAAAAAAAAAAAAAAAAAATCCACTTACCTTCAACCACCATTGAACCACCGGGACCCCATCTGATTTCCTTGTTCTAACCGAGCCCTTTTCTGACCTCCTTCCCTTCGCAGCCTCTTAGCCACACCGAATCCATCCGCTGGCTTCACCCCTCGCCTTCTTTCTCTTCGATCAAAGACCACCGACGACTTCGTCTTCGTCTTTGCTGCTGCTTGCGTCGCCCCGGAAACAAACATCGTTCCCCCTTCGCACCCAACTGCCGGAGGAGGAAGAACGCAACCCCAACGCTCCTTCGTATCCCCTTCATCGGCCTAGTCGAACCTCGGAATCGGAGACAATCACAGCTGCAAATCGACCGACGAAGCCCTATGCTCCATTCTTCCTTCTTCGAGCGATCCAAGGTCGACGATCCTGCTGCTTTGTTTCTCTCGGATCGCTGCCTGTTCGTGCACCCTTTTCTTTCTCGATCGGAAATCTTGCCTCTCCCAAGCTCTCGTTTGTGTTTCCCTTCATGATTCTCCCCGATCAGACATGGAATCTGAACCCCAAATCGATTTTGCCTCGTACTCATCTCTGCGTTTGCACCACTTCGTGTTTCTTTTGATCGAATTCACCGGGTCCTCAAAACTGATAACGGGTTTTTATTTTGACCCAGTTAAAAGTTACAAACAACCCAAACTAACATTTAAATTTATCAAAATAAACCCTGCTGCAATATTCCTTTTAAAATAAGCCCCCTTTTGCCAAACTTTGGTTTATTTAAACCTAATCAGTCCCTCTATGGGATTTTCTTTACACAAAAGCCTTAAACCCTCCTATATTTATGAAATGACCAAACTACCCCCACTATTAAACCTTTGTTCAAAATAAGTTCCGTCCTCCAAATATTGATCCCATTTATTTAAAAACAACCCCTCGGTTGATATTTATTTTAACCAAAGAATCCTAGTTTGGTTACTAAAATTACCAAACAACCTTCAATAGTTTGATTCGTTACAAAAATGGTCCCTGAGAGTATTTCAATGTTCAAGAATGGTGGACTTGCGGTTTCACACGACAAGTTTCTGAAAAGAAAACGAATTCGAACAAATGGAACTCACGCTTCGAGGGTGAGTGCTTACGGCCCTTTTTTAATATTTTAATTACTTCCAGGGGGAATACATGTGCCTAAATAATTTGTTTATACAAATCAATTTCCATTTTACGTGAAAATACAATAGACCTAGTTTATAAAAATACTATTATTTAACAATTTATCATATTGTTATAAATAAACTAGTGTGGATTATTTATATACGTGTTATGATTATTTTGTCATGAAATAACTAGTTCATACAACCAATACTACACTATACAAAATTATATGAGTTTTATGTGATGTTGTATATTATAACAAGCACGTTATAAAATTGTGTAGTATTTCAAGGATTCAAGCTATTACTATGCATTTTTATTGATATGTTTAACTACACCACGTTTATACATGTCCATATGTTTATCAATTTGAAATACTCATGTTTATAAAAGCGAGCACATTACACTTTTACATATATGTCAAACTTACTCAGCTTTTTTAAACGTAATACAACGATATTCATTATGCCTACTAACTTAATCACAAGTAAGTTAGGGTTGAGAGTTACTCACAAACTTTTTAGTTAAGGGGTTTTTAGTGAGACATTATTCATTAATTGAGTTTAAATACTTAACATACCGATACTACTCTAACTGTAACACGGAGATCGTACTCCAGACGGCCGAGCTGATTCAGCTGGTCAGGAAGAGGTTGTTGACTGCTCAGAGCCGGCAGAAGAGTTATGCAGACAGATGCCGGTCCGAGCTTGAGTTTCGGGTCGGTGATCTTGTGCTCCTGATGGTCTCTCCTTGGAAAGGAGTGATTCGATTCAGGAAGAGGGGCAAGTTCGGGCCCCAATATATTGGTCCTTTCCGTGTGATCGCGAGGGTGGGCCGGGTAGCCTACCGTTTAGACTTGCCAACAGAGTTGGGGCAGATTCACGACACTTTCCATGTGTCGCAGTTGAGGAAGTGTATAGCCGACGAATCGGCAGTGGTTCCATTAGGGGATACTCAGGTGGATGCGAGCCTGAATTACGCTGAGAGACCAGTAGCCATCAGAGATCGGAAGATCAAGGTTTTGAGGAACAAGGAGGTACCCCTGGTGTTGGTTCAGTGGCAGCATCGGAAGGGATCAGAGATGACCTGGGAGCCAGAGCGTGAGATGCGTGAGCAGCATCCGGAGCTATTTGCATAGCGAGACTTCGAGGGCGAAGTCTTGTTCTAGTGGGGGAGAATTGTAATAGCTCGGATCTCCAGGTATCTTTACTTTCATATTTTTGGTATTTTGTGAGGGGACTCGGCGAGTTGGAGGTCGAACTCACCGAGTCGGGTCGTGGTTTTGGGACGGAGGTTCGCGTTTTGACTCGGCGAGTCCAAGGGATGGACTCGGCAAGTCCGTGCTGTTTAATGAAACCCTAATTTCCCGGTCCTAAGCCCTATTTAAAGGACCTTATGGCCCTTCATTGCAGCCACCTTGAGCCTTGAGGCACCAAAGTAGCTGAGAGTCCTTGTGAGTGAGATAAGAGGCTATTTGTTCATCAATTTGTGTGTTATTGCAAGAAAGGAAGGAGAAGATCAAGCTTGAAGAGTTGGGGAGCTTGGATTTGCTTCTATTTCATCAAGGGATCCTTCTTGAGGTAACTTTCAGAGCTAAACTTCGTGTTTTGGTTGATATGTCAAATCTAGGGTTTCTTCTTGCCTTATTTGACTTGGATTTGGAGTGTGAAAGGTCCCATGGAGATATGGAACCTAGATCTGGATCTTAGCAAGTCCAAAAGGCCCCAAATGATATGCTTTATGTCCATTCTTTTGAGTTGGAAACTAGGGTTGCCATATTAGAGGTTATTTCCCCAAAAAGAGCCTTGTATGTGTTGCATGGCGGCCAAGACTGAGACTTTACGTGATAAATGAGCTTGGGAAGGCCAGATCTATGTGTGTATGGAACGGATCTGACCGCAGAAGCAAGTTTTAGTTGATGCATGGCATGGACTCGCCAAGTCTGAAGAACAGACTCGACGAGTAGCTTGAAGATTGTCCTTAAAACCACCCAGTGTGTAGTCCTGCCGAGTTGTGGGTGACTCAGTGAGTCACAGAGAGTTAGAAAGGTATTTGATAGGTGGACCGAGTCGAGTTGGGACTCGCCGAGTTGTCCTTGCGACTCGGCGAGTTGAGTCGCGGTGGCCCCATGATTCATGACCAGGTGGAACTCGTCGAGTCAGGGGAGTACTCGACGTGTCAAAGGGAAAATCCTTGCGAGTTGGTGAAAACACGTAGACTCGCCGAGTCACTCTAGTGCACTCGCCGAGTCCAGTCAATTTGACCAACGACTGTTGACCAAGTTGACCAGTGTTGACTTGATAAGGATGGTCAACCTTAGCGGTACAAGTATTAATTATAGATATATGATGTCATAGGAGGATTACAGCTCGAGGGTTCGAGCACGAGTGATTTCCAGGGTTCACGAGTTATTGAGACATACAAGGTGAGTCTTCTCACTATACTATACCCGGAAGGGTTTGTCTGTGTGACCGGAAGGTCGAATATGATATGAGATATATGCATTATGTGTGATAAGTTATTCGATATATGTGCCATGTATGATATGCTTGTTATGGGCCGGAAGGCGTTGTAAAATGGACCGTAAGGTTGACGTGGGTAGGACCGGAAGGTTTACCCAGACGGGACGGAAGTCCCATGAGACACATGGACCGGAAGGTCAGGGCCTGGAAAGCCGTATGTGTGTAGGTTGTATTTTGGGGAACTTACTAAGCATTTATGCTTACCGTGTTGTGTTATGTGTTTCAGGTACTAGCGAGGACCGTGGGAAGGCGCCGGCGTGATCTTACACACACTCGGGAAAAACTATTTTGTGATCTTTGTTATGTAATCGGTCGTGACAATATTATTTACATTGGAACTTAAATTATTACTCGATGTTTTGATGTTTGTAAAAATGAAAAATTGGTTTAAAATTTACATCGTTACAAGTTGGTATCAGAGCCTTGGTTTGAGGGATTCAGGTACACCTTCGGGCGTAACTGAACTCAAACCGGGGATTTGAGAAAAAATTTTAATTAATTAATAAACCAATAAAAAAATTGATAAGTGATTTTGAAACGACCAACAAAGAAGGAGTGTGTACGGTCAGCCAGCGCCCGAACGGTAAAATCCCCAAAATACTCTTACAATATGTGTTATGAGAAATGATATGATATGATACGCATGCTAGTAGACTAGGTATTCATATTAGGACTAGAGTGGCCTGATTTTGTGATGCCTTAGTCTAGGGAAAACTGCTTCTATGAGGTGCTTTGAGAGCGAGTGGGTAACTAGTGCATGACAAGAATAGAGTACTCAGGATTCGGGGTTTGGAGAGGAGGACTTAGGGTGAATACTGACGCGGTGTAATTGGTAGTATTGGGCCCATACTACTAAATACATCGGGTCAGTGGGCATCCCAAGTAAGAATCCCTGGGTATCGGAGACTGAGTAGGACTGCGTTATCGAGTGCGATTATGCCCGATAGAGTCTCTGATATTTTTATGTTGTATTTCAGAGACATCATGGTTGGACCACGCCACAGACCTGGTACGAGTAGTGTGACTGACAAGGAGCTTCGTCAGATGATTCATGAGGAGGTAGCTGCAGCGATCCGGGCTGAGATTCCGGAAATGTTTGGGTCTATTAAGACCACGCTGATGGAGACATTTGATGAGCGGTACGCCGCATTGATTGAGACCGCAGCCGCTGCAACTACCGCAGTTGTGGCCGCTGCTAGACCACAGGGAGGTGACTCGTTGCTGTTCCGGGAGTTCAGCAACACGAAGCCACCTGAGTTTGACGGGACGCAGGATCTGATCGCTGCGATGAGATGGATTGCTGATATCGAGGGATGCTTCTACACTTGTTCATGTCCGGAGCATCTGAGGGTACGGTTCGCCTTGAACCAGCTCTGTCTGGGAGCAAAGGATTGGTGGAAGTTTGTGACGGCGAACTTCACTCAGGCAGAGGTTTCCGCTGTGACTTGGGAGAGGTTTACTGCTATGTTCAGAGACGAGTACGTTCCCCAGGTGGAGAGGGAACGGTTGGTTCAGGAGTTCTTGATCCTCAAGCAGGGTAATGATTCTATCACGGTGATCACGCGGAAGTTTCATGAGAGGGCGATGTTCTGCCCCGAGCAGGTGTCCACGGAGCAGGCTCGGATGAGTCGGTATTTGGGAGTGCTGAGGAGGGATATCCGGGCGTTCGTATCGAACTCGTCATATCAGACTTTTGCTGAGCTTCAGGCGAATGCCAGGAAGCGTGAGATCGAGTTGGAGACCCAGGCCAGGGAGGAGGCCGAGTCTCAACGGATGGATCGGCGGCCGGCTCAGTCTCAGCCGGCAGCCAAGCGGACCAAGTCCGCCGATTCGAGATCCGGAGGTCAGAAGGGCCGCACTTGCGGAAAGTGCGGCAAGGGTCATGAGGGGGCATGTTGATCGGGTGCTTGCTACAAGTGTGGCAAGGAGGGGCACATTGCTAGGGATTGCCCCAAGGGATTCATGGTTTGCTTTCATTGCAACCAAACCGGCCATCGGAAGGCCGAGTGCCCCCATCTTCGCCAAGGATCTACGCCTGCTGCCAGGGTTACCGAGGTTCGGCCAGTGAAGGCCGAGGCTCCGAAGGCTTGTGGCAGAGCTTTCCAGTTGACTGTGGAGGAGGTCCGCGCGACGCCTGATGTCGTAGCCGGTATGTATTCTTTCATGTATTTACCTTTATACTGAGATATAGTGCTTATATTATGATATGCGTAGGTACTTTTCTTGTAAATTTTGTGCCTGCTTTGGTATTATTTGACTCGGGTGCGAGTCGGTCTTTTGTATCGTTGGCTTTTGGCCAGCACATCGGTATTGATCAGGAGATGATGAGTCGACCCCTGCGAGTTTCTATAGCAAATGAGGAGGCAATATACGCTACTGAGGTGATTCGAGGATGCGTGCTCGAGATTTTTGGGGTCGAGTTCCCTATAGACTTGGTTCCTATAGATATGGGAGATGTCTGACTTACGTGGGCATGCACTGGTTGAGTAAGTTTGGAGCAGTCATTGACTGCGAGAGATAGTTGGTGATGATTCGAGACCCTAGTGGGGGAGTTCTTACGGTTTATGGCGAGGGGACCCGGTGTGGGTTGGCGTTTTGTTCGGCTGCCAGGGCAAGGCAGAGTTTGCAGCAGGGCTGTAATGGATTCATAGCCTACGTGATGGATACTCGAGTGGCCGCGGGGAGGCCCAATTCAATTGATGACGTTCCTGTTGTATGCGAGTTTTCGGATGTGTTCCCCGAAGAGTTACCAGGTGTGCCTCCGGAGAGGCAAGTGGAGTTTCGTATCGATTTGGTTCCGGGAGCGGCGCCCATCACTAAGGCGCCTTATCGTCTTGCTCCACCGGAAATGCATGAGTTATCCTCGCAGCTTCAGGAGCTGTTGGGAAAGGGGTTCATTCGACCGAGTAGCTCACCTTGGGGAGCACCGATTTTGTTCGTCAAGAAAAAGGATGGTTCACACCGGATGTGTATCGATTACCGGGAGTTGAACAAGTTGACGGTTAAGAACCGGTATCCGTTACCTAGGATCGACGATCTATTCGATCAGTTGCAGGGGGCATCTTGGTTCTCCAAGATTGACTTGAGGTCGGGGTATCATCAGATGAGGTTCGAGAGGAAGATATCTAGAAGACTGCTTTTAGAACTCGTTATGGACATTATGAGTTTGTGGTGATGCCTTTTGGGCTCACCAATGCCCCGGCCGCGTTCATGGATCTTATGAACCGGGTGTGCTGGCCGATGCTGGATCGGTCGGTGATCGTATTCATCGATGATATTCTGGTGTATTCGAGGTCTAGGGATCAGCATGAGGAACATTTGAGGGAGATTCTTGGGTTTTGAGATCGGAGAGACTGTATGCCAAGTTCTCCAAGTGTGATTTCTGGTTACGAGAGGTCCAGTTCCTCGGGCATCTTGTTAACCAGAAAGGGATATTGGTCGACCCGGCCAAGATTGAGGCGGTGTTGAGGTGGGAGGTGCCGAGATCGCCCACCGAGATCAGGAGTTTTCTGGGTTTGGCTGGATATTATCGCAGGTTTATCAAGGACTTCTCCAAGATCGTTGTGCCACTTACTAGGATGACCCGGAAGGGTGTTACGTTTTCATGGGGACCAGAGCAGCATTCCTCACTCGATACGCTTCGTCATAAATTGTGCGAGGCTCCGGTGCTTGCACTCTCGGAAGGGATGGAGGATTTTGTGGTGTACTGTGATGCCTCTATATCGGGTTTGGGGGCGGTGCTTATGCAGAGGGGTCATGTGATAGCGTATGCTTCGAGGCAGTTGAAGCCTCATGAGTCGAGATATCCCACCCACGACCTGGAATTCAGGGCTGTGGTGTTTGCCCTCAAGATCTGGCGACACTATTTGTATGGGGTTCGGTGTACGATATACACGAACCATAAGAGCTTGAAGTACTTGATGGATCAGCCGAATCTGAATATGCGACAGAGGATGTGGTTGGATGTGGTGAAGGATTACGATTGTGAGATCCTGTACCACCCGGGCAAGTCTAATGTGGTAGCCGATGCGTTGAGCCGTAGGGCGGAAAGCGCCCCGATCCGAGATATTTGTATGAGATTGACGGTATTGACCCTGATTTTGGATATTATTCGAGGAGCTCAGGCAGAGGCTGCGAAGCCAGAACATCAGAAGAAGGAGCGGGTTGTAGGTCAGGTATCAGGATTCGTCACAGATGGTCGAGGGCTTATGATTTTTCAGGGTCGGATTTGGGTATCGTTTATGGGCGGTGCGCATACTATTTTGATGGAGGAAGCACATCGATCGAAATTCTCGATTCATCCCGGTGCTACGAAAATGTATTAGGATCTAAGGAAGGAGTACTGGTGGCCCTGTATGAAAAGGGATGTCGCTTGGTTTGTCGAGAGGTGCTTGACTTGTCGGCAGGTCAAGGCCGAGCACCAGCGACCGCACGGGAAGCTGCAACCGCTAGATATTCCCGAATGGAAGTGGGAACAAATCACTATGGATTTCATCACCAAGTTACCGCGGACTGCGAGGGGAGTCGATGCGATTTGGGTGATCGTGGATAGACTGACGAATAGCGCTCATTTTCTAGCCATCAGCGAGAGATCTTCTGCGGAGAAGTTGGCAGAGTTATATGTGAGGGAGGTAGTATCGCGACATGGAGTGCCGATCTCGATTGTTTCGGACCGTGATGTGCGTTTCACTTCCAGGTTCTGGAAGAAGTTTCATGAGGAGTTGGGTACTAGGTTACATTTTAGTACCGCATATCATCCCCAGACAGACGGTCAGAGTGAGCGGACGATTCAGACGCTCGAGGACATGCTCCGGGCATGTGTGTTGGATTTCGGGGGTAGCTGGGATGCATATTTACGCTTGGCAGAGTTTTCCTACAACAACAGCCATCATTCGAGCATTGGTATGCCACCCTTTGAGCTGTTGTATGGGCGGAGGTGTCGCACCCCCATCTGTTGGGGTGAGGTAGGGCAGCGGGTTATGGGTAGCACGGAGATCGTACTCCAGAAGACCGAGCAGATTCAACTGGTCAGGCAGAGGTTGTTGACCGCTCAGAGCCGGCAGAAGAGTTATGCAGACAGATGCCGGTCCGAGCTTGAGTTTCGGATCGGTGATCTTGTGCTCTTGAAGGTCTCTCCTTGGAAAGGAGTGATTCGATTCAGGAAGAGAGCCAAGTTGGGGACCCGATATATTGGTCATTTCCGTGTGATCGCGAGGGTGGGCCGGGTAGCCTACTGTTTAGACTTGCCAACAGAGTTGGGGCAGATTCACGACACTTTCCATGTGTCGCAGTTGAGGAAGTGTATAGCCGACGAATCGGCAGTGGTTCCATTAGGGGATATTCAGGTGGATGCGAGCCTGAATTATGCTGAGAGACCAGTAGCCATCAGAGATCGGAAGATCAAGGTTTTGAGGAACAAGGAGGTCTCCCTGGTGTTGGTTCAGTGGCAGCATCAGAAGGGATCAGAGATGACCTGGGAGCCAGAGCGTGAGATGCGTGAGCAGCATCCGGAGCTATTTGCATAGCGAGACTTCGATGGCGAAGTCTTGTTCTAGTGGGGGAGAATTGTAATAGCTCGGATCTCCAGGTATCTTTACTTTCATATTTTTGATATTTTGTGAGGGGACTCGGCGAGTTGGAAGTCGAACTCGCCGAGTCGGGTCGCAGTTTTGGGATGGAGGTTCGCGTCTGGACTCGGCGAGTCAGTGCTGTTTAATGAAACCCTAATTTCCTGGTCCTAAGCCCTATTTAAAGGACCTTATGGCCCTTCATTGCGGCCACCTTGAGCCTTGAGTGCACCAAAGTAGCTGAGAGTCCTTGTGAGTGAGATAAGAGGCTATTTGTTCATCAATTTGTGTGTTATTGCAAGAAAGGAAGGAGAAGATCAAGCTTAAAGAGTTGGGGAGCTTGGATCTGCTTCTATTTCATCAAGGGAACCTTCTTGAGGTAACTTTCAGAGCTAAACTTCGTGTTTTGGTTGATATGTCTAATCTAGGGTTTCTTCTTGCCTTATTTGACTTGGATTTGGAGTGTGAAAGGTCCCATGGAGATATGGAACCTAGATCTGGACCTTAGCAGGTCCAGAAGGCCCCAAATGATATGCTTTATGTCCATTCTTTTGAGTTGGAAACTAGGGTTTCCATATTAGAGGTTATTTCCCCCAAAAGAGCCTTGTATGTGTTGCATGGCGGCCAAGACTGAGACTTTACGTGATAAATGAGCTTGGGAAGGCCAGATCTATGTGTGTATGGAACGGATCTGACCGCAGAAGCAAGTTTTAGTTGATGCATGGCATGGACTCGCCGAGTCTGAAGAACAGACTCGACGAGTAGCTTGAAGATTGTCCTTAAAACCACCCAGTGTGTAGTCCTGCCGAGTTGTGGGTGACTTAGTGAGTCACAGAGAGTTAGAAAGGTATTTGACAGGTGGACCAAGTCGAGTTGGGACTCGCCGAGTTGTCCTTGCAACTCGGCGAGTTGAGTCGCGGTGGCCCCGTGATTCATGACCAGGTGGAACTCGTCGTGTCAGGGGAGTACTCGACGTGTCAAAGGGAAAATCCTTGCGAGTTGGTGAAAACGCGTAGACTCGCCGAGTCACTCTAGTGCACTCGCCGAGTCCGGTCAATTTGACCAACGACTGTTGACCAGTGTTGACTTGATAAGGATGGTCAACCTTAGTGGTACAAGTATTAATTATAGATATATGATGTCATAGGAGGATTACAGCTCGGGGGTTCGAGCACGAGTGATTTCCAGGGTTCACGAGTTATCGAGACATACGAGGTGAGTCTTGTCAATATACTGTACCCGGAAGGGTTTGACTGTGTGACCGGAAGGTCGAATATGATATGCGATATATGCATTATGTGTGATAAGTTATTCGATATATGTGCCATGTATAATATGCTAGTTATGGGCCGGAAGGCATTATGTTATGGGCCGGAAAGCGTTCTAAAATGGACCGTATGGTTGACGTGGGTAGGACCGGAAGGTTTACCCAGACGGGACGGAAGTCCCCTGAGACACATGGACCGGAAGGTCAGGGCCTGGAAAGGCGTATGTGCGTAGGTTGTATTTTGGGGAACTCACTAAGCATTTATGCTTACTGTGTTGTGTTATGTGTTTCAGGTACTAGCGAGGACCGTGGGAAGGCGCCGGCGTGATCGTACACACACTCGGGGAAAACTATTTTGTGATCTTTGTTATGTAATCGGTCGTGACAATATTATTTACATTGGAACTTAAATTATTACTCGATGTTTTGATGTTTGTAAAAATGAACAATTGGTTTAAAATTTACGTCGTTACAGTAACTGTTAATCTTCGGAGCGAGATACATATGTATGGATCTATACCGGGTTGACATCCCCACCTGTGATTGCTAGCAACAACCCTTGACCGATCAATCGAAGCGGGTGATAGGTGTCTACCATTGTTACTACAACATCCACTGAACCATTGTAGGGGTACATTCAGTAATGTAGCTCGGTCATAGGACTCACTAAAACATTAACTAGAATCTCTCTCTCTCTCTCTCTCTCTCACACTACAACCATGAGCTTGGTTGCTTTCAAAAGTATTTTTGAGTATGGAATTACTTATGCAACATAAAAGTTTGGTTGTCAACGCGCACGATATCAGGCTAATCCAAAACTTTCTAATCTTATTGTTGTTAAAAGAATCTTTCGGTACCTCAAAGGCTGCCCAAAATTGGGTCTTTGGTATCCAAAAAATTCTGAATTTGATTTATATGCTTTTGTTGACAGTAATTATGGTGGCTGTGAGCTTGACAGAAAATCAACTTCCAGAGGATGTCAATTTCTCGGTGATAGACTGGTATCATGGCATTGCAAGAAACAATATACCATCTCAACCTCAATAGCAGAGGCGATACATAGCTGCTTCAGCTTGTTGTTCTCAGGTTATCTGGATACAACATCAGATCTTGGATTACAGTTTGAATTTTCTAGAAACCCCTATCTTTTATGACAATGAGGCTGCTATTCAAATTGCTATATATCCTGTCCAACACACATAAACCAAGCACATTGACATCAAAGTGCATTTTATCCAAGATTGTTATGAGCGATTGTTCATCCTGTTGGAACAAGTTCCCACTGCTAATTTTTATTTCTAGGTCATTTTCAATTTGCGCATTTAGTTTTCATTCTCTCCCATGCACAAATTTATGGGGAGAAATAATAAAAAAAACAAAACAAACAAATTTAAAAAAATTTATCAAAAATCCAAAAATATTTTCTTCTGTTTTAATTTTTCAAAGAAAAATTGAAAAGCCAAGAATATTATGTGTCTTCCTTGCTTTTTAATGTTGTGTTGGGAAGTGATATAATTTCTGTGATAACAGGTAGTCTGAATCTATGTAAGGTATCAAGGTTGAATTGTCTAGGCTTTGTGTTCAATGCATTGGTAGGCACGAGAGTTTTAATTTGAACTTGACTAGGCATAGATGAAATTAAGATCAAATGACTTGACAGATCTTGACCTAGACAGATCCACTTAGCCTGACAATATGACGCTTAGATAGGTTAAGCAGGGAGATATACATGGAAATCTGCAAGTTAAATTAAATAATATGTATCTAGAATCGTGGCTTAACTTTTCCTCGGTGTATGGACTCTGTCCTTAAATTCCAATTTTGATGGGACGTCCGGGGAAATTTCGATAAAATAGGTCTATAGAAGATTAGTTTCTGGCTTTCTTTCTGCTAGACATATGTTGCCTCCTCTGCATGATCGGAAGATCCGACCTGGACTGCGACATATGCAACTCTGTTTCTATGTGTATCTCTCTATGCTATTTTTTCTATTTGTTAGCCATATGTTGTTTCCTCTGCGTGACTGATAATCCGACCTGGTACATAGCATATACACTAGGGCTGTAAACGAACTGAACGTTCGGCGAACCGTTCGTGAACTGTTCGGCGGGAAGTTCGTTTATGTTCGTTTATTTAATAAATGAACGAACATGAACAAAAATTAGCGTTCGTTTAGTTAAATGAACGAACATGAAAAATGGTATCGTTCGTTCATTTATGTTCGTGAACGTTCGTTTACGATATTCATTTACGTTCGTTTATGTTCATTCATTTAAGTTTATTTATATTCATCTATATTCAATTATTTTTTATTATATTGCTATATTATATGTTCGTTTATGTTCGTTTATGTTCATATATGTTTAATTGTGTTTTATTTATCTTTGTTCGTTTATGTTCGTTTAGCATGTTCACGAACATAAATGAACGAACATGAACAAAGTAATTTGTTAAACGAACGAACATGAACAAGAAAATCTCGTTCGTTTATCCGTTCGTGTTTGTTTGTTGTTCGGCTAACTTAAACGAACGAACATGAACAAGACCTTGTTCGTGTTGGTTTGGTTCGTTTACAGCCCTAATATGCACCATTCTACTTCTCAATCCCTCTAACTCTGGTTAGACATATGCTTCATCCTCTACGTGATTGGAAGATCCGACTTGGATGTACAACATATGCACCCTTAATCTGTATTCTCTTATAATAATTATCTGCTCACCTAAAGTAAGGAGTGCCTTGGAATTTCTTGATTGTTGAGGTATACCAGGAAGCAAGAAACATGTTCTAATACAACTAAAATCAATCAATAAATTTGTCTGTAGATCTCACTCCTTAACTTAGGTAGACCACAATATCCCTAGTCATCGTCAGATGAATGGTCATTAGTAATTTGGTTAGAATTGCAAAGTCACAATGTCCAGTCACTTTGAGTATGTCCTAATTTTCTCAAAAAAAATTTGTGTTTAAGTCGACCACAATATCAGCAATCGACCAGATCTATTCATGAAAAAGAAGGTATTGATAAACGGATTCAGGCTGTCTAAGAACTTTGATCCCAAATTCAACATACTATCAGTTTTGGTAAAGGAAATTAGTGTAAATTCAATATTTTATTTTTAATTTTATTTTATGTTGCTAAAAATTAAAAATTATTTTTGTTTTATTTTAGTTTAAAATTTTTAGATTTTATTTTGTTTTATTTTATTTTAAAAATCCTCAAAATGTATTATTTTTAAAACATTTTTGTGGTATTGGACTTAAAATTGAAGTAGGAAGCCCATGAGTTTTGGTCCAGGTATAAATACCCAGGTATATGACTGTAAACTCTTTTTGCTTGTTCTTTCCTCTTTATGGCCGTACACTCTTCTTTTGATCTCGAAATCACTATTCATCGTTAAAATTTTTTGTGATAATTCTTGAAATTGATTGTTCGAACCTATAGGTATGTGCATTCTGACTCTCACAAAAGTAATTCTTCAGAAAACGACTTCTAATCGAAACAGAAATCGAAAAAATGTGTTTTCGGTGTTTACGGCCTATGAAGGGTTTACGGCCGTAAACCCCATTTTCAGCCAAAAACTCATTTTTTATTTGAAATTTAAATTAAAGTCAAAATCACATTATTGCACAAATATTTGTATTATTATTATTTTCTCACTTGACTCCGTTCATGCAGACTAAAATGGCGGAACCCAAATTCGCACAAAGTCACAATCTAGCAATCCTATTGGCTGAACCTCCTATTGTCCATAATGAATTCAAGTCCATGATTCATGGCTTGAAGGAGTGCTGCTTGGATATAGCCCTGATCCTACATCCATAAATTTATCAAAGTCTAATAAAAGAATTCTGGAAATTTGTAACAGTTAAGAAAAGAGAAAATGCTTCTGTATTCCTTGAAGCTATCGTAAAAGGATGCAAGATTATCGTCACAGAGCAGATAATCAGAGATGTTCTGAAGATTGACGACCAATCCAGTTTTCTTACTGAAATAGAAGTGGAACAAACTCAAGAGATCCTGAGCAGAATGGGTTATGAAGGCGTATTTCCTCCTACCTTGAAGAAGCTATTACCGCCTTATTGGAGGTTTTTAGCTCATGTTTTTGTGAGTTGTATTATAGGGAGAAGATCAGGTGCTGACGAGATTTCATTAAGAAATACAGGAGCTATTGCTGCTCTTGTCGCCGGAATTGATTTTAACTTCTCAATATTCATTGTAGATGAGCTGGTTGTGAACATTAAGGGAAAGACTAGAGATAAATTTCTGATGTATCCGAGGTTTCTTCAAATCATATTCAACGAGAAATTCGAGGAGATTCCTAAAGATGGTGAGACATTCGACATGAAGTCTCTTGGGCCAAATTATATTGGGTTGATCAAACAAAACCGCAAGGGTAAATATACCTTTGAAGGAAAGTATCCTTTGGTAAATTTTGGCATGTTCGTAGAATCCAGTGAAGCCTCTGCTTCTCATGAGTCATCTGACTGTATGACTGTTGATGATGACATGATCAAAGTCTCAGATCATGAAGAAAACAAGGTTCCTCCGGTAGCAACTGTGGCCGAGGAACACGAGTTGACTTCTGTGCATGTTTAGAGTGATTATAGAAAAAGTGGGGATGCTGAAAATGATGATGAAGATTATTAAGATGCTGACTCTCTTTTTGGGGGTAATTTGTCTCATTGTGATAATCACGAGTTGGATATGAGTTTTGTCGAAAGTTTGTACCCATCTCATGAAGATATGGAAACATTCTTTAAAATTTTTAGTGATGAAGTTCAAGAAACAATGCTTCCAATGTTTAATCAGACTGCCGGTTCTACCAATGTTTAATCAGACTGTCGGGGAAGAGTTTGAGACAAGAGTTAAATATCCATAGAAATTATCCTTTAACGAATTGTTTTCGGATAATATGTTGATCGTGAAATACCTTCATCTTTTCTTTATAGATCCTTGAGTTTTCATAATCTTCCTTTCGAATCTCTTCCAGTTCAACGAGTTGAAGTTTTCTTTCCGTACCTGCATCACTTAATTCAAAGTTAGAACTTTTATGGCCCACATGGCACGGTGTTCCACCTATACCGGGAGATGGCATTACTTTCCATAAATAAGCCGGTACGGAGACATTCCAATGGTTGTCTTATAGGTTGTTCGATATGCCCATAATCTATCATCTAATCTTAAGGACCAATCTTTTAGGTCCGGGTGAACAATTTTTTCCAGGATGCTTTTAATTTCACTATTTAACTCTTCTACATGTCCACTCATTTATGGACGATATGGAGATGATATCCTATTTGTGACACCATAGTGTTTTAGTAACTTTGCAAAATGAAAAATCGTAAAACGGGAACCCTATCACTAATGATAGTTCGAGAGATTCTTTGTCTAGAAAAGATGTTCTTTTTGATACATTTATAAACAACATTATGGTCATTTATGCATCTAGCCTCCGCTTCAACCCATTTTGATACATAATCAATAGCTAAAAGGATGTATAGATGGCCAAATGTGACATCCCAGAATTTAGGTCAAAGACTGTGAACGATCAAGTTCACAGTAAGTCTCTTGGAAATTTGGTTATTTGAGTTTCAGTGCTTTTTCTTTTAAATAAATGATTTATTCCAACTATTTTAAGATACCAGATGGTATTTTACTTCTAAATGTGTGATTTGGCAAAAAAATAAAACAGGTCAAATTGCAACCTTAGAAATGCATCTGAAAAACTGAAATTTCACATTAAGTAATTGTGAGCAATAAAAACACCATAGTCTCGTAGTGTGCGTTTCCTTGCTTCCGAGAATATAAAGAACGTCAAAAACAGTGTTTGTATGCAATAGATAAGACAGTTTTAAGAATCTAAAACCGGTATAATACTGATTTTTTTTAAAACCACTAAATTTGTTTCCATACATTGAGGGACTTGCACACCACACATGGAAATTCCAAATTATTTGTATATTCGCAATGCCTATATGTTATATAATTAAAATTTTATAACACTATATATATATATATATATATATATATATGTGTGTGTGTGTGTGTGTGTGTGTGTGTGTGTGTGTGTGTGTGTGTCATGTAACGTTTCGAAAAACCAAGTAATAGTATATATGACAAAATTTGGACATTTACTATGCAAAAATATTCAAGTCTTTATATATCTCATAAGCATAAATTATGTGTAAAATTTTAAACCAAGGTCTAAAAAATTAATAAATTTCACATTTCCTAATATATGAGTTTAAATTTATATAATACATAAAATACAAAGTATCTAAATCCAAAAAATACATTATGTAAATTGATACACAAAATACATAGAGAAATGCATTTTATACATATTTCACACAAATACACAAAAGACAGCTATTAAATTCCCCCACATCCAAATCTACACACAAGGATAAGGCAAGACTACACTTAAACCGAAATGAAAAACGTGTTCCTTGTCTCGGTCACAAGAATACCTCACATCCTTTTACATTTTTCATTCCTGTCAATGAACATCCAACCAAACACTCAAATACAGTCATCTTCTACAAAATTACACACAAAAGAATCAATTACATACTCAACCACAAAGCAACACACAATTCATTCTCGCTAACAATAAAACAATTAGAAACAATGAGTTAAAGATATAGAAACAAACTTTCTTCTTCTTCATCTCGTTTAAGAACACCTCCATTGGAGGTGTTGTTCTCGAGAAATCAAACCAAACGAATGGGACTTCAAGCCTAGGATGCACGAAAACTTCAATTTGGTTGCCGTTCTCGTATCCGATACCGCATGGAAACGGATACACCATGGAAATGCCATGGAAACGTTTCTAACGTTTCTGGTAAAGAAGAAACGTTTCATCGCAGTTTCCTCCAATTTTCCATTATTTAGGGTTTGCATGAGCTTTTTCAGTCTATCAAAGTCTAATGAGCTATAGTAATCAACTCTTAACTTATTACCCTACAAGCCTAATCGATCGACTCTCTACTCTCTCTTTATCCCTCGTCAGATACGATGATCACGATCATATTGATCAGCATTCACCAAAAAGAAGATCACCAAACAATTCACCAATTAAAAATCAGACAACGATTTTCATGGCTTCTCAAGAACAAGAAACACAGTCACAAGCATCATCATCAACAATTTTAATTACTTTTGAAATATTTAGTATTTTTGGAGTTTACACTTTACACATTTTGAAATTTCTTTATTATATACATGTTTTTTATTTTTTTATATTGTCGTATCCGTATCTTAAAATTTTGAGTTTTGCCGTTTCTCATTTCCGTTCTTTATCTGTTTCCGTACAACTTAGCTTCAAGCGTTTCCCCTTCGTTGGGTTTAAAAAAAAAAAAAAAAGAACGAAGGAGCTGCAGAAGCAGCCCCATCCAATACCTGCAATCGCCGGAGGGAGGCTGTCCCTTCCCATCTTGGTCGTGGAGCACCACAGCCAAGCACCCCCTTTGATATCGTTGTTCTGATGCTTTCCTTCTCCCATTCCCTCTGAAACCCCATCGGTATACATTAAAAAGAAAAGAAAAAAAAAAAGCAGTGCAGGCTGCCGGACCCCCCCCCCCCCCCCCCCCCCCCCCAAAACCACTTACCTTCAACCACCATTGAACCACCGAGACACCCATCTGATTTCCTTGTTCTAACCGAGCCCTTTTTTGACCTCCTTCCCTTCGCAGCCTGTTAGCCACACCGAATCCATCCGCTGGCTTCACCGCTCGCCTTCTTTTTCTTCGATCAAAGACCTCGGACGACTTCGTCTTCGTCTTTGCTGCTGCTTGCGTCGCCCCGGAAACAAACATCCTTCCCCCTTCGCACCCAACTGCCGGAGGAGGAAGAACGCAACCCCAACGCTCCTTCGTATCCCCTTCATCGGCCTAGTCGAACCTCGGAATCGGAGACAATCACAGCTGCAAATCGACTGACGAAGCCCTATGCCCCATTCTTCCTTCTTCGAGCGACCCAAGGTCGAGGATCCTGCTGCTTTGTTTCTCTCGGATCGCTGCCTGTTATTGCTCCCGTTCGTGCACCCTTTTCTTTCTCGATCGGAAATCTTGCCTCTCCCAAGCTCTCGTTTGTGTTTCCCTTCATCATTCTCCCCGATCAGACAAGGAATCAAAACCCCAAATCGATTTTGCCTCGTACTCATCTCTGCGTTTGCACCACTTCGTGTTTCCTTTGATCGAATTCACCGGGTCCTCAAAACTGATAACGGGTTTTCATTTTGACCCAGTTAAAAGTCAAAAACAACCCAAACTAACATTTAAATTTATCAAAATAAACCCTGCTGCAATATTCCTTTTAAAATAAGCCCCCTTTTGCCAAACTTTGGTTTATTTAAACATAATCAGTCCCTCTATGGGATTTTTCCTTACACAAAAGCCCTAAACCCTCCTATATTTATGAAATGACCAAACTACCCCAACTATTAAACCTTTGTTCAATATAAGTTCCATTCTCCAAATATTGATCCCATTTATTTAACAACAACCCCTCGGTTGATATTTATTTTAACCAAAGAATCCTATTTTGGTTAGTAAAATTACCAAACAACCTTCAATAGTTTGATTCGTTACAAAAATGGTCCCAGAGAGTATTTCAAAGTTCAAGAATGGTGGACTTGTTGTTTCACACGACAAGTTTCTTCAAAGAAAACGAATTCGAACAAATGGAACTCACGCTTCGAGGGTGAGTGCTTACGGCCCCTTTTTAATATTTTAATTACTTCCAGGGGGAGTACATGTGCCTAAATAATTTGTTTATACAAATCAATTTCCATTTTCTGCGAAAATACAACAAACCTAGTTTATAAAAATAATATTATTTAACAATTTACCATATTGTTATAAATAAACTAGTGTGGATTTTTTATATACGTGTTATGATTATTTTATCATGAAATAACTAGTTAATACAACAAATACTACAGTATACAAAATTATATGACTTTTATGTAATGTTGTATACTATATAAGCATGTTATAAAAATTTTATAGTATTTTAAGGATTCAAGGTATTACTAAGCATTTTTATTGATATGTTTAACTACACCATGTTTATACATGTCCATATATTTATCAATTTGAAATATTCATGTTTATTAAAGCGAGGACATTACACTTTTACATATATGTCAAACTTACTCGGCTTTTATAAACGTAATACAACGATATTCATTATGCCTAGTTACTTAATCACAAGAAAGTTAGGACTAAGAGTTATTCACAAACTTTTTAGTTAAGGGGTTTTTAGTGAGACATTATTCATTAATTGAGTTTAAATACTTAGCATACCCATACTACTGTAACTGTTAATCTTCGGAGTGAGATACATATGTATAGATCTATACCTGGTTGAAATCCCACAAGTGATTGCTAGTAATAACCCTCGACCGATCAATCGAAGCGGGTGAATGGTGTCTACCATTGTTATTACAACGTCCACTGAAGTATTGTAGGGGTACATTCAGTCATGTAGCTCGGTTATAGGACTCATTAAAACATTAACTAGAATCTCTCTCTCTCTCTCTCAGTACAACCATGAGCTTGGTTGCTTTCAAAAGTATTTTTAAGTATGGAATTACCTATGCAACATAAAGGTTTGGTTTTGAAGGATATTCAAAGGTTTATTACGAACAAAGATTAAAGTATGGATTTACTTATACAAGAGATATATCTTGGCTTTCAAGGATTTATTGCAAACACCGTGTAAAGTATGGATTTACTTATACCAAAATACATTTTGGGCTTTTAAAGACTCATTGCAAACACTGTTTTAACTATTGTTATACGTAAAAAGATAATATATTTTAAACTTATTAAAAGTATTACTGCTTTTTGTAGAAAACTTATAACACTCACCAACCTTGTGTTAACCCTCGAAACTACATGTATTCTCAGGAAACTACTAAACAAACATTCAAGACTGATTCGATTACAGGTGACCTAGCTTACTTGTTGTATTATATGCCTATCTATAGAGGGAATTCTTGTATTATTATTGTTATTATTATTATTATTATTATTATTATTATTATATATATATATATATATATATATATATTAAAGATATGAATCTTAGGAGCAGTTAACTTGGCTACAGTATGGCAGAAAAGGTCATTCCATTATTGTTAGTCTTTTATTTTTGGATAGGCTATGTTTTAAAATATTGTTAAAGTATGTATGCGTGTTGCAGATTGTGGATTGTGTTTATCCATTCCTTCCACCATCTTCCTTTTTATCTCCCACTGTTTCTTCATCTCGAACCTTCTACCCTCTTTGATGGTTTCTCTTTAGAAGCGATTGAGCACCTCCATGACCACCGTCTGCTTCAGTTCATGTCGGCGCCACCCATATTCACCTTCGATCAGAAACCATTAGTCATCTTCCATGCCTTCTGCTTCAAACCATTTTTTCCACATATTAGGGTTCATGATTCTTCTCGACTCCCTTAGTTGCACCCTCCATTATCTCTAAAATCCTCAATATACACAAATGGAAGTTACATATCGGCACTCCTGTTGTCTCCGCACTTCGCATCGCCACCTCTGGTCATCTCCACTGCATGTATGTTTTCTTTTCATTTTTTTTGTTGATAACATAGATGAAGCAACCGATCATAGGGTTACTCTAACTCTACACTGCCTCCATTGCTTACTTCCTACATCGATCCGCCTTCTCTCTTCTATTCTACCTCCACCGCTTGTGTCATCTGAAGAATCCTTCCCTGGCTTCTAAAAGTAAAAACCCACTGTCTTTATCACATGTCACCGTTGTTGGTGGGGTCTTCTGATTGAATTTCATAAAACCCTCCATTTTCCCAGCTTCTAATTTCTAACACCCATTTTTGCTCCCTTCATTGCTTCTCCTAATTTTGTTAAAGAGTTGCAAACTTGAAGAAAAGGTGTGAAAAATGAAGTTTCAGATCCTAAACATGTTATTGAATGACATCGATCATCATAAAGCTCATCAAGGGTTTCGATTCATTAGTAAGAGCAAATGAGCTTCTATTCCATCATCATATGGCAAGGTTATATGTAAGTCCTAACTTCGACGACAGATGGTTTGCCACCGTATTGATGTCCGCTTCGAGGTATGCTCTCTATACTCCACTTTCTATATTCAGTTCCTTCCCATATATGTTGGCCTGAAGTACAAATCACAACCTGAACGTCCTCACTTCATCGAAGTTCCTCTTATTTCATCAGAGGGTCTTTTCTTAAGAGGTATACATATAATCTCATCTCACAATCAATCCACCATTCTTTGTTTTAATGAAATAGTTAACCCCAAAATTTTACCTTCAAAACCTTTCTTGCAGACGTGATTGAAAAAATCAATGTTCTCACAGGAAGAGTCATGGCGTGAAAGTAATCATAGTCTTGCAAGAGGTTTACAAACTTTTTTTAATTTCGTTTTTTTCTGTTGTTTTGATCAGGTTACAGGCGATTGCATTCACAACATTTTACGACTATAATTTTGTTTCAAGAAGAGCCCAACAAGTAGGTATGCATCAGATTATCACTCTTTCATGAAAAAATTCTTTATTGACTTTTACTTCTATCTTTTAAGATTTGGATTTGATGATTAGATTGAAGAAAATGAATGATATGACAAATGAGGAAAATAAGTGAATGATATGTTGATTTTTCTCAGGTATATGTAGCCAATGGTAGTGTCTGTTTTCATAATCTGAGCTTGCTAGAAAATGTTTGAGTTTTCATTATTTGAGGTTTTTGTTTAAATCTACCTAATTTATTATTGACTAATTTTCCCTTGTGTAACTTATATCTTAAAAAAAAGGTTTTTTTTTAGCTTTCGTAGCTAATATCACTTATAAGTTCTTCAAGGGTAATATTGGAATTTGTGGTTCATCTCTGTGGATATGGAAGCTCCTGTTGCTCCTTTTACTATTATGGTTTTGAAGTCCCTCACTATTGATTATTTTTGTTGTGCTGTTTGATGTAACTGTTTATTATAAAGAAGTTCATGGTGAGGAGCTTTATCTTATTCCATTGTCAAAATATTTGTATGCACATTTGACAATATTTCTTAATTTTTACTTTTTTTTATAAATTTTCAGATGACCTGAATGAAAATTATTTTGTTAGCAATGTTGATGTTGATGATTCATCTCTATGGTTGGTCAAATGTACTTATCAGTGCTTTGAAAAATCAATAGCTATCGGTAAGTGTTGCTCATCATTGTTTGGTTTGGATGGAATGGAATGTGATGTAATGACAAAGAAATGAATGGAATCAACACTTCCATTCCCTTGTCAATTTCTTCCCACCAAACATTTCCTAATATCTTTATTCAGTGTGACCATTGATGACTTTCCATATTTTTTTGGTCTTAATTTCAGTTTTACTCAGTTGTTGCACTAAATTGAATAAAGGTCTGAGTATTTTCGGTTAATAAACAAGTTTCTTTTTTAACAAGCAATTTCCTGTGTTTTGTTTTGATTCTAAAGGGGAATGAGGTGGATGGTGTAAATGTGAAGAAATTTTACTTTAGATGGGCGTGTTTCTTGATCAGTTAGGTGTGTTCATGACATGGAATTATGCTTAAACTAGCTTGAATTCTTTCTATACAATAGATTTTAGCCATGGCTGCTTGGAAGAATAGAGGTGGTTCGGAGCCAAACGAATGAGCTTGAAAAGGTTTTATATTACTCTTGCTTTAGGGTTTACATGGTGTAACCCTAGATGTGTCAACACTATATAAGGAAGCCATTCTCCACCAAAATCGGCTACACTAAGAAACAAGAGGGCTAGGCTGATTTTTAGAGTGTTTGTATTCTCTCAAAAGTTACTCCAAAGGCATTTGGTGTTGTGTGAAGCATTTGAGGCATCACACTTCGGGTGCTAGGCTCACAAGGTTTCAAGGATCATAATCAACAACAAGGTAAGTTATTCTATCTTTCATTCAAGTTAAAAAATGTTCCCCATATATGCTAGATAGGAATATAACCTTGGAATTCAACTTTGCATGATAATTAGACAAACATAGATCCATGCTAGATAGGAATATAACCTTGGAATTCAACTTTGCATGAAAATTAGACAAACATAGATCCAAGGTTATTAGGGTTGCATGTACACTTAAGAAGTGTTAGAATGCTCAAAACCCATCAGGAGCTTTGTGCCAAGCGAAAGTCGGAGCAGGTTCAGGCAGCTACAAGTCAGGCTAAAAAGCCTAAGACCTCAGATTCTTCTAGTAGGGGACAACAGGGCCGTGACCGATGTACCAAGTGTGGTAAGCCACATAGTGGGGTCAGCCGAGCAGTGAGCTCGGGATGTTACGCATGTGGCCAGACAGGCCACATGAGCGGGGACTGCCCCAAGAAGGGCTTGATTTTTTTTCACTGCAACCAGCCTGGCCATAAAAGGCCGAATGTCCGAGGTTGTGGGGAGGAGAGGGAGCGGTGGCGGCACCTGCGCCCGCCATAATGAGGATCACTGATGGCCGCCTTACTAAGGCGGATACTCCTACGATGAAGAGCCGCACATTCCAGTTGACTACCGAGGAGGCTCTGGCAGCCCCAGACATCGTGGCTAGTACATATTTTATTTTTCTAGCTTGATATTAATTTTTATTGCTTATGCGTATCTAGGGCTGTAAACGAACTGAACGTTCAGTGAACCATTCGTGAATTGTTCGACGGGAAGTTCGTTTATGTTCGTTAAATTATCGTTCGTTTAGTTAAATGAACGAACATGAACAATGGTCTCGTTCGTTCATTTATGTTTGTGAACATTCGTTTATGATGTTCATTTACATTCGTTTATGTTCGTTCGTTTAAGTTTATTTATATTCATCTATATTCAATTATTTTTTATTATATTTCTATATTATATGTTCGTTTATGCTCATATATGTTCAATTGTGTTTTTTTTTTTTTTATCTTTTTTCGTTTATGTTTGTTCATTTATGTTCGTTTAGCATGTTCATGAACATAAATGAACGAACATGAACAAAGTAATTTGTTAAACGAACAAACATGAACAAGAAAATCCCGTTTGTTTATCCATTCGTGTTCGTTTGGTGTTCGGCTAACTTAAACGAACGAACATGAACAAGACCTTGTTCGTGTTTGTTTAGTTCGTTTACAGCCCTATGTGTATCTATGTGCTCCTGTATAGGGACCTTTTTGGTCAATGGTATGGTGATTCATCTTCTTTTTGATTCAGGAGCTACCCGATCGTCCGTATCTCTTGCACTTAGCAAGAACTTCCAGGACGCTTCAAGAACGTTGGATTCCCTGCTTTAGGTTGAGATTGCTGATGACCGCATTGTGAGTGATAAGAGAGTATATCGGGATTGTGTCCTAAATGTGTTGGGGAGAGGTTTCAGGTTGATCTGGTACTGATACCATTGCCAGGGCTGAAGGTCATTGTCAGGATGGACTAGTTGGGGGGCCAATGGGGCCATGATTGATTATGAGCGCCAGCTGGTGAGAGTTCGAACCCCAAGTGGGGGAGAACTAGTTTTTCATGGAGAGAGGGCCTCGCAAGGGCCAACCCTGTATTCAGCTGCGAGGGCTAGGAGACTTCTTCATTAGGGTTGTTTAGGATTCTTGGCGTATGTCTCAGATACGAGGCTTGAGGCCCCGACAGATTTGGGAAGTGTACCGGTTGTACAGGATTCTCAGGATGTCTTTCCTGAGGAGTTGCTTGGGGTGCCTCCAGAGAGGCAAGTAGAGTTTCACCTTGATTTGGTACTGGGTGCCGCTCCGATAGCTAAGGCACTGTACCTCATAGCTCCACCCGAGATTCAGGAGTTGTCTACGCAGCTCCAGGAGCTGCTACACAGAGGGTTCATTCATCTAAGCAGTTCCCTGTGGGGAGCGTCGATCTTGTTCGTTAAAAAGAAGGACGAGTTTATACAGGATGTGTATTCATTATCAGGAGTTGAACAAGTTAACGGTGAAAAACCATTATCCGCTCCTAAGGATCGATGATGTGTTCCATCAGCTCCAAGGTGCATCTTGGTTTTCCAAGATTGATCTTCGGTCGGGGTACCATCAAATGAAGATTCGAGAAGAGGATATATTGAAGATAGCTTTCTAGACCCGGTATGAGCACTATGAGTTTGTGGTGATGCCATTTGGGCTCGCCAATGCCCCGAAAATGTTCATAGATCTCATGAACAAGGTGTGTAGGTTGATGCTGGATCGGTCAGTGATTGTTTTTCTTGATGATATCTTGGTCTATTCTAAGTCCAAGGAGCAACACAAGAAACATCTGAGGGATGTATTGGAGACATTAAGGATGGAAAGGCTTTATGCCAAGTTCTCGAAGTGTGATTTCTGGTTAAGAGAGGTGCAGTTTTTGGGGCACATTATCAACCAAGAGGGTATTTTGGTTGATCCAACCAAGATTGAGGAAGTGATCCAGTGGGAAGTACCAAAGAACGTGTTGGAGATTCATAGCTTCTTGGGTCTAGCGAGGTACTATCGGAGATTCATTCAGGATTTCTGCAAGATTGTGGTGCCTTTGACCCGCCTGACCAAGAAGAATATGATATTTCAGTGGGACCTTGATCAACAGTTGCCTACCGAGACCTTAAAACAGAGGTTATGTGAGGCCCCAATTTTAGTGCTACCCGATGAGTTGGATGATTTGGTGGTGTATTGTGACGTGTCTATCACAAGGCTAGGCAATATTCTAATACAGAGGGGGCATATGACTGCGTATGCATCGAGGAAGTTGAAGCCTCATGAGACGAACTACCCCACTCACGACCTAGAATTGGAGGCTATGGTGTTTGCCCTCAAAATCTGAAGGCATTACTTGTATGGAGTTCGGTACACCATCTTTACTGACTACAAAAGTTTGAAGTATTTGATTGATCAGCAGAACCTGTATGCGGTACAGGAGGTGGTTGGATGTATAGAAGGAATATGATTGCGAGATCTTGTGCCACCCAGGAAGGCCAATGTGGTGGCCGATGCGTTGAGCCGCAAGGAGGAAAGTACTTCGATTCAGGATGTCTGTCTGAGGATGACAATGATCTCTTCATTGTTGGATTTGATCAAGAAGGCTCAAGTGGAGGTTTCAAGAAAGAGAACTGGAAGATAGAAATGATTCGGGGTCAGTATCCCTTATTTGTATGGGATGGTCGGGTACTCTTGACACAGTGTGGTTGGGTGTGAGTACCGGTGACTGGGGGAGTGAGACACATAATTCCAAGTTCTTTATACATTCGAGAGCAACAAAAATTTATAGAGATCTGAGGCTGACTTCTGGTGTCCCTAGATGAAGCAGGAGATTGTGTGGTTCGTGCATCGGTGCTTAACCTGTAGGAAAGTCAAGGCCTAACATCAGAGGCATCTGATGGGTTTTGAGCATTCTAACACTTCCTAAGTGTACATGCAACCCTAATAACCTTGGATCTATGTTTGTCTAATTATCATGCAAAGTTGAATTCCAAGGTTATATTCCTATCTAGCATACATGGGGAACACTTTTAACTTAAAGTATAGATAGAATAACTTACCTTGTTGTTGTTTGTGTTCCTTGAAACCTTGTGAGCCTAGCACCCCAAGTGTGATGCCTCAAATGCTTCACACAACACCAAATGCTCTTGGAAGAACTTATGGGAGAACACACACTTCTCAAAAATCGGCCAAGCCCTCTTGTTTTCTTAGTGTAGCCGATTTTAGGTGGAGAACATGTTTCTTATATAGTGTTGACACATCTAGGGTTAAACCCTAATGTGTCATGACTCTTCATTTCCATGACCCATGGGTTTGTAACTCCCATGGATCATCCATGGAGCATCCTATGGGTGGAACCCAACTTGATAATCCATGGAGCCTCTTAGCCCACTATACAAGATATGGATGATTTACATAATCAACCCATATATTTAATTAGTTATCTTTTGATCACATAATTAATTCTAAATTAATTCTTGATCAAACTAATCAAATAATATTATTAATATATTAGAACTTATAATATATTAATAATCTCCAAGTGTTATTTCTCTCATTTAGTCTATCCAATTGCACGGTGCCATGCAACCCAAATGGACCATGTCGGGTCGGGTCAAGTACATACCAGAAATAGTTATGGACTTAGACACCTTATCCAACAGTCTCCCACTTGGATAAGTCTAATAACTATTACTGCAAGTATGACTTCAGAAACCAATCGGCAATCGTAGCTCTTTACAAGGTTTCTCGGAACTGAGAAGATGATGGTACGCCATTTAAGATAAGTGATCATATAATCCTCTGTTCTAGATATCAGTCGGACAAATACATGGAACAATGTCTTACTTATTGTCCAACAGTTTGTTTCCCGATTTCCGATTTGTTTGACAAAGAACTTCATTGAACACATCAATTTAGTTCTGACCGGGCCCGGTACATAGGTCAAAACAAAATCATCGAGGGGCCCAGATATCAGCTTCTAATCCAAGAAGGAACAGATAAACTTCGACTCATATGTTTGTTCTACTACTCATTGAATTACACACAAGAGCGCGATTTATAACATCGAGCTACCAATGCATTTTTCGCACAATCAATGCATAACCAACTTGTAAGTAACAAATCATATCTCTAGGTTTAAAGACTTATATGATATTACCGTCTCACGATCACTCGAGATAGAATTCCATGAAGTGATTCCAGTGAGAGTGGGTTGAGTCCAATGCTCAGAACTTATGAACACTCATGATTGTTGTAGCCTTGTCAAAGACCTCTACAACCAAACATGACAGTCTTGATTCATATCCACTTCCGACATATGACCGACTGTGGAAGTTTGAATAATATGTTATACCAAACAAAATTATTCTGGAAGTAAAAACATGCAAAAGAAATATAGTAAACGATCGACAAGAGATAGCAACACTTTACTCATAAATAAAACACTTTTATTCATCATCAAATGTCAATTACACTTTACAAATTTCGAGGTTATCTAACTACTAAATCTAATATCATCCTTCAGCCCTATGCTCCGAGCATGCTGGAGATGCTTAACCCGAGTCAGTCCCTTCGTGAGGGGATCTACCGGATTCTCATCTGATGATACCCTCTTTGCCACGAGGAGTCCTTCTTCGATCCGATGTCTGATGAAATGGTATTTTCTGTCGATGTGTCTGGTTCTCCCGTGATCCCTTGGTTCCTTGGCTAAGGCAACAACACTTTCACTATCACAGAAAATTTCCATTGGCTCTTTAATAGCTGGTACAACTCCAAGGTCTCCAATGACGTTCCTCAGTCATAACGCCTCCTTTGCCGCCTCGCTAGCTGCAATATACTCTGATTCACAAGTAGAATCTGCCACTGTCTCTTTTTTTGGAACTCTTCCAAGAAATTGCTCCTCCATTTAGGGTAAAGACCCAGCCCGACTGAGAGCGGAAGTTATCCCTATCAGTCTGGAAGCTAGCATCACTATACCCTACAACTCTCAAGTCATCACTCCCACCGAGGGTAAGGATCCAGTCCTTAGTCCTCCGTAGGTACTTGAGAATATTCTTTACCGTAGTCCAGTGTGACTTGCCAGGGTTCCCCTGAAACCTGCTAACCATGCTCAGGGCAAAAGCTACATCAGGTCGAGTACACGTCATAGCATACATGATCGATCCTACAGCCGAAGCATAAGGTACTCGACTCATTTGTGCTATCTCAGCCTCTGTGCTAGGGCTTTGTGTCTTACTCAATTTGGCGTTACTCTGGACGGGTAACTCTCCTTTCTTGGAGTCCTGCATGCTGAATCTCTTCAGCACCTTATCCAAGTAGGTACTTTGACTAAGTCCAATTAGTCTTTTACTCCGATCTCTCAAGATCCTTATCCCTAAAATATAGGCAGCTTCACCAAGGTCCTTCATAGCGAAACACTTTCCAAGCCAGGACTTTACTTCCTGCAGGGTTGGAATGTCGTTTCCTATGAGTAGTATGTCATCCACATACAATACCAAAAAGCTAACTATACTCCCACTAGCCTTGACATACACACAAGATTCATCTTCACTCCTAGAAAAGCCAAATTCCTTGACCTTTTCATCAAAGCAAAGATTCCATCTGCGAGGTGCTTGCTTTAACCCATAAATGGATTTCTCAAGCTTACACACTTTATTGGGGTACTCGTTGCTGACAAAACCCTCTGGCTGACTCATGTAAAAATCTTCAGCCAACTTTCCATTAAGGAAAGCGGTTTTGACATTCATTTGCCAAATTTCATAGTCATGAAATGCGGCTATGGCTAACAGAACCCGAATAGACTTAAACTTGGCTACCGGAGAAAAGGTCTCATCATAATCCACTCCAGGAATTTGAGAGAAGCCCTTTGCAACCAGTCTAGCCTTATAAGTGTGTACTTTACCATCCATGTTGGTCTTCTTCTTGAAGACCCATTTGCACCCTACAGTCTTTCGACCTGGTACATTCTCAACCAAGTTCCAAACTTGATTGTCATACATGGATTGTATCTCGCTATCCATAGCCTCTTTCCATTTAGCAGACTCGGGGCCTGCCATGGCTTCCTCGTAGCTGTTAGGGTCATCTTGACTTACTAGTGTTCCATCACTAATAAGTGTCTCACCTTCTGTAGTAATATGGAATCCATAGTAATGCTCAGGTGCACTCCTAACTCTCGTGGAACACCTCAGAGGTACAGATTCGTCAATTGGCTCAACAGGAGTTTCCTCCTCAAGTTGAGGGCTAGAGTTTGAAGTTCCTTCACCACTTGACTCTTGAATTTCTTCAAGATCAATTTACCTCCCACTGTCTCCTTGGCTTATAAACTCTCTTTCTCGAAAGACTCCTCTTCTTGCTACAAAGACCACATTGTCACTAGGTCTGTAGAAGAGGTAACCAAAGGATTGCTGTGGGTAGCCGATGAAAATACACCTCTCGCTTCGAGGTTCGAGCTTATCATGAGTCTCGCGTCTCACGAAAGCCTCGCAACCCCAAATCTTGATGTGGTCTAGTTTAGGTACTTTACCAGTCCACATCTCGTGAGGAGTTTTGGCAACTTTCTTTGTAGGGACTAGATTAAGGATATGGGCGGCAGCCTCTAAGGCATACCCCCAGAATGAGATTGGTAGCGAAGCTCGACTCATCATGGAACGAACCATGTCCAACAAGGTTCGATTACGCCTCTCAGCCACACCATTCAACTGCGGTGTCCTGGGAGGTG
Source organism: Lactuca saligna (assembly GCF_052625555.1). Classification (NCBI taxonomy): domain Eukaryota; kingdom Viridiplantae; phylum Streptophyta; class Magnoliopsida; order Asterales; family Asteraceae; genus Lactuca; species Lactuca saligna. The sequence continues at coordinate 175,467,797 of NC_136425.1, forward strand.
TCAATTGTGAGACAATCCCACATTCCCTTAGATAGTCGAGGAACTCTGAACTAAGATACTCACCACCCCGATCGGATCGAAGCATATTAATGTTCCTGCCCAATTGATTCTCGACTTCCTGTTTAAATTCCTTAAACTTCTCGAAAGTCTCTAACTTATGCTTGATTAAGTAGACATATCCATATCTACTGTAATCATCAGTAAAAGTCAAATAATAACGATTAGCATCCCTTGTGGCATGTTTGAATGGTCCACACACATCCGTGTGTATAAGGTCCAACAAACCTTCACCCCTTTCACACGAGCCTGTGAAGGGTAACTTTGTCATTTTTCCAAGTAAGCATGATTCGCAACTATCATTTGACTTTAGGTCAAACGACTCCAAGACTCCATCTTTTTGGAGTTGGCCTATGCGTTTCTTTCTTATATGTCCAAGACGACAATGCCATAATGATGCTTTATCCAAGTTATTATTATTAGTAGAATCAATACACAAAACATTATTTCCTAAGTTATCTACAACAGATACAGCTTCATACACACCATCACAAGGTAATGCTTTAAAATAAAGAACATTATTAAAGAAAGCATTAATCGAACCAACTTCATTATCAAATGAAAAGGTGAAACCTTGTTTGTACAATGCATGAAAGGAAATAATATTTCTTGCCATTTCTGGCGAATAACAACATTTATTCAAATCTAAATTTAACCCACTACTTAGCGATAAAGTATAAACTCCAATCTTGGTGACAGGTGTAACTTTCCTATTCCCCATGATTAAGTTTATTCTTCCTTGCTCCACATTCTCACTTCTTCCTAGTCCCTGCAAGTCACAACAAATATGAATACCACAACCGGTATCAAGGACCCAAGATTTTGAATGGGGTGAGTTATTAGAAATGATAGTGTAAATACCTGCATGGTTGGGTTTGACTTTCCCATCCTTCACATCCTGCTGGTACTTTGGGTAGTTTCGCTTCCAATGAGCTTTTTCATGGCAATAGAAGCATTCAGCCTCTTTTGGGTCAGAAGAAGGAGTAATGAAACCTTTCTTGGTTCCACTTGAAGAAGAGCCATCAAGGGTCCGAGCCTTGGTACCCTTCGAAGATCTCTTTCTCTTCCTCCCTCGACTTTGCCCGATTGCCAAAACCGGAGTTGAGTTTGGAGTAGGAGTGATAGCAACCGACTTCCCCTTAAGACCTGTTTCTGCGGTCTTGAGAAGTCCCTGAAGTTTGCTGAGGGTGACCTCTTCCTTGTTCATGTGATATGTCATGCGGAATTGATCATAGCACGATGGTAAGGAGTGCAGAATGATATCTATTGCAAGCTCCTCTGGGAAGTTCACATTAAGCTTCAGCAAACGATCCACATACCTTTGCATTTTCTGCATGTGGCTCGTGACGGAATCTCCGTCCTTCATCATGGTTGTTATCATGGAGCAGATGATTTCGTACCTCTCTTGTCGTGCACTTTGATGGTATCTTTCCATCAAATCTTGGTGCATTTCATAAGGGTAGAAATCCTCATAAGACTTTTGGAGTTCAGCTGTCATTGTGGCCAACATGATGCAAGCCACCTTGGTTGTATGTCTTTCATGAGTATGAAAGTCAGCGATCTCCTCGGGAGTTGCATTGGACTCATCAATTTCCTTAAGCTCCTTGTCAAGGACATATTCTTTGTCCTCGTAGCGGGTAATCATCCTGATGTTTCTGATCCATTTATTGAAGTTGGATCCATCAAAGGTGACTTTCCCACACAAACTCATAAGAGTAAAGGAGCCATTAGGATTCGAGCCAGAAGCATTATTTGAAGACATCTGAAAGAGAAGAACAAGTTTAGTATAGATTTAAGAGAGTCCTTAATAAAACACCCAAAAGTAATATTAAGGCTAGGATCCAATCACAATATAATATAACTTAGAAGAGGTATGCCGTAATCTAAGCTATACCATATTTGAAAGGTAGGTGAATGACGATTCACCAATTTCCACCACGAAAACCGAAATATTAGATATTTAGTTTTTTATTGGTTTTAGAAATTCCTAGATTCTTTGAGATTCAATGAACTTTTCAAAGGCATGTTTCAATCTCGAGAGTGCCCTCCAAGTTTTGTGACTGGGATACCGAGGATCACAAAACGAGGTGTGAAGTAACCATGCAAATCACTTGGTACCCTTAAAGTTTATCACTCAATCGATGTGCCGGTAAACCACACACGCTCCACCGATACTATAATAAACCTTAAGTCACCCTTTACCTACCTTGTTAAGTCCAAGTTAGTGTGCCGGTTAACCACACACGCTCCACCAACGACTTAGACAAAGTGTAAAGTGTAATTTCATGGATTAGCACCTTATTCACATTTTCCTAAAGTAACTAAGATTAGGAATTTAATAAAACATTTAGTTACTTTATTATATTCATCATACTTTGAATGAGAATTTATAAGTCCTTGTCTTACCCGTTCGGCTAACGACCCTCCACCAGTCAAGCAAGCGGTGGGTGAGAGTAGACACCCATTAAGTCACCATTTTATAGGCAACAACCTTATACCCAACTTATAAACCGGCTTCGTGAATGAGGCGTACTAGCGGTAAGACGACTTTATTCTTATACATATATATATATATATATATATATATATATATATATATATATATATATATATATATATATATATATATATATATATATATATATATATATATATAATTATTAAATCATCATAATATAAGTATAAGGGTTGAATTTTAACTTTTAAAATTCTAGGGGTTGGAACTTAAAGTTTTAACTTAACTTTACTTGTTCCAAAACTTGAGGGCAAGTTTTGTAACTTTCAAAACTTTTCATTTCTTGTAACTTATGAGTTTAATAGAGTAATAAAATGAAGACTCTTCATTTTTCTAACTCTTGTGTTTGTTTTAATGGTTTTAATTCAAGTGTGACTCTTGGTTTTCCATAACTTAAGGATAAGTTATGGACTCCATTAAAACACATTATGATCAAGAATTAATCTACCACATAGGTTACAAATAATTCCTATGATCATCTAAAACATCATAAGAACAAGAACATGAATATGAACACAATCAAAAATTACATTTAAAACTTTGTAATTTTGATAACTAGTTGTTGTAAATGAATTAGCAAAGACATTACACCACCAAAAACAAGTTTTCAATTACCAAAACAGTTTAGGGTAATGTTTCTAATTCATTTCCAGTAATTAAATCGAAATTCTGCAATCAGTCAACCCTACTCGCCGAGTGCATGAACTCACTCGCCGAGTGCATGAACTCACTCGCCGAGTTGGTTGAAGATACACATGAACTCGACGAGTCCCCCCTATAGACTCGACGAGTCCACTCGCAGACAGCAAGATTTTCGACTTTTTTCAACTTTTAAGCACAAATAAAAAACAAACAAGCCTAGGCTCTGATACCACTGATGGGTTTTGAGCATTCTAACACTTCCTAAGTGTACATGCAACCCTAATAACCTTGGATCTATGTTTGTCTAATTATCATGCAAAGTTGAATTCCAAGGTTATATTCCTATCTAGCATACATGGGGAACACTTTTAACTTAAAGTATAGATAGAATAACTTACCTTGTTGTTGTTTGTGTTCCTTGAAACCTTGTGAGCCTAGCACCCCAAGTGTGATGCCTCAAATGCTTCACACAACACCAAATGCTCTTGGAAGAACTTATGGGAGAACACACACTTCTCAAAAATCAGCCAAGCCCTCTTGTTTTCTTAGTGTAGCCGATTTTAGGTGGAGAACATGTTTCTTATATAGTGTTGACACATCTAGGGTTAAACCCTAATGTGTCATGACTCTTCATTTCCATGACCCATGGGTTTGTAACTCCCATGGAGCATCCATGGAGCATCCTATGGGTGGAACCCAACTTGATAATCCATGGAGCCTCTTAGCCCACTATACAAGATATGGATGATTTACATAATCAACCCATATATTTAATTAGTTATCTTTTGATCACATAATTAATTCTAAATTAATTCTTGATCAAACTAATCAAATAATATTATTAATATATTAGAACTTATAATATATTAATAATCTCCAAGTGTTATTTCTCTCATTTAGTCTATCCAATTGCACGGTGCCATGCAACCCAAATGGACCATGCCGGGTCGGGTCAAGTACATACCAGAAATAGTTATGGACTTAGACACCTTATCCAATAGCATCACCACAAGGTTCAACCGTTAGCCATTCCTATGTGGAAATGGGAAGAGATCACCATGGACTTCATCACGAAGTTACCATGGACGGTGAGGGGTGTGGATGCCATATGGGTTATTGTGGATAGATTGACGAAGAGTGCCCACTTTATTTTGATCACTGAGAGTGTAACGTCCAAAAATTTTCAACCAATTAAAACTTTTCAAAAACAACCCATATTCATTAATTCATTACAAAAAGGTTTTCAATTCGTTTATTATCAGAGTATTTCCCAGAACCACATCATAAATACATAAAACACGAGGAGCGGTACGATCACGCCTTCGCCTTGCCACGATCTCCTGAAGTACCTGAAACAATACACTTAAAACTGTAAGCCCAAAAGCTTAGTGAGTTACTCCAAAATACCGACCAAATATACCATACTCATAACGTATCATATCATAAACAGAACAGTCATGCACTTCGGGTCTACTGTGTGACTGGTCCGCCGCACCGGGCCTTCAGTCCACCTGGTCTACCCTTCGAGTCTACCCATATACATCAAGTTTGTAGTGTGCTTGGTCCGCCCGCACCGGGCCTTCAACCCACCTGGTTCACTCTCTGAGTCTACACTATGACTGGTCCGCCCGCATCGGGCCTTCAGTCGGCCTGGTCCACTCTCCGAGCCTCGGCACATCTGGTCCGCCCTCGTGGGGCCAACAGCCCATCCGGACCGCTCGTTGGGCCTTTGAGATATCCGGTCCGCCCTGGGTATGCTGGCCTACAACACAAAGCAGGACCCACCTCAACCCAACCCCAATCAATCAACCATGTGCACATAAACATATAATCATATAGTGAATTCATCACTAATCAACCAATCTAGCAGATCACATACATAGCACACTCTAACCAGGATACCGACCTAAATGGTCACTAGCATGGCATCATCCTATATACTAGGGTTTCGACCTTAACCAGGTCCCTAACATATACCATCCTAACTACCAGGATGTGAACATATAGCAAAGCAATAACATAACAGCTACTCGGATTTCCATCCGATAAAGGGCCGGCCTTGGTGCCTTAGACCCTGTCGATATAGTGAGGATAACTCACCTCGCAAAGCCGATCTGTAGAAATAAGATCACGCTGCTCCAACCTCCGACACGAAGTCCACCACTGATCAATACCAAAAGACTGAACTCAATAAATACCAATAATTACCAAAATACCCTTGGAAGTCAACTGGTCAACTCTTCGACAAAGTCAAAGTCCTCAGTCAAAGTCCACCTTTCTGTGTGACCCTACTCGCCGAGTCGCCCTATCGACTCGCCGAGTCCCACAATTCTGAGTCCCTTCTCGCTCAACTCACCGAGTCATCCCTCGACTCACTGATTCACCGCTCAACCAGAAAATGTTAGGACTCCACGACCAGACTCGTCGAGTCCAATAATAGACTCGCCGAGTCTAAGGCAATATTCAACAAACTCGCCAAGTTGTTCTTCCAACTCGTTGAGTCCATTCCCACCTTCAACCAACTCCCCGAGTTCACCCATGGAACTCGTCGAGTCTCTCCAATTCTCATTCCATACAGAGGCTTTTCAAGCCATGCAGGGACTCAAATCTATAGATCCACTCTTCTACAGCCTAGCCCTCACATAAAGTTGCAAACTTTACGTGAAACCAAGGAGATATAAGCTCAAAACAATCTAGGGCTAAGGCTAAGGACAAAAATGGCATCACCTATAACTCTTAAACATGAACTTTATGACATATAGAACCATCACAAGCTTAGATCTTAAGTAGCATCCTCAGATCCAAGCTTCTATCTTGATTTAGATTTTATATCAATCACCATACATTAACCTATGAAGAAATTGCTTAAGCAAATGGTTCCTTACCCCTAAAATGAGCCCAACCAACTATAGATTTCTGATCTCCCCATGCTTCCTGATACAAGCCTCCAAACCTTTAAGCTTTAAATACCAAAGATCCTCCTCAAAGCTCTAATTCACTCAACAATGGGGTTTCCTCATGAATTAGGGTTTTATGGATCTCAAATGGGAAACAAAGAGGCTAAGGGGGAAAGATAAGGTTCCTTATACAGGGTGAAAACCCTGAAAATAGGGTTTCTCATTCCAGCACCGACTCACCGAGTTGGTCACTAAACTCATGACCAAAATAGCAACTCGACTCGCTGAGTCTATCCATTGACTCGCCGAGTCGATCCTCCTTAATTAAACCAAGCACCCTGAACATACACTTCTGAACTTAGGGTGTTACAATTCTCCCCCACTTAAATTAGGCTTCATCCTCGAAGCCTGCAGCAACACATCCCAGATGAAACTCCCTCAATACATCTCCTGGTCTCAACTGATCCAGGTTCCTCCGAACATTGCTATCGGACCTCTATAAAGTCCAACTCTTCCCTCCCAGAGTTACGACAACTGATTCAAGCCGGCCATCAAATTCTTTCTCTGATAATAACCCTTATTAACCAATGATCACCCGATGATACTTTCATCACTCCAATTCAGAACAATCGCTTGACCCTTACCAAGCTAGATATCACCCTGGACCATCGGGTCCTAACCTGGTACCAAGCTGCTACCCATTTCCCCGACTGGCATATCCTTTATCGAATTCACTTCTCGGGATCATCCCACTTTCCTTTCCAAAACCAACTCGTTTCTTTCTGAGCTGACAGGATGGCACATCCTTCAGCTCCTGAGCAACTCCCATGAGCTCTCCCCTATAGTCACATACGCATGTTGAACCTGCTCTAACATCCTCAGGCTAGAAAACCCGGCACACTGACGATACCTTCAAACATCCCCAGGAGGAATTACCGCTACATACATAACCTCCTGATCACAACCATATTGGAAAATCCAAGTCTCTCTCCTTGCATCCCCTCCGAACTCCTCTGGTTCTACACTACCGGAAATCCTTCCGTAACCTCAACAGACACCCAACCCGGATGTGTTTCCATACCAGTGATACAATCCCAGTAATTACTACCCATAACTGAATCAATGTCGATAATCCACTTACTCCACTTCCTCCTCTTTTGGAGTACCCACCCTCCTTCTGGAGCTACATGCCTTTCCTTTCCAGGAAATCCACTCAACAACCCTTACTGCACCTACACGTGCCACTAAGCTACACTTCACTCTACATTATCCATGTAGAGCAACTGCTATTCTCGAACTTCCATATACCCTGCATCTGCTCACAAGGACTCTAGGGTCCATGCACTACTTCCCACTAACATGATCAATACTTGGGGCTAGACCATATCAATTATCATCCCCTGGTGACACTTTTCCTCATTCTCCTCGTACCGATCCACTAACACATACAGAGTCTTCAGCATGACTGGACCGCTTTACCAGGCCTTCAGCCTATCTGGACCATTCTCGGAACCTTCAACATATCTGGACCGCCCTCCTAGGCTTTCAGCCTGTCTGGACCATTCCCCAAGCCTTCGGTCTAACTGGTACGCCTTCCGGCCTTCAATCTGTCCGGACCGCTCAAAACTGTCTTACGTCACCCTGAACCATTCCTTCCAGGAATCTCTCCCGTACATATTGTTCTAGCCTTATAGGGGTTCCGAACCTTAACTCCATTCTATATACTCAAATCTCGGCCTAACCCTAGGACCAACCTTGGTCTGTATCCCGCCCCACTCGTCTGACCTACTCATACCAGCCTATACTCTTGGATGACCGAAACACTCCTGAAACCCGAACAGCTAATTGACCTCTCATGCTCTGGATCCTCCTAAGAATTGTCCAATTCTCCCCACTTAGAGCGCTGACTACCAACCACCGGTGACTGAATCGGCATAATCAATCATTTCTACTCAACATACTCCTTTTACCCAGGAACTGATCCTGAAACAAGCAACTTCCACAGAATCACGTTTCGACGGTGCACATCTCGTACTATAAGGGAGTTTGACCCTCAACTGAGTAATCCTCAAATTGCAGATGCTATACGCGACACGCAGAACAGAAAACCTAATTCCTCGCCGACAATTCCCATGGACGATAACCAACTAAGACTCCGAATACCAAAACACTCGATCATACGATAAACCCGACGAAAAGTCGAACGAATACCATACCATGAATCATGCGAACGAGACTAGCAGATATAAAATCCTCTATAACAACCATAAGATAACAAGATATCAAGAAGGAAACATACCCGTAACTGTATCCAGCTTTTCCCTAACCCCCTTTGCTATAAGTTGAAAATCACGTCCCTTAGCCCTCGGGGGCTCTGCTCCACCCTTACCTCCACCCGTAATCCGCAAAGTGGCCGGTGCTGGAGCCTGCACCGGTCCGACTGTAAGCTATGGGGAGTTGGCCCTCATGTGACCAACCTTATGACACTGATAACAAATCCGCATATCCTGAACTGAGGCTGACTGACCGTAATCCCTCACATAATGCCCCTCTCTCCCGCACTTGCGGCACGCACCACCGAACCTACAAACTCCGGTGTGACCCTTCCCTCAATTTCCACAAGTGCGACTGCTCTGATCTCCCAACCTAGAATCAACGGTCTTAGATCATTTTGGCACTGGCTGTGACTGCGCTGTGGCCTGCCTCTGCTCTCGCAACTGCAACTCAATCTCCAACTCACGCCGCCTGGTGGCCTCCTTCAACTTTAACAAGGTATCACATCTCTGCGTGGACACAAACTGCCTGATGTCCCTCTTGAGCATACTCAGATTTCGGGACATCTGAGCCTGCTCCAATGCAAACTCAGGGAAAAACATCGCCCTCTCAGTGAACATCCTGGTGATCTCCGTTACTGACTCTGTATCCTGCTTCAGCTCCAAGAACTCCTGACCCAACCTCTCTCTCTCAACTTGTGGAACATAACGAGTGCTGAACATCTCCCGGAACTGATCCCATGTAACCACAGCATGCTGCGCATCAGAATAAGACCCCGTAGTCAACCTCCACCAATCCTTCGCCCTGAGCCTCAACAAATTCAGAGCACACCTCACCCTCTGATCAGCAGGGCATGAACATGTGAAGAAACACCCCTCCACAACCGACAACCATTGCATCGCAACGATCGGATCCTGAACTACGTCGAAAGGAGGGGGCTTTGTATTGTCGAAGTCCCAATACTGACAACCTCTACCGACTTCTCCCCTACCTCTGCTACAGCCGCTGTAGCCGCCACGACAACCATCTCCGTAAGAGCTGCATAGCGCTCATCAAAATACTCAACCATGGCGGTCTTGATCGACCCAAATAGTTCCGGTAACTCAGCCCGGAACATAGCAGCAACCTCATTATGCAGGATCTCACAAATCCTGGCATCCAACTCGTCCGTACTCATCTGGCCAACGACCTCGGGTGGTGCTGACCCCTCCTGACCACCCTCTCCCGCTCTTGATCCCAAACCGGATCCTGCCTCGAAACGCCTCGTAATCGCCATTCTGCAATACAAAAAGAGATCCTCAAAACCTCGCATAACTACCCAGAATGACTATCTAATCAACCACCCAGGGATTGTAACTTCCTTAATACGTGTATGGGTCCTATGCTTTCAGTATTACAGGCCCATAGTACCTTCCACACCTACCCATATTTGTCTCAAGTATCATCAAAATGCCCCAAGCACTAACAAACACACTCTATCCTCACTCCTAGAGGAACACCGAAACTCTCATAAAAGGAGGCCCTAGGCTAGCAGGCATCACAATCAGGCAACTCTATCGTGCACTTCCTGAAGATCCCTAGCCTAACACTAGCATGCTGTTCTAACATATCACATAAACAAATAACTTGTATGGTAATTTTGGGGTAACTTACTGGCTTCGGCTGATCGTACCCTCTACGTCCTCTTTTACTTATTTTTGAAAACCATTTCTAATTTCTCTTTGAAAACTCTCCCTGATTTGAGACTGGATTCACACGAATTTTCCTCCAATTCACTCAAACCAAGGCTCTGATACCAACTTGTAACATCCACAAATTTTCAACCAATTAAAACTTTTCAAAATCAACCCATATTCATTAATTCATTACAAAAAGGTTTTCAATTTGTTTATTATCAGAGTATTTCCCAGAACCACATCATAAATACATAAAACACGAGGAGCGGTACGATCACGCCTTCGCCTTGCCACGATCTCCTGAAGTACCTAAAACAATACACTAAAAACTGTAAGCCCGAAAGCCTAGTCAGTTACCCCTAAAATACCAGCCACATATACCATACTAATAACATATCATATCATAAACAGAACAGCCATGCACTTTGGGTCTACTATGTGACTGGTCCGCCGCATCGGGCCTTCAGTCCACTTGCTCCACCCTCCGAGTCTAACCATATACACCGAGTTTGTAGTGTGCTTGGTCTGCCCGCACCGGACCTTCAACCACCTGGTCTACTTTGTAAGTCTATAGTATGACTGGTCCGCCCGCACTGGCCCTTCAGTCGGCCCGGTCCACTCTCCGAGCCTCGGCGTGTCTGGTCTGCTCTCGTGGGGCCTACAGCCTATCCAGACCTCTTGATCGGCCTTCGGGATACCCGGTCCGCCCTGGGTATGTTGCCCTACAACACAAAGCAGGACCCGCCTCAACCCAACCCTAGTTAATCAAACATGTGCACATAAACATATAATCATATAGCAAATTCATCACTAATCAACCGATCTAGCCGATCACACACATAGCACACTCTAACCAGGATACCGACCTAACCGGTCACTAGCATGGCATCATCCTATATACCAGGGTTCCGACCTTAACCAGGTCTCTAACATATACCATCCTAACTACTAGGATGCAAACATATAGCAAAGCAATAACATAACAACTACCCGGATTTCCATCCGATAAAGAGCCGACCTTGGTGCCTTAAACCCTGTCGATATAGTGAGGATAACTCACCTCACAAATCTGATCTCCAGAAATAAGATCACGCTGCTCCAACCTCTGACACGAACTCCACCACTGATCAATACTACAAGACTGAACTCAATAAATACCAATAATTACCAAAATACCCTTAGAAGTAAATTGGTCAACTCTTGGTCAAAGCAAAGTCCTCAGTCAAAGTCCACCTTTATGTGTGACCTTACTCGCCGAGTCACCCCGTCGACTCGCCGAGTCCCACAATTCTGAGTCCCTTCTCGCTCAACTCACCGAGTCATCCCTCGACTCACCGATTCACCGCTCAACCAGAAAAGCTTAGGACTCCACGACCAGACTCGTCAAGTCCAAGAACAGACTCGCCGAGTCCAAGGCAATATTCAAATGACTCACTGAGTTGTTCTTCCAACTCGTCGAGTCCATGCCCACCTTCATCCAACTCGCCGAGTGCACCCATGGAACTCGCTGAGTCTCTTCAGTTCTTATTCCATACAAAGGATTTTCAAGCCATGCAGGGACTCAAATCTATAGATCCACTCTTCTACAGCCTAGCCCTCACATAAAGTTGCAAACGTTATGTGAAACCAAGGAGATATAAGCTCAAAACACTCTAGGGCTAAGGATAAGGACAAAAAGGGCTACCCCTATAACTTTTAAACAGGAACTTTATGACATATAGGACCATCACAAGCTTAGATCTGAAGTAGCATCCTCAGATCCAAGCTTCTATCTCGATTTAGATCTTATATCAATCACCATACATGAACCCATGAAGAAATAGCTTAAGGAAATGGTTCCTTACCCCTGAGATGAGCCCAACCAACTGTAGATTTTTGATCTCCCTAAGCTTCCTGATACAAGCCTCCAAACCTTCAAGCTTCAAATGCCAAAGATTCACCTCAAAGCTCTAATTCACTCAACAATGGGGTTTCCTCACGAATTTGGGTTTTCTGGATCTCAAATGGGTAGCAAAGAGGATGAGGGGGAAACATAAGGTTCCTTATATAGGGTGCAAACCCTTAAAATAGGGTTTCTCATTCCGGCACCGACTCGCAGAGTCCAGTCGCCGAATCACCCAGTTGGTCACTAAACTCGTGACCAAAATCGTGACTCGACTCGTTGAGTCTATCCATTGACTCGCCAAGTCGATCCTCCTTAATTACACCAAGCACCTGGAACTTGCAGTTCTGAACTCGGTGTGTTACAGAGAGCATCTCCACCGAGAAATTAGTGGATATTTATATACGAGAGGTAGTGGTTAGGCGCGGGGTGCCGGTGTCAGTGGTCTCTTACTGGGATATCCGATTTACATCAAGATTTTTTAGGAAGTTCCATGAGGAACTGGGCATGGAGTTACACTTCAACACTACATATCACCCCCAAACAGCCGGCCAGAGCAAGCGGATGATCCAAACGCTCGAGGACATGTTGCGCGCATGCGTTCTAGATTTCAAAGGGAGTTGGGATACATACCTCCCACTAGCATAGTTTTCATATAACAAAAGTTACCATGCTAGTATCGACTGACCCCCGTTTGAGATGTTGTATGGCCAGAGGTGTATAACCCCGGTTTGTTTGGGTGAAGTTGGGCACCAAGTCACGGGAAGCACCGAGGTGGTGCTTAAGACTACCGAGTTGATCCAGCAGGTGCACAATAGGCTATGGGTCGTGCAGAGCCATCAGAAGATCTATGCTGACCGGCATCGCTCGGATATTGAGTTCTAGGTGGGAGACTTCATATTGCTGAAAGTGTCATCGTGGAAGGGTGTCATTCGGTTCCGGAAGAGGGGCAAGTTAGGGCCCCGGTATATTGATCCGTTCATGATTACCACCCGGGTGGGCAAGGTGGGTTACCATTTGGATCTACCAGACGAGCTTAGTTAGATTCATAACACCTTCCATGTGTCTCAGCTTCGGAAGTGTGTCACTGATGAGGCCGCAATTATTTCGTTGGACTACATTCAGGTTGACGAGATCCTGAACTACCTTGAGAGACCCGTTGCGGTTTTGGATAGGAAGACTAAGGTTCTTCATAACAAGGAGGTGAAGTTGGTGAAGGTGTAATGGCAGAACCGAAAAGGCTTCGAATGGACATGGGAGTCGGAGTATGAGATACCAGAGCATTACTCTGACCTTTTAGCGTCTGTTTCGAGGACGAAGTCTAGTTCAAGTGGGGGATATTTTTAACAATCCAAATCACGTATTACCTTCAGAACCCTTGAAATTATAAATATTGCATAATGGTCCCTTAAGTATGTTGGGCGTACTTAAAAGTACGTTTAGCGTACCATCCACGAATAATCGCGGAAGGGAAGCACATACGCTGGGCGTACCAAATGGGTATGCGGGGCATACGTGACCAATGTTCAAACCCGAATTTCTAGACTTAAGACCTATATAAGCACCCTTATCTCATTTGAGCCTCACCCTAACTAGCCTCCTTCACCCTCAAACGACCCTAAAGCCCTGAAATCATTAGTGTGTGTGTTCTTGAGCTTGAGAGTGTTTAAACACCATCATTTTAGTGTGTCAGCTACATGGAAGAGGAGGAAACAAGCCTGAACGAGGAAGAGCTTCTGGATCTTGCATTTAGAGTAGCTTAGGCAGATTGAGGAAGTAAAAAGCTTTCACCTTGGTCATCATTATAATTTATAGAGCTAGGGCCCTTTTTGTGTTCACGGACCACCTCTTTAGAGTTTGAGCAACTCCAGAGCTGATGAAGTATAGATCTGAAGTCCTATGGTCTATTCTGATGGGTTTTGATCAAAACATTATTCCTATGGTGTACATGCAAACCCTAATAGGTTTTGGATCTAGTTTGTCTAATGAACATGCAATTGAATATCCAAAGCCACAAACCCTAGATCTAGCATACAAGTAATCATATTAACATAAAATAAGGTTTAGATTTAACCTTTGATTGTTATATAGCAATAACAATCAATCCTTGGCTCCAGAAAGCTTAGTGCCTCAAGTGTTGCACCTCTAATGGAGTCACAAACACCACTAAGCAACTTGGATTAAGAGGGAAGAGAGGGGAGGCACCAAAAACGGCTCGAAACCTTAAAGGAAGTATTAGCCATGTTTTTGGTGCATAGAAGGTCTTTATATACATGTAGGCTATTAGGGTTTATAACTAGGAAACCCTAATCTGGCTGCTTAAGCCCTAAGCAGCCCATAGACTCCTTTAACATATCCTTTGGATGAATTCTTTATGGGGTTCCCATAGAATTCGTCCAACCTATATTATTTAGGTAATCCATAGCCTAATTGCAATTATATTGTAATTACAAATCCAGTCCCCTAAGTTTAATTAATCTCTTTTAGCCACAAAATTAATTCTTGACTAATATTAATTAACCAATATGATTTCTCCTTTAATATATTATTCTCATAATATATTAATAAATCATAATTAAAGCTCTCTCTCCTTAATTCATCTTACATATTGCTATAGTGAATGCAACCCAAAAGGACCATGCTCATAATCGGGTCAAGTACATACCAAAATAGTTATGGAATTAGACACTAATCCAACAGTCTCCCACTTGGATAAGTCTAATAACTATTTTCCGTATGAATTCAGAACCTGATCAGCAATCGTAGCTTTCAAAAGCCACTGTCAACTCTGATCTTATCAGATCGCGTGTCCTTTAGATAAGGGGTTATATACTACTCCATTCTCAAGGTATCGTATATACATAAGACATGGATTTCAATCATTCTCTCTATACTGGATCCCCACTTCCGATTTATGACGACTGACAACAGACTACAATTGAACACATCAACTTAGTCCCAGCTTGGCTAAGCGCTTAGGTGTCATCACTAAATCATCGAGGGGCCCATAGATATCGCTTTTATCTCACTTTGGGTAAAATGAATGGATAAACTTTGACTCATATGCTTGCTTACATTCACTGATCAAATCACACACAACAATAAGTTTTATAACACCAAGTTACTTGTGCGTTTACTTATTATCAATGTGTAACCAGCCAACAAATAACAACTCACACGTCTCGGTTTCAAGAATATACAATATTATCATCTCACTAATCACTCGTGATAAATCCATGAAGTGATCCAAGTGAGTGTAGGTTTAATCCAATACTCTAATCTTATCAAAGCACTCATGAACTCTACAACAAACTTGTTCTATTTCTAAACTCTTTAGACAATCTACAGACTCTTCATGACAGTCTTCCTTCATACTTACTTCCAACGTATGACCGACTGTGGAGGTTCGAATAACCCAGTTATTCTGGAAGTCAAAACATGCAAAATTGAAACACAATAATAATACTTAATCCTATATGGCCCCAAACTTGTGGGAGTAAATAAAACACTTTTGTTTAAACACCATATTGATTACTCATTATTCATGGTTTACTGTTTCAGGAAATCAACTTATTACTCAAATTACAACAATAGCTGTCCGATGCACAAAGCATGCATACTATGTTTCCTATGGTCCTTACTTTGTGAAATAGATCAATTGAAAACTTTTCCAATGATGCTCATTTCACAATTCCCAATCCTTATCATTAGTTTTGGAATACAAGGCTCTTGCAACTACTAGAATATGCTAGATTCTAACATTTTATGCAACGATCCTTTCGTAAAGTCATAGCACAAAAGTCACCAAGACGTGACCAATGAAATAAGAAAGTACTCTATCAGAAATTGTTACAAGATAATTCCATAGACGTGAAGTCTCACATTCAAAGTACATTCCCTTGAACATCCAACTTGCATAGAATTTTCAAATCTAGACATAGACTCTCAATATACAACTCCCAATATGGAAACATTTCCATATTTGCCATATGAAAACTCATTCTTAATAGAATATTATCTATTCATAATAATGTCGATATGGTCCATCCAATACCATACTTCCAACTACTTACAAGCGACCAATCCTCAGCGAACATTGGATACTCCTTTGATAGTTGTTTAATTATTTTAGTAAAAAACGATTCTAGTCCTTTTTCCCTCTTAATGCGCTAGACATTTGGAAAATTTAGAAGGGTCAAATATTATAGTATTTGCAATCAATCCTATACCCGAAGCGTATGGGACATGATGCATAATGTCTTACATAAAGATATGATACTTTATCAATCTTCTGCCATAATACTTTATGTGTCACGTTCTCACAATTCGAACTATTAAGAGGGATGCCGTAATCATAATCGAAATTTAAGAACACACTTTGTATCCTTTGACTAAATTTATTAAAATTTCACAATCTAAGCTTTAGATTTTGAAACGAAGTATAATATTCTCTCCCTTAATTATAGCAAAACAACTTTTCAACCCATGCAACTTTGCAAATTGAATCTTTGTTTTTCTATAATTAGTATTCCTAACTTGCAATACTTTCCATAATAACCATACAAGCATAACACTTATGCTCCCACTATCATGATGATTATTATCATATAAGCATAACACTTATGCTCCCACTAGCTTTGACATGTATTCAGAAAACAACTTAACTTCCAGAAAACAATGCTTATTGAATTTCTGAAGTTCATATTTCTAATACCAGATGCTTCGATAAGCCTTTATCTAAGCTTCTTAAACTTATACACCTTTGCCTCAAATAGTTCATATGTGTGTCTAAACAATTTATAACTTATATCAGTAAGTTCCAAATGTTAGACTAATTTCCAAATCTCACAATTCGAACTGTGGAAAGGGATGACGTAACCATAATCGAATTTGAGAATACAAATTTCACAATTGCTATTGTCTTAAAATCTCTCTTAGTAAGAACATTTCCTCACAGTCATTTTCATGAAGGAGGGAATCTTATGACACTTAGATTTTATGGTGTATGAGTTCCTATCCATGTGAATTTGCCAAACCCAAGTTTGCGACAAATCCAAACTTATATGGATTGAACTTTCTTGATTTCTAGCCTTATGGTAACACGAGTACCCACCATGTCTTCTAAGTAGTTTAGCAACTTATCCTTACATATCAATATACTTTCCATCGATCAAGGCTCTTTGTCTAAATGAGAACTTATAGAACTCACATACATAATTAACTCAATTGGAATGGCACAGAAACAAAACAATGTCAACACGATAGGTTGTAAACCTCAAGTCGTGTGCTAGTGATGATCGATAAGGTTTATTCTTGATTTGTTCTTGAAACCTTTTTCAAGATCATTAAAACTCCCACTGACCTCTTGACATATATGATTCTCTTGTCGGGAAACATCCCTAGACAAAACAAATATTCAAGAGTTAGTGAAGTTCTTATCAAGACAAAACACTTCACATAATTGGTCCTAGTTGGTCTTTGTCTTATCCAAGACATCACAACTTACCAATTTCAAATGTACAAGAATAAGAAACTTTCTTATTCTACATTTGATAAGTGTTACAAACCTACTTAAGACTTTTTCACCCATGTCACAATCTTGACTCTAACACTTGATATTGGAACAAAGTATGATTGACTTCTTTATTTTTAACCATTTCTACAATTCTCAATTCCTCTTATTAGGCATGAAATTTCACTAAGACTCTCTTAGAGGATCAATTGAGACATGGTTCTTAATCATTAAGACTTATCATAGAACATAATAAAATTTACTCTCCCTTCTTCTTAGAATAGAGAAACTTTTATCTTTCTGCCTACTAGTTTCTTCTTATTCGTTCTACTATTAATTGAAACTCTTTTAATCAACTCAGAATTATACTCAATCTTATAAGTATAACCATATTTACTAAACTTTAGTAAATCATGAAGAATATCTTTATCACTCTTGTGGTGCACTTGATCAATGTACAACCTAGTGTACTCGATCTCTTAGTCCTTCACTTGACTCTTTGTCGATGAATCAATCTTAAATTTCCAATTGTAAAGTTTCTCATTCATCACACAACCAAGTTGTATGATTCCAAGTTTCTGTCCAATTGAAACATGGGTGATGAGAAACTCTCTCTATTTGGCAAATTCTCGACATTTCCACAAATAACATAATTAAGAATCAAATCTATTATTACTAATAGTAGAAACATTCAAACACCAATTTTTCATACATGCCATTGTAAGGAGAAATAAATAAGACAAAACCAAAATTTATTTTATTACGGAAAAAAATTGTCCTTAGCTCAAGAATCCAATCTTCAAGCAATGCGATCGAAATCCATTTCTTCACGATTAGATTCAGCTTACTTCTTCCCTTAAGCTTCCTCTCTTTTCTTTGATCCTACAAAACATCAAAATGTAATGTTATCACATCATGTATTAAGAATCTAGAATAGGAAATTAAAAGAGTTAGATAATGGATTTTACCTGAAGTAGAGCCATACGTCTTGACTCTCCCATATCTTAGATCTATCAGGTAAATAGGGTAGCTTCATTTCCAATGCCCCTTCTCTTGGAAATAAAAGCAAATGGACTTCCTTGGCACATTACATGGGACAATCTCATGCTCAGTCCTTTCTGGACTTTCAATGTTGCCAGTGTCCAATGAAGTATAGGAGTTTGATCAACCAATTAGGTTTGCTTGACCATTGTGCCAAATCATCGCTGATTCAGTAGCAATAAGCAAATAGGTCAAATCAATGAGGGTCACGTCGTGAACCATCATATAGTACCCTCTTACGAACACACTATACGAATCAGGAAGTGACTGAAGAACCCAGTCAACATCCTTAACCTATCAATGTGTGACTTCATCTCTAAGACGTGTGCATACATAGGTTTCCCATCTTTGTGTTACTTACCAAAAGGGCTTGAGTGAGCGTGAACTTTTCAAGCCTTTGAACTTGTGGGTCAGGGAGAAAAATTGGAGGAGGTGGAGGAAGTGAAGCATGACTCTCATTTCCTTGATCGTATCTCGGAACGTCATCTTCATTTGGAAAGCTTGTTCCAAAGGATTTGGGAAGACCATTGTAAGATTCAAACATCTTCAAAACAAGAGAAAATTTAAGTTAAGTTGATTGAGTCCTTAATAAAACACCCAAATGAGTTATTAAGGCTAGGATCCAACACAATATTCTACAACCTAGAAGAGGGATGACGTAATCTAGTTGCAGAATATTTGAAGGTAGGTAAATGACGATTTACCAATTTCCACCATGAAAAACGAAAAGGAAGTTTATGTTTTAAATGAATTGAAACTCCTAGATCTTTTGAGATTCATTGAACTTTTCAAGGGCATGTTTAAATCTCGATTATGCCCTTCTATTTGTGACTGGGATACCGAGGATCACAAATAAGGTGTGAATAACGATACGAATCACGTAGTGCACTGAATGCTACTATCACCTAATCAATGTTTCGGTTAGCCACACACGCTCCATTGATCTATGACAAACATTGAGCCACCCTTCGCTACCAATGTCATACCCAAATTAGTGTGCCGGTTAACTACACACGCTCCACTAACGTTTGACAAGGGTATGAAGTGTAATTCCATGGATTAGCATACAATTTCACATTTTGCCTAAAGTAACTATGACTTGGGAATTTGTAAAAGCATTTAGTTACTTTGTAATTCATTATACTTATAATGGAAGGTTTCTGTCATATCCTACTCGTTCGGCTAATGACCCTCCACTAGTCAAGAGTGCAGTGGGTAAGAGTGGATACCCATTCAATCGCCATTTTATAGGCAATTTCCTTAAACACCCGTTATAGACCAGCTT
Organism: Lactuca saligna; assembly: GCF_052625555.1. Lineage (NCBI taxonomy): Eukaryota > Viridiplantae > Streptophyta > Magnoliopsida > Asterales > Asteraceae > Lactuca > Lactuca saligna. The sequence continues at coordinate 175,487,578 of NC_136425.1, forward strand.
CATGAATGAGGCCTACTAACGGTAAGATTGATTGTTTACTCGTACATATATATAATATTAGACTTCTGATGTTATATATAGTATAAGGTGTATTTTACACTTTTAAAATACTAGGTTGTTTAATTTAGCAAATTATACTTTTAATTTATTTAAATGTAAACCAAAACTTTATGGGTTTATTAAATCTCTTTTAATTATACACTTTAATTAATTAATAAAGCCATAAGGGTGTGATTTTAACTTTTCAAATTTCTAGGGTTTTAGAATTTAACATTTCAAAATTAAACTTTTAATCAACTTTTAAATTCCAAAACTTGAGGGCAAGTTTTGAAACATTTCAAAACATTAGGGTTTTAGAATTTAAATATTTCAAAATTAAACTTTTAATCAAAAATTTAAATTCCAAAACTTGAGGACAAGTTTTGAAATCTTTCAAAACATTAAGGTTTAACTACAAAAACTTTTTAAGTTCAAATTTAAACTATTAAACCTAAGGGGTGTAAATTGAAACTTTTCAAACTTACTAGGTCAAATATTTATCTAATAATAATCCTATATTATCTATATTTAACCAAATCCATCAATTTTGATAAGGATAATCATTACCAACATAAAAAATCGATTTTAGGCAATAAAAACGAGTTTTGGTAATTATCCACATCAAAATCTGACCAAAAAATCGAAAAACCCGACAATTGAACAGCCAACTCGTCGAATCCTCTTTGGAACTCGTTAAGTTCAACCAACTCATCGAGTTCTTAGAGCAACTCGGCGAGTTCATCAGGCAGTGAGCAAAAATTTTCAATTTTCAGATATTTGGCAGTCCAATTACGCATCTATTCAATAGAAAAATGACCTAGGCTCTGATACCACTGATGGGTTTTGAGCAAAACATCATTCCTATGGTGTACATGCAAACCCTAATAGCTTTTGGATCTAGTTTGTCTAATGAACGTGTAATTGAATATCCAAAGCCATAAACCCTAGACCTAGCATATAATTAATCATTTTAACATAAAATAGGGTTTAGATCTAACCTTTGATTGTTATATAGCAATAACAATCAATCATTGGCTTCAGAAAGCTCAGTGCCTCAAGTGCTGCACCTCTGATGGAGTCACAAACACCACTAAGAAACTTGGATGAAGAGGGAAGAGAGGTGAGGCACCAAAAACGGTTGGAAACCCTAAAGGAAGTGTTAGCCACATTTTTGGTGCTTAGAGGGCCGTTATATACATGTAGGCTATTAGGGTTTACCACTAGGAAACCCTAATCTGGCTGCTTAAGCCCTAAGCCGCCCATGGACTCCTTTAACATATACCTTTGACGAATTCTTTATGGGCTTCCCATAGAATTCGTCCAACCTATATTATTTAGGTAATCCATAGCCTAATTGCAATTATCTTATCATTACAAATCCATTCCCCTATGTTTACTTAATCTCTTTTAGCCACAAAATTAATTCTTAATTAATTCTTGACTAATATTAATTAACCAATATGATTTCTCCTTTAATATATTATTATCATAATATATTAATAAATCATAATTAAGCCTCTCTCTCCTTAATTCATCCTATATATTGGTATGGTGAAGGCAACCCAAAAGGACCTTGCTCATAATCGGGTCAAGTACATACCAAAATAGTTATGGACTTAGACACTAATCCAATATATTCGTAGCATAAAAATGGGGTCTTGATGGGTGATTTGACCCCATGCATGGATTAAGACTCTTGGAAAGGTCTTAATGGGTTGTTGGGAGCATATGGAACATGCAAAGGCATAAATTTGCCAACTTTATGCCTTAGGACGTCTTAATGGATTCAGATCTAAAGTTGGACATTAGAACATCAAGTATTAAGCACTTAATAGAAGAAGGTGCTTAACCTCCTTGTACGCTGGGCGTAGTATAGCGTACGTAGTGCATACAGCTCGGGGACTCAGTATGCTAAGCATACAGGAATAGTACCAAGGCGTACACGCTCAGATGGAGTTCAACTTGTTTTAGGCTTGTAAGCACTATGGGCCATGATTGCTATTGTTGGGCTTTATTACGCCATGAGGCCCATTAATGATTTTTGCACATGGACTATGGGCCTATTAACAATGGGAGACTTTTGGTCCATTATGAAACGACTTGGGGCTTGGGTTCTTTAATTGTATTGTATTCAACCCTAACCTTAGGTTAATGTTATTATTGTTCAGCACAAGTGGTTACAGACTATTAGGAGAGAAGCTTTCAAATTTAGCAGATAGAGGTCAGTCTCCTCACCATACCAATGGGTCGAAGGCAACAAGGCGGGCCCACTAGTTAGTTGTAATGTTTATTATGGATTCACTACTGATATGTCTGGTACGCATGTATATGAGAATATGCTATTAGTTATTGATAGCACATGGAAGACCCCCCCCCCCCCCCCCCCGCTGGGGGAGCCCATAGCAGCTTGATATAAGACCATGTGGGGGAGTTTATGGCGAGTAGTTAAGACCATGTGGGGGAGCCAATGTAACATAGGATTAAGACCCTGGAGGGATTCAATGACATCCCTATTTGTTTATGTATGAGTTATGTAGTATGATAGATATTTATGTGATATATGATATGCTAGTTAACTGTTATGTTATTTGCATGGAAGACCCTGGAGGGGGGGGGGGGGGGAGCCGATGGCAGTTGGATATAAGACCATATGGGGGAGCCCATGACATTCCTAGGTAAAGACCATGTGAGGGAGCCCAAGGCAAGTAATAAAGACCATGGGGAGAGCCCATCATATGTAGGCATAAGACCCTGGGAGGAGCCCATGAGATCCTTATATGTTTGTATGCATGACTTACGTGGTTTATGTAGCTTATATAGCTAATATGGATTTTGTGATTATGTGGGGTACGCTTTGGGGAACTCACTAAGAATTAGCTTACGGGTTGTTGGTATGTTTCAGGTACTTCATAGCCTAAGAGCAAAGGCAACGTTTGATGGCACAACATGCACTCTCCGGCATTTATATGGGGACACTGATATTTGAAATAAAATATTGATTTTATGGGTTTTGAAAACAGTTGTAATTTAGATTTCATATTTTATGGGAATGTTTTGATTAATTTAAAAATGAAAATTTTTATTTGGAAATTTGGGTCATTACATAGATCGTAAAAAGGAGTATTTAAGATGTGAAGGAAGAGTTTTTAGTACAAGAGTGAGTGCCTCTTCCGAAGACGTCTTAATTGGGTCTAAGAAATTTGTTGGCAATGACTCCATGGTGGCCTCCCTTACTCAATAGCATTTTCAAATGCTTCCTTAACCAAGTTGATGTCTTCCAAGCCTAACACTTTGTCCCTGTCATTTAGAAAGAAAAAGCTCTAACGGATCAGGGTGTAAGATTTTGGGGGTGAATTGATGTACTAAGTCATCAACCACATCCACTCGATAACATTTATAATATGATGGGGATTTAGGAAACATATTAAACATATTAATTTAAAGTTTCCTATTACCAAAAGAGATGTCCATGGAACCCATTATACAATTAATTTGTGCATTTATTATTGATAAAAACGGTCGATCCAAAATAATAGAAGGTTGACTTTTTTTATAGATGCTCTCAGTGTCAAGCACAAGAAAATCAACTAGGTAATATCAATCTTCCACTTTAATTACATCAAGTAATATACCCTGGGGAATTTCTGTTGACTTATTTCCAATCGGAAATAATGTTAGATTGTTCCAAAGTGCCTAAGTCGTTTTGATCAAAATGATTTTCTTGAAGCCTATTAATACTAGCTCCAATATCCAGGAGCACCTTTTTGATATTAATGTTACCTAAGGTAATAGAAATTAAAGGTGCCCCGTGATCCTTAAACTTGGGTGTAAGTTTATTGGATATTATGGAACTCGCATGCCCCGTTAAATCAACATTTTTAGGGAGGTGTACTTGGAGTTTGCATTTTTTAACACACATACCCTTCAAAACTTTTGCATAAGAAGGAACCTCCTTAATAAATTTGACTAACAGGATTTTTATTTTAACTTAACAAATAGAGCCCACATGTCTTCCATTTTTTGTCCCTCGCTTCCCGAAAGGGAAGGATGTCGGTTTCTCTAAAGTTGAAGGGTATAGTGCGGTATTAACCTCCACACCATGCTCCTCAACTTTAGAGCCATCATTATCCTTTGCTACATTTTGCTTTTCAGATTTAAGACTTTTATCTAAATCTTCTTTTTCATCAAAAATGACTTCAGTGTCACTATCATTATCTAAGGTATGAGTACTTACCTTATTGTCAACATTTATCCCACTACGCAAGATTATTACCTCGTTCACTTGATGCTCTTTTCCTGGTCTTTGGGTGTGAGATGGGTGACTGTTGTGGTGCTTGTAAACTTTCCATATTCTCTTTTCCTAATTTTCTCCACAAGTTGAGCAATCTACTTCTCAATAGCAGCTATGGACTTGGAGTTAGTGTGTAACACCATAAATTTTCAAACAAAATTTTCATTTTTAAAACCACATAAATATCATCAAAACGTTTCACAAAATCCCCAAAATGTCAAATTATCCAAAACAACATATTCATAACTGTTTGAATAAAACCCAGGATCCTCAAAAACGTAACTCCGTCTCATGTGTACAATCAAGTCGGCGCCTTCCTACGGTCCTGAGAAGTACCTGAAACACATATCACATAACACAACACAAAGCTTAGTAAGTTCCCAAAATACCACACATAACTCATTAGCCTCTCATGTCTATTTCTCAAATAAGACCCTCTGGTCGATGTATCTCGGTGGAACCCTCTGGTCCCACAACTCGGGTGGACCCTCCGGTCCTTACTTAGTAAATCTCGGCATAACACACAACATAAATCACAAATACATAATGCAAGATATCACAATACTCAATATAAGCACACAATACCCTCCGGTCACACAAAGTTACCACTCAAGGTAAGTATAGTGAAAAGACTCACCTCGTAAGCAAGCAAATAAGCCTCATACACGAATCACCGATCTAGCCTCCACCTAATACATACGATAACTATCTCTAATTAACACTTAATTAACAACTCTAAATAAACCAATCTATTTTCTCTCTCTAATCTCTTGGGATGGGTAAAAGACCATTTTACCCCTCCATGGTTTCCATAATCCCTGTCTTGACCAAACCCTAAAGTCAACCGAAGTCAACACTCGAGTCAATAGTCCATGTTGACCCAACTCATCAAGTGCATCTATGTGACTCGATGAGTTCCCTAGTCTCTTCATCAATGTTATGAAAATCCAACTTAACTCATCGAGTTGTCTCATCAACTTGCCGAGTTACACATGTCCAAACTTGACGTGGAAAACCCTAGCTGACTCTTCGAGTTGGATCATCAACTCGTCGAGTCCCTTAAGTATATTTTGTGATTCAAGCATTTTAAGGCAGAGTTACAACCCCAAACTCTAGATCTAGCCTCCCAAGTCTAGGATACCACGTAAAGTTGCAAGCTCCATTTTGGGTTGGATGCACAAAAGGTTTCCTCTAGCTCAATAAAGCTCGGATCTTTCAACCTCATGATATGCTCAAGTGACTCAATAACAAAAGATGGATGGGAGAAAACCCTAAAAACTCCCTAAACTAAGATCTCACAAAGAATGATCAAGATAGCAGCTTTTTACCTCCACACAGAATCTAATCACTGATGAACACTGGATCTACAACCCCTTCTCGATCTAATCTGCAATGCTCTCCAAATCTCCTTCCGAAGATGCACAATAACACTAAGTTTAGTCTCTCTCTCTCTCTCTCTCTCACACACACACACACAACGAGTAGAAATGGTCTAGGGTTCTCACAGAGCTCTAAAGTGAAAAGGGTGGCTGAAATGAGGGTTTAAGGTCCTTTGAATAGGACACAAACCCAAAAAATTAGGATTTCCACTCATAGTTCCAACTCGTCGAGATGGTCCATCCAACTCGTCGAGTTAGTCGTAAAACCCATGTGACCAAAACCCTTCTCTATTCAAGAAGTTGGGGCCTCCAACACGTCGAGTTGCTTAGTAAAAATCGGCATGTTACAATGCTCCCCCACTAGAATCAAACATCGCTCTTGAAGTAATGCTCTGGAAACAACTTTGGGTACTGCTTTCATATCTCGGACTCCAGCTACCAACTCCACTCTGATCCTCTCCGGTGCTCTCACTGCACCTTAACTAGTCGTACCTCCTTGTTCCCTAGGGTCTTTACTTTTCTATAAAAAATCGGTATTAGTCTCTCAATATACTTCAGGCTTGCAACAACCTGAATGTCCTCTAAAGGTACTACTAGTGTCTCATCAGCTATACACATCCTCAGCTAAGACACATGGAAGGTGTTATGAATCAGGCTCAACTTTGTAGGTAGCTCCAATAGGTAAGCTACCTTACCTACTCGAGCGATCACCCTGAAAGGAAAAATATATCTAGGGCCCATCTTGCCCCATTTCCTGAATCATATCACCCCTTTCCATGGGGATACCTTTAGGAGGACAAAATCTCCGACGTGGAACTCTAGCTCGAATCGTCGTCGGTTTGCGTAAGTCTTCTGGCGACTCTGTGCCGTGAGTAATGTATTTCTAACCTACTAAATCTGCTCAGTCATCTTGAGCACTATCTCAGTGCTCCCCATCACTCTCAGTCCTACCTCACCCCCAACAAATGGGATTCCAGAATCCACACCCATATAGGAGCTCGAAGGGAGGCATACTGATACTTGAATGATGGTTGTTATTGTATGAAAACTCAACCAAGGGAAAGTAAGTGTCCCAACATCCACCGAAGTCCATACCACATGCACGTAGCATGTCTTCGAGCATTTGAATTGTCCGCTCACTCTGCATGTTTGTCTATGGGTGGTATGCGGTACTGAAGTGCAACCAGGTACCCAACTCCTCATGGAACTTGTTCCAGAACCCGGAAGTAAAGCACATATCTCGATCAAACACTATCAATATCAGCACTCCATGCCATGCTACTGACTTTCTTACATAAATCTCGACCAATTTCTCTACAGAAGAGTTCCAACTGATAGTCAAAAGGTGAGCACTCTTTGTCAACCAGTCCATAATCACCCATATTGTGTCAACCCCACGTGTAATACTCAGTAACTTGGTGATAAAATCCATGGAAATATTTCCCACTTCCATTGGGGAATCTCTAGAGGATGCAACTAGCCATGTGGACATTGGTGCTCCGCCTTAACCTGGCGACAGGTCAAGCACCTCTCAACTACCCATGCCACATCCCTCTTCATACAGGGCCACCAGTAATCTCTCTTCAGATCCAAATACATCTTAGTGGCCGCGTATGGATTGAGAATATCAATCTATGTGCCTCCTCCATCAATATATGTCAAGCCCTACCTATATAAGGCACCCTAATCCGCCCATGGAAGGTCATAAGTATTGGAATTGATGTCTAAGCCCATAAATATAATTGGGTTGTACTTGACCCGATTGTAGCATGGTCCTTTTGGGTTACCTTCGGCAGAGCAATTTGATAGGATGGACTTTTTGTTGGTGGAAATTGGTAAATCGTCATTTACCTACCTTCAAATATTTTGCCATTAGATTACGGCGTACTCCTTCCTAATTGTAAAATATTGTGTTGGGTCCTAGCATTAATATTTCATTTGGGTGTTATATTAAGGGTGCTCATCTAATCTAAACTTTGTTCTTCTTTCTTTTCAGATGTCTATCCCAAAGAATGCTTTAGGCTCAAACCCTTATAGCTCATTCTCCCTCATTTGTTTGGGAGAACTATCTTCGATGGGTAAAACTTTAACGATTGGATAAGAAGCATTCATATGGACCTTTGATATGAGGACAAAGAATATATCCTAGATAAAGAGCTGAAGGAGATTGGTGAACAAACTGCTACTCCCAAGAAAATCGAGGAATACATGGTTCATGAGAGGGATGTGACAAAGTTGTCATGTATTATGATTGCTACCACGACTGTTGAGCTTCAAATCTCCTATGAGGACTTCTGGCCTTTCGAAATGTACCAAGATTTAATGGAAAGATACCATCAAAGTGCACGATAGGAGAGGTATGAGATCATTGCCTCCATGATCACAAACAAAATGAAGGATGGAGAGTCCATCACGGCCCACTTGCAAAATATGCAAAGATATGTGGACCGCTTGCTGAAGTTAAATGTGAACTTCGATGATGAGTTGGCTATTGACATCATCCTAAATTCGTTACCTTCTTGTTATGATCAGTTATGTGTGACCTATCATATGAACAAGGAGGAGGGCACTCTTAGCAAGCTTCAAGGCCTTCTAGGAACTATAGAAAGCAACTTGACCGGAAAGTCAGTTGTACTTACTCCTATTGCGACTGCCCATGTTCTGGCAATTGGACATGGGAAATGGAATAAGAGGAAGGCTCCTTCTAAGATCCACAAGGGAAAGTCTCTTGATGGACCCTTTTACAGTGGGACCAAAGTTGGTTCTGCTAATCCCTCTAACAATCCAAAGGATGCAGAGTGCTTCCATTGTCATGAAAAGGGCATTGGAAATGAAGTTGCCCCAAATACTTGCAGGACATTAAGGATGGGAAGATAAAGCCCACAGGTATTTACACTATTCTTTCTAATAACTCATCACATGTTAATTCTTGGGTCCTTGATATGGGTTGTAGATTTTACCTTTGTTTTGATTTGTAGGGACTAAAAGGAAGTAGGGATGTGGAGCACAAGAAGATAAACTTAATCATGGGAATTAGGAAAATGTCGCCTATCACCAAGATTGGAATTTATTCTTTATTGCTTAGTAGTGGGTTAGAATTAGAATTAAATCATTTTTGTTACTCATCAGAAATGGCGAGAAATATTATTTCCTTTCGCAGTTTGTATAAACAAGGTCTTACCTTTTCGTTTAATAATGAAGTTCGTAGTATTTATGCTTATTATAATGGTACATTTTATTTTGAAACATTACCTTGTGATGGTATATATGAAACTGTGATGGTTGTAGATAACCTAGGAAATAATGTGTTCAATATTGATTCGTCAAATGTTTTGGATAAGGCATGCTTGTGGCATTGTCGTCTTGGACATGTCAACAAGAAGCGCATAGGACAACTCCAAAAGGTTGGAGCCTTGGATTCATTCGCTTGAAGTCAGATGATAATTTCAAATCTTGTTTTCTTAGAAAGATGACCTAGTCACCCTTCACTAGTACTTGTGAAAGGAGGGAAGGTCTGTTGGATCTCATACACACTAATGTATGTGGACCCTTCTGAACCGCCACAATGGAAAATCAATTGGGCAGGAAGATAAAGAAGTTGCGTTCCAATCGAGGAGGAGAGTATCTTAGTATCGAGTTCCTAGACTACCTTAAGGAATGTGGAATTGTTTCACAGTTGATGCCACCTAGGACACCGTAGTTGCATGGTGTGGCTGAGAGGTGCAATCGAACCTTGTTGGACATGGTTCGTTTTGTAACACCATAAATTTTAAATAAAATTTTCATTTAAAATCGCATAATTCTCGTAACACATTTCATAAAAATGTCATTTATTTAATTTACAAATCACAACTCCATAATTGTTTGATTAAAATCCAAGATCTTCAAAACATAACTCTTTCGCTCGTATGTATAATCAAACCGGTGTCTTCCCGCGATCCTGAGAATAACCTGAAACACATAACATATAACACGGTAAGCACGAAGCTTACCAAGTTCCCTAAAATAACACACATAGCTCATTAGCCACTCGAGGCTATATCACTGTAAGACCCTCCGGTCAATGTGTCTCAGTGGGACCCTCCAGTCCCACGGTTCGTTGGACCCTATGGTCCTGTCTGTAAAGCTCCGCATAGCATAAATCACAAAGAGATAATGCACAACATAAAACATAAGGCATGATAACACAATACTCAATGTAAGCACATAAGACCCTCCGGTCACAAATAAGTACCACTCTAGGTAAAGTATAGTGAGAAGATTCACCTTGCTAGCAGCAAAAAAATTTCCTCAAACTCGAATCTCGAACTAGTCGCTGCCTAGCACATAGGGTAAACCACTCTAATTAATACTCGATTATCGACTCTAAGTAACCAAATGTTAATCTTCTCTCTATAACTCTTGAAGTGGATAAAATACGATTTTACCCTTCTATGGTCTCCATTACTCATGTTGACCAGAAACCTAAAGTCAACTGAAGTCAAACTGGAGTCAACAGTCCATGTTTGACCCGACTCGTCGAGTACACTCTTGCTACTCGTTAAGTCCCCTTGTTTCCCCAGAATTCTCAAGAGAGTCCAGCTCAACTCGTCAAGTTGACCCCCAACTCGCCGAGTTATCACACAATCAGACCCATCAGGACAAACCCTTACCGACTCATCGAGTAAGGCCATGGACTCGGCGAGTCCCTTCTAACTCATATCTCATTCAACAATTTTCAAGGCATAAGACGTTCCCAAATTCTAGATCTACACTCCTAAGGCTCATTAATCATGTAAAGTCACACACTTTACGTTCATTCATGGCATTTTAAGCTTATAGTTCCAAAACACACCCCAAGAAGGGTTTCTCACTCAAGGATCACTCTTATGGTTGGATAAAGCAGGGGCCTTTGGACTCTAGGGACCTCACATGATCCAAATTTGAAGTTCAAGCCTCTCAATGAGCATGAAACACTCAATGTCCTAACATTAGTGTGGAAAAACCCTAGATTCAATAAATCATGAGATCTATACAAAATAATGAGAAAAGTGCAAGCTTTATACCTTTCCTAGAAGCTTTGACATGAAACAACCTTAGATCTAGCAGCACCTTCTTGTGCCTTGGTTTGGAAATCTTCTCTTCTCTTCACAAGATGAACCAAACACTCGTAAATAGCAAGGCACACACTCTCTCTCTCTCTATCTCTCTATCTCTCTCTCTCTATATATATATATATATATATATATATATATATATATATATATATATATATATATATATATATGCTTAGAGGTCATTTAGGGTTTGCTCTCAAGGAAGGCTAGCCACAAATGAGGCTATAAGTGCCTTTAAATAGATCCCAAACCTGGGAAATTAGGGTTTCTCTGCCCAGCACCTACTCGACGAGTCAACTCTTGGACTCGTTGAGTCCATTTGTTATTACACGCTGGCAACTCGGCCCTACTCAACGATTCAGACCCACGACTCGTCGAGTCTCTCTATAAGTCTCAAGGTTAAAAATACACATTAAGGTATACTAAAGTTCAGATGTTACACATTCCATGATGAGTCGAGCTTTGTTACCTATCTCATTCTGGGGGGATGCCTTAGAGACTACCACCCATATCCTTAATCTAGTCCCTACTAAGAAGGGTTCCAAAACATCTCACAAGATGTGGAGAGGGAAGGTTCCCTCGTTGGATCACATCAAAGTTTGGGGTTGCAACGCTATTCTGAGAAAAGAAACTCACGACAATCTCGAACGTTGTAGTGAGCGATGTATTTTCATCGGCTACCCACAAAAATCCTTTGGATATCTCTTCTATAGACCTAGTGACAATGTTATCTTTGTTGCGAGGAGGAGTCTTTCGAGAGAGAGAACTCATATGCCAAGAGGACAGTGCGAGGCAAATTGACCTTGAAGAGCTTCAAGAGTTAAGTGATGAAGGAACCTCAAAAACTAGTGCTCAACCCGAGGAGGAAACTCCTGTTGAACTGATTGACTACTCCATAGCTCTGAGATGTTCCGGTAGAGTTAGTGTTCCACCCGTGTTTTATGGTTTTCATATAATAGTTGAAGGTGATACATTTATTAGTGATAGTATATTGATAAATCTGGATGAACCTAACAACTACAAGGGAGCCATGGTAGGTCCCGAGTCTGGAAAATGGAAAGAGGCAATGGACAACGAGATTTGGTCAATATATGACAATCAAATTTGGAACTTGGATGACAATGTACCTGGTTTTAAGACAATCAGGTGCAAATGGAGCTTCAAGAGGAAGACCGACATGGATGGGAAATTACACACATATAAGGCACGACTGGTTTCGAAAGGCTTCACTCAAATTCAGGGAGTTGACTATGATAAGACCTTCTCACCAGTAGCGAAGATTAAATCTATAAGGGTTATGCTAGCCTTAGCTGCATTTCATGACTATGAAATATGGCAAATGGATGTCAAAACCACTTTCCTTAATGGAAAGATGGCTGAGGATGTTTACATGAGTCAGCCAGAGGGTTTTTTCGATGCAAAGTATACTAATAGAGTATGTAAGGTTCAAAAATCCTTTTATGGATTGAAACAAGCATCTCGTAGATGGAATATTTGTTTCGATGAGCATGTCAAATAGTTTGGATATTTGAGAACCGAGGATGAAACCTGTGTATCTGTCAAAGTTAGTGGGAGTATAGTTAGCTTTCTGGTATTGTATGTGAATGACATACTACTCATAGGAAACGAAATCCCGACATTGCAGGAAGTGAAGTCCTATCTTGGGAAGTGTTTTGCTATGAAGGACCTTGGAGAAGCTGCCTATATCCTAGGGATAAGGATATTGAGAAATGGGAGTAAGCGACTAATAGGACTTAGTCAAATTACCTGCTTGGACAAGGTGTTCAAAGATTTCAGCATGGAGAACTCCAAGAAAGGTGAATTACCTACCCAAAGCAATACCAAACTGAGTAAGACTCAGAGTTTGAGTACATAGGCTAGGATAGTGGAGCATGGTCAATAGATAACATGGGAATCCTGGTAGAGCTCGATCATGCATGCTATGACTTGTACTCGCCCTGATGTGGCCTTTGCTTGTAGCATGGTCAACAAATAACATGGGAATCCTGGTAGAGCTTACAGGACTGCAGTTAAGAACATTCTTAAGTACCTGCGGAGTACTAAGGATTGGGTTCTTACCCTCAGTGGGAGTGACGACTTAAGAGTGACAGGGTATTGTGATGCCAATTTTCAGACCGACAGAGATAATTTGCGCTCTCAATCAGGCTTGAATTTTACCCTAAATGGAGGAGCAGTAACATGAAAAACTTCCAAGCTAGAGATTGTGGCTGATTCAATGTGTGAATCAGAGTACATAGTAGTGAGCAAAGCATCGAAAGAGGTGATATGGTTGAAGAACTTCATTAGAGACCTTGGAGTTGTGCCACGCATAAAGAAGCCTGTAGATTTTCTATGATAATGAATGTGCGGTTACCTTAACCAGGGAACTGAGAGATCATGGTAGATCCAGGAATATCGACAGAAAGTACCACTTCATAAGACATCAAGTAGAAGAAGGATAGCTTGTTGTAAAGAGGATATTATCATAGAACAACCTAGAAGATCCCCTCACGAAGGGACTGAGTAGGGTTAAGCACTTGTTGCACGCAAGGGGCGTTGGGCTGACAAACGATATTAGTTTTAGTGATTAGATAAAATGTTTGAAACTTCTAATAGCTGAACAGTAGTTGATATTTGATGATTAAATAAAAGGTGTTTTATTTATAAGTAAAGTTATTGTCGTGTGTAAATTATTTACTATTGTTTCACCTTTGCATGTTTTGACTTCCAGAATAATAAGATTATTCAAACTATCCACAGTCAATCATACTTTGGAAGTATGTTATGAGTCTAGATTGTCGATTGTCTAAGGCTTTAGACATAGCAAAGGGTTGCTACACCATTCATGAGTGCTCCTGAAATAAGATTTGATTATTGGATTAAACCCGCGCTCACATGAATCACTTCATGGAATTTATCACGAGTGATTGTGAGATGATAATATCATATAATCTTCAAACTAAGATATATGAGTTGTTGACTACGAGTTGGTTGTACATTGTTAATATGAAAATGCATTAGTAACTTGATGTTATAAAACGTATCATTATGCATTATTTAATGAGTAGTTAGTACAAGCATATAATGTCGAGGTTTATATGTTCCTTTTATCCTAAGATGATTAAAAGCGATATTTTGTGCCCCTTGATGATTTGTTTTGACTTATGTGTCTGGCCCGGTCAGAAGTAAATTCATAAGTTCAGTTATGTTCTATGTCAGACAAATCGGAAATAGAGAAACAAACTACCAGAAAATAAGTATGACTATGTTCCATATATTTTTCCTCATGATATCTTGAAGAGTAGAGGAATATATGATCCATTATCTAAAGAACGCATCACAAACTGGGTCAGAGTTGACAACGGATTTTGAAAGCTAAGATTGCTATGTCGAATCCTGAAGTCGCATTGAAGCTATAGTTATTAGACGTATCCAAGTGGGAGACTGTTAGATTCGGTGTCTAAGCCCATCACTATAACTGGGATCTACTTGACTGGATTATGGCATGGTCCTTTTGGATTGCCTTCACTAATGCAGTTTGATAGCATGAACTTTTGAGAATAATGCTATTTGTGATTTATTAATATATTACAAGTATAACATATTAATTGAGAAATCATATTATTTAATTAGTATTGATCAAGAATTAATTTAGTGATCAAAAGAGACTAATTAAATATACGGGGACTGATTAAGTAAATGAATGATTCTTATAGTGTGGACCACTGATCCATGGTTAACTAGGATGGGCTAAACCAATGTGATAGTCCATGGATAGTCTATAGAGGTTTAACCCCTAGAGCTTAAGTAATATGAAACGTCATGGTGCATTAGGGTTTGCAAAGATGTAACCGAGCATTTGTTACACTATAAAAGGGATCCCCTGGAGCCAAAATCGGTTACACCTATCATTCTAAGAGTTTGATATTGATTATGTGCTAAGTAGCTTTTTCTCTAAAGCCTCCTTTTGCATTTGGTGTTTATGACACATTATAGGCAACACACTTGAGGTGCTAAAGCTTTCAAAGGCCCAGAACTACATCCACATCAACAAGGTATTCATCTAACTATGAGTTTTATATTGTTTATCCTCAATGTATGCTAGTTAGGATGCATGCTTTCGAAAATTTTAAATGCATGTATAATTAGAGAAAACAAAGCTCCAAAGCATCTAGGTTTGTATGTGCACCATAAGAGTGTAATAGTGCTTAAAACCCAACAATAAGCCCCCGACTATCCGTATCAAACTCAGCAACCTATCTGATCACCCTCCCCTCTCGCGGTTCTTTGGCCTCACAGCCTCCACCTGAGCCTCTCGAGTGGTATCTAGGACTGGAGTCATCATCATCATCCTTATACGCAAGGTTCGAATCGGAGCACTCTTTGCTCTATAGATTAAGACATCGGCTACCACATTAGCCTTGCCTGGTGATATAAGATCTCACGGTCGTAGTCTTTCACTATATCCAACCACCTCCTCTGTCTCATATTTAGGTTGGGCTGATTCATGAGGTACTTCAGACTCTTATGGTCCGTGTATATTGTGCACCAGACTTCATACAGATAGTGGCGCTAGATCTTGAGGGCGAACACCACTGCTCCCAGCTCCAAATTGTGGGTGGGATATCTCATCTCATGAGGCTTCAACTGGCTCGATGTGTATGCTATCACATGCCCCCTCTGCATCAACACCGCACCCATCCCTGATATGGATGCGTCACAGTAAACTACAAAGTCATTCACTCCCTCGAGAAGGGCTAACATCGGAGATTCACATAGTCTCCGGCGAAGAGTCTCAAATGAGACCTGCTGCTTGGTCCCCCAGATAAAAGTAGCACCCCATTGGGTCAATATGGTAATAGGAACAACAATCTTGGAGAAATATCTGATAAATCTACGGTAGTAGCCAGCCAAACCCAAAAAACTCCTGATCTTTGATGGGGATCTCAGCACCTCCCATCGCATAACTACCTTAATCTTGGCCGGGTCGACCAAAATCCCATTCTGATTAACGAGGTGCTCTAGGAACTCGACCTCTCGTAACCAGAATTCACACGTGGAGAATTTGGCGTAAAGCCTCTACGCCCTCAATACTCCAAGAATCTCCCGAAGATGCTCCTTGTGCTGCTCTCTAGATCTCAAGTATACCAGAATATCGTCGATGAACACGATCACCGACCGATCCAACATGGGCCTGCACACCCAGTTCATGAGATCCATGAGCGCTTCCAGTGCATTGGTGTGTCCGAAAGGCATCACCACAAACTCATAGTGTCCATAACGAGTCCTAAAGTCCATCTTATGGATATACTCCTTGCAAACTCTCATCTGATGATATATACATCTCAAATAAATCTTGGAAAACCAAGATGCCCCCTGCAATTGATTGAATAAGTCATCGATCCTCGGCAGTAAATAATGGTACTTGATCGTCAGCTTGTTCAACTCCTGGTAATCGATGCACATCCGGAGTGAACCATCCTTCATCTTGACAAAAAGGATCGGCGCTGCCCACAGTGAGCTACTCGATCTGATAAAACCCTTCCCCAACAGCTCCTGGATCTATGATCATAAATCATGCATCTCAAGTGGCGCAAGGAGATAAGGTGCCTCGGAAATAAGCACCGCACCTGGGACCAAATCAATGCGAAACTCCACCTGGCTCTCGAGAGGCAAACCCAGCAACTACTTAGGGAAAACATCCGGGAACTCGTACACTATAAGAGCTTCATAGATAGAACTCGGCCACTCTGTAGCAACCCATGTATCCATTATGTACGCCAAAAAGCCCATACAACCCTGCTGTAAACTTTGTCTCACCCTGACAGTAGAGCAGAAAGCAGATCCAGATCTAGTACCCTCGCTATACACCGTAAGCACTCCCCCACTAGGGTCTCGTATGGTCACCATCTTATACTCACAGTCGATCACAGCTCCAAACCTACTCAACCAATCCATGCCAACTAAGACACAGACATCACCCATCTCTATCGGCACCAGGTCTATCGGGAACTCATCACCAAAAATATCAAGTACACATCCCTACAATACATCAGTGACAAAAATTTCATGCTCGTCGGCTATAGAAACCCTCATAGGTCGACTCAATGCCTCACGTCTGATACTATTGACAACTAAAAGATAAGGACACGAAGGATCGACTTGCACCCGAGTTAAATGATACCAAAGTACGTACAGAACTCACAAGAAAAGTACCTATATACAAGACAATATAATCACAACAAATCCCAAAAATATAAATAAGGAAATACATACCAGCCACGACATCAGGTGCTGCGCGAACCTCCTCCGTTGTTAGGTGAAAACCTCTCCCACGAGCCCTCGGTGTCTCGACCTTTGCTAGCCGACTATCAGTAGCACGTAAAGAAGCAAGTGCAGAACCCTGGGCTGATCCCTGAATGAGCTGATGGCACTTAGCATTCTGATGGTCGGTCTGGTTGCAGTGAATGCAAATTACAAACCCCTTGTTGCAATCGTTCGCCATGTGACCCTCTTTTCCATATTTATAGCAAATCCCTACCCAACATGATCCTTCGCCATGTGACCCTTCTAGCTACTAGCTCTCGCATCAGCGGGCTTTTCCCGCTTCTTCATCGGCTGCTACTGTATCGGTCTTGATGTGTGTAAAACCAACTAGTTTTAAACCTACTTTTAATTATAAAATGAACACACAAAGGCAGTGGACCTATCAATTGTGGTAAAGCTAAATAAGTAGGGTATCGAACATAGGGAATGGTAAATTAAAACTAAAATTAATTTTATCTAAATTAATTAATTAGTAGGGTTTTTCTCTAGTTTTATAAGACTAGATACTTACTACTATCACTAAAAAGAACTAGAAAAGAAAAGATTTAACTAAATTCAATAATGAGAAGGACTTCTGCTTAGTTCTACTCAATTGATCCTATGGTTGATATTATGGTAATAGTGCAATGGATTAATTCTTCTATTGGCTACCGATTCAGTTAATTAGATTCACATTCGATGCACTAATCCTTAGAGAACAAACTAACTCAAATAGTGATCAGTTGTCTAATTCAATTTAATTCACTAGATTATTTATTCGGGTTAATATAGACTTGTAATAGCTAACTAATTTGGTCCTTTAGTTAACTTCTTGTTGATGGTCATCATACAAGCTCACATATGAATTTACCTATTTTTCTTATTAATTGTAGTTTCATGCTCATTAATCCTAGACATATGACAAAGTGGTCACATAACATATGAGGTTGACAATTAACAGATGTTCATACTATTTAATTATCTTCCTATTAACAGAATAATAGTTGTCATCCACACATAAGGTTCTCTAACAAGCTAAAATCAACAAAATCACCAACATTGAATTAATCCTACAATAATAATGAATCCATAGTATCAATATTGTATCCCTAAACATAAGTTTGAGAGTTTTAGCTCATGTTTGAGGTAATAAACAGCATAAAAACGAATTCTAATTGTCTAGCCATAATGGAAAACAAAAGATTAAGTAGAATGATGTAGATTTGCCTCAAATCTCCTTCGGGATTGAATTCTAGGTTGTATCTTCGATCTTCAGGTCTCTCCTGGTTCTGATTTGCAACTTACTTCTCCCCAAGGGTTCCAGAATGTTGAATGTCGATCTGGAAAACCGTATATATAGATTCGACCCAACTCGCTGAGTCCATGTCCGACTCGCGGAGTCCATCACTTAAATCCCGTTACGGTAAGTAACGAAGTCCTTATCTTTTCATTATCTTCTCGATCCTTCGCTCGGACTCGCTGAGTAGGCGACCCTACTTGCTGAGTAGGTGTTGTTTTTGGTGGTTTTTCTTCTTTGTTTAATTCGCGAGCTCCAAACCGCTTCTCTTGCTTCCAAGCTTAAACTTTGGACTGAAAACATAATTCAAACACTTTTAAGTATTTTTTGTCCATGAAATGCCATAATTTAGCTAATAAATGATAAAAATCTATGCTTAATATATGATTAAATATGTAAATATCAAAATACCCCACACTTGACTTTTCCTTGCCCCCAAACAAAACTGAATTTTAACACATTAGAACCACATATGACAACTCCAATCTAACCCAACCATTATACCAACACCGCAACGCATGCATTTGTGTCTAAAATTTTTCCTAAGGACCCCCCATACTCCAAATACTCACAATCCTCATAAACATTCGCCTACTCACCCCGAACTATGCTCATTTTATGATCCCTCCGAATCCATCCTCAGAAAACCTCTTAACCTCAAGGTAATTTTGGTTGAGCAACCCAAGCATACATAATCTAGATAATTACAATTTATGATACCATATTGGAGCTTCTTAGAATTCTTCATTTCTTTAACATTTGATCTTTTATCTCTTTGAATTCATCACCTTGTTGTTTGGTTTTTGGTATCTTCACTTTTTAAATTTCTTTGGAATTTTTGATCTTCTAATTTCATATTTTACTTTGATGCTCCAAAAATTCTTCAACTTTCCTTGTAATTCTCTCTCTCTCTCTCTCTCTCTCTCTCTCTCTTTTTTAATATGTACCTCACTTTTTCACTCAAATCCCTACATGCTTAAGCAGGGGCGCTCAACTTCAACCTTTATTGGTTAACGATAATAATTTTCCTGGATACATATCTGATACACGATGCTAAACATACTACATCCCTCAGGCTGAGCGAGGTCGTGTTTTTGTCCCATGATTTCACTAGAATAAGGAAGCCACAAATGCACTAGAATGTATATAGGCTCAACTAAACATTTGGGTCTTCATGCAATTATCAACATAGCTCTAACATGGAATCCTAATTACTTTTTTACCAAAATTTCCTAAATTAATTCCTAAGTCATATTTTTGGTATGCAACATTTTTTTTTAAAATTAGCCTAAATTAAGATTCTAAATTTTCTAATATGTGACCAACCCCCTACCCCACACTTATTTTATGCAACGCCCTCATTGCATATCATGCACAAAATAAAAATGCAAACTATAGAGAGAATTGGAACAAACTCCCCTGGGGTAGCAGTCGATAGGTTGATAACTCTTTTCTTCAGATCCATCTTCAATTGACTTCATCCATGGAAATAACGCATCCATGTCTCGGATATCAAATCGCATGTGGATAGCTTAAAATGTGCAGGAAAAATAGTACAAAACCTCCAGGAATTGATTGCAAAGAATAAATGGTCAAGTGGTGCAGCCACCAGCATTGAATCGGCAGTCTCCAATGTGCATAAACAAGTGACTCGTCGAGTATGGTCGCGGAAAGCCTCAAATGTGTAAGTAAAAAGGGCGACTCGTCGAGTAAGTTTATTGCACTCGGCGAGTCGACCGATGGGTGGAAAAAAAATTGTTCTGCATTCCTTCCAACTATTGATAAATCTTAAAAGCTTCCCATAACTTCTAATATTTTTTACTTAATACCCTTAGGACCATAATCGACACCTTAACTCTAAACGTCTCCCTTTCTTGACTTTCTTCCACTGTTTTTCCTCTCTCTCTCAAACTCTAAACCCTTTAAGCAAGCATTCCTAACTCAAAATCTGAAAGTCATCAAGGCAAATAAAACATCAAACACATACTTTAGAGTTCAACCACAAATTCAAAACACACCAAACAAATCAAAACAAAAATAAAATGAAAATTGTTCCATTAAACATAAAAAAAAAACTAATCCTCCTCCTCATCATCATTGTGATGAGCAGCTCCACTTCTCCTTGCATAAATGACCTCGTCCCACAAAGGAATGTAGGGAAAATTACCCCCATCAATGTGCAAAATATGGAAATGATCGAAAAGTTGCACGTGGGATTCGTTGCTAAAATTGATGCCCCTTGCCAATTGATCTTGGAGACTCCTCATCTCAACATTGTACCAATCCATTGGTACCTCCTCATTATCCACCAGAATCACCAGCGGCTCCTCCTCAACTTCCTACTCGCGTCTCGATCTAACTCTCTTACCCGGTGCCTTGGGTCCAATTACCGGATTGTCAATTGGGATAGCATAATGACCACCACCAAAGTCTTCAATAATCCTTGCCCTCCTAAAAAGAATATGATTAAAGGGTAGGGCCAGAACCATTATCATCAAATTCCATGCTCTGCAGGTCATCAACCCATATGAGTTGGCAAGTCGGGTCATGAACATGCCACCGATAATTTTGGATGTTTTGTGACCGTTGACCGCACCCTCCGACAAATAAGAAGCCAAACATCATGGAAAATTGCAGAAAGTGTCGGGTGTGATGATACTCCAAAGATAAAATACATCAAGGTTGGACACCTTGTCGTCATCCTTCCGTTGATTGATGGTAGTGGAGATAAGGCGGTGTGTAGGCGACCTAATGCTCCCTTCTTGAGCTAATTTTGGAATATAAACTTTGTTGGCGATCGTGTTCCACCACCCGGTACTTTTAACACCTTTGGGAAACACCTTATGAGATTGTTCCAAAAAGGCACGAAAAATAGCAGTAGTAACCAATGGTTGGTTGTAAATACCCATTCGAAATGCAAGCTCAATGACCAAACATTGATGGTATTCACCCCCAAGACAAAAACTAAAACTTGTGGGGTGGTAGCAATCATCTCCTCCTCGGAAGGACACCGTGGAGAAAAATTCGCAGCAAAGCTCACGATACACCGGCTCTTGATTTCTAAAAACACGGCTCCATCCATCACATATCATCGTCTCCTATAAATAAATTCTTTCACAAGGTAAGACGCCAACTCTTCTTCATACCGGACACTATTTAACCAATCCCAGTCAATCCGATTAGGCATATACACCTCCTTCTTTCTGACATCAGCCAGCCTCTTCTTCCATCTCGTCATCGTTGAGGCCGATTCAATTGGAGGAAAATTCAACCAAGGAAAATCTCCTTGGTCTCCTCTCGAGCTTTGTCCTCTGAAAAACATGATACCTGCAAAATAAAGAACACACAACCCAGCAAATACAGAAAAACATTAAAAACAAAACTCATCTGGGTCCCCGACTGGACTCGTCAATTCCATGAACGACTCGCCGAGTCGCTCAAACTGTGCCAGTCATTCGGCATGTCGAGCCAAATTTAACCTTAAAAACTTTAGATTTTTTTCAAGGGTTTTGTCCCTCGATGTTCCCAAAATGTATTGGAACAAGAATGAACATCCAAAACAACATAATTCATACTAAATCAAAACCCTAAAAATGCACTAAACTTCAAAATCGGGTATTGTATGAAATTGACACCCTAAATCATCCAAGAATCATGGCTTAAACAGAATTAAGGAAGAAATTAAGTACCTTTGTTGATGGAATTTGAAAATATTGAAAAAAAGTGTAGAAGATGAAAATATTCTTCTTTCTTTCTCCTTATAGCATCATCTTTTGCTGCATGAATTACCCGTTTCCTCTTCTTCTTCTTCTTCTTGACCCCCTTCTCGTTGAACTTTATTACTTCATAGTTGGTGAAAATTTGGGCTCGAGGTTTGGTAATAAGTGACTTAATGAACGGGTCATCATCATCATCTTTCATAACCGTGGTATCTCCCTCTTCTCCAAAGCTAGCCTCTTTTTCAATTAGATTGTCCTCATCTTCTTGCATGATCGTATCGATTCATGCTACATGAACGTGTTGAAGATCACCATCCTTTCCTACTTTTGGTGTTTGATCTTCTGTAGATTGAGGGAAAATCTTCATGTCTAGAGCATGCAGGGAGTTGGTAACAAGCAGATCAAAATCGGTAAAGCTGTTGTGGTTTTCGATTGGACTCGTCGAGTCCATGGAATCGACTCGGCGAGTTAGAGCGAATTCAACACATTCCACCGTGTTTTCTGAATTGGTTCCTTCCAGAAGATTCTCTATTTCTTCCAAGTCCTTGTCAACATCACCAATTCCTCCATAAAATAGCAAAATTTTACTTGGATCTCCTTCTTATAAGAGAGCAAGTTCTTTTTGTAGTATTTCATCATCCAAATTAACAAATGAGACTTCTTCTTTTCTTCCTTCTTCTTGATTAACTTCTGGCAGAGCTTTAAACACTGCTGTCTCATCTCCTACCCTCAATGTTAGTGTAGACTCGCATACATCGATTAATGCACCCGCGGTATTCAAGAATGGTCTCCCCAAAATAATTGAAATTTTGGGGTCTTCCTCCATATCGAGCACTACAAAGTCCACGGGAAATATAAATTTATCCACCTTGATGTAGAGATCTTCAAAAACGCCTCTTGGACTAATATTCGTCTTATCTGCCAAATGGATCTTCATATTCACAGGCCTCGGCGGCATTAAGTTAATACTTGCACCAGAATCGGTCAACGCTTGAGTGGCAAGTACATTTCCAAATTGACAAGGAATTATGATGCTTCCCGGATCGCCCTTCTTTTCAGGTAGCTCACTCATTACTATTTCCGCGACTTCAGTTAAATCTTTTCTAGCAGCAAAGAGACCTTTCAGCAAATTAAAATACTTGGGTGTTTGAAGCATTGTTTCCACAAATGGGATGTTTAGTTGAACGGATCTAACATGCTCCTTGAAAGCTTTGTATGCTTTAACCTTCTCAGTAGGTATGTCTTTGATTAGGTATGGCAGAGGAGGGTTGTAAGGCCTTAAGGAAACAATAGTTTTATCATCAGGGCATGGACTCGTCGAGTCCATTAGAGGGACTCGGCGAGTCTGGTCGGGTTTTGCTGGATCCGACTCTTCTTTCTTTTCTGCATGTACCTTGGACATCTTTTGTGCAGGGGTAGGAATTTTTCCAAAGCTGGAGGTCACAACACTCACATTCTCCATTCTCGGATGATTCTCGGTTTTACTTGGAAGTTGAGTCGGTCGTCTCTCGTTCACTTGTTGTGCAAGTTGTCCTAGTTGTTTCACAATGTTGAGAATAGATGCTTGCTGATTCCGAAGTATATTTCTAGTCTCATGTATTGCAGCATCATGATCATTGTGCCTTTTCTCGGAAGCGGCTATAAATTTAGTGAATATTTCTTCTAAATTGGCCTTCTTTTCCATAACTGGTTCTTCCTTTTGATAAAAACCCCTCTCCTTCTGTTTGTATTTCTCCTCCTTCGCCTTTTTGTATTCTTCATACGGGATTCGTTCCTTCTTTGGTTTCCACCAATTCTCATCGTAACGATCGCCACTTGAATAGAACACTTGCTCCTTTTTGTTTCCATTTGCCTCTAAGTCGCAATCCTTCGTGAGATGAGGCCTAATATAGTGCTCGCATCCAACTCGAATAGCATGGATTATTTGATCCATTTTTGTCATCCTTCTATCTAAACTATCGAGCTTAGCCATCATCGCCGCTATGCCATCACTTGCCGAGTTTACTACCCCCCTGCTTACTTCGTTTCTTGGGTTGTGGTATTCTCTAGAATGTTTAAAGAATTCCTCAATTAATTCTTTAATTTCCAGGGGCGGCTTCCTTGTGAGAGGGCCTTGCGAATCGAGCAATTGCCTTGTGGTGACATTGACTCCATCATAGAAGATGGAAACTTCTTATTGGCTATTAAGGTCATGGTGTGGGCAATTTCTGAGAAGACCTTTATATCTTTCCCACGCCTCATAAAGAGATTCTCCGGGTTGTTGCTTGAAGTTGGCAATGGCTTTCTTTAACTAGGCTATTTTGGAAGGCAGGCAAAAATGGTCTATGAACTCTTCTTTCATCTTGGCCCATGTGGTGACCGACCCAGGAGGAAGTGACTTGAGCCAGTCTTTTGCAGCACCTTTGAATGTGATTGGGAGCATGTGAAGTAGTTCAGTCTCGCGTGGCACATTTGGTGCATTGAAGTAGTCAGCCACATCATTTACTTCATCCAAGTGCTTATAGGCATCTTCGTGGTCTTTTCCATAGAAGGGAATCTCCTTAAGTTGAGCAAGTATGTGGCCCTTTAGTTCGAAAGTGGCAGTAGCGGGAATTGCGGGTTGCACAAGTCCCAGTCCGGTGTCGTCACGCATCCTCTTCTTCCATTCCCCTATGGGGATTTCATCGATGTTAGCCATAGTAAGAGCTAACTCGTCTTCAAAGTCGGATTCGTGCTCAAAGGTGAGATCTTCTTCCCGCTCGGTCTCGTACTCGGTGTCTTCTTTAATCGTATCTTCAACTGCTAAAGAGGTGCTGGATGCTCCTGATTTGCTACTCTTTTTCTTGCTGAAAACGGACTTGAGGTTCTTTAGTGGCGAGTTCTTTGAAGAAACGGATTCTCCAACGACTTTTCCTTTGTTCCTCCTAAGTGCGGATTTTGGGTCTTCTAGAGGAGGGACCAGAGGTGTATCAGATCCTCGGGTCATGAAACAACTGCAAGCAAAATAAAAAGAACGCGTAAAAAGAACAAAAATAAAATAAAAACTGTATCAGCGACAGACTCGCTGAGTTGGCACGAGTGCACTCGGCGAGTTCAAGGAAAAAACAGAAAACTTTTTTCTAATAAAAGTAACAAAACAGCTATTTATTTAAACCTATACTAATTACTAAATTACCTAAGAATTAACTTTGTATGAGATAAATCCCACACAAATGATCAATAAAAATAAAAATTAGTGCTAATTTAGAACCGTTCCCCGGCAACGGCACCAAAAACTTCATGTGTGTAAAACCAACTAGTTTTAAACCTACTTTTAATTATAAAATGAACACACAAAGGCAGAAAAATAGTTGTCATCCACACATAAGGTTCTTTAACAAGCTAAAATCAACAAAATCACCAACATTGAATTAATCCTACAATAATAATCAATCCATAGTATCAATATTGTATCCCTAAACAGAAGTTTGAGAGTTTTAGCTCATGTTTGAGGTAACAAACAACATAAAAACGAATTCTAATTGTCTAGCCATAATGGAAAACATAAGATTAAGTAGAATGGTGTAGATTTGCCTCAAATCTCCTTCAGGATTGAATTCTAGGTTGTATCTTCATTCTTTAGGTCTCTTCTGGTTCTGATTCGCAGCTTACTTCTCCCCAAGGGTTCCATAATGTTGAATGTTGATCTGGAAAACCGTATATATAGATTCGACCCGACTCACCGAGTCTATGTCCGACTCGCCAAGTCCATCACTTAAATCCTGTGTACGGTAAGTCATGAAGTCCTTATCTTTTCATTATCTTCTCGATCCTTCGCTCGGACTCGCCGAGTAGGCAACCCTACTTGCTGAGTAGGTGTTGTTTTTGGTGGTTTTTCTTCTTTGTTTAATTCCCGAGCTCCAAACCACTTCTCCTGCTTCCTTTTGCTTCCAAGCTTAAACATTGGACTGAAAACATCATTCAAACACTTTTAAGTATCTTTTGTCCATGAAATGACATAATTTAGCTAATAAATGATAAAAATATATGCTTAATATATGACTAAATATGCAAATATCAGGTCTCGTGTCTCTACCGTGGGACTCCTCCTCCTCTCTGGAATGCAACTCTATCTCAATCTTCCCCTTATGGCATTGGTCTGAAGCTCAACCAATGTTCGTTATGATGAGCTCGCCACAAACTCACGTATATCCCTCCTTAGTATGTTTTCAGATATTGGCTCACACATGCCTACTCAGTAGACACGTGCTCAGGGCAAAATATTGTCCTCTCATGGAAAATCCTCGAGATCTCATTCATAGTTTGTCTTCTGCTTGAGAGATAGAAACTCATGGTCTAACCGTTCCCTCTCCACCAGGGGAACATACGAATCTCGGAACAATAGTGTAAACTATTCCATGTCACTGCAACATGATCTGCAGGAGTAAAGATGGATGTCACAAACTTCCACCAGTCCTTCGCTCCCAAGTGAAGTTGGTTCAGCACAAAGCGAACTCTCAGGTTCTCAGGGCATGAACATGTGTAAAAACACCCGTCAATGTCGAAGATCCATATGATAGAATCATTTAGATCCTGTGTCCCATCAAACTCTGGTGGCTTCGTGTTGCTGAACTCCCAAAACAACGAGTCACCTCCCTATGGCCTAGCAGCAGCTACAGCTGTGGTGGATGCAACAACAGTAGCCTCAGTAATAGCAGCATATCACTCATTGAATGTCTTAATCAGTGTGGTCTTGATAGACCCAAACATCTTCGATAACGCCTCTCGGATAGTTGCGGCCACCTCCTCATGAGTGATCATGTGGATCTCCTCGTCACTAGCACTACCGCCCTCGGGGTTGTGGCGTGTACTCACCATGATGTCTCTGAAACACAACACAAAAATATCAGACACTCGTTCGAGCATACTTACACTCGGTACCCCCCCCCCCCCTACATGATCCTTAGTAACCTAAGGATTCTTACTTGGGTCACATACAAATCTGGTGTTTTCAGTAGTACAGGCCCAATACTACCTTCCACACCAACGTGTAGTCACCCCAAGTCCTCCTCCTAGGCTCTCAATTGACAAGTACTCTATCTCTCATGAATATCAGACTAATCTCTTAGTAGACCCCTTATATGCTCATCCACGTATCTCTCTTAGATTATCTCTCTACTCATAACTCTTACTAAGTGATTACTGCTAGATACTCTTACTCAACACATACTCAAAGCAAGTAACATATAACATCGATCAATAGCATCTCCTAAGATAAGGCATCATAAATCAGGCAACTCTAGCCCTAAGATATGAAATACCTAGCCTATCATCTAGCATACATCCCTAATATCTCATGAATATCTCATAACAAAAATAAGTAAGGGTATTTTGGAAAATCATCGTTCAGGCTCTGGCTGATTATACACACTGCTCCAACTCATTTTTCTCTTAATACTCTTTCTCATTTTGTAAAAATCATTTCCTTTGATATTTTTTCTCAAATCCTCAGTTTGAGTCCAAACACACCCGAAGGTACATCTAAATCCCTCAAACCAATGCTCTGATACCAACTTGTAACACCAAAAATTTTCAAACAAAATTTTTCATTTTTAAAACCACATAAATCTCATCAACATGTTTCACAAAATCCCCAAAATATCAAATTAACAAAAACACATATTCATAATTGTTAGAATAAAATCCATGATCCTCAAAAAAATAATTCCATCTCGTGTGTACAATCAAGTCGACGCCTTCCTACGATCCTGAGAAGTACCTGAAACACATATGACATAACATGGTAAGCATAAAGCTTAGTTGGTTCCCCAAAATACCACACATAAATTATTATCCTCTCATGGCTATTTCTCAAATAAGACCCTCTGGTCGATGTGTCTCGGTGGAACCCTCCGGTCCCACAACTCCGGTGGACCCTCCGGTCCTAACTCAGTAAAGCTCAACATAACACACAACATAAATCATAAATACATAATGTAGGATATCACAATATTCAATATAAGCACACAATACCCCCAGTCACACAAAGTTACGACTCAAGGTAAGTATAGTAAGAAGACTCACCTCATAAGCAAGCAAATAAGCCTCATACACGAATCACCGATCTAGCCTCCGCCTAACACATACGATAACTATCTCTAATTAACACTTAAATAACAACTCTAAATAAACCAAGATATTTTCTCTATCTAGTCTCTTGGGATGGGTAAAAGACCATTTTACCCCTCCATGGTTTCCATAATCCCTGTCTTGACCAAACCCTAAAGTCAACCGAAGTCAACACTCAAGTCAACAATCTATGTTAACCCAGCTCGTTAATTGCATCTATGTGACTCGACGACTTCCCTCATCTCTTCAACAATGTCGCCAAAATCCAACTTAGCTTGTCGAGTTGTTTCATCAACTCGTTGAGTTACACATGTCCAGACTCATCAGGGAAAACCCTAGCCAGCTAGTCGAATTGGCTCATTAACTCGTCGAGTCCCTTAAGTCTAGTTTCTCATTCAAAAATTTTAAGGCAGAGTTATAACCCCAAACTCTAGATCTATCCTTCCAAGGCTGAGATACCATGTAAAGCTGCAAGCTTTATGTCTATGCATGGCAATCTCCATTTTGGGTTGGATGCACAAAAGCTTGCCTCTAGCTCAATAAAGCTTGGATGTTTGGTAAAGTGACTAAATAACAAGAGATAGATGGGAGGAAACCCTAAAAACTCCATAAACTAAGATCACACAAAGAAATGATCAAGATAGCAACATTTTACCTCCACACAGAAACTAATCACTGAAGAACACTAGATCCATAGTCCCTCCTTGATCTAATCCGCAATTCTCTCCAAATCTCCTTTTAAATA
Source organism: Lactuca saligna (assembly GCF_052625555.1). Classification (NCBI taxonomy): domain Eukaryota; kingdom Viridiplantae; phylum Streptophyta; class Magnoliopsida; order Asterales; family Asteraceae; genus Lactuca; species Lactuca saligna. The sequence goes on from NC_136425.1 coordinate 175,516,537, forward strand.
TGCACAAGAACACTCAATTTAGCCTCTCTCTCTCTCTCTCTCTCAACAAGTGGAACTGATCTAGGGTATCTCACAGAGCTCTAAGGTGACAAGGGTGGCTAAAATGAGGGTTTAAGGTCCTTTAAATAGGACACAAATCCAAAAAATTAGGGTTTCCTCTCACAACACCAACTCGTCGAGTTGGTCTTAAAACTCACGCGGCTATAACCCTTCTATACTCGATGAGTTGAGGCCTCCAATGTGTCAAGCTGCTTAGTCAAAATCATGAAAATCATATAAATATTATACCTGGGAGTCGTAATGGTACATAGTGTCAGCTTTCTGATATGTTTAGGTTATGAACTCCATGATTTTGTCCAACTTGTTACTATCAGTTTCCTCCTTCTTTGATGTTCCACCTTGGTTGAAGTTGAACTGCTGGAACTATTTTGACTGATTTTGGTTTTGGTAATTTCCTTAACGGTTGTTGTTCTTGTTACCACCTTGGTTGTAGTCCCGATTGAATGATCACGAACTATTTTGGAATTGACCATAGTCATGAACTTGATTGAGTTCCTATTGACTTCTCATGCACTCAACCGTGATGTGTCCTGAATCTCCACAACTTACATATATTTTTTATCCCTACTAAACAAACACACTTTTTTCCTTCCCTAGAATAGCGAGTAGCAAGTCAAATTTTTTATTTAAAGAATTAATATCATATTTGACTTCATTTTTCCACTTTTGTGTCTAGTTCAACTGATGGAGCTAATGAAACTAGTGTGTCATGTTTCTTAGCTAAGTAATTGATTTTTGAACCATGAATCAACTGCTCCAAGAATCGTGAAGCGTCTTCACTATCTTGCGTTATAATAGTGCCACCGGACGAGGCATTTATCATAGTTTGATTGGCAGTTTCGACTCGATCATAAAAGAAACATACAATTTGCCAACGAGGAAATTCATGATGGGGGCAAGAACACAACAATTCCTTAATGCATTCAAAAGCATAATGAAATTCTTCATTTGGTTTTTGTGAAAATTCTTGTATCACTTTTATTATTTCAGTGGTTTTACTTCAGGTAAAACTCTTGCAAAAAAATATTGTTTTTATTTCTCCTAAGTAGTAATTCTAAGGGAGGAAAGAGAAATGAACCAAAACTTAGCGTTTTCTTTTAATTTGAATGGAAATAAGTAAAGTCAAAAGGATTCTCTATTAGTTCCTCATGGAGTATTCGCATTAGCAATTGCAAGGAACTCATAGAGGTGAATGTATGGATCGTCATTATATGACCTCTAAAGATGGGTGACACTAGTTAGTTGTGGTCTTACTTCCACATGGTGCTTATTTCCTTCTCTGAAGAGTATAGGTGAAGCATCATCATATTCTCCCGACTGAAAATGAGATGCATGGATTGTCGATTAGGTTGCGGAAAGTAAAGATGAGGGAATTTGTTACCTTCATTGTAGTACCCTCCATTTGCATTATTGAATCCACCATTTTGATTCCTTCGGTATTGATTCCCAAAACCTTGATTCTCGAACCCATCATTATAGTCATTATTACCACCATGGTAGAAATTTTGGTTGTTTCAATTGTTATTGTAATTTCTATTTCCACCTCGATTTCCTTGATTACGCCTACTACGATCATTATGGTTCTGATTCTAAGCATTTCCATTGTCACTTCCATCATCAAAGACCCAGTCATCCTCGTTGCTACTATTACCACCATTAACAAATTGAGGACCAACATTTCTAGAATTTTGGTTCTAAAATGAAAATAAAAGACGATGAGTACGTAAACAAAATAGTTGAAGCGCACAATATCCCTGGCAATGGCGCCAAATTTTGATCGAATTTTTTGTCTTAATCAAAAATAAACCAACTAAGTTATGTAGATAGGATAAGCCGAGTCGTATCCACAAGGAGTTCTTGTTCAAACTATGTGTCAAAATAGTCAACGGAAAATAGACTACTTGTATTTTCACGAAAAGGTTTAAACAAAGATTAACCAAAAATACTTGGAACTTTATTAATTAAAACGAAACTCTAAATGAGAAAACTAAGGCACTCCCGATTTAGTTGTAGGACAGTTCAGATTCACACACTTTCTTCCCTATAATCCTAGTTCAATTACTTAGATGTAATCAGGGTTTATTATCTTGCAACACATAATTTTGGGTATACAATATGTTCATTCAACTTGTTGTCATACTCCCTATGTTTACTTGGATTAAGAACATTAGTAAATTGACAATAGTGTCTTGTAACTCCCTATTACAATATTAAGATTTAATATCACAAGTTGGAATAACAAATGTGGATTCAACGAATTGTATTTGTTCCTAAACTACTTGAACTTAGAAAAATCGATGAATTGACAATGTATTATTTTAGTTATGAAATCACATAAATTCATATAACCCAATTTCAATCATTATCACCAAGAGATTATCCTATAAACACAAAAAAATAATTAACTAGAACCAAATAATAATCAAGTGTGTTCATCCAAAAGTCATAAACAACCCCGGAAGTAACCTAATGATTTAGCCTTCCATAAAATTCATAAAAACAATAACCTGGATGAAATGATTAAAATGCGAAGTAAAATTCATAAAAAAAAAAACTTGAAATCATCCAACAACTATAACCTAATGATTATAAAATAATGAACAAATAAACCTTGGGGATAAGTAACCGTTTTTGAAAAATACTAGAATCGATGAGATTCATCGGTTGAATGATCTTCAAACATTTCTTGATGATGAACTAAATGAGATCTCATCTCGAATATGAATTGAAATGGAATGGAATTGTGTTTTGGAATGATTCCAAGAGCTTAGAAGTCTCAAAATCACAGGTAAAGTCTCTGATTTACGGAAGTGGGAACCCTAAAATGGGATGTATAGGTGCCTATTTATATTGTGTGGAAGAAATAACAACAACTGGCGATGTGCGACGTTGGACGTCTTAGACGTCGTGTATAACGCCTAGGTATCCTTTGTACATCTTTCTATGTTCTCTGACGTCGTTGAAGTACACATGAAAATGGCCTAAAATAGTGGGCATCCTAGTAGATGTCTTAGACTTTTCGTATGATGTCCTTCAAAAATTCTAGCTCCTTACATAATACGTCATTCCAACACGAGACGCCTCTAAATTCTAAAATGTCTTGACGTCCTAAAGGACGTCTTAGACACCTTGCAGGACGTCGACGAGGTCTCCTCCATTTCTCTACTCCGCAATGTCACAACCCGAAATATTCTATCTTCTAAAGTCAAACACATTAGCTAAAGGTTAAACATATAGGTTTCTAGACCTAGTATACGTGAGGGTTGTGTGTTAAGAAGTGAACCATGTAACAACCGAGAACCAGGAACTTCATTCGAGCCATAAACCTCAACAAATGAGGTTCACTGTCACAAACCATGTTCACGGTCTTGAACCCTCGTTAGGCCGTGAACTCTATGTGTGTGTGTGTGTGTGTGTGTGTGTGTGTGTATATATATATATATATATGTGATTTTGGTTCATTTTTGTTTCACTTCTTCTTCTCCTGGCCGCAAACAACCCATTCTCTCTCAAGTATCATAAACCAAGAACACCATTCTCAGTCCTTTTCATCCCTTTTCCCTTGTATCTCCTTAGAATACAAGTTAGTATCTTCAAGCACTTGCCAAACAACAATATCTTCAAGTGTTCTTCCCTGAATTTGGGTCGTGAACCACTCTTATAAGCCATGAACCCTTCATGTTTGGGCCGTGAACACTCTAGTGTTCTTGGTTCGAGATCACTTTGTAGGGCCGTGAACTCCATTTCAGCCTCCTAACTTGCTTCTAACACTCTTTTAGGGAGTTATTCTTGCACCCTAGGTTGTTTCCTAAGCATCTTTATAGCTATATTCACTAACTATATACATATATATATATATATATATATATGTGTGTGTGTGTGTGTGTGTCACAATATACTATTTATGAATCGTTTATGCTCCTGGGCTTTGTTCGTGAGTGTAACATCCTTATTCCAGTCTTCAACCAAATCACTCACATAAGGTGATTTCATACCCCCATATTGTAACACCGTAAAATTTGAACAATTTTTCACTTTTGAAAAAACATGAAATATAGTTTGCATTCATAAGTAAAAAAACATTGTATCAGTACAAAAGCCCAAGATCAACATGTTTAAACTCTAATGTGTGTGTGTACGAGTCATGCTGGCGCCTTGCCACGATCATTGCTAGTACCTGAAACATATATCACATAACATTATATGCATAAATGCTTAGTGAGTTGCTCAAAATACCACATATAGCACATACGCCTTTCCAGGCCATAGGACCTTCCGATCCAAGTGTCTCAGGGGATCTTAATCCAGACTCTGTTGACCTTCCGGTCCGTATCATCTTGACCTTCCGGCCCACATCATGCTCATATCACATAACATATCACATATAACTTACATCACATATACATCATAAACATAAGACCCTTCGGTCACCTATAATTACCCCATCGGGTAAGGCATAGTGAGAAGACTCACCTCAGACGTCTCATAAATCTCTGACTCGGTAGAAGTATTGCCTAGCCTCTGCCTATTCACACAAAGTAAATACCCTCATAAATCTAACAATCGAGGCTAGGCTCGACCCTCTATTGTCACCCTCAGAAGGGTAAAAGACTATTTTACCCCCTCTTGACTCAAGGACCCCATTGTAGACCAAACCCTAAAAGTCAACAAAAGCCAACGGTCAACTTTGACCCAACTCGCCGAGTGCACTTCGGTGACTCGGCGAGTACAAACATGTCCACTAACTCTCTGACCCGTTTGGTACGTCGATTCCTACCCTGTACTCGACGAGTCACACCTGGCATGAATCGCGGGGCTACCTCGACTAAACTCGCCGAGTCTCAAGAACAAGTTGCCGAGTACCGCCTTGAACTCCAGTCTTTTAACCCCCTTCTGACTCACTGAGTTATCCCCCAACTCGGCAAGTCTACTCATTGAGTGATCTGTGTGGACCTTAACCCTACTCGCCGAGTCTCAAGAACAACTCGGCGAGTTCATGCCATGCACAGACTCTATTGACCTCTTGTGGTCAGATCTGTGTCCCTAATCCATAGATTTGAAAAAAATTTCACTTGAAAAAATTTCTTCTGAATCCCTCAAAACAAGGCTTTAATACCAACTTGTAACACCGTAAAATTTGAAAAAATTTTCACTTTTGAAAAACCATGAAATATAGTTTGCATTCATAAATAAAAAAACATGGTATCAACATTGTATCAGTACAAAACCCCAAGATCAACATGCTTAAACTCCAATGTGCGTGTGTACGAGTCATGCAGTGCCTTCCCACGATCATCGCTAGTACCTGAAACACATATCACATAACACTGTAAGCATAAATTCTTAGTGAGTTCCTCAAAATACCACATATAGCACATACGCCTTTCCAGGCCATAGGACCTTCCGATCCAAGTGTCTCAGGGGATTTCCATCCCAGACTCTGTTGACCTTCAGGTCCATATCATCTTGACCTTCCGGCCCACATCATGCTCATATCACATAACATATCACATATAACTTACATCACATATACATCATAAACATAAGACCCTTCGGTCACATATAATTACCCTATCGGGTAAGGCATAGTGAGAAGACTCACCTCAGACGTCTCGTAAATCTCTGACTCGGTAGAAGTATTGCCTAGCCTTCGCCTCTTCACACAAAGTAAATACCCTCATAAACATAACACTCGAGGCTAGGCTCGACCCTCTATTGTCACCCTCAAAAGGGTAAAAGACTATTTTACCCCCTCTTGACTCAAGGACCCCATTGTTGACCAAACCCTAAAAGTCAACAAAAGCCAACGGTCAACTTTGACCCAACTCGCCGAGTGCACTCTGGTGACTCGGCGAGTACACACATGTCAACTAACTCTCTGACCCGCTTGGTACGTCGAGTCCTTCCCTGTACTCGACGAGTCACACCTGGTATCAATCGCGGGGCTACCTCGACTCAACTCGCCGAGTCTCAAGAACAACTCGGCGAGTACCGCCTTGAACTCTAGTTTTTTAACCCCCTTCTGACTCACTAAGTTATCGCCCAACTCGGCAATTCTACTCATTGAGTGATCTGCGTGGACCTTAACCCTACTCGCCGAGTCTCAAGAACAACTCGTCGAGTTCATGTTGTGCACAGACTCTATTGACCTCCCGTGGTCAGATCTGTGTCCCTAATCCATAGATCTGGCCTTCCCAAGCATAAATGTCACATAAAGTCTAAATCTTGATGCTTACAACTCAACCAATAGGCATCAAATGGTGATTTTGTCCCAACTACCTTAACCTAAGGCTATGATCTCCATTGTTCTTCATAAGGCTTCAAGAATAAGGCTCTCTAGACCTCTATGGGTTCAGGTACAAAGCCTCATCTCCAGAAGGGACTATTTGGACATCAAATCAACTTAGTCAAGGGTACAAGAAACCCTAAAACCACATATCCTTCCCAAAACAGAAGAAGAGTCGAAATAATACCTCAAATGAATGATCTTAGCTTTTAGTCCTTAGAATAGCAACCACCTTTGCTTTCCCTTGGCTAGAACCTCCTTCTTCTTACAAAATGACACCACAAAGATCAACAATGGTCACTCCTTGCTTCTCAAACGATCTGAGACTCTCTCTGGGGGGTAGTAGCCACAATGGACGGACATAAGGGCGTTTAAATAGGTCCCAAGCCCTGAAATTAGGGCTTCACTAAACAGCGTGGACTCGCCGAGTCCACGAATGGAATCGCCGAGTCCGGACATGAAATAGAATGAACATCCGCGTCCCGACTCGGCGAGTCTTGGCGCCAACTCGCCGAGTTCCTCCACAAAATCCAAAATTTAAATGAATAAACAATATACCTGAGAATCCGGATGTTACAATTCTCCCCCACTAGAATCAGACTTCACCCTCGAAGTCTCACTCTGAAAACAACTTTGGATGCTGCTCATGCATCTCACGCTCTGACTCCCAAGTAAGCTCTGACCCTTTCCGATGCTGCCACTGGACCTGCACCAAAGGCACTTCCTTGTTCCTCAGGACCTTGATCTTTCGATCCCGAATCGCCACTGGTTTCTCAATGTAGTTCAGGCCCACATCCACCTGAATATCCTCCAATGGCACCACCGCCGACTCGTCGGCTATACACTTTCTCAACTATGACACATGGAAGGTATCACGAATCTGGTCCAACTCCTCATGTAACTCCAAACGATACGCTACCCTGCCCACCCACATGATCACTCTGAATGGCCCAATATATCAGGGCCCCAGCTTTCCCCTCTTCCTGAATCGGATCACTCCTTTCCAAGGAGATACCTTCAGAAGCACGGCGTCACCAACCTGAAACTCGAGCTCATATCGTCGCCTATCCGCATAAATCTTCTTACGATTCTGAGGGGTTAGCAACCTCTGCCGGACCTGCTGAATTTGCTCAGTCATCTGAAGCACGATCTCTGTACTTCCCATCACACGCTGCCGTACTTCTCCACAGCAAATGGTGGTCCGACACCTCCTCCCATACAACAGCTCAAAGGGTGGCATACCAATACTCGAATGATGGTTGTTGTTGTAGGAAAACTCCGCTAACGGCAAATACATGTCCCAGCTCCCGCCGAAATCTAGCACACATGCTCGAAGCATGTCCTCGAGCGTCTGAATCGTCTGCTCACTCTGTCTGTTAGTCTGCGGGTGGTATGCGGTACTAAAATGCAACCTCGTACCCAACTCCTCATGGAATTTCTTCCAAAATATGGAAGTGAAACGCACATCTCGATCTGAGACAATCGAGCTTGGCACTCCATGTTGCGATACCACCTTTCTCACGTACAATTCTGCCAGCCTCTCAGCAGAAGAGCTCTCACTGATGGCAAGGAAGTGAGCTCTCTTTTTCAACCTGTCCACAATCACCCAAATTGCATCGACACCCCTAGCAGTCCTAGGCAACTTGGTGATAAAATCCATGGTGATCTGTTCCAACTTCCACTCGGGAACCTCCAATGGCTGCAACTTGCCATGCGGACGTTGGTGCTCAGTCTTAACCTTGCGACAAGTTAAGCACCTCTCAACGAACCACGTGACGTCCCTCTTCATACAGGGCTACCAATATTCCCTCTTTAGATCCAAGTACATCTTAGTGGCACCGGGATGGTTTGATAACTTTGTTCTATGCGGATCCTCCATCAAAACAGTACGCGTTCTTCCCACAAACGGTACCCAAATCCGTCCCTGAAAAGTCATAAGCCCTCGGTTATCGGTAATGAACTCCGATACTTGACTGATAACTCACTCCCTCTTTTGGTTTTCCGGTCTCACGGCCTTGGTCTGGGCTTCTCGGATGGTGTCCAACATCGGAGTCATCACTATCAATCTCATACAAACGTCTTGCATCGGAACGCTCTCCACCCTACAACTCAGGGCATCGGCTACCACGTTAGCCTTACCCGGGTGATATAGGATCTCTCAATCATAATCCTTTATCACATCCAGCCATCTCTTCTTACGCATATTCAGGTTGGTTGATCCATCAAGTACTTCAGGCTCTTATGATCCGTGTAAATGGTACATCAAACTCCATACAGATAGTGATGCCAGATCCTAAGGGCGAACACTACTGCCCCCAACTTCAAATCGTGGGTAGGATAACTCGCCTCATGAGGCTTCAGCTGCCTCGATGCATACACTATCACATGCCCCCTCTGCATAAGCACTGCTCCCAACCCTGATATCAACGCATCACAATATACCACAAAATCCTCCATTCCCTCCGGAAGGGCTAACACTGGGGCTTCGCATGGCCTCAGGCGAAGTGTCTCGAAGGAGGCCTGCTGCTCTTGACCCCAAGCAAAAGCTACACCCTTCCGGGTCAATTTAGTGAGTGGCACGGTGATCTTGGAGAAATCCCTGATAAACCTCCGATAATAGCCTGCCAGCCCTAGGAAACTCCTGATCTCCGTTGGTGACCTCGGCACCTCCCAACTCATCACCGCCTCAATCTTGGCTAGCTCGACCAATATCCCTTTCTAGTTAACGAGATGTCCCAAGAACTGGACTTCTCACAACCAGAAATCACACTTGGAGAATTTGGTAGAAAGCCTCTCCGATCTCAAAACCCCAAGGACCTCCCTCAAATGCTCCTCATGTTGCTCTCTAGATCTCGAATACACCAAAATGTCATTGATGAATACGATCACCGAGCGATCCAACATCGGTCTGCACACCCTGTTCATTAGATCCATGAACACCGCTTGTGCGTTGGTGAGCTCGAAAGGCATCACCACAAACTCGTAATGCTCGTAACGAGTCCTGAACGCTATCTTCTGGATATCCTCATACCGCACCCTTACCTGATGATATCTAGACCTCAGCTCGATCTTGGAGAACCAGGATGCTCCCTACAACTGATCGAACAAATCGTCAATCCTCGGAAACAGATAATGATTCTTAACTGTCAACTTGTTCAACTCCCGGTAATCTACACACATCCGGTGTGAACCATCCTTTTTCTTAACGAAAAGGATAGGTTGTCCCCACAGTGAACTGCTCGGCCGGATAAATCCCTTCCCCAGCAGCTCCTGAAGCTGCGAGGATAACTCTTGCATCTCGGGAGGCGCAAGGCGATAGGGCGCAACCCTCGGGATCAGATCGATACTAAACTCTACCTGCCTTGTGGGAGGCACACCTAGCAACTCCTCCGGAAATACATTCGGGAACTCACGCACTATCGGGACCTTTTCCACTGACCTCGGTCTCTCTGAATCAATCCTCGCGTCCATCTACATCCCTGCTGAAGACTCTGTCTCGCCCTGGCGGCTGAACAAAACGCCGACCCAAAACATGTACCCTCACCGTATACTGTAAGAACTCCCCCACTAGGGTCTCGCACGGTCACCAAATGTCGCTCGCAGTCGATGATCGCTCCAAATCTGCTCAATGAGTCCATAACCACGATGACACAGACATCCCCCATCGTAATGGGGACCAAATCGATCGGAAACTCAACCCCGAAAGTCTCAAGCACACAACCTCGAATCACCTTGGTGGCATAGACTGCTCTCTCATCCGCTATGGAAACCCTCAGAGGTCGACTCAACACCTCTCTACTCATACTGATGTGTCAGCTAAATGCCAACGATATAAAAGATCAACTCGCACCCGAGTCAAATAACACTAGAGCAGGTACATAATTCACAAGAAAAGTACCTACGCATAACATAATATAAGCACAATATCTCAACAAAAAATGAATACATGATAGAATACATACCAGCCACGACATCAGGTGCTGCACGGACCTCCTCCATTGTCAGCTGAAATGCTCTCCCTCGCACCTTTGGCACCTCGGCTTTCACCGGCCGACTCTCACTAGCTCTTGCAACAGTAGGGGCAGATCCCTGAGATGCTCCTTGTGTCGTCCCTCGCAACTGTGGATATTCCTCCTTCCGGTGCCCGGTTTGGTTGCAGTGAAAATAGAAAATGAATCCCTTGGGTCAATCCTTGGCGATATGCTCCTCCTTGCCACACTTGTAGCAAGCACCAACCCTACAAACTCCGTCATGACCCTTTCCGCACTTTCCGCAAGTGCGGCCCTTCTGACCCCAGTCCTCGAATCGGCGGGCTTGGCCCGCTTGGCTGTCGGTTGAGACTGTATCGGCCGGCGATCCATCCTCTGAGACTCGGCCTCCTCCTTGGCATGTGTCTCCAATTCGATCTCCCTCTTCCGGGCATTTTCCTGAAGCTTAGAAAATGTCCGGTATGATGAGTTTGCCACAAACTCACGAATATCTCTCCTCAAAATGCTCAGATATCGACTCATACGTGCCTGCTCGGTCGACACATGCTCAGGGCAGAACATCGCCCTCTCGTGAAACCTCCGTGTAATCTCTGTAACCGACTCAGTACCCTGCTTAAGGGTTAGAAACTCCTGTGCCAATCACTCCCTCTCCACCTGGGGAATGTACTCATCTCGGAACATAGCAGTGAACCTCTCCCAGGTTACTGCAACAAGCTCAGCAGGGGTGTAGTGTGTCGTCACAAACTTCCACCAGTCCTTCGCTCCCAAGCGAAGCTGGTTCAATACGAACCGAACTCTCAGATGCTACGGACAGGAACATGTGTAGAAGCACCCCTCTATGTCAGAAACCCACCTCATCGCGGCTATCGGATCCTGAGTTCCGTCAAATTCTGGTGGCTTCGTGTTGCTGAACTCCCGATACAATAATGAGTCACCCCCTTGTGGCCTGGCAGCAGTAACGGCTGCAGTGGCTACAGCAACAGCAGCATCAGAAAGAGCAGCATACCGCTCATCAAAAGTCTCAATCAAAGTGGTCTTAATAGACCCGAACATCTCTGGAATCTCAGCCCTGATGGCCGCAGCCACCTCCTCGTGGATGATCCTACGGATCTCCTCATCACTCGTCCCGTTGACCTCCGGTGTGTGGCGCATCGCAACCATGATCTCCCTCTGAAATACAACATAAGAATATTAGGGACCCACTCGAGTATAATCACACTCGATAACTCCACCCAACTGGTTCCTTAGCATCCTAAGGATTCTTATTTGGATTGCGCACCAACCCGGTATCTTCAGTAGTACGGGCCCAATACTACCGTCCATACCGCATCGGCATTCATACAAAGTCTTCCTCCTTGATCCCCAAATCCCAAGTGCTTTACTCTTACTATCATGTGCTACTCGCTAGCAATTCTCTCATAAGCACCTCGCTGCTACCTAAACACTCTTAAGCATTTCTAGTAGCAATACCACTAGACTAAGGCATCATATATCAGGCCACTCTAGTCCTAATAAGAATACCTAGTCAGCTCTAGCATGCATATCGTAATTCATCATATAGCATAACATAGCATATCTGATAAAACTTATTATGAGAGTATTTTGGGAAATCACCGTTCGGGTGCTGGCTGATCGTACACACGGCTCTGCTCCGTTTGTCTCAAAACCCTTTTTCTCTTTTTCAAAAATTTTACTTTATTATAAAAAATTTACTCAAATCCCCAGTTTGAGTTTAGATACTCCCGAAGATGTATCCGAATCCCTCAAACCAAGGCTTTAATACCAACTTGTAACACCGTAAAATTTGAAAAAAATTTCACTTTTGAAAAACTATGAAATATAGTTTGCATTCATAAATAAAAAAACATGGTATCAACATTGTATCAGTACAAAACCCCAAGATCAACATGCTTAAACTCTAATGTGCGTGTGTACGAGTCATGCAGTGCCTTCCCACGATCATCGCTAGTACCTGAAACACATATCACATAACACTGTAAGCATAAATTCTTAGTGAGTTCCTCAAAATACCACATATAGCACATACGCCTTTCCAGGCCATAGGACCTTCCGATCCAAGTGTCTCAGGGGATTTCCATCCCAGACTCTGTTGACCTTCAGGTCCATATCATCTTGACCTTCCGGCCCACATCATGCTCATATCACATAACATATCACATATAACTTACATCACATATACATCATAAACATAAGACCCTTTGGTCACATATAATTACCCCATCGGGTAAGGCATAGTGAGAAGACTCACCTCAGACGTCTCGTAAATCTCTGACTCGGTAGAAGTATTGCCTAGCCTTCGCCTCTTCACACAAAGTAAATACCCTCATAAACATAACACTCGAGGCTAGGCTCGACCCTCTATTGTCACCCTCAAAAGGGTAAAAGACTATTTTACCCCCTCTTGACTCAAGGACCCCATTGTTGACCAAACCCTAAAAGTCAACAAAAGCCAACGGTCAACTTTGACCCAACTCGCCGAGTGCACTCCGGTGACTCGGCGAGTACACACATGTCAACTAACTCTCTGACCCGCTTGGTACGTCGAGTCCTTCCCTGTACTCGACGAGTCACACCTGGTATCAATCGCGAGGCTACCTCGACTTAACTCGCCGAGTCTCAAGAACAACTCGGCGAGTACCGCCTTGAACTCTAGTTTTTTAACCCCCTTCTGACTCACTGAGTTATCGCCCAACTCGGCAATTCTACTCATTGAGTGATCTGCGTGGACCTTAACCCTACTCGCCGAGTCTCAAGAACAACTCGGAGACTTCATGTCGTGCACAGACTCTATTGACCTCTTGTGGTCAGATCTGTGTCCCTAATCCATAGATCTGGCCTTCCCAAGCATAAATGTCACGTAAAGTCTAAATCCTGATTCTTACAACTCAACCAATAGGCATCAAATGGTGATTTTGTCCCAACTACCTTAACCCAAGGTTATGATCTCCATTGTTCTTCATAAGGCTTCAAGAATAAGGCTCTCTAGACCTCTATGGGTTCAGGTACAAAGTCTCATCTCCAGAAGGGACTATTTGGACATCAAATCAACTTAGTCAAGGGTACAAGAAACCCTAAAACCACATATCCTTCCCAAAACAGAAGAAGAGTCGAAATAATACCTCAAATGAATGATCTTAGCTTTTATTCCTTAGAATAGCAACCACCTTTGCTTTCCCTTGGCTAGAACCTCCTTCTTCTTACTAAATGACACCACAAAGATCAACAATGGTCACTCCTTGCTTCTCAAACGATCTGAGACTCTCTTTGGGGGGTAGTAGCCACAATGGACGGACATAAGGGCTTTTAAATAGGTCCCAAGCCCTGGAAATTAGGGCTTCACTAAACAGCATGGACTCACCGAGTCCGGACATGAAATAGAATGAACATCCACGTCCCTACTCGGTGAGTCTTTGCACCAAATCGCCGAGTTCCTCGGCAAACTCCAAAAATTAAATGAATAAATAATATACCTGGGAATCCGAATGTTACACATATCTTTCCAAACTTTCAAATGTTTTAGGGGGGAGAATGCATTTAAAACATGAAACTTGTTAAAACAGGCTTATAAGCTATAGACTAGTTTATGAAATAAAGGAATCTTTTTACAAACATATCTGTTAATTATAAAAAGATTTTTCCGCACTATTACTTATAAAGTCGTTAATCTAGCTTGTGAGACACGTCTTCGAGTACTCACATAAGTACCATTGGAAGTCTATCCTTATGATCAGAGTCTCTTGGAGGGAGAGCGTGAGTTTGTGTATAGATCTATATAGGACTGACAATCCCACACCTTGTTGTTAGCTACAATAGGAATGGCAGGTCTACAGGTGACAAATGTCATATTCTTTTTGACACCTACAATAGGTCATATCTTACACTAGTCAAATTAGTAAGGTCGTATAAGTCATAATAGATACCAACGATGTATTTACTTAGTAATATACTTTCCTTAAATGGTCTCAATGGATATTAACTATGTGATTAATCAATATATACCATGGGGTTAGATAATACTGAAATCCAATAGACAGTGGAATGTGTGACTTCCGCCTCATTTTCTTTTCATTGTTTGGTTGTGGGCTTAGGGCAGATTCACCCATTCAACTATTTGTTTGATCTTGGTTATATACAACTCGTATGTATTAAGTGTTCATAGGAAGGTAGTATCACCGTATCAGGTTTTCAGGGTAAACATGTCTTTATTCAGTTTAACATATCAACAAAACTAGATACCATTGAAGTAAGTATATTTATTACACTTATGCTTTTCAAAATGGGAAAAAAACATAGACAACCAGTCGATTTTATAGAAAATATAGGATTTTCTATGGTAAACATCAATCTTTTAAGATAAACAGTTTTTGATAGAACTTTATGAAATCAATAACATTTATTACCGAAAACGATGTTTCACAATATAGTTAATCAAACTAGAAACTTATCTATGAAAGGTTTCATTCGTAATATTAAACAACTATAACATAAAGGACCTTAAATGGTAAATTCTATAATTCCTCATTTTATACATCAGGGTTATATATAATTAATATCCGATAGGCAATGGAATGTGTGACTTCTATCTTACTTCATGTTCCTTGTTTGGTTGTGGGCTTAGGGCATATTCACACATTTAACTATCCATTCGATATTAGATTATATATAGCTTGTATAAACTAAGTGATTATACGAGGAACCATTGTGGTTAGCATTTTACTAAATAAAATATTTGATTTTCTTAAGGAATATTTTCATCAAATATAAAAGAACTATTACAGTTAACTCCGTAAGCACCTAATGAATACGCAAGGCTTATATACAATGAAGATCTAACAGACAATAAGAGATGTGACTTCTGCTGCATTTCCTGTTCCTTGTTTAGTTGTGGGCTTAGCGCAGATAGGTACATCCTCAGGGATTTAGAAGATCGAGCATAGTAGCCTCATGTCTTTGTTTTGTTATTTTCTTTTGGAGTAAATCTTTTTTGAATCAAATACGATGTAAACACTTTAATATTTATAGAATGGTTGTGGTTGCTTGTTTTACTATTCTACATTTGTTGCGATACTGAGCATGATATCCTCCGCCCCCGAACGTTTCTGTCGTTCTGGTTTTAGGGTGTGACACGTAATCTGCGCAAATGTTGGCATGTTTGACCTTGGCGTCCTACGAGGCATCATAGACACCTATTCCACATCCTACATCTTCCAGACATGTTTTGGTGACAAAAACCACAGAACAAGCATGAACACAAAACATGCAAGTTTTGGGAACTTCTTACTTGTCTCTAGTGTCCAAAACTTCTTGAATTAGATCAATCGGACCTCCAGAGCTTGAGATATGACCAAAACAGTGAAGAGTGGTCAATTTTCCCAGCAACCTGTTTCTTCATTAATTTAGCAATTTGTCTCCCATGTTTGTTAACTTCTGTAGCATCCGGATTCCTAGGTATATTATTCTAATATTTTATTTTTGGAATTTGTGAAGGAACTCGGCGAGTTGATGCTTAGACTCGCCAAGTAGGGTCGCGGATTATCATCCGGGTTCGTGTTAGGACTCGGCGAGTCCATGCTGTTTAATGAAACCCTAATCCTCCGGGGTTGGAGCCTATTTAAGGGCACTCTTAGCCTCCCATTGCGGCTACCAGTCCCTTGAGAGCACCCTAAGTGAGCTAGATCGTTTGGGAGGAAGGAGAAGCCATATTTAATCTTTCTATCTTTGGTTTAGCAAGAAGAAGGTGATCAAGAGCAAGAGGAGACTGAAGGAGGTGTGATTCTAGTGGTTTCAGAGTCTAGAGACTTCAACTTGGGGTATTTATTCGGACCTTCTTCAGTTTTGGTATTGATTCTTAGAGTTAGGGTTCTCTAACCTCTTGTGAGGATGATTATGTGGAGCAATTGGTCCCTTATCGAGTTTATGCTTTGGATATGGACTCAAAGAGGTCCAGAGACCTTAACCCTTGGAGCTTTTTGAGTTATCTTGGGAGTTATGAGCTTAGAATGCCATTTTTGGGGCTAAATCACCAAATGATACCATCTACATGATATATGAGTGTCAAGGTCTAGACTTTACGTGATTATTATTTTTGGGAAGGACAGATCTATGGATTAGAGGAATAGATCTGACCTCAGGAGGTCAACAGAGTTTGTGCATGGCATGTACTCGATGAGTTGTTCTTGAGACTCGGCGAGTTGAGTCGGGGTGGCCCCGTGATTCTTACCTGGGGACTCGTCGAGTAAAGAGAGGGACTCGATGTGTTAAATGGGACTAAAGAGTTAAGTGGACATAGGTGAACTCGCCGAGTTGCCCAAGGGCACTCGCCAAGTCAGGTCAAAGATGACCGTTGACTTTGGTTGACTTTTAGGGTTGGTCAACAATGAGGGCCTTTGAGCCAAAGGAGGGGTAAAATGGTCTTTTACCCTTCTGAGGGTGCTTTGAGAGAGTGAAGTCTAGTTCTGAGAGTTATATTTATGAGAGTATTACTTTGTGTGTTTAGGCGGAGGCTAGATCTTATTTATACTGAGTTAGTGATTTACCGGGACATCTGAGGTGAGTCTTCTCACTATACTTTACCTGGAGTGGTAATTAGAGTTATGTTCCAGAGTAATCGTATGCTATTATGTGATGAGTTTTACTGCATTGTTTCAATGTGATTTATATCGTGTGTATATATGAGTATATCAGAGTTAGAACCGAAAGGTTCACAGAGCTAGGACCAGAGGGTCCACAGAGTTAGGGCCCACGGGCCCACATAGTTATAACCTCGAGTGGCTAGTATGTGTTATGTATGGTATTTTGGGGAACTCACTAAGCTTTACGCTTACAGTGTTATGTGTTATGTGTTTCAGGTACCAGTGATGATCGCGGCAAGGCGCCGGGATGACTCGTACACACGCATGGATTTTTATGTATTTGATCTTGGGAAATATTTTTGTGAAACAAAGTATTGATACAATGGGATTTTGTTGTTAAATGTGTTGGGTAAAATGTGTTTAAAAATGAGAAAATTTGTTTTAAATTTTACGGTGTTACAATTTGGTATCAGAGCCTTGGTTTGAGGGATTCGGATGCATCTTCGGGCGTATCTGAACTCAAATTGAAGATTTGAGGAAAAATTTGATAATAAAATAAATTTAAAAAAAATGAGTAAAAAGAGTTTTGAAACAGACAGAGCAGAACCGTGTGTACGATCAGCCAGCGCCCGAACGGTGATTTCCCAAAATACCCTTACAATAAGTTGTAAAAGAAATGTTATGCTATGCTATATGAATTATATTATGAATGCTAGAGTAAGACTAGGTATTCTTATTAGGACTAGAGTGGTCTGATATGTGATGCCTTAGTCTAGGGATTTTGCTATTAGGAATGCTTGAGAGTGTTGAGATAGCAGCAAGGAGCTTATGAGAGATTTGCTAGTGAGTAGCACATGATTAGAGAGAATAGCGTACTTGGGATTTGGGGCTCTGGGAAGAGGACTTGGTGTGAATGCTGAGTCGGTGTGGTCAGTAGTATTGGGCCCGTACTATCGAAGGCACCGGGTCAGTACGAAACACAAGTAAGAATCCCCTAGGTTGTTAATAACCCATAGATATTTACTATGCTATGTAGTATATATATTTTGGGAAGGACTCACTAATCTTTATGCTTATGGTTGTGGATTAAATGTGTTTTCAGGTACTTCAGATGATCGCGAGAAGAAGAATGCATGACTGTACATGCCGGGTTGCAGATCTTTTTATGATTTCTGCATTTTGATACTCTGATTTAGGGATGATTGTACTGATACACCTGAGATTTCTTCTTTTATTTCTATGATATTTGGAGGTTTTTGGTAAAACAAAAATGAAAATTTTGTTGGAAAAAAAATTTTTGTTTCATTTTACCTAAGAAAATTTTGTTTACTTATGATTATTTTAGGATGTTGTAATAGTTAGATATTTATTTATGTAACTGATATAAATTGCCTATATGCTTTTTTTGTTTAAATTTTTATAGGATTTTCTAATATTTGTCCTAAGGACACACATAAAAAGTATTAATTATGTGGAATATTACTATAATTAAATATGAAATACATTAATTATAGAAATATTTCTTATACTTAATGTATTTCATATTTAATTATGGTAATATTTCAAATAATTAATGCTTTAATTAATGTTTATTATGTGTTATTATGGTACATATTATAAAATCTCAATTTTTATTTCTTGGTGTTTGGCAGTAGTTTGCATTGCTTGTGTGGATAAAAATAGAGGTGATCAATTAATATCATTGTTTTCATACCAAACAATCTCCTATAACCTAAATGTATAATTGTTTATCCCTCCTATTATTGTTCTTTGTTGAATGTTGATTACACTAGATCTAATTGAATATGTTATTGATAATTAATTTTAAACTATTACTAGTTTTCATTGCATGTTTGGATTTATAACTATTTTGGATCCACAAATTCCCACGATAAGTACATAAATGTCTCCCTAATTAAAAAAAATTCAAAAGAAAATTAGATAAATATACCCCTTAATCTAAAAAAATGTAATTATATGTCTCACCAAAACACATATGAATATATGACAGGATTTGTATATAGTATTGTTTAACTTAAACCATTACATTTTGGTTGACATTGGAAGAAGATTTTTGGTTTAAATTTGTCATAAAGATACATTTGAAGTTTATATTATTCTAGTACAACATTCATTCTTTATTTAAGTTTATCATAAAAGCTACCAAAAAAAAAAAAAAAAACTTATTTGGGGCGATCAAACTGAACCCTAAAAATCATATTATATATTACATGGTAAAAAAATTGTACTAAAACTAAATTTTTTCTCCGGATCCATCACTGCATAGTGGAGGAGGGCAACAGAGGAAGGGAGTGAATGGGGTGGATATGATAATTTTTTTATAATTTAATATTAATATATCATGAAAATAGATAATAAATAAAAAGGTTTGAAAAAAGTCATATATTCATAGACCAATCCTGCAATATATTGAGATGATAAGGACCATTTTCTTTAGAAAAAACTAAAAAAACTAAAGTCAAAATGCAAAAATGGTCTCCGTAGTATGCATTTGTATCGAGATTTAGTCCAAACCTTAATTTTTTTGGCTTCATGGTCATTTTAAGGTAGTTTGTTTATGCAATTAGTCTTTATTAAATTGGAAAAAACTAATCTACCATTTTAAGTTTTTTTTCTATTTTCTTAAACATTTTCCATTTTATTTAAAATTTTAAAAGTAAATACAAATAAAGAGGGGGCCTTCTCTCTCTCTCTCTCTCTCTCTCGATGAAATCTCAACCTTAGAATGTTGGCAACTAATATGAATTAGTGCAGATTAACTCTCTATCTCTCTTGTGAACTTCCACCTCCCAGCTTGTAAGGTCCTAAAACGGATCTTTATCAATGATCAACAAATAACACAATCACAGAAACAAGAATATGAGTAGAATAAGATCGGAACAAGCTTGCACACGTTTATTACTTGAAAACGTTAGGTACAACTCGTTACATTTGGTCATGAACTACCTAGCATCAACAACCAATAATGATCTACACAACCCCTATTTATAATAGACAATGACCGCAAACTGAACTTGGGCCGGAAACTGGGTTTACAGTCGTAAACTAGTTTACGGCCGTAAACTCTCCATTAACCGTGAACACAACTTTGACCTACTATTATACCAAAAATTCTCAAAAGAACTATTACAATTAAAATCCAAGACCAAACCATTATTGAGCCCTTCAATCTCCCCATTGGTTTGGGGCTAGCTTGTATTCAATCTTTGTCGACCACCAGCACATCTACTTCCCCATTGCTCCGTTCCACATTCGCTTGTTTATAATATCTACAACCATCGACGTATATTATTTTGAAGCTTGTTCAAAAATTTCCTCGACAACTTTAATTTGATGAAGACTCAGTTGATGGATATCCCATTTCCCGAACTGGAACAGATCTCTCCGGTCGTATAGACGAATGCATCCATCTTTGAGCTTGATGACCGTGGAGGTTGTTGTCTCGTCAAATATCCAATAAAGCATGGAGCTTAAAGATCCATCTGGATAGTTTTGAAGTATTGGGATTTGTTTAACCTGACTGGTAGCAGGCCACATCACAACTTGAAGTGGATGACCAGTCTTGGGATTAATCACATCAGGATAATGCTTGATAATAGACTCTGCAGTCTTCATCGCCGGAAATCCTTTCTTCACTTGGTCTTCCAAGAAGAGCTTGAAGTGAGTTGCCTTTGGATCTTGTGAGGGATTTGAAAAAGGAGCTTGAGATAAATCTGAAAGATCCACCCTAGTACATGAAAGGAAGTCATGACAATCTTTGTACAATTCAGTGTTGCTACTCTTTCTTTTCACAATCCACATATTCAACGTGTCATGAAATCCCCAAGAAATAATTCCGGACCTATCACCATGTGTATCTCTAAAACATCTTTCTTCGAGATCAGTAACCGTGATTTTTGGTTGATCTCTAGGTGCATTTTGATCTAAGCTCTTCTTAAACAAAAGCTGTCCTTCTCGGCAGATTTAGCAAGTCTGCACGTTTAAGAGCAACGATGTTAGGAGCTTGAACAGGCTCTAACTCAAAACGATCTACAACGCGGGATGATTGAGAAGATGGTGGTACAACCGGAGGATCTTGAGATGGCAGAAACATATTTGATTCATCAATAGAGGGCTTAAACTTGTCACCAAGTCCGTCTGTCAGTTTCTTCTTCAGATCAAAATAACAAGCTATGAGGAGACCAAAGTGAGTCTGAAGATTTGAAATCTGCTTGGTCTTTAACGCCTTATCTTCTTCAAGATCAAACACTTGAGTCTTGAGCATGATATTTTCACTCATAAGATCAGCCACCTTGATGTCAAGCTCAATGTTATTTTGATTTAGCACGCCTATTTCCTTTTAGAGCTCAACGATAGAAGGATTGTCTTCTCCTGTGATACCTTCCCTAAAAGAAATTCCATTGGCTCTGGGGGAAGGCACTTTATCTTATTCCTGGGCCAAATGCAGGGCCAGCCTTACGGAGGTAGCATCAAGATCTGGCCATGACGGAGAGAATCCTATTGGAGCAGAAGGTCCGCCAGCTTCATACGAGGTGTTGGAGCCTTCACTGAAAGGTTCTATTGAGACAATAGCAGGAGTTGTGGTTGGAGGAATTTGGAGGTCTTGAAGTATACCAGAATCAAGAATTCCATGCCTGGGATCACATCTTTTTCTTTTCAGAGGAGGTTGAGAGGTTGGATTTGTTGTATGATCACTCTGAAGTGGTTCTGTAGTAGGAGATACAATGTCAAGGGGAGAATTTCCTGACACCGTCACCATAGGAGATGTTGTTTCAACCACTATTTTGGTAGTAGGAGGCGTTGATTCGAGAACATCATCAGAGTCCCATATCTCCGTTGTTGGGTGAACAACATCATCGATATTGTCAAGCAAAGAGTTGAGATTTTTAGTTGACAAGTAATCATCACTGCTTCCAAAATTCACCGGAATTTCATCTCTATCAAAACCAGTGAGATCAAGATCTTCATATAAGTCACTTTCAGTTGCACTCTTTGAAGACCCCTCATTGTAATCACTTTACACAGGAACTGATGTCAGATCATATTCCTCGGCCACATCTGCAATGGGATCTATTGTATCTTCTTCTTCTTCGTCATGTTCTGACACCGTGATCACTTCATCTTCTGAAATCATCCTTTCTAAAGAAGCAGGCTCAGAGGGTATTTTATCAGACGATCCATGAGACTCGGAGCTCTCGTTTAATTCAGCAAATTTTCCAAACTTGTCAAGCGGATGCAATCCCTGGAAAATGACTTTCCCCTTGCAATTTTGCTTTATGAGTCCAACAGTATGAGGGCCTAGTGACTTCATATCTAGGGTTTCACGCTCCTTGACCATATCAGGGAATTGAGTGTTGATAAACATTTGGATGAACGTCGGATACATCAAGAAAGTATCACGGGTTGTTGCGTTGATGCTCACTACGAACTCGTCCAGGATAAACCTCGAGAAGTTGAAGTGTATCCCCGCAGCTAGAGATGCAATAGCTCCAGTGTTCCTTAGAGAGATCTCATCAGCGTCGGACCTCCTCCCAAAAATGCAGCTCACAAAGACATGAGCTAGGAATCTCCAACATGGTGGCAGGAGTTTCTTCACAGTGGGATGAGAAGTGCCTTCGTAGCCCATCTTCTTAAGTACCTTCTAAGCATCCTCAATCCTAATTTTAGTCTAAAAAATTGGTTGTTCATCAATCAACAGCATTTGTCTGATAAATTGTTCATTAATCACGATCTTGCATCCTTTCACAACGGCATCAACATTGACTGCTCCATTATCATCTCTTTTCATTTTAGCGGTCTACCAAAATTCCATGATTATATTCTGATAAACCACATGGTTCACAATAATAGCAGACGCCAAGCAGCATTCCCTCATCCTGTGGATCCTCGACCTAAATTCTCCAAGAACAGCAGGGGGATTAGCCAGTACAATTGCCAAGTTGTGCATGTCAACGAACTTCAAATTTGCCATTTTATCCGTACTAAAACAAGCCAAGTAAGAAAACAAAGATATTTAAGCATCTAATGTTTTAAATTTTCGTATTTAATCGATTTAATTTTGGCCCAAAAATTATTTTGGTCAAATTGGAGTTTATGGTCAATTAAGGGTTTACGGACGTAAACCCATGGTAGTAAGCTTGTGGCCGCAAACGGAGTTTACAGCCGTAAGCTTCGACCATAAACTCCGAAAAAACTTTTTCCTTCGATTAAAGCTCCAAAATATGTCGATTTGATGAAAAAAAATACATTCCTACGGTCGATTTTGCCATACCTTTGAGATTAACCGAGCAATTTCACAAAATCAAAGAAATTTTTTTCAAGGATGAGAGAGAGGAGAGAGGGTTTGCGGCCGGAAATAGAGAAGTGAAGAGTGAAAAGGGTTTTCGGCTGTAAACCCACTTTTTATACCCTGTTCGAATTTTACATGTCTTCCACACAGTATAAGGCACAGTTCAAATCCCAAATATTTTTCAAAAATAAAGCTTTTGAGGATTTAAAAAAAATTAAAACTAAAATTAAAATAAACTAAAAATAAAATAAAATAATTTTGAAACTTTAAAAAAAATCAACAATTTTAAAAATAAAATAGAAATAAAAATAAAACTAAAATTAAAATTAAAATAAGACTGAATTTATCTTAACAAATGCTTGAAGTAATTTTGTGACACTAGGATCAAAGTTCTTTGATAGTCTTAGTCCACTTGTCAGTACTTCTACCTTCATGTCCATGTGTGATCGATCGTCGGTATTGTGATTCACTTAAACACGAAGGATTTGTGATAAATCAGGACAGACTAATAATGACAAGACATTTTGATCCTATATTCTTAAATAAATTTCCTAGGGACCATTTATTTGACAACGACCAGAGATATTATTGTCCACCTAAATTGAGCAGCGAGATCTATAGACAAATTGTAAGAGTTCAATTCTTAATTATACTAGAACATGTTTCCCATTTCCTTATATGCTCCAGTAATCAAGGACTTCCAGAATACTCCTTACACCGGGTGAGCAGACAATTATTAAGGGAGAAGATAGAATTAGAATGCATATGCTATACACCCAGGTCGGATCTCTTCCAATCACGCAAATGGTGAAACATATGACTAACTGAAGTTTTAGAGGGATTAAGAAAAAGAATGATGCATATACTGTGTACCATGTCGGATTGTAAGTCACGCAAAGGATACAGTATATGGCTAACAGAGAGAAAGAATTGCATAGATAGAAAATGCAGAGAGATAGAGTTGCATATGTTACAGTCCAGGTTGGATATCTCAATCACGCAGAGGAGGCAACATATGACTAACCGACAGAAAAAAAAAATTCTGTAGACCTAATTTATCGGAATTCCCCAGTCACACCATTAATACTGGAATTAAGGATAGAATCCGCACATCGAGGAAAAGTTCATCCATAGTTCTAGATACGGGTTCTTTTAATGTGACCAGTAGATTCCATTATATATCTCCCTGCTCAACCTATCCGAGTGTCGTATTGTCAGTCTAAACGGATTTAACTAGGTTAATTTTGTCAAGTCTTGAACCCCTTAAGTTAAAATCTACCGAGTCAAGTCTACTTAAAATCCCTCATGCCTACCAGCGCATCGAACACAGAGCGTAGACAATTTAATTTTGGTACATTACATGGATTCAGATTGCTTGTTATCACTGGATAATATTGTTGAATTAGTGTCTAAGTCCATAACTATTTTGGTATGTACTTGACCCGATGGTGCATGGTCCTTTTGGGTTGCCTTCACCAAAGCAACTTGATAGGATGAATTATGGAGAGTAAGGATTAAATATGATTTGTTAATATATTATGGGAATAATATATTAAAGAAGAAATCATATTGTTTAATTAATATTAGTCAATAATTAATTGGTAATTAGTTTTGTGACTAAAAGAGATTAATTAAACTTAAGGGACTGGAATTGTAATTATAAGATAATTGCAATTTGGGCCATGGATTGCCTTGTATCAAGGCTTGGACAAATTCTATGGGGAAGCCCATAAGGAAATCGTCCAAGGGCTTGATAAAAGGAGTCTATGGGTTGCTTAGGGCTTAAGCATCCAAATTAGGGTTTCCTTGTTAGATAACCCTAATAGCCCAACTATATAAAGACCCCTTAAGGCTCAAAAACGTGGCTAAGCTTCTTGTAAGGGTTTACACACGTTTTTGGAAGCCTCCAACCTCTCTCCTCTTCATCCTCTTGCTTATGGTGTTTGTGAACCATTAGAGGAGTGACACTTGTGACTCTAAGCCTTCCAAAGTCAATACAAGAAGGAATTAGGATTGTTATTGCTACATAACAATCAAGGTATGATCTTAAACCTAATTACATGTTAATATGATTACTTGCATGCTAGAATTAGGGTTTATAGTCTTGGATTCAAAGCATGTACAATAGAGAAACCTAGATCCAAGCATTAGGGTTTGTATGAGCACATAGGATGTCTTATGACCAAAACCCATCAGTGGTATCAGAGCCTAGATTGGTTTCAATTGTATTGATGCATTGTATAACTGAAAAAAATTTGATTTTTTGGATTGTGGAGGCTGGACTCGCCGAGTCCATGCAGACTCGACGAGTTCATGCCTGACTCGACGAGTCAAGTCGTCAGATAATGCTTATCTCGGGATTTCTTGCTGTTTTTGTATTAGGATAGTTACCTTATCATATTAGATCAATATAAATCCGATTTTATGATATATATGACTATATTCTTGATCTAATTAAAGATCATTATCAATTAATAAGATAATTGTTTCCTTATAAGATAATTGATTAATTATCTTGAGTAAATTGATAAATTGTTTTGCAAGAAATCATTAAATAAATCAAATATGGATAATTATGTGATTAAATGTTAATTTAAAATTATTTGTTATTTGATCCTTGTTGTTATGAAAGGTTTCATATTTTCCCTTTTAGGTTTTATAGTTTAAATTTGAACCCAAAAGTTTTGGAGTTTTAAAATTTAAATAGTTAAAACCCTAATGTTTTGAAAAAGGTTTCAAAACTTGCCCTCAAGTTTTGGAATTTAAAAGTTGATTAAAGGTTTAATTAGAAATGTTAAATTCTAAAACCCTAGTAATGTTTTGAAAAGTTCAAATCACACCCTTATGGTTTTATTAATTAATTAAGGGGTATAATTAAAAGAGATTTAATAAATCCATAAAGGTTTAGGTTAACTTTTTTAATTGAATTAAAAGTGTAATTGTTAACGTTAACCATATAATATTTTAAAAGTATAAAATACACCCTATACTATATATAAACATTAAAAGTCTAACATTATATATATGTATGAGTAAAAGTCAGTCTTATAGTTAGTAGGCCTCATTCACAAAGTTGGTCTATAAGGGGTGTTTAAGGAAATTGCCTATAAAATGGCGATTGAATGGGTATCCACTCTTACCCACCGCACTCTTGACTAGTGGAGGGTTGTTAGCCGAATGGGTAGGATAGGACGAAACCTTCCATTATAAGTATAATGAAATACCAAGTAACTAAATGTTTTTCAAATTCCCAATCTTAGTTACTTAGGCAAAAGTGAATTGATGCAATTCCATGAAATTACACTTTGTGCCCTTGCGAAGACGTTAGTGGAGCGTGTGTGGTTTACCGGCACACTAAATGGTTCTAAGCAAAGGTAGCAAAGGGTGACTCAATGTTTGTCATAGTTCGGTGGAGCGTGTGTGGTTTACCGGCACATCGAATAGGTGATTGTAACATGTGAGGGCACCATGTAGTTTGCATGGTTATTCACACCCGCTTTGTGATCCTCGGCATCCCAGTCACAAACAAGAGGGGCATATCGAGATTTAAACATGCCATTGAAATGTTCAATGAATCTCAAAGGATCTCGGAGTTTTCATAGATTTAAAACTTAAATTTCTTTTTCGTTTTTCATGATGGAAATTAGTGAATCGTCATTCACTTACCTTCAAATGTTCTGCAATTTGGGTTACGGCATCCCTCTCCCGAGTTGTAGGATATTGTGTTGGGTCCTAGCCTTGGAATTTCATTTGGGTGATTTACCAAGGACTCAATCAATCAACTAACTTGAATTCGTTTTCTCCCGATGTCAAAGTTCGACAACTATGGTCTTCTCAAATCCCGTGGAACAAGCATTCCACATGAAGATGATATTCCTCGATCCGATCAAGGAACAAGAAATCATGCTTCACTTCCTCCTCCTCCTCCTATTATTCTCCCTAATCCACAAGTTCAAAGGCTTGAAAAGTTCAAGATCACTCAAGCCCTTTTGGCAAGTGAACATAAAGAAGGAAAGTCGGTGTGTGCACACGTCCTAGGGATGAAGTCACACATTGATAGATTAAGAATGTTGGGATCCGTTGTCTGTGAGGAAATGGTTGTTGATTGGGTTCTTCAGTCACTTCCTAACTCATATAGTGAGTTCGCAAGAGAGTATTATATGATAAACCACAACGTGACCCTTATAGATCTCACCTATATGCTTATTGTTGCTGAATCAGCAATGGTTTGGCGCAATAGGAAAGCAAAGTTGATTGGTGAATCTGCCTTCAAGACCTCTATGGATATAGAAAATGGCAATGAAAGACATGCAATGATCGAAAAGTTTGATCATAAGAGAAAGGCGATGTCTGAAGTAGTTCCATGTGTTGTTCCAAAGGAGTCAATTTGCTTTTATTGCCAAGAGAAGGGGCATTGGAGACGAAGTAGCCCTATTTACCTAAGAGATCTAAGAGATGGGAGAGTCAAAAGTATGACTACGCTTTAGGTAAGAATCCACTATCTAACTCCATTAAATTCCTATTCATTGATTCTTAATACATGATGTGATAAGATTGCATTTGAATGTTTTGAAGGATCGGTGAAAAGAAAGGAAGCTTGATAAGAGAGCAAGATGAATCTAATCACAAGAGATGGATCTCGATCTCATGGACTTGAAGATTGGATTTTGAGCTTAGATAGTTATGATAGAGTTGTTAGAAATTTTCTTTTACATAGTTTTCAATAGATTTTGCATTGTAAGGACAAATGTTTTTCCGCTGTTTTGTATAAATAAAACAATTTTTGACTTACTTATTTGTTTGTTTATTTCCTTGCAATGAAATCGTTATGAAAATTGATGTTTACATATTTCTACAACGAATGGATATGATTCTTAGTTATATTATGTATGGAAACATCGAGAATTTCCCAAATAGGGAGAGTTTCTCATCGCCCAAAGTTTCAATTGGACAGAAATTTGGAATCACGCAACTTGGTTGCATGATGAATGAGAAATTTCGTATTTGGAAATTAGACTAATTCATTGACAAAGTGTCAAGTGAAGGATTAGGAGATCGAGTACACAAAGTTGTGTGTTGATCAAGTTCACCATAAGAGTAACAAATATATTCGTCATGATTTACTAAACGCTTAGTAAATATGATTACACTTACAAGATTAAGTGTAATTTTGAATTGATTAAAGGGTTTAGATCAATAGCAAAACGAATAAGAAGAACCAAGTAGGCAGAAAGATAAGAGTTTCTCCATTCTAAGAAGAAGGGAGAGTAGCTTTTATGCTTTATGATAGGTCTTAATGATTTAGAACCATATCTCAATTGATCCTCTAAGTGAGTCTTGGTACAATTGTATGTCCAAGAAGAGGAATCAAAGATTGAAGAAATGGTCAAATCAAGAAGTCAATCATACTTCGTTCCAAAACAAGTCTTAAAGTCAAGATTGTGGCATTGAGTGAATAGTATTAAGAAGGTTTATAACATTCATCACTTGTGGAAAGTTGTGATGTCTTGGATAAGACAAAGACCAACTAAGACCATTTTATGAAGTGTTTTGATAAAAGCTACACTAACTCTTGAATATTTGGTTGTCAACAAATGTTTATTGACAAGAGAATCTTATATGTCAAGGAGTCAGTGGGAGTCTTAATGGTCTTGAAATGTTTCAAGAACAAATCAAATAAACCTTATTGATTATCACTAGCACACGAGTTGAGGTTTACAACCTATCGTGAAGACATTATTTTGTTTCTGTGCCAATCCAATCGAGTTAATTATGCATGTGAGTCCTATGAGTTCTCATTTGAATGCATAAAAGGCAAGGACCTTGATCAATGGAAAGTACATTGATAGGAAAAGGTGAGCTGCTTAACTACTTGGAAAAAATGGTGGGCAGCTGTGTTACCATAAGGCAAGAAATCAAGATTAAGGAAGTTCGATCCATATGAGTTTGAATTTGTCGTAAACTTTGGTTTTAACAAATTCACATGGATAGGAACACATATACCGTTTAAATCTAAGTGTCATAAGATTTCCTCCTTCATGAAAATGAGTGTGAGAAAATGCTTTCACTAAGAAAGATTTTAAAAGATAGTGATTGTAAAATTGCATTCTCGAATTCGATCATGGTTACGGCATCCCTTTCCATAATTTGAATTGTGAGGTTTGGCAATTAGTCTTAATTGTTAAGACACACATATGAACTATCTAAGGCAAAAGTGTATAAGTTCAAGAAGCCTTGATAAAAGATTATCAAAGCACTAAGTATTAGAAACATGAACTTAAGAAATTCAATAAGTATTGTTTTCTGAAAGTTAAGATGTTTATGAATACATGTCGAAGCTAGTGGGAGCATAAGTGTTATGTTTTATAATAATCATCATGATAGTGGGAGCATAAATGTTATGATTGTATGATTATTAAGACACGTATTGCAAAGTTAGCAATATTAATTATAGAAAACAAGAGTTAAACCTTGCAAAGTAGTAAGGGTTATAAAGTTGTTTTGCTATAATTAAGGGAGAGAATATTATGCTTCATTTCAAATCTAAAGGATTAGGTTGTGGAATGTTAATAAATTTAGTCAAGGGTACATAGTGTGTTCTTAAAGTTTCGATTATGATTACGGCATTCCTCTTCACAATTCGAATTTTGAGAACATAGCAAATAAAACATTATGCGTCGTGTCCCATACGCTTCGAGTATAGGATCGATTGCAAATGATTTAATGTTTTACCATTCTAAAATTTTCCAAATGTCTAGCGCATTTAGAGGGAAAACGGACTAGAATCGGTTTTGACTAAAATAATTAAACAACTATCAAAGGACAATCCAAAGTTCGACGAGGATTGGTCGCTTGTGAGTAGTTGGAAGTATAGTATTGGAAATTATGGAAATGTTTCCATATTGGATGGACCATATCGACCTAATTACGAATAGATAAGATTCTATTAAGAATGAGTTGTCATATGGAAAATATGGAAGCGTGTCCATATTGGGAAGTAAATATTGAAAATCTATGTCTAGATTAGAAACTTTTATGCAAAAGGATGTTCAAAGGAATGTACTTTGAGAGAGAGACATCATATCTAAGGAATTGTCTTGTAACAATCTACTTTAGAGGAATTTGTAATATCATTAGCAATAGTCTTTGAGACTTTGGTGCAGTGACATTACAAAAGGATCATTGCATAAAGTGTTAGAATCTAGTAGATTCTATAAGTAACAAGAATTTGATATTCTTACACTTAAGAAAATGGATTTGGAGTTGTAAAATGAGAATGATTGGAAACGTGTTCAATTTGTCTATTTCACAAAAGTAAGAACCATAGGTAAACAATGTGTGGATGCTAGGAGCATGGGACAAGTGTAATAATTCAAGTATAAAGTTGATTACCCAAAACGACAAATAATGAGTAATCGATATGGTGATAAATAAAACGTGTTTTGTTTATACTCAAAGGTTTGAGGCCATATGGGATTAGTATTATTCTTGTGTTTCACCTTGCATGTTTTGACTTCCAGAATAATTGAGTTTATTAAGAATAATCGAATTATTCAAACGGGCCACAGTCGTTCATATGTTGGAAGTAGATATGAATGAAGACTGTCATGAATTGGTGTGTGGATTGTCTAGAAAAGTATTAGACATAAGCAAATGTTTGCTGCAACATTCATGAGTGCTTATGAATATGATTTGAGCATTGGATTAAACCCACGCTCACTTGGATCACTATCTCAAGTGATTAGTGAGACGATAACATCTTATATTCTTGAAACCGAGATGTGTGAGTTGTATCTTGCTAATCGGTTGCACATTGATAATATGTAAACGCACTAGTAACTTGGTGTTATAAAACATATTGTTGTGTGCGATTTGGTTAGTGAGTGCAAGCAAGCATTGTATCAAAGTTTATTCGTTCCTTTTATCCAAGGTAGGATAAAAGCGATATCCTTTTGGGCCCCTCGATGGTTTAGTGATGACATACGTAAATGCTCGGCCGGGCTAGGACTAATTTGATTTGTTCAGTTAGTCTGTCGTCATAAATCGGAAATCGAGATATAGTACAAAGAGAATGATTTGAAATCATATCTCATACGATATCTAGAATGGAGGAATATATGATCCCTTATCTAAGGACACGCGTATCTGATATGATCAGAGTTGACAGCGGCTTTAGAAAGCTACGATTGCAGATCGGGATCTGAAGTCATACGTAGAATAGTTGTTAGACTTATCCAAGTGGGAGACTGTTGGATTAGTGTCTAAGTCCATAACTATTTTGGTATGTACTTGACCCGATGGTGCATGGTCCTTTTG
Organism: Lactuca saligna; assembly: GCF_052625555.1. NCBI lineage: Eukaryota > Viridiplantae > Streptophyta > Magnoliopsida > Asterales > Asteraceae > Lactuca > Lactuca saligna. The sequence continues at coordinate 175,548,091 of NC_136425.1, forward strand.
GGTTGCCTTCATCAAAGCAACTTGATAGGATGAATTATGGAGAGTAAGGATTAAATATGATTTGTTAATATATTATGGGAATAATATATTAAAGAAGAAATCATATTGTTTAATTAATATTAGTCAATAATTAATTGGTAATTAGTTTTGTGACTAAAAGAGATTAATTAAACTTAAGGGACTGGAATTGTAATTATAAGATAATTGCAATTTGGGCCATGGATTGCCTTGTATCAAGGGTTGGACGAATTCTATGGGGAAGCCCATAAGGAAATCGTCCATGGGCTTGATAAAAGGAGTCTATGGGTTGCTTAGGGCTTAAGCATCCAAATTAGGGTTTCCTTGTTAGATAACCCTAATAGCCCAACTATATAAAGACCCCTTAAGGCTCAAAAACGTGGCTAAGCTTCTTGTAAGGGTTTACACACGTTTTTGGCAGCCTCCAACCTCTCTCCTCTTCATCCTCTTGCTTATGGTGTTTGTGAACCATTAGAGGAGTGACACTTGTGACTCTAAGCCTTCCAAAGTCAATACAAGAAGGAATTAGGATTGTTATTGCTACATAACAATCAAGGTATGATATTAAACCTAATTACATGTTAATATGATTACATGCATGCTAGAATTAGGGTTTATAGTCTTGGATTCAAAGCATGTATAATAGAGAAACCTAGATCCAAGCATTAGGGTTTGTATGAGCACATAGGATGTCTTATGACCAAAACCCATCAAATATCACTTCCTATCACATCACCTACAACCAAAAGAATTAGCAACATATTTTTGATTTTCTGATTTTTTAATGTTTTTGGATTTTTGAAAATTTCATTTTTTGTTTTGTTTTTGTTTCTCCTCCTAAATTTGTGCATGGGTGAGAATGAAATAAAACAATGCGCAAATTTAAACTAATTTATCCTAAAATAAAATAAGTTAAAAATAAAAATAAAAGTAAAAATAAAATAAATAAAATAATAATAATAAATAAAAATTAAAACAATAAAAATTAATCCTCAAAACGAATCATTTTCAAAAACCCCACAAGCATATTGAATCGAGCTTTGTTAAAAGGCTTGGTGAACAGATCCGCTACATTATTAGAAGTGGGAACCCGTTCCAACCGGATGAGCGAACGCTCATAACAATCTCTGATAAAATGAATCTTGATGTCAATGTGCTTGGTTTGGAATGTTGGACAGGATTTTTAGCAATTTGAATCGCAGCCACATTATCACAGTAAATGGGGGTTTCTTGATAATTCAAACCGTAATTCAAAAGCTGATGTTGGATCTAGATAACTTGAGAGCGACAAGCAGATGCAGCAACATATTCTGCTTCTGTTGTTGAGGTTGAGACGGTATGTTGTTTCTTGCACTGCCATGACACCAGCCGATCTCCAAGAAATTAACAAAAGCAAAAGCAACCTCCATAATACTATCAGCAAAAGCATATAAATCAAATTCATAATTTTTCGGATACCACAGACCCAATTTCGGGCTGCATTTGATATACCGAAAAATTCTTTTGACAACAATAAGATGAAAAAGTTTAGGATTAGCCTGATAACATGCGCATTAACACACTTCAAACATGATGTCTGGACAACTTGCAGTGAGATACGTCAACGATCCGATCATCGATCTGTAAAGAGTCTTGTTGGGATTAAAACCCTAATTAAGATTTGATGAACAAGATGCGGAAAATAAGAACAAACACAAATATGAAGATTATGTCGAATGATCACTCGATTTATTGAATTGTGAGGAACAAATTACACTTAAGAAAATAAGAATCTAACTCTACAAGAAACCTCACAACGTGGCGGCTACATTTTACCCACTCTTGACCCTAATAATGAATAATACATGACTATTTATAGGGAAAAGACAAGTCTTGGGCTTTTAACCTAGAATTCATCAAAGGGGCCCATTGCCATCATCCATGGAGTGCTTTGAAACCCTACAAGTCTGATCTACGGATTCGCCATCAGTATCTAGATTTAGCAGGGGTCTTTCAGCCATCAGAGTCGATGCAGGTTTACCGTCTTGAAACCCGAACTTCTCAAGAATATCCTCCATATATTTAGCTTGATGTAGCATAATTTCGGTTGAACTTTGTTTGACCTGAAGCCCCAAAAACATGGTCATTTCTCCCAACGAACTCATCTCAAACCTCTTCTTCATTACACCTTCAAACTCTTTGCATAACTGTGGACTGGTAGACCCGAAGATAATGTCATCAACGTATATCTGGACTAGAATCTGATCATTATCCACATGCTTGATGAATAAAGTTTTATCGATAGTACCACGAGAGTAACCATGCTCGAGCAAGTGCTTTGTGAAAGTCGCATACCACGCTCGAGGAGCTTGATGCAAACCATACAATGCCTCGTCTAACTTGTAGACATGGTTAGGAAACTTCGAGTTAACGAACCCAGAGGGTTGATCAACATAAATCTCTTCCTTCACTTTGCCATACAAGAAAACTTGTAAGGGTAAATAGAGTTGTAATTAGTTGAAGGGTTTCATGTCTTCAAATGTACTGAGTCTTCGTATCTTATGTAATCTATTTTACTAGGGAATTGTATTCAAAGCTTAACACTTAGTCCTTAGTATATTTTTCGTACGCTTTCCTCTCCTATAAATAGGAGTGTTTACTAGAGTCATAAAGACGAGTCTCTACAACATTGTCATTTGTACTCTGTAAAACTTGAGAGTGTAATAGAACTGAAACAAGATCATATTTATATATGTGTTCAAATCTCGCAATCTTACTTTGATCATTAAACTCTAATTCATTTCATACTCGATTCGTTGCTTCATCAATTGGTATTGGAGTAGGAATCATATCTCCGATCTGATTTTCATCTTTTCAAAAGTTTTTAAATCAACTTTTTGGTTTAAGAAATTCCGCACTTTTTGAAAGTGAAAAATTCATTGGATCTAAGTCTTTGATTCGATTCTGCACTTGAATCATTGAATCGAGTGTTCTACTAGTGATTCTAATTTGAATCATATAGCTTGTTGTCAAATTCTCAAAGTTTCTTCAAAAATTCTCAAGGTTTTATTTTGTACATCAATGGCATCTTTCAATCTTAATTCCATGACTTCATTTTCTCATCTTCTAGGATCATCCACCAAAATTCCTATGCTAATCCCTGAGTATTACGATCAATGGCATGATCGTATGCAGGATTATCTCAATGGATTGGATGAAGAACTGTGGAATTGCATTTCTGGCAATCTCAATCCACCAACGAATGTTCAACCAATTGGATCATCTTCTGGAATTCCGTATGTTGAGAATCAGTCTGATTGTCTGAAAAAGCTAGAGAAGAGATGCATGAGAGAGCTAAGAGGAGCTTTGCCTCCAATTGTTTACAACTATGTGAGAAGTTGTACAACTACAAAGGAGATCTAGAACAATCTCAAGGAGAAATTTCAGGGGAGTGAGAAGACGAAATTTAAACTCTGTGAAGCAATGCTTGGTGGAACTGAAGGACTTCAGACAAAAAGATGGTGAAACGATTAAAGTTTACTACAATCATCTTAATGAATTAATCTATCAATGCAATCAATATGAAATCACCATATCATCCATGGAGTCCAATTTAATTTTGTTATGGGTCTTCGTAAGGAGTGGCGTAGTGTGAGCATGATGGTTAAGAATCAACAGAGCTTTGATACGTCAACTTTGAATGACTTGTACAATCAGCTGAAGTCTCATGAAAGCAAACTGAGCGAAATTGTTGTAGAATCGAAGGCAAGTTTGGGAGGTCCACTAGCTTTGGTTTTGAAGATATCTGAAAGGGAAGCTGAGAAAGATGTTTTGGATGAAGACGAAGGGTTCATCATCAACTCAGATGATGAGGCGATTGTTTTCTATTCAAACAATCATGTGAAAAAGTTCTTCAAAAAGCCATTCAATCCAAAGACAAAGTCATCTGAGACAAAAGGGAATTTTTTTTGAGTAAAAGTGTTGGGGATGAGAAGAAGAAGAAGGAAGAGAAGAAAGATACGAAGTTTGTTAAGGGAAAAACAGAGAAGAGGTTGAAGGGAGATGCTGGGATTGATTGTCATTATTGCAACGAGGCTAATCATTTAGCTAATGATTGCATGCTGAGGAAGAGAGATGAGAAAAAGAATAAGATGAAGGATGAAGTGTACTATGTGGAAAAGTTGGAGGAGGTGCGTGTGAAGGAAAAGAATCTTTCATTAGTTGCTCGTGGTGAACAAGAAAAAGATGGAACTTATCAAATTTAGTCATCTGGATCAGATGATGAGGAGCTGTGAAATCCGACCCACGGAGCAATGTATGCGAAGATGGAGGAAGAATCAGATGAGGAGGCATACGAAGTTCATGGAAGATGCTTCGTATCAAAAGCCACTGACAAATCTCCGATGACCACAAAGCTACATAATATTCTTGAATCTTTCAATATTCCAGTACATGCTTATAATTCTGAATTAGTATCTTTCGATGAAACTGTTACTTATTTTGATTCAATTGTGGTATTTGCTAGCAATGAGGCTAAGAAGCTGTCTATGCAGTTGCTAGAGACACAGAAGAAACTAGATTCGAAAATTACTAAGATAGATTGTTTAGAACTTCAAATAACTAATGTCAAGGTTGATAGGGATAACTTGTCTCGTGAATCTAAACTGTTGTTAGCCTAGAGGAACATTTACTATAATTCGGCTAAAAGATTGTACGGGAAATTAACTGAACTATATCATTCGTGTGAAATCAGTAAAGAACAACATAGAAAATTGTTGCCATTTTTAGCTTATGAAAGAGCTACAGTAGATAACATTTTGTATGACTTTGAAAAAGAAGTAGTTGAATTTAGCAAAGTTCTGAATGATAAGTATATATATGGAATAGTCAAAGTAGATGAATGTCTTGATTCAACTGAATTGGTTAATATTGTAAATGACGCTTTGACTAAGTCTGAACAAATTCACATCTTGAAAAAGACTGAGAATTCAACATCTGATTCTTAATCTAATTTTGATGATATTGAGGATAATTCTGACAATATTAGTGAAATCAGTGATATTGAGGATGTTGATTGTTCTCAGTTGTTTATTATAAATGTTGCATCATCATTTAAAGGAAAAGAAAAAGGTAAGGATTTGTTGGTTAAGATTGACACTGATCAACCCTCAACTTCGAAAGTTTGTGATGTGGACTTTGTGGAAGTCAGAGACAGCCAAACAGATGATAGTGATGATGAGAAAGAAGAGAAACAAACAAAGAAAAAGGAAGTTACAAAGGAAAAAGAAATTCCTCGTATAGTTGTTGACCAAGTGTATGGAGATACATAAAAGTTTGAAAAAGTGCAGACTGAACAACGTGCTCATTACCTAGAAGCGAATACGGTGGTTTACCCGATTTTCAAGTGTACTGATGATGTTGTTTTTCCAAACCAAGTCTTCGTAACAACTGGAAACATTCAAAATATCAAACTGGAATTCAAGAAATTGGTGGAACAAGTCAACATGAAAACCTCAGAGGATGGGTTCTTCACAAATCAGAGTACAACTGAAAACAATCTAACTAAAAATTCATATGTTTTTCAAAGACAAAAACCAAAGAGAAAATGGATTGAAAAATCAAATTTTGAGAAAGAAGTCGTTAAACCAGTGGTTGAGGAAACTAAAGATGAAGTAAAACTAAATTCAAAGGAATTCAAAGAACAAATTTCCAAATTTTCAAAAGAAAATAACATTTCAAAAAGACAAGCAAGAAAGAAATTTTTTTGGCAAACAATAGAATCTCCAAAATTGAAAAATGAAACATCAAAATCGGTTAAGACTATGAATTCAGAAAGTTTTTCAGACAAAAAGAAGATTTCAAAACAAACAAACAAAAATGTGTCTGAATCAAAATCACCAAAATTTGTCTATAAAGTGAAAAACTCTTTTTCAAAAGAAAACCAAAGTTCTTGTCAATCAACTTGTTCTAAGTCAGAAGCACAACCTACACAAAAGGTTTCCAAAGGGTCAAAACCTAATATGCCAAAGAAATTTTCAGAAAATTCTAATCCACCAAAGGTATTTTCTAAAAGACAACATTTTAAAACAACAGTAAATACTTCCTATGCTGAATCTTTTGTTACTAAACCAAAAGTCAATTTTATTCCTCAAAAGCCAAATTTTCCTAATCATACGAAGAAACAAACACTAAAGGCTTCGCATGAAAAAGGCATAACTTTAAGGAAAAATATAGATCACTAGCTCGAAGGACGAGGAAAAGTTTATCAATCCAGCAAATACTCAGAAGAACAAATCAACGAAGCTTATGAAAAGTATGTCCATACTTCTTCGAATGGAAGCTCTTCCTCAAAAGATTTGAACATCTCCATCAAAGCTTCGAGAAAAGTCACAAAAGCGAAGACAGTTCAGTCACAAACTCAAAATGCGAAGGGTAAAATCAGTGTACATCCGAAACCAACAAAGTCTTATGTTTCGGTTCCTACAAATGATGATGTGGACATTATTGATAGTCTCAAAACTAAAGTTTGTGACTGGGTCAAAATTTCTTCATTTAATTCCATGTTGAAATCTAATTTCGAAGGACCCAAAAAGCCTTGGGTACCTAAATTCTTTCAATAATCGCAGGTACTATATTACGAGCAATACGATAACAAATGGTATAATGATAGTGGTTGCTCTCGTCAAATGACTAGAAAGAAGGAGAATCTACGAGACTTTCGAAGCTTACAAAATGCTGGAGTTGTCAAATTTGGAAACAATCAGAAGTGCCAAGTCAAAGGATATGGGAAGATTACAAATAGTCAATTTACTGTGAATCGAGTTGCATATGTTGAAGGTCTGCAACATAACTTGATAAGTGTTTCACAACTAGTTGTGGGCACTGGTAATCAAGTTCTTTTCAATGAAGAAGGGAGCATTATTTCGAATGTCAATACAAAAGAATTTATGCTCAAATCAAAGAGGAAAGGCGATATTTTTATATTGGATATCAATCCAATTGTAGGCAAACCTGTTGTATGTCTTCTTTCGAAAGCCACATCTGATCTAAGTTGGCTATGGCATCGAAAACTTTCACATCTCAACTTTCAAAACATCAACAAACTTGTTATTTAAGATCTGGTAAGAGGTTTACCTGTGCTTAAATATGATAATGATTCTTTATGTGCAGCTTGTGAAGTTGGCAAGCAACATAAACAAGGTCATCCGATAACAATTGACTCAAAGATTGTTGAACCCTTGGAACTATTACATATTGATTTATGTGGTCCTTCGATAGTTTCAACACTCAACAACAAACGCTATATTTTAGTTATTGTTGATGATTTTTCTAGATTCACGTGGGTTTATTTTCTCAGACAAAAATCCGAAGTGGCACAAATTATGATTGATTTTATCAAGAAAATGGAAACAACATTGAAAAAGATTGTTCGCAAAATCAAGAGTGATCATGGCACTGAATTTAAGAATAATGTTCTGGATTCATTTTTGGTGGACAAAGGCATTTCGCATAATTTTTCTTCTCCATACACTCCGCAACAAAATGGAGTTGTTGAACGAAGAAATCGCTCACTATGCGAAGCAACAAGAACCATGTTGGTATATGTGAATTTACCTCAATATCTTTGGGCTGAGGCAATATCCACTGCATGTTTTACTCAGAACAGATCTTTCATACACAGGCGTTTTAATATTACACCATACGAAATTCTGAATAATTGTAAACCTAATGTGAAATTTTTTCATGTTTTCGGATGTAGGTGCTTTATTATAAATCTCAAGGATCATCTTTCGAAATTTCAAGAAAAAGCTAATGAAGGGTTTTTTCTTGGATACTCGCACAATTCTATCGCATATCGTGTGTTAAATAAGCGAACATGAAAAGTGGAAGAAACTTTCAATCTCACATTCAATGATTACTATGTTAAACAAAATGAGCATAAATTTGCAAATCATCCAATTTTACAAGAAACACAAGTTGAAACTGAATCTTTACAAATGGATTATATTGATTATGATTTGATTTTTGGAATTTCAGATCATGCAGTCGATGCTGAAATTCATGCTCCTGATAATCACGTACCAGAACTTGCGAAGTTTACTGATGAATCAACATCAACTCCTCAAGAAATAGACAAAAGTATGCAAAATGATCCAGTGGAGCGGGAGCATTCATTCTAGGGGGAGAATGAGCGAATTGATGATGTTGTTGAGGGGGAGCATGTTTAAAATGATGAAGATTTCAAGGTCTTAACGATGTTTGTTCGGTTACCGAATCAGAAAATTATGAAATGTTCGAAGATGCACCTTTGTACTTTGATCTAGCATATCCTCCAATGGAAAAATGGACTAGAAGTCATCCAAAGGAACAAATCATTGGAAATCCACAAGAAGGAGTGTTAACAAGAGCTCAGCTTCGTGCAAAGAATGAGGTATTAAATACTCATCAAGAATTTTGCATGTTTAATGTTTTCATCTCTAAGATTGAACCAAAGAATGTTAAGGTTGCAATGGAACACTTTGATTGGGTTGTTGCAATGCAATCTGAGCTTTCTAAATTTGAAAGAAACAAGGTTTGGAGATTAATTCCTAAAACTGAAAATGCTTCAATTGTCAGATTAAAGTGGATTTTTAAAAATAAAACTAACAAAGATGAAAATATCATTCGAAACAAAGCCAGACTTGTTGTTCAGGGATATTCTCAACAAGAAGGAATTGATTACGAAGAAACTTTTGCCCCAATCGCAAGACTCGAGGCTGTTCGTATATTTTTTTCTTATGCAACTCACAAAAATTTTGATGTTTATCAAATGGATGTGAAGTGTGCATTTCTTAATGGCGAGCTTAAAGAAACAGTCTATGTGGAACAACCCCCAGGTTTTGTAAACGAAGAACATCCTAATCATGTTTATATTTTCGATAAGGCAGTTTATGGGTTAAAACAAGCTCCACGAGCCTGAATTCGAAGACTTGATGAAGAGCAAATTCGAAATGAGCATGATGGGTAAAATTAACAATTTTCTTGGTTTAAACATTCGTCAGACTAGAGAAAGTATTTTTATAAATCAAGAGAAATATACGAAGAACTTACTGGAAAAGTTTGGGATGATGAATAGCACAAAGTTACGAGTACCCATGACAACCGGCATAAAACTAACTCCTTCATTAGATAAACCATCTGTTGACCTAACTCTATACAGGAGCATGATTGGATCTTTACTTTACTTAACAGCAAGTAGACCTGATATCATGTTTTCTATGTGTAATTGTGCTAGGTATCAATCAAATCCTCGAGAACCACATCTCACTGCTGTGAATAACATATTTCGTTATCTCAAAGGAACTGTTTCGTTAAGATTGTGGTATCCTTCGAATACTGGGTTCTTTATTCAAGCATATTCAGATGCAGATTTGGGTGGTTGTACTTTGGATAGGAAAAGCACGACTGGAGGATGTCAATTACTCGATGATAAATTAGTGAGTTAGCAATCGAAGAAGCAAACATGTGTATCCATCTCAACGTCTGAAGTTAAATATGTTGCTGCTGTTGCATGCACTTCACATATAATTTGGATTCAAAGTCAATTACGTGATTATGCAATTAATATGAAAAAGATTCCTTTATATTGTGATGCACAAAGTGCAATAAGAATTTGTCATAATCATGTGCAGCATTCAAAGACTAAACATATAGCTCTTCGTTATCACTTCATCAAAGATCACGTGGAAGACGTAAATATTGAAGTATATTTTGTAAAAACAACTGATCAGTTAGCTGATATTTTTACAAAAGCTTTGGATGAAAAATCTTTGGTACGAATTCTGGAAGGACTAAAATGATCGATGGAAATTCAATTCCATGCGAAAAAGGAGAATAGTGGTTGATCGAGAATGATTCATAGGCTCTGAATCAGTGATAACGTGTCATCGTTCAGTGTTCAGAGGTTACCGTTCATACTTAACTCTTCGAACGCTTCGCATTCGTATGATTGTCACTTTTCAGGGAATTGGTAAAATGTCGTATGTTTGCAACAAGTGCTTTCGTTTATTTGAGTAATTTCATTTTCGAAAAATTCAAAAACATCAAAAATATTTTCATTTTCTTTTGTTCTTCATTTTCGAAAAATCAAAAACATCAAAAAGATTTTCACTTTATTTTTGAAAATTCAAAACAACAAAAAGATTTTATATTTTTTTCTTTTAAGTACTTTGTTGCAGATCTTTCTGAATATACGAAGAGGCATATGCTTGCAGATCTAGGGTCAGGTAAATGAATCTTACAACTCTTTACATTTTACTTACTTTGAACTAGTTAAGATGTCCCTAGAAGCATGTTGTTGCATCTTGTCCGAAGCATCCAATGACTCAATGTGTGTGTACGAAAGCCTTAGTGAACTTTTCATACAAAGATTTCTTCCCAATCAGGCTTGTATTCCCATTAGTATCATGAGCTACCTGACTCTTCTCATATGAGTAAAGAGTTTACTGTTTTGTCCAAATATAACAGAGGTACACTTCGTGTCCTCACCAATCTTTTTCATCTAAAATTTCTTTCACGATCACACACGAAGACATATGTCTAAGAGGTCTCTGATCAAACCAATCGAGACTTAGACATATCAACAATCTGTGTTAATGATCTGACATCATGAGACTGTGATGAAAGTGAAACCCAAATTTCTTGCAAATTAAGGAATTGGCAGGGAACTATGTTCCAGATTTTACGAAACTTTTGTTTCAGTACCTATTTTCAAAACTCCAAATCATATTCATTTCATATGAGTGATCTTGATCAAACAATCGAAACCCATGATGTTTGTTACCCAACAAGATCCAGCACAAATTTTTTTTCATGAATATGATTTCCGTGTGAGTTTACTTCGAACCCCAAAGTTACTTTAAACATTTTTCAAAGCACACTTGTCACTGACTATGCTGGTCAAATAAGTAATTTCTGTTACAATTCCTCACCTTATGTTAAGGCTGATATGTAACGGAATTTATTAAGCCACCTATGTAGCCTTACAAAAGATGACCTTCGAAACTTCTCTACAAGTTTTCGATTGTAATTCACGGGAACATACACAAGTTGTTGATGATCTCTCTTGATGATTAACGAAGCAACCTTTGCACACGGTTTAACTACATTCGTGTCAACTTAAAATTTTGACATCACAAAATCCTAAAAATTTTATTTCATTGTTTCTTGTCTAACTTTCTTTCGAACACTGCACTCACGAAATCCTTGAGGTTCTGAGTAACACCAACTCAGGATGATGATTTCAAACATCTGGCATATGACTTCGCTTTTCATCCCAAAAGTGAAAGAGCCTAACTTCCATCCAAAGGTGTCCGATGGTTACAATTCTCTTGGGGCAAACAGAACAGGTTGTATTTCAATGACGTATGATATCGTGTCCGGGTTTTACAGAGATCGGACAGTTATTTTTTGACGCATGACTATTTCTACGGAGTAGTGATCGGTTTTCAAGGTGCCACGTCAGCAGTCATTAAATGCACATCCCGCTTTTAATTCAAATAGAAGGGTTACATATAAAAGCCAACTCAAGGGTCTTTTGTCACTTTAGGCATTCAAAGATAATTCACAATTCTCTCTGAATTTTCAAGTTTTCAAAACCCTAACAATGGAGACTACTTCTAATGTCAATGTTGAACCTTCTCAAACTACAAAAGATATTACTTCCATGCCGATTATGAAGATCCAGGGTACCAACTATCAAGTTGAAGCTTATGTATCTAAGTATCCTGAAGAATTTAAGATGCTCATGATTTCCTTGAAGAGTTCTGTTTTATCCAAGGCAATGTTCAATTCTTTCTCTGTACCGATTTCGTGGTTATCTCAGGCGGGATCAACAGCTTCAATCGCTAAAGCCTTTGATGCAGTCACGTTTAACCTAGTCAATGACAAGAAGGTTAGACTTACACGGAAACTCTTTTGTAAGATTCTTTATATTCCAAATTCTCCACCGTATGAGGATTTTACTTATCCTCAAATCGTCCACATGTTCAACGAGATGGGACATCAACCACCACTATCCAAAATCAGTGATTTCAAGAAGTCAGGTCTTCCTACGATTTGGAATTTTCTTTTTGGAATCTTTTTACGTTGCTTAACTAGAAGAACTGTGGGGTTAGACAAAGGAAGAATGGAGGTATACGCCATGGTTGCAGGGCTATACTATGATTTACCAGTGGATTATGCTTCGCAGTTATGGAAGGAGTTCAAGAAAAGTGTTGACATCACGGATGCTATTCATAGTATTTCGTGTGCAAGATACTGGAGTTTGATCTTGTAGTACTTCTACAGCAAAGAGGGTATTTTAGTAGCCAATGACGAAGAAAAAGCCACTTTTCATGTATATAGCAGTCTAAAGGAGGTGATTGATAATGCTGATGAGTTCCCAAGTGTTGCTCGTATTCCTGATGCAATGCTAAAAAAGAGTTGATCCTACGAACTCAGTTTTGTTGGCTTATCTGCAAAACAATAGATACAACAGTGAAAATTGGGTTCTATTGGAAAAGGAGAAGAAGAAATCAAAAAGGGGAAGAAAAATGAAGCTGGTTCTTCTGAAAAACCGGTGAAGGAAACGAAGCCCAAGAAGTCACCTAAGAAGAAACCCGTAATAGTCAAAGAAATTGTTCAACCGGATGTGTCTATGGCTGTTACAGAACCAGTTAATTCACCTACTGTTGAAGAAACCCAAGAAAAAGAAACAATACCTTCAAAGATTGGGGTTTTTCATAGATTTAAGATGGAGTCTCGAAAATCTTCACCTCAAGTTGTTCGTAAACCACAGCATACACATCAAGGTGTATTATTCAGGGAAGTTCCATCGCCTGTTTCTCCATCATCAAAGAAATGAAGGGATGAAGATGTGGCAAAATAGTTGACACAAACTTCTGACAGAAGATGAAGAGATCCAGAAAACTTATCATTGCCACTACTTCAACAGAAGATGGAGAAAGAATTCCTGAAACTCCAGAAGCTGATCTTGTCAAAGATAGTTCGATTCCTGAAGACATAAGTGTTATTCCACCTGAAGTTTCGCATGTCAATTCATCTAACGAGGAGACACGAACTTCTGACATCACTATAGGCGTATCTAATATAGATACAAATGTTAACATGGGTGAAGAAGGTGCGAAGACTGATGCTCAAGGTAATCCTAATGTCACTTCGGATATTATCGTATCTTTACCTCTAGTAACCTATACAACTGATTCACCTACATTCCACAACATAATCAATACCCCTTTCACTTCCATCTTTTCTTCACAATCTACCGATCCACCCAAACCTACTTCACCTATCGATGATACAATGATGCTGGAGAATGAAACTGATAATTAAGGTTTTGGAGGAACCTTTGAAGATCTAAAGTTTGATGAAGAAAAAGAAAATTTTCCAGATCATATGTTGATGACCATGAAGCGGTACAAAATTTTGAATACGAAGTTGAATGCTATCATTCAATCTCAAGCTGATTTTGGGGGAGGTTCATCAGTATCAAGTCTGGAAGTTGATACTATGTTAAAGATGTTGGAATCACGGATAATCAGCATAGTCTCCGGAATGGTGAAAGATTCCGAGTCTGTTATTTTAGAGAAGGTTGACTACACTGATCAGAATAACGAACTTCATGTTAAATCTCAACGATCTGATTTTATGGGTGAGGTTAAGGACCTGAAAAGCATAACAAAAGAATGGCATGTTCATTTTGTTCAAGAAGTCAAGAAGGTACACAAAGATGTCAACATGTAAATTCGTGAACTTCGTGAAGACATGCAGAGAGAAGTTCAAAGTGTTCAACAAGATTATGCTTCAATAAATCAGAAGGTTGACATTATTTGTGATGATGTCACCAAATTTGTCAAATTATACGAAAGCATGAGTCCTCAACTTATTCATCTTTCTGAATTGGAGAACAAGAATTTTGGCGAGTTGATTGTTTTGTTAAAAGAGCTGAAGGAATAATCTGTGAAACCAGTGTTCACTTCGTTTATCACTCTAGAATTTTTATCCCAAAAATTCATCCAGTTCGAAGCTATTCTTCACAAACAATTATCTCCTCTTACTCGCATTTCAAGTCTTCTTACAACAGTATCAGATACCCCACCTGCTTTCACAGGGGTGCAAGGGGGAGAAAAGATAGATGAATCTAAGAAGACAAGTGAAGAAGTAAATCCGAGTAAAGAAGATTCGAAGGTGGTGGGAAAAGTGTTTCCTTCGAAGATCCCAACTACAAAGCCTTTTATTGTATCAGCTGGTTCAGTTACTTCAACTGTGGTCACAACGGTTCCGATAACCAGACCAGTTATGAAAGGTGTTGTGATTGGAGATGCAGTTGGAAGTGCTTCGAAACCAAAGATTATGGCAGGAGAGTCTGAGTCTAAAGATAAAGGTAAAGCCAAGATCATAGAAAAGACTAAGGAAGAAAAAAAGGTTGGAGTGGATGCGGAATTGGAAAGGATGAGGCTTATGCAAAGTATTATGACTCTTCGTGCACAAGACCCTGTAGATTTGGAAAAAGGAGATCCATCAAAGCAGTACAACTATGAAACAATTGAGGCAAAAGTCATGTTTGATCACATGTATTCATTCGAAAAGGTGCCAAAAAAGAGTTATGTGGTTTCAAACACTGATGCAAGTCAGCTTTACTTTCCTATAAATGAAATGATGTTCATCATGCCTTAGTTTAAAGCAGAAATTATGTGTAAAGACAAAGAAGAAGGGAAGAAGATGAAGGTTTGTTTTCATTCAGTGTTGATGAAAGCACCTAAAGAAGTCTAGTCACTGTTGAAAATCAAGAAAGTTATAAGCATCAAAAGAGACGTGGTCTTCGAAAAATTTATTCAGAATCTCAAATACACAGTGATCAGATCAAATGGAAAAGTTTATGAGTTTACCATTGCTGATTTTCCAGTAATGAACTTGTATGATCTTATACAAGTTGCATTAATCCTGAAAGACAAGTCATTCTCCTTTCTACAAGAAACAGAGCCGGATGTTTTCCAACTTGGAGTCAAACACATCAAGATCTTTATTGAAAATTATGTTGAGTGTCTTGCTCAAACTGATGTGGAATTGGCTACTGCGAAGGGTATT
Organism: Lactuca saligna; assembly: GCF_052625555.1. Classification (NCBI taxonomy): domain Eukaryota; kingdom Viridiplantae; phylum Streptophyta; class Magnoliopsida; order Asterales; family Asteraceae; genus Lactuca; species Lactuca saligna. The sequence goes on from NC_136425.1 coordinate 175,563,214, forward strand.
GAAATTACTGCACCAATGGCTACTACGAAGAAACAAGTAGATCTGGAGAAATATGAAGATGGTGAAATCTGCTTAAAGCCATTGGGGATTGTCTTCGCAGCAAAAGACAAAGCTGGTAGAGCAAAGCGGTTCTTGTTCCAAACGTACAAAATGGAGCGATATGAAACTTCTCAGTATATGAACTTAATTGTTCTTATGAACCAATGCAGGAAGAATAATGAAGGAGACAAGAAGGAGGTTAAGAAGGTCATTGCATGGTATACGAAGATACGAAGAGTGATGATGTACTCAATTCAACTACTTACAAATTCAAGACTTCGACTTTGATTACAAAGGGGGAGATTGTAAGGGTAAATAGAGTTGTAATTAGTAGAAGGGTTTCATGTCTTCGAATGTACTGAGTCTTCGTATCATATGAAATCTATTTTACTAGGGCATTGTATTCAAAGCTTAACGCTTAGTCCTTAGCATATTTTTTATACGCTTTCCTCTCCTATAAATAGGAGTGTTTACTAGATTCATAAAGACGAGTCTCTACAACATTGTCATTTGTAATCTGTAAAACTTGAGAGCGTAATAGAGCTGAAACAAGATCATATTTACATCTGTGTTCGAATATCGCAATCTTACTTTGATCATTAAACTCTAATTCATTTCATACTCCATTTGTTGCTTCATCAAAGCTGTCTTGACATCCATCTGATAAACAGTGACGTTCATGTAAGAGGCATATGCAAGGAAGATACAAATAGCCTCCAAGCGAGTCACTGGAGCATAAACTTCAGTATAATCAAGACCCTCAATTTGTCGAAACCCGCGAACCACCAATCTTGATTTATTGCGTACTATAACACTCGAATCATCCTGCTTGTTTCGATAGACCCAGCGTGTGTCAAGAAACTTGTTGCCCTTTGGTAACTCAACCAATTTCCAAATCCCAAGCTTTTCGAATTGGTTTAGCTCTTCATGCATGGCATCTACCCAGCTAGGCTCATTCAAATCCATTTCAACATTCTTGGGCTTTATTTGAAAGATAAATCAAGAATAGAGACATGTGTTGACATCTCCATTCCGACTTCTGGTTCTAACTTCATCGCCCAGTTGACCAATGATGTTTTCGATCGGGTGATCACGTTGAATTCTTGAGGGTATCTCCTGGCTGATATCATTAAGTGAGACAGGAAGATTGTGAATGTTGACACCTCCATCATTTGCTGATTGATCCACATTAGATGATTCAGCTACAAACTCATTAGTGATTTCTTCAGAAAAGAGTAGTTCCATAAACGTTGAAGTGACAACGGAAGCATCTCTCGACATGAACTCTCTTTCAACAGGGGTAAGAGGTGTAGCATATTCATCTGCAGTAACGTCGTGAACTGGAGACTTTGGACTATCAAGTGGAACAGATGACTCCCCCTCAGGTGTAGCAGATGACTCCCCCTCAGATGGTGAAGAGGTTACCGTTGGAGGTCAGTAGACAACTTCTTCATCTTCGTCTTCATAAACAAAATTCAAACCAGAGAAATACCCAAATGGACTATCCAAAGACACATTTATAGACTTGAAGAGCAATGTGTAATCAAATAACCAATCCGGACCCACTCGAGCATCTGTTTCATTCTCCTCCAACCAGCGCACATCATAGAATTCCACAATCTGCTTCGTCTTCTTATTGTAGACCCTATATGCGGTACATGCAGCATACCCTATGAAGTATCAATCATCGGCTTTAGCATTAAACTTTGGGTTGGACTCTAGGTGAAGAAGGGTGCAAGGGCAGCCAAATACACGGAAATGACGGACTGATGGCTTGTGACCATATAGAATCTCGTATGGTGTCTTCATCCGAGCTTTGTTGATCAACACACGATTCTGAACGTAGCAAGCAGTGTTAATCACCTCGGCCCAAAAGAAAAAGGGTAACTTGGAGTCACATAGCATTGTCCTTGCAGCGTCTTTTAAAGTTTTGTTTCTCCTTTCAGCAACACCATTTTTTGAGGTGTGTGAGTGGACCTGTATTGACGCATAATCCCCTTTTCTGCAAAAAAAAACAATCTAGAATAGAATTCTTGAACTCTGTTCTGTTTTCGGTACGAAGCGCCTTCACCTGGTTGTTGGTTTGGTTCTCAATCAACACTATGAACTTCTTTATCAGGTCCACAACCCCAAATTTGTTGGATAAGAAGAAAACCCATGTAAAACGAGTGAAGTCATCAATCACAACCAGACAGTATGAATTTCTTTTAATGTTTAGTACGTTGACTGGACCAAATAAATCCATATGTAATAACTGGAACACTTGACTGATTGAGTTAACCTGTTTTGGCAGGTGTGGTTTTCTATGGTGCTTTCATTGGGCACATGGCACACACTTCTCAAAATTTATGAAGTCTCTGACGGGTAAGCCACTGACCACCTCATTCTTTGCAAGTCGATTTAGGTTTTTAGCATTTGCATGACCGAGTCTCCGGTGCCACAACATTGCGTTTTGTTCGGAGACTTTTGAAAAGAGGAAAGTGATTTATTTCGGAATGTTTCTATTCATATCAATAATGTAAGCATTTCTATCCCGCTTAGATTTGATGAGAATCCACTCTTCCAGGATGACAAGGCCTGGCTTGAGAATCATACACTCCTTATCGGTGAAATGTGTAGAATAACCTTTGTTTCATATCTAAGACACACTCAAAAAACTATGTTTTAACTCGGGAGCAAAGTTGACATTCTCGAAACTTAGCACCCCATTTGTAACGGTTCCCCTCTTAGTGATCTTGCTACCTTCTCCACTCGTAAAGGAAACATACCCCCCATTAAAAGATTGAATGTTGTTCAGTTAGGAGATGTCTCCTGTCATATGTCGGCAGCATCCGCTGTCGACGAACCAAGGTCTGATGACATTCCTCCGTAACTGTCTCAACAAAATGAGCGGGATCGTTTAGATTTGGGAACCCAGTTCATCACTTTCCCGGGTTGGCCCTTCACTTTCTCAGATTTATCATTATTTACAACCTTTTTAGAGGATGATGATGATGGATTGGAATTTATTTTGGGCATCCATTGGTAGTTGGGTTTATTAACAGTCACTGGTGATTTTGAAATAGATTTTTTATCAGTTTGCATTGAGCACTTGGGTTTTCTACCAGAAGTGGTTGAAGACCCAGAGCTGCTCCTTGAAGAAACCGATCTCAGCGAAGCCTTGTTCGGTTTTAGCCAACAGTTTGTGACTTTGTTACGAAAAACCCTTTTTGTATTTTGAAAAACTGCCTGTTTTCTACTACGATCATCCTTCCAATCATCATTCCGAGAATGAGCTATAGAGGACTTTCTAGTTAAAGACCTTCCTCTTGATTCGTTCTTTCCTCTTGGAGACATATAATGTACAAAAATCCTATTGGGACAATTCCTAGCTATATGTCCACCAATACCACAATTAAAACAAATCTGTTTATTATTAAAACTGGTACTGCTTTTCTTATATTTGTTTTCTTTTCTTACTTCCTTACTATTCCCACAAGAACATGTACAAGAAGCAGGTTGTGAGATTAGTGAGGGTGCATCAGTTGTGTAACTTTTGGAATTTGTGTGTTTTCATTAGAAGCATCACAAACATCAGAATTATCAAACAATTCATCAAACACTTCAAAAAAGTTTAATTTAGTACCAGCAGATGCAAAAGTATCATGAAAAACATTGTCTTCTTTAACATCAGAAAGATTAAAATCTTTATTTGAAACTAAAACTTCAGGTTCAGACTCAGTTTTATTATCAGAAACAGATCCTTCAACTTCGTGCTTTGACTGATTTAAGGATTGATCTGCAGGGGAAGTAGAAATGTTAGTACTTTCAATATTAATAACTCCTCCTAAAACAAAACTCGTTGGCTTTCCATAAACCATGAAAGATTAATTGGCAATCTCTTCATCAGAGACAGGGTGATACTGATAATTGTGATTGAAAGGAGGAGGCACTTTATCGTATCCCAAACCCTTTTTATGGTTTTGTTTGAATTGCAGGCAATGGTCAATCATGTTGGCAACTACCTCACTTGATACATCATACTTTTTAAAATCAAAATTTGCAGTTTCAAATTTGACTTTTAATGTATAAAGCTTAGTAATTAACTCAGCATTCTGTCTCTTGATATAGTTACAGTTTTCACATTTATTACTATAGTCTTCCTGAAGTTTCCTAAAGTCCTTTATTTTTGTCTCTAATTGGGCCTTTAGAGGTTTTTGTCCTTTTCTAAGTTGGTAACCCTTATCTAAGGTCCTCTACTTCTCTACATAAAGATTCTATTTCGTCACGAAGAATTTTAACGTAATCAATACAAGCTTGAGAACAAGAAGGCAAACTTACCTCATTTTTCTTCGGTTCAGAAGTAGAAGATACCATCAGCGCAAACTGCAGCTCCATCATCTTTTCTTCAGCTACAACACTTTCCACAGAAGCTTCATCCTTAACTTGGGTCAGGTGAGCATTTTCAGGTTTTTAAATGTTCAAGGCCTGAATCTGGTCCTCCCAATCAAATGACTGGGCAACCATAGCCTTCTCACTGTTAACCTGAGCACCTCCCCGATTGTTTCCCACCGCAACCATTGTCCTGTCATTGGTCAATCTTCTATCCGGTTTCGGGCACTCATGAGCAAAATGTCCTGGGTCATGATAGACGAAACAATGCAGCTTCCCCTTGTTGAACCCCACCTTTTTATCAGCATTCATAGCCCAATTATTCTTCCCAATCTTCTTGAAAACTACTTAGCTCTGAATACAACCATGGCTATCTGCCATGTGATGTCCATCTCTTCCACATCTTCTGGATGAATCTGATCCAAATCAGCGAATGACAACTGAGGTGGAAGATCTCCAACAAGAATAGCATTATAGCAGTTCACTAGTCCTGCAGCAAAGGCAAGATTGTCATCACAATCCTTTGTGTTTGAGGAAGAGGCCATAGCTGGTACATTGGAGGAAAAAGCAGCTTGAGGATTGAAATGCAGCTAGCTTTGCGAGTAAGGCGTAGATGACGCAGCAGTAATGGTTTGAAGTTGGGGTTGTTGAACAGCAAATATTTGACATGAGGAAGGAATGGTTGATGAAGAAGCGTTGTTGGAGGAAATTCTGAGATTTGTAGTCAAGTATGAATTCACATGGTTAATCTCTCGTTGTTTATCATCAATATCACACGCTTTGATGATCCCCATTGTTTTAGCAAGAGTGAGACGAGTCAAATCTTTGGTCTTCTTAATAACTACTACATTCATGTCCCATGACTTGGGAAGAGCATTCAGTAGCTTTTTGTTTATTTCTGACTTTGCCAAGAAGATTCCAGAAATGTTCATCTCAGTAGTGAGAGTGGTGAATCATTGCAATTATGCCTCCAGGGTTTCTCCAGGAATATAGTTGAACATATTGAATTTTTGACGCAGCATATCCTGACGGCTTTCCTTCATATCTTCATTTCCTTCATACACCTCAATCAGGGCTTCCTACACAGCTTTAGTTGATTTATACTCTCTAAATACTTGAGCAATATTAGGAGATAACGCCATTGTCAGAGTAGCCAAAGCTCTTTCCTGCTCTTCAACCTTTTCAAAATCTTCATCTGTATAACTTTTAACTGCTTTGTCAACCACTTGTCTAGCAACGGTGGTGGTAATTCTGACAGGATCCTTGACTGTGCTTATCCGGACTTTGAAGTCTTTCATTTTGATATACTTTTCAATGTGGTATTTCCATTTAGGAAAACCATCTGCAGACATCAGTCTCGGAATGTGTGTAGTAGTGGCCATGACGGAATCCAACTCATGATGGTGTGTTTGACTTTGAGAATCCATTTTCTTTATTATTTTAAATCAAAGAAAAATCAAAGAAAAAATTTAGATTTAGATTTGAGTTTCCAGTCAGTGAGTTTACAGCCGTAAACTGAGTTTACAGTTAGTGTTTACGGTCTTAGCAGCTCAGTTTACGGTCTTTGCAGCTTAGATTACGGTTATTGAAGATGCTTTGTTTACGGTCCAAGAACAATGTTTACGGTCCAAGAATGTTCTTGAGTTTACAGCCATAAATTGGGTTTACGATCGTAATCTCTTGGCAATAAACTCCCAACAGTTCACAAAATCAGGATTTTGGAGTAGATTCGATCCCCTCTAGCAGTAAAAACACCAATTCCAATCTCGAACAGTGAGGAATACGGCCGAAAACTCGATTGCAAGATGCTTTGACACTGGCTTTCCTCTGATACCAATTGTAAGGTCCTAAAACGGATCTTTACCAATCATCAAGCAATCACACAATCACAAAAACAATAATATGAGTAGAATAAGAATCGAAACAAGCTTGCACACATTTATTACTTGAAAACGTCAGGTACAACTCGTTACACTTGGCCATGAACTGTCTAGCATCAACAACCAATAATGACCTACACAACCCCTATTTATAATAGACAATGACCGCAAACTGAACTTGGGCAAGAAACTGGGTTTACGGCCGTAAACTAGTTTACGACCATAAACTCTCCATTGACCCTGAATACAACTTTGACCTACTATTATACCAAAAATGCTCAAAAGAACCCTTACAATTGAAAGCCTAGACCAAACCATTAATTTAGCCCTTCACAGCTAAAAGCTTAACACCAAATTTTCCTTAAAGATTTTAGTTCATGGGTTTGAAAATCAAACCAAATATAGCCACAAACCAGAAATACATTAACCAAATCGAAACATTCGTCTGAAATACATTAAATGAATTGGGCCAACAAAGATTAGAGACATAAAGATAAGCAAATTAACATAGATGAAAGAAGGAAGGACATGGAGCCTTCAGTGATGGGTGATCGGCTATAAACCTAGATCCATGGAAATCAGAACCTTCATCGTCCTATTCTTCGTTTTCAACTGTTGATATGAACCTAACAAGTATCGATGAATGGGGCCATGGAATGGTTTCTGCTTCGATTTTCTTGTGAGGATAAAAGATTAATACATTTTTAGAGGACATAGTTAGTGACTCCTATGAACTTCATCGCCCCATCCAGATCCAGAAATCCAGAAATCGAATACGGTTTCAAAAATTGCTCATCTTTAGATCTCGAAACTCTTTATATTTCTCTTTCCCTTTCATCATTGATGATTTAGATCTAGGGTGAAGAACAGGACTAAACATGAACAATGATGTGTTTCCAGATTTGTTAAAGTGTGTTTCTTGGTTTTGATAGAGTAGTTTTTCTTGATTTGACTCCGTTCTTGGAAGGAGGCATTGATGAGAGAGAGAGAGAGGGGGGTGGGGTCCCTTTTTTTTTACTTTTAAAATTTTTGCAGCGCCCTATTTCTCATTAGTAATTTCAAAAACGATTTTGTTAATTTATAATAATAATTATGTGAGTAGGGATTTATATTCTAAAGAATTATATAGGTGAATGCTCAAATGAAAGACATTTGATAAATTGGAAGTGGTTAAATGAATAATAAATAAAATAAAAATGATGATAATAGTATTAGAATAAATTTATTAATTAAATAAGTGGATAATTCAAGATAATATAAAACCATTGAGAGTAATAGCATTCAAGAATCAATAATAAAAAGTATTAAGGGATTAGGGGCTAAAAGTGTCAAAACCAAAACTTATTTTGTCAAGGATTTCGTTTAGGGGTAGGAACTGTTATTATGGGATAGTTAGGGTTAAAAATAAAAAATCCGCATCATACCCCTTAGTTTTGCGATGGGAACAAATTTGGGCTCTATTCTTGGGGCCAACCTCACTTAAGGATCAAACTTAAAGGAGCTAAACCCTAGTTTCATCCATCGTTGGGTTCGTGTACCGTTTTGGTGGACAAAGAGTATGGTTTCTCCATATTTTGAAGGAGAGCTACCAGAGGGAGGAAAACCAAAGTGAAGGAGGGGTGTCGGGAAGAGAAGCAAGCCATCCATCACCTATTCTATTTAGATATCAACCTCGTTCTCCATCCTTTTTCTTTTATATTGAAAATCACGTTGCCACCACCATGGTCGGCAGCCTAGGCTGCCGGTGTGCTTTTTTGTATCCACAAACCACCGAAAGGTGGTTGTGATTGGGTGGGTGTTCATGTGTGAGGTGTATTACTACATTGCCTTACCATTTTCTAAGTATTTGGAAGGTTTGGGGGTTATTTGTTATCAAGACTGCCGTGAATCCACCATAAGACCACCACCTACCACTTCCTGCAGTAGGTGAGTGGCTCTACCTACCACCACGGGCCACCATAGGGTGGATGTGGGTTTCCTTTGTTATTGTTGAGTATTAGGGCAAAAAGCCAAGATTTCAAGTATTGTCCCTTTTCATGCCCTAAATAACAATATACTTATGTTTTTGGTGGTTTGCCCACCATTGACCACCAAGACACTACCATTGGACCACCAACATGTGGTGGACTTACGTAAGGAATTAATTTTAAATATGGTTCCATAAAGAGCTTAATGGGTGAAGATGAAAACTTAACCCTAAAACATATAAAAGTTTATAATTTTTGTTTAAGCCCTAACTTTATGCTCCATTAAGTCATGCATTAATACTTTTGAGTAAAGTTGTTTAGTATATTTTGGAAACCTCATATGTATTCAATAATTGTATTGAAAATGTTAAACTATAATCTTAATCATTAAGTACTTAATAAAACACCAAAATTGATTGAAAAGCTAAAATGACATGTTTTTCCAATTCTACCCTTCAACTTCTAAACTCCATTCAAGGCAATCTGGACACCTATGAATCATGAGACTTACTTTTCTAGAAAGATTAGTATGTCTAGTTTGTTCAAACTTTGAAACACTTTTCCAAATTACAAACCCTTGATGGGTAAAATGGTTAGTTTTCTCAGAAGGGTTTATGTTGTCACAGATTTCATGTGTCGTCTTCTAAAAATCATAATAAATTCTTCAGAACTCTAAATGCTAAAATTTCAAAGCATGTAGTCAGATATGGATGTCTAGTTTCAGCCATATCAAGATCTTGATTTAATTCCAAGTAAAATTGTACATTTTATTAAAATAATACTTAGTGGTCAGGAAAGCTGCAGAAATTATACATCAACTTGTGATGTGCATAATTAATTCTTCAAAACTCTGATTCATGAAATGTCAAAGGTTATGGTTAGAGAATAATGTCTTGTCAACCATGAATTTTTCCTATGGTTTAAATCTTAACCCTCCTAGATTAAAAGTTACCGAGTTTGCATGTGAGTCCAAAAGGGAACAACTCAAGATGGTTAACTTGTAAAATTGGTATAAAATCAACCAAAATTCATTAGGACAAGGTCCTTATATTCCCGAAAAGCTAAAAGAGGGAACTATATGAATACAATTTTAGCAGAACCTAACTATGGATTTAAAGTTATGAATTCAAGTCCCAAATAGAACACTAAAACCAAAGAAAAGTTAAAGTAATGCAAATGAAAGTATTTTAAAGTATAGTTATGAAGCACAAGTTAAATAAGTGTTATAATTGATGTGTAGGTGTTCAAAAGAAGGAAGTTTACGTGGCTATTGCAACTAGAGTATTTCAAGTTACTAAGAGACATGAGTTACACTAACCCTCCTATTATGTAGACATTACTTGTTTCATGTTTTATTCACAGATATCCTAATTCAGTAGAGTGAACAAGGCAAAGAAGAATGTGGTTTGACCTCTAGTGAGGCAAACTGCACTCTTATCTCTTATCCCTTATTTAGGGGTAGTTCCCGAATGGGGGAACAATGTTATGGTTGGTACCAACAATATGTGCTAGGAATGTTTATGTTATGTTATGTTTTAGACAAAACTGCATTTTTCGTCACTGTGGTTATCCAAAATTTGTAGATAAGGTCCAAAATGTTTTCAAGTTTCATGGTTGGTCCAAAACATGAAACTTCTTGTGGTTTTGGTCCCTTGAGTTAACTCCCATCTATTTCCTTCCGTTTAGTGTAGCATGTGCCCTCCATGTAAGGGTAATTTCGTCTTTTCATTTGTATTACACATTACCGCTAATTGAAAGCTCTACAGCCTATTTGTGTATATCATCCCTAATTATCAGTTGGCTACTCCTATTCCTTCATCCACCTTTGACAACGTGAAGATAAAAAAACCCTAATCACAAACCCTTTTCATGATCGAACTTCAATCTGTAGTTGAAATTTCGCAAATAGTTTTCACAATGTGGTCCATCAGAGCACACGGTGAAGAAATTGATCCCAATCAAATTTATGGTAAGATGCTCTGTATTTGATCACGTTCTTACACTTTTGAAATCTAAAAATCATTTTTTGTTTTTTTTAAGCTGGACATCCCACCATGTTCAGTATTGAACTACATCATGGTGGGAAGTTCACAAAGTTTCCAGGCATCAAGTATATTGAAGGGGTTGTAGCATACATTGATGTGGTTGATATAGAAGAATTCTCAGTACACGAAATGGACTCCATCATGTTAGATTTAGGGTATGTTGTTCCACCTGTCATCTACTACCATTTCCGTTTGCCCAATGAGGGTTTGTATTTTGGACTAAGAGCTTTAGGTAATGATGATGATGTACGTAACCTATCAAAATATGTGAGTGAGAACAAACTGATAAAAGTGTACACAGAGCATGTAGAAATAACATTAGTTACCTATTTCATGTCCCCAAATGGTCCTAGAAGGGTTATAATAGAAGAGATTGAAGATGAGGAACCACCTCATCCCGTATCCCCTACTGTAGGGTTGACCTTGGCAAGGTATGGGTCTTTCACACTTGAGTTGAGTAGGGGCAGAGGTTGGAAACCTACCCAAGGTAGCTCATCATGTAGTAAAAAGCTTTGCTTGGATTGGGTAGACAAAGGAGGAATAAGTGTTGTTGAAGGTGATCAAGTTGACCTTGTGACTACTAATGCTGATGTAGAAATGGTTGAAAAATTAGTGAATGAAGGTGTAGAGGAGGGGCAACCTATTGCAAATAAGGGTGTAAAGGAGGGGTGTACTGCTATGAATAAGCAACACCGATCAAATGAAGTCACTTTTGAAGACAACTATAGTGTAGAAGAGGAAATGTTGGAAGATTTTGACCCTTTCTATGGGGTTGAATTTAATGAAAGTATTCCAAAAAAACCATCCAACATGGTTGATGTAGATGCAAGTAATGATGATGATTCAGAGAGCAGTGAAGACAACAGTGAAGATAGTGAAGATAGTGACTTTATGGTTGATGAAGATAACCTAATTCCGGATATTGAAGTAGACATGGAGAATTTTCGCATGAGTATAGACACAGATGCAGAGTACTTAGGGAGTGAGTATAAGTTTCATGAGGGTAATGATGTTCAAGAGGAAGTAGAGGATATAGAGGTTATTAACAATGATGAATGGGATTCTATGGGTGAAGACTCAGACAATGATAGGAAAAGAAGGGAGATCATCAAACAGTTAGGCAAGGAGAGAGTGTGTTCTCATGGTGAAGTGCACAAGGTAGCCTTCCATGTAGGACAAAAATATAAATCAAAAAAAAGAACTAAAGGAAAAAATTTATAGGCATGCATTGGAGACTATAAGAAATATTTGTTTTACAAAAAATGACAAACATAGGTTGACATCTGTTTGTAAGGGAACTGTGGTAGTCAATGCAAGTGGGGTTGGTGGACCTACCACACAAAAGGTAAAGGGAAAAGAAGTAATTGAAGAAAAGGCCAAGTGTACTTGGAGACTCCACGCTTCTAGGTCAAATGATAATGAGTACTGGTTTGTAAAGACATATAATCGCAATCACATCTGCCTTCAGTCAATAAAAATCAAATCTTGCACTGCCACCTTCATTTCGAAACAGATTATGGATCAGATTGAATCAAATCCTGGAGTGCCAATTCGTGCAATTCAAGAGGAGCTACAGAGGAAGTATGAGGTTAGTATTTCGGGTGACAAAGTTTTTAGGGCTAAAGCTCTCGCAACAAAAATGGTGGTCGGAGACTATACAAAACAGTATGCAGTTTTAAGAGATTATGTGTTAGAGTTACAAGCAACAAATGTGGATACAACTGTATAAGTTCAAGTGGAGTCTGAGCCTAACTGTAACAACTCAACCAGGCAATTCAAAAGGATGTATGTGTGCTTAGGAGCTTTAAAGAAAGGGTTTAAGATTGGGATGAGGGATTTTTTGAGTTTGGATGGTGCAATCATGAAAGGACCAATCCCAGGTCAAATTCTTACAGTTGTTGGGCTTGATTACAATAATGGAATCTATCCCCTAGCATATGCAATTGTGGAGACTGAGAACACCGATAGCTGGAAATGGTTTTTGGAATGTCGTGGAGATGACTTGGACATGCATGCTAACTCAAACTTCACATTTATCAGTGACACACAGAAGGTACTTTTATGGTTAACATATTTTGCTAGACAACTAACTTATACTTATATACTAATTTAGCTATTTCCTTCATGTAAACAGGGTCTCATACCTGCTATTGCACAAATATTTCCTTGTGCTGAACATAGATATTGTCTAAGGCATATCTATGAGAATATGAGAAAAGTATGTAGGACTACGGAGTACAAGGAACATTTGTGGAATTGTGATAAAGCCACAACAATCCCGGAGTTTGAAACACTGATGAGAGAGTTCAGATCCTATGACGTGGAAGCATATGAATGGCTTATGAAAATCCCTCCCCATCACTGGGCTAGAAGCCATTTCTTAGGTAATTACTTATTTGTATAATTTTATACATTTTCATTATTTCCCATTGATTTTGCTTACCAACATGTACTATATAATAACAGGTAGGGCAATGTCAGATATGTTGTTGAATAATTTGTGTGAAGTTTTCAATAGTAAGCTCGTAAAAGGAAGGGATAAAGCAATAATAACCTGTTTGGAGTTCATAAGGGAATATCTTATGAAAAGAGTTTGTAATGTGATGAAGGTGATAAACACATGCACAGGTCCACTAACACCTACTGGTGAAAGGTTGTTACAGGCAAACATATTAAGTGCTTCACAATACATTGCAAGATGGAATGGAGTGAGTAAGTACCAGGTTAAAGGGTCATGTGTCACACCCCAAAACCGAGAATGGCAGAAACGTTCTGGGGCAGAGGACGTCATGTAAAGTATCACAACACAGTAATAGTAAACAAGCAAACAACAGCATCCATTGCATTAAATATATAATTTTAATACAAGTGTATTCTGTACAGTTATAGACACCAAAAATAATGTAAATCAAAATAAAGAGATGAGTCCTGAACGCGCTCCATCTTCTCAAAAGCTGGTCTCGGTACCTGTCTACTCATAACCTGAGAATACAAGTTATTTTGAAAGAGTTTATCAGCATTTAAGCTGGTGAGTTCCTAAGTATTTTAGTGTCGGTGTTTGTTATTAAAACGTTTGAACATGTCTCAAGTGTAAGTTTGTAAAATATATATAGATGCTTGTAAAAGTTTGAATCTCTCAAAAAAACCTATATTTTCTATTAAAAGTAGCCTTCTACCAAGGCGTAACTGTTTTGTATGTTTGTTTATCGTAAGAGTGTGTAATTTTCCAAGTGTAACTATCATTATCAAAATATAGTTTATACATTATTGTTTAAGTGAAATAGTCACTAAATGTATATAAAGGATAAATTACTGTAGTACTGTAGTATTGTATTATAAGAACTACTGTTGTACTAACTATCTTAAACCGCATTTATATTAAGGTATCATGTGATTAATTGTAGCATACTATCGACTGAGTAACAATGACAAATGTAGGTCATAAAAAGGTATGATGTTTGGCACCTGCAAATCTGCAGGTCCGGCTGTAGCTTGCAGCAAGGCGTAGGATAGTCAATCCAGTATAGATCTATACGCAAACTCACGCTCTCCCTCCAAGAGACTCTGGTTACAACTCGGGCCATGACATTTAAGGCATGCACCGATACAGTGGATCACATTTATGTAAGTGTATGTATGTATATGTAATGTATTGTTCCTGTTCTAGTATCGTTGTATATGTTCTCTTCCTAGTATAGTTGTATGTGTTCTCTTTCTAGTATAGTCGTATATGTTCCCTTTCTAGTATAGTTGTATATGTTTTCTTTCTAGTATAGTTGTATATGTACTCATAGTAATGTAATGTATATGTTCTCATAGTGATAAGTATTGACTCACGAATGAACTGACTCATTGATCTAGCAATAGTATAAGTGTAATCCTGTGTTACCCCGATGGTAACTTACTAATGATGTAACTGATAAGCATGAATATGGAAGTACTTTTATGTCTATATATGCACCTATGATATATAATTAATATTGAAATGACCCTCGGACGGCTACCCGACATCCCACCAGACCACATCCAAATCGAGGAAAAGGAAATACGGCGGATGGCCTTCCTAAGCCTTTTAAACATTTCTTATATATCTATGCATATATGGACATGCAATTTATAAGAAGTATAATAAAGTTTAAATAAAAGTATTTGATAAGTAAAAGAGTTTGTAAAACATTTTGAAGTAAAACAGTTTGATAAACATTTTGAAACAGTGATGAAATCATTGGTTTTGTAGTTATTAATCACAGGTGATTGATGTAATAACTATAAGTATTCAACTTGTATTTCCCCGCATAAAAGTATTTAAAACATTTAAAAGTATTTCAAAGGTTAATTAAATGGGTATAAACTCACGTGTAGTGAGTCGTTCTGATGACAAAGTTGGATATGATGCTAGGTGTCAAGTGGTGACTTGAGTACACACGCGAATCCTATTTAGCATATATTGGCACATGTATGGATATAATTAGTGTTATGAACAACTAATTGATGATTTTGGGACCTTCTTAGGGACTAGTAAACACTTATAATGAAGTGTTATAATCATATATGATTGTATGAGGGTTTATAAGGCTATACAAGAGCGTGTATGGCCAAAATACACACTATATGTGTGTGTGCGGCTAGGTGTGTGGCCTAGTGTGCTGCCAGCACTTGTGTGCAGCCATGTGTGCTGCCAGATGGTGTGTTCTTCCATGTGTGAAGCCAGATGGTGTTCTTGGTGTTCTTGGTACCTTTTTATGAAGATCTTCAAGGAGAATGGATGATACTTGAGAGGATTTCGTGTTCTATGCTTGAAGAAATGAAGGAAGTGTTCAAAAATGATTCAAGTGCGGTATATATATATATATATGGAGTGTGTGGTTGGGAAAGGTGTGAGGCCGCAAACAAGAGTGTGTGGCCGCATACTCCATGTGTTGGAGTGTTTGGCCTAGTTTTGATTCCTACACTTCGAGTTAACCCTTATTAACACTCCTACCTTGATTTTATCACATTTAGAATGCTTCATTAGACTCTAGAGGCTACTACTGTATAGTAAAATAAGTCTAATATTGGAAAGAATTGAAGAGTGCATGCGAGAAGTTTTTCGGGTTGCCACATCATCCCCCTGTTAAGGGAATTTCGTCCCGAAATTTGAGTTTAAGTTACTAGATTATTACAAATAACTAAGTAAAAAGATGAGGATATTTCAGTTTCATCTAATCCTCGCGTTCCCAAGTGAATTCCGGCCCACGCTTGGCGTTCCAGCGAACCTTCACAATCGGGATACGGCTTTGCTTCGTCAGCTTGACCTCACGGTCCATGACTTCTACGGGTTCTTCCACGAAGTTTAGGCTCTCGTTGATGTCAATCTCGTCGATTGGGATTACAAGAGTCTCTTCAGATAGACACTTTTTCAAGTTGGAAACGTGGAAGGTAGGATGTACGTTACGAAGTTCATTCGGTAGATTGAGTTTGTAAGCCACTGGGTTGATTCTTGCGAGAATCTCGAAAGGCCCAATGTACCTTGGATTTAGCTTTCCACGCTTTACCAAGCATATCAAGCCCTTCCAGGGTGAGACCTTCAATAAAACGCGGTCACCCACCTGGAATTCCAATGGTTTTCTACGTTTATCGGCGTAGCTTTTCTGTCAGTCTTTGGAGGCTTTCAATCGTTCGTGGATCTGAACGATCTTCTCCGTCATTTCCTGAATGATTTCAGGGCATGTGAGAGTACTGTCATAAGTTTACCCCTTAGCCAACTGGGTGTCACCCACTTCAGCCCAGCACAGAGGGGATCTGCACTTCCGGCCGTAAAGGGCTTCAAATGGGGCAGCCTTGATGCTCGTATGATAACTGTTATTGTAGGAAAATTCGATAAGAGGTAAATGAGTATCCCATGCCTTCCCAAAGTCAATCACACAGGCTCTCAACATATCTTCCAGTGTTTGGATGCTCCTCTCACTTTTTCCGTCGGTCTGTGGATGGTAGGTTGTGCTCATGTCCAGCCTTGTTCCCAGGGAATGTTGTAGTGATTGCCAGAATCTTGAGGTGAACCTACTATCTCTATCGGAGATAATGGATATAGGAACACCATGTATTCGCACGATTTCCCTAATGTATGTTCTCGTAAGTTTCTCCATCTTGTTAGTTTCTTTGATAGGCAGGAAGTGTGCAGACTTGGTCAATCTATCGACGATGACCCATATGGTATCAATTCCACCCGTTGTCTTGGGCAACTTGGTTATGAAATCCATAGTGATCCGCTCCCACTTCCATTCTGGGATCTCTGGTTGTTGCAGTAAACCAGAGGGTTTCTGGTACTCGACCTTGACCTTTGTGCAAGTTAAGGCATTTACTTACGAAGGTAGCAATCTCTGCTTTCATATTAGGCCAGCAGTATAGCTTTTTAAGATCCAGATACATCTTATCTAAACCTGGGTGGACAGAATACCGAGTGTTGTGCGCCTCGGTCATGACCAAATCTCGGAAACCACCGTGCTTCGGGGTCCAGATCCGGTTCATGAAATATAGGGCTCCGCCACTCTTGGCTTCTAAGTTCTTATCCATTCCTCTGAGGGATTCATTCGCTACATGTTCAGGTTTCATAGCTTCAAGTTGCGCCACCTGAATTTGTTTAGACAAGTGTGAATGGATAGTCATTGTCAATGACTTGACTCTTCGACCAGAATATTCCTTCCGACTTTGGGCGTCCGCTACTACGTTGGCTTTACCCGGATGATAACGAATGTCGCATTCGTAGTCATTGAGTAGCTCGACCCACCGTCGTTGACGCATGTTGAGTTCCTTCTGATCGAATATGTGTTGTAAACTCTTGTGGTCAGTAAAAATAGTGCTTTTTGTGCCATACAAGTAATGTCTCCAGATCTTCAGGGCAAACACAACTGCCCCAAGCTTAAGATCATGTGTGGTGTAGTTGACTTCGTGTGTCTTCAGCTGTCTCGAGGCGTAGGTGATGACCTTACCCCATTGCATCAGGACACAACCGAGCCCTTGGTTTGACGCATCACAATAGACCACGAAGTCTTCTATCCCTTCGGGTAGGGATAGTATTGGTGCGGTGCACAAGGCTCATTTGAGCGTTTGAAATGCTCTCTCTTGTTTCTCTTCCCAATCGTAGGCCACGCCCTTCTGGGTCAGTGTTGTAAGAGGTTTCGCAATACTGGAGAAGTTCTGTATGAATCTGCGGTAGTAGCTAGCAAGACCTAGAAATTGACGAATTTCAGTAGGCGTATTTGGTGCTGACCAGTTCTCAATAGCCTTAATTTTGGATGGATCCACGTGGATTCCCTCTTCGCTTACCACATGTCCTAGGAATTCGACTCTTCGGATCCAAAATTCACATTTCAAGAACTTCGCATAGAGCTTCTCCATTCGTAAAGTTCTTAAGTCGTAGGTGATTGCCATGCTCTTCCTTACTCCGGGAGTAGATCAGAATGTCATCGATGAAAACAATTACGAACTGATCCAAGTAAGGTCGGCATACTCGATTCATCAGATCCATGAAAACTGCAGGTGCATTGGTCAGTCCGAATGGCATCACCACGAACTCGTAGTGTCCGTAACGAGTCCGGAAGGCTGTCTTTGGAACATCCTCCTCTAGCACTTGTAATTGGTGATATCCGGATCTCAGATCAATTTTGGAAAAATAATTCGCCCCTTGGAGTTGGTCGAATAAATCGTCGATGCGAGGCAGAGGGTAACGATTTTTGACCGTCAGTTTGTTGAGTTCCTTGTAGTCGATACACATACGGAATGATCTGTCTCTCTTCTTAACAAATAAGACTGGTGCTCCCCAAGGCGAGAAGCTTGGTCTTATGAAGCCTTTGCTGAGCAGTTCGTTAAGTTGACTAGATAATTCCTACATCTCAGTTGGTGTTAATCGGTATGGCGACTTAGCTACTAGGGTAGCTCCTGGAATTAAGTCGATTCTGAACTCGACCTGTCGTTGCGGAGGTAATCCTGGTAGCTCTTCTAGAAAAATGTCGGGGAAATCGCTCACTACTGAGATGTTCTTTAGTTCCTTCGTTTCAAGGCTTGTGTCGACAACGTGAGCAAGGAATGCGCGACATTCCTTACGTAGATATTTATGTGCTTGGATACTGGAGATAATACGAAGACTTGTTTTGGGTTTGTCACCATAGACTATAAGAGTTTTGTTAGACGGAAGGTTTAGACGGATTGCTTTCTCAAAGCACATGATGGCGCGATGAAGACTCAACCAATCCATGCCGATGATTACGTCGAAGCTTTTAATTGAAACCGGCATGAGGTTGATTGGAAATGAATGGTTACTTAGAGTTAAGGTACAACCTAAGTATATGCTCTTGGTGCTTTCAGTTTTCCCATTAGCCATTTCTACCGTGAATTGTTCTTTAAGTGTGTGTGGTTGATGTTTAAGTATGTGAGTAAATTTATGGTTCACGAAGCTTCGCTCCGCTCCACTATCGAACAGAATGCATACATAGGAGTTATCGAGAAGGAACGTACCAGTCACCACCGTCGGGTCAGCAACCGCTTCCCCATGGCTTATTGCTAGTACTCTCCCTGATCCACCTGCATTCTTTGCTTTGGGGCAGCCCCTCTTGTAGTGGCCTGCTTCACCACATCCATAGCAGGTTGGTCTCGCGCTTGAGCCAGGGACTTGAGTGATCGGTCTTGCCGGAGACCTACAAAAACGGACAGTGTGTCCTTTCTTGTCGCAGTTAGAACACTGCATTTCACGGCAGGGGCCGTTGTGGTGGAAGTTGCATTTGTTGCACTTAGGCAAACTTCCTGCATACTGCTTCACTGAAGCAGTAGCAGCAGTAGGGATTATTGTAGCATGTACAACCACAATTTGCTGCTTTTTGGCAGCTCGCTGCTTCTTCTTGTCATCCCAGAACTTCCGCTTAGAGTCAGCGGGTTTGGAGGGTTCTGAGACGGCTTGAGTTGTTATCACTGTTGGGGATTGGGTTCCATTGTTGATGAGTCGTTGTGCCAGCCGCTTGGCACTATCGAAAGTAGTAGGGTTTGATGATGGAACATTTCCTTGGTATGGAGGCACTAGCCCCCAGATGTACCTTTCGATCTTTTCCCTTCAGTGGGAACCATATTAGGGCAGAGAGCCACCAGTTCACTGAACCTGGCGGTATAAGCGACTATGTTGGAGCCCTTCATGGTTAGGCCCCACAGTTCTTGCTCCAATTTCTGGATTTCGCCCCTCGGGCAGTACTCCTCAATCATGAGGTCTTTCATTGTTTCCCAGCCCATGTCGTTGGCTACAACGAGGGTTAGGGCTTTAACGTGGTTGTTCCACCACATCAGATCTTTTCCTTCAAAGGTGCAGGCGGCATATTTAACCTTGCTCGCCGCAGGGCATGAACAAATTTCGAAGACCGATTCAGTCTTTTCGAACCATTGCGAGAGGGTAATGACTCCGCCGGTCCCATAAAAGGACTTCGGCTTACAGTTGGTGAAATCCTTGTAGGAGCATTCTATCATGCGCACATGGATCTCAGCATGAGTAGATTCAACAAGGGTTCCACCTTGGTTGTTGTTAGTTGAGTGATACTGAGCCATGGCAGTTTCCACTGCCCTACCGCAGCATTCAGGGCCGCAGTATCGATGACCGGAGGAGGAGGTGGTGGAGGTGCAGGGTTATTCCAGGGAGATTTGCGAGGAGGCATCTTTCAGCTATAAGTTTATAAAGACAGATACAATAGTAAGAATCAATTGTAAGCAAGGTGAGAGTGACTCATGGACTAAATAGCCATAGTCCAACAGTTGAATGAGTGTACGAATTGAATTCACAATAGGGAAGAATAGTAGGAAAACGCAAGTGCAAGGATTTTCTCGCAGATTAGTTAGCTGTCAATATTACTGGTATTATTGATGTAATGGGTTCCAGGGAAAAATTGACCTAACAGTAGGTCTTACATTATACCATACAGAAAATTTTGACAGTTACTAGATTCCTAGTTAGCGTACTGAGAGTTAGGAATATTTTACATACAAGCGTTACCACAAGTCCAGATACTAAAGGGTATTTCTTAATTCAAAAGACAAGATGTACTAGACATCTTCTAACGACGACAGGAATTCCTAGGGCGAATCCTCATATCTGCCAATTGACGAACCACTTCTCGGAGGTGTCGTTCGTGAGCTCTTTGGCAAACTCGAAGTTCTGCGATTTCGGTGGTTAATTGTTGTTGTAGTGCGTCATTGGTTCTCTTCGTCCCTTCGAGCGCTTCTTCTAGATGTCGAATGCGGATGGTATTAACGCCTGAGTTGGCATCAATTTCTATGACTCGGTCGATGGCTGCTCAACCTTGCTCGACGTTTCGAGCAATTCTACGGACCATGACGGGCAGAGCTCTATTCGCATAACCACCTTTGCTAACGTTGTAAAAGCTTCGGTCCCCAAAGTAAGGTAAGGGTTGCCCCTGTTCGTCGCTCCAGCGATTCAAGTTGTTTACCCACAAGGGAGTGGGACCTGGAAATGCTGGTCGGGGATCGTTGTTCGGGGCTTAACCTACGGGAGGTAGATTGTTGACTTCCGGCTCAGAGTCAGATCCATCTGAGAAGCCTTCTTCTTGATGATCATCCAACGGGATTTGGTGCTCATCATCGGACTCTACTTCGAGCCATCCTGCGTTGTCTTCATTTGGGAAGTACGGGTCGCCGTGATGAAATCCAGCCATGATATCTACGCGAGAAAAGGGATATAAGAATCTTTTATAAATAGGCGTACTAAACTAAGATATTTATAAGATGATCTTCATCAGTTATGTCAATACTTGTGTAGTGTATACCACTTATATGAAATTAGAGTAGGATAGCCATTCGAATAAGTGGCCCTAACCCCAAATCCACAACCAAACAAGGAACAGGAAGTGAGGCAAAGGTCACAGATTCTGAGTCTATAATACTTAAATTTCATATAACCTTAGCGTACACACTTAACAATTATTGACCTGCTTGATAGAGACCCTTTCTAGTTCTCAGGTATGTAGTTATAGTAACCCAAAATACTCCTATAGTATTTTAGACTTCTGTTCTGTCCTAATGTTCTTATCATAGTAGTGTTGGTAAGTTTTTAGACTTGTTAACATATCACAACCATTCTAGGGCATATGCTAATCACTCCTCAGACCAGCATAGTTGATCAGGCTATGCCATTCCCAAGACTGGCCATACATCCCCTAGCTTACCTGTGATATTTAACAATCGTAATACTTTTGTTCTTGTCATTGTGACACTGGTTTTAGTATGAATGCAGCCTAGTATACTTAATTAAATATTTTTGGTATTCAATGTATAGACTCTTGGTCAGAGTGTTTTAATCCCAAATGGGTTTATAGTTTAGTATATCTTTTATGGGTTGATATACTTAATTCATTATAAACAATGCTCTGATACCAATCTGTCACACCCCAAAACCGAGAACGGCGGAAACGTTCTGGGGCAGAGGACGTCATGTAATGTATTACAACACAGTAATAGTAAACAAGAAAACAACATCATCCATTGCATTAAATATATAATTTTAATACAAGTGTATTCTGTACAGTTATAGACACCAAAAATAATGTAAATCAAAATAAATAGATGAGTCCTGAACGCGCTCCATCTTCTCAAAAGCTGGTCTCAGTACCTGTCTACTGATGACCTGAGAATACAAGTTACTTTGAAAGAGTTTATCAGCATTTAAGCTGGTGAGTTCATAAGTATTTTAGTGTCGGTGTTTGTTATTAAAACGTTTGAACATGTCTCAAGTGTAAGTTTGTAAAATGTATATAGATGTTTGTAAAAGTTTGAATCTCTCAAAAAAACCTATATTTTCTATTAAAAGTAGCCTTCTACCAAGGCGTAACTGTTTTGTATGTTTGTTTATCGTAAGAGTGTGTAATTTTCCAAGTGTAACTATCATTATCAAAATATAGTTTATACATTATTGTTTAAGTGAAATAGTCACTAAATGTATATAAAGGATAAATTACTGTAGTATTGTATTATAAGAACTACTGATGTACTAACTACCTTAAACCGGATTTATATTAAGGTATCATGTGATTAATTGTAGCATACTATCGATTGAGTAACAACGAAAAATGTAGGTCGTAAAAAGGTATGACGTTTGGCACCCGCAGACCTGCAGGTCCGGCTGTAGCTAGCAGCAAGGTGTAGGATAGTCAATCCAGTATAGATCTATACGCAAACTCACGCTCTCCCTCCAAGAGACTATGGTTACAACTCGGGCCATGACATTTAAGGCATGCTCCGATATAGTGGATCACATTTATGTAAGTGTATGTATGTATATGTAATGTATTGTTCATGTTCTAGTATCGTTGTATATGTTCTCTTCCTAGTATAGTTGTATGTGTTCTCTTTCTAGTATAGTCGTATATGTTCCCTTTCTAGTATAGTTGTATATGTTTTCTTTCTAGTATAGTTGTATATGTACTCATAGTAATGTAATGTATATGTTCTCATAGTGATAAGTATTGACTCATGAATAAACTGACTCATTGATCTAGCAATAGTATAAGTGTAATCCTGTGTTACCCCGATGGTAACTTACTAATGATGTAACTGATAAGCATGAATATGGAAGTAATTTTATGTCTATATATGCACCTATGATATATAATTAATATTAAAACGACCCTCGGACGGCTACCCGACATCCCACCAGACCACATCCAAATCGAGGAAAAGGAAATAGGGCGGATGGCCTTCCTAAGCCTTTTAAACATTTCTTATATATCTATGCATATATGGACATGCAATTTATAAGAAGTATAATAAAGTTTAAATAAAAGTATTTGATAAGTAAAAGAGTTTGTAAAACATTTTGAAGTAAAACAGTTTGATAAACATTTTGAAACAGTGATGAAATCATTGGTTTTGTAGTTATTAATCATAGGTGATTGATGTAATAACTATAAGTATTAAACTTGTATTTCCCCCCATAAAAGTATTTAAAACATGTAAAAGTATTTCAAAGGTTAATTAAAGGGGTATAAACTCACGTGTAGTGAGTGGTTCTGATGACAAAGTTGGATTTGATGTTAGGTGTCAAGTGGTGACTTGAGTACACACGCGAAGCCTATTTAGCATATATTGGCACATGCATGGATATAATTAGTGTTATGAACAACTAATTGATGATTTTGGGACCTTCATAGGGACTAGTAAACACTTATAATGAAGTGTTATAATCATATATGATTGTATGAGGGTTTATAAGGCTATACAAGAGGGTGTATGGCCAAAATACACACTATATGTGTGTGTGCGGCCAGGTGTACGGCCTAGTGTGCTGCTAGCACTTGTGTGTAGCCATGTGTGCTGCCTGATGGTGTGTGCTGCCATGTGTGCGGCCAGATGGTGTTCTTGGTGTTCTTGGTACCTTTTTATGAAGATCCTCAAGGAGAATGGATGATACTTGAGAGAATTTCGTGTTCTATGCTTGAAGAAATGAAAGAAGTGTTCAAAAATGATTCAAGTGTGGTGTGTGTGTATATATATATATATATATATATATATATATATATATATATATATATGGAGTGTGCGGTTGGGAAAGGTGTGAGGCTGCAAATAAGAGTGTGTGGCCGCACACTCCATGTGTTGGAGTGTTTGGCCCAGTTTTGATTCCTACACTTCGAGTTAACCCTTTTTAACACTCCTACCTTGATTTTATCACATTTAGAACGCTTCATTAGACTCTAAAGGGTACTACTACATGGTAAAATAAGTCTAATATTGGAAAGAATTGAAGAGTGCATGCGAGAAGTTTTTCGGGTTGCCACATCATGGCATGATCAACATGTTGTGGACATGGGGCAGATGACTTGCAGCTGTAGGAAATGGGAGTTGATAGGCATGCCTTGAAAGCATGCAATTGCAACAATCAATGAAATGGCAGACAATGGTGAGCAAGTATGAGAACTGTACACCTATGTGTATAAGGTGTATTGGCTAGAAACATGGAAAAGCATGTACTCTTTCACAGTCGACCCTATCAAAGGAAGGAGCATGTGGCCTAAGAGTGATTTTCCAACAACCCTTACCCCTCCACCACACCATAAGCAGCCAGGAAGACCAAAAAAGAAAAGGAGGTAGACTGTTGACGAGAAGAGTGTAAGCCAAAGTCAGAAAGAGAACCCACAACAAGGTCAATGTGAAAGTCAGAAGCTAACTAGGAAATTTGTGAGTATGACATGTAGTAAGTGTAAGAACAAGGGCCATAACGCCAGGACATGCAAGGGTAAGGGTAAGGGGGGGAATGGAGGTGCCAGTCAAGCAAATGAAGTTTGAAGTGTTGCAAGGGTAGGCTACTAGATTTTGTGTTTTATTTGTGGTTGTAATAGTTGGTAATGTTTTAAAACTCTAGTTATTAAGTAATATTTATGCCCTTTTGAACTTGGTTATGTAATGGTTATGCACTTTTGAACATGGTTATGCAATAGCTATGTAATTTTGGTATTGTTTAATGGTAATGTTGCAAGGGTAGGCTACTAGATTTTGTGCTTTATTTGTGGTTGTAATAGTTGGTAATGTTTTAAAACTATAGTTATTAAGTAATATTTATGCCCTTTTGAACTTGGTTATGTAATGGTTATGCACTTTTGAACATGGTTATGCAATAGCTATGTAATTTTGGTACTGCTTAATGGTAATGTTTGGTTTTTTTTTTGTTAAAGCATCTATTGGTAATGTACTTTCTGGTATTCTGTTATGGTTAACATCATAGTCAATATTTAACATTTTTAGCATTGCACCATACACTATTATCATAACCATTTCAACTGAGATAATTTATAACAAAAACTACTGAGACAATTTATAACAAAAAACTAACACTTTCATTAAAACAAGTTACCATTGATAACCAAAAACTAACACTTTCAACTTACAACTTATAACAAAAACTAACATTTCCAGCTTACAAAAACCAACACCAAAACACAACATTACAACAATCTTCCAAAAAGTACACCCTAACATGTAAGCCCTAATTCCTAAAGTAGATAACCAAAAGAAGCATAACCCAGCTTATAACCAAATACATCTTGAGTTTTGTTGAATCACGTTGCATATTTCCCAAATCCAGCTCATGCCTGTTGATTGTTCTCAGCAATCCTGGTATTATAATTGTCGATCTTTGACACATGGGGGGGTCAACCCACCCAATAAATCCACATTTTGAATCCTACAATTATACAGAAAAGTGGATGGATTATTAAATCAAAATCGTTGACCTAATTTTGCACATTGTTACCTGTTTAGGGCATGCAAAGAAACGACGACCAGAGTTTAAATCTATCCAGGAGGTTCGCACAACAACATCTCTTCCACAAAAAATATAGTTGTTGCACCATTGTGAGTGAACAAAGAAATTGATCAACCAAGAAAGAGTAAGAGAGAAAGATGCATTGTCTGAATGAAGATGAAAGAGAAGAGAGATGTTGTGGGTTGGGTCTTAAAGGAGTTTTCAAACCACAGGGACCAATAGATGAAAAGACGAAATTACCCTCCCATGGAGAGCACGTGCTATACTAAACGGAAGGAAATAGACGGGAGTTAACTCCAGGGACCAAAACCACAAGAAGTTTCATGTTTTGGACCAACCATGCAACTTGAAAACATTTTGAACCTTATCCACAATTTTTGGATAACCACAGGGACAAAAAATGCAGTTTTGTCTATGTTTTATGTGATATGTGTTATGTGTAAGTAAATGATCTAGATAACGGTAGAGTAATGTGTATGCTCACTAAGCGTTATGTTTACCCGTTGTTATTTAACATTTTTCAGGATCATCAAGTTTTTAATAAAGAAATGAGATCGGTGTTACTGTAAACGACATTCTCTCGAATACTTATATATAAAAAAAATGTTATGTATTTAAAACTGTGATGTTTTTGCTTCCGCTAATGTTTCCTTTCAAATAATAATTTATAAGTAGGGTTGAAAGTTTTTGATAATCTTAATTATGGTTTTCAAAGGGTAACAACTGGTTTTATTTTATGAGGATTTAATATTATACTTTAAATATAAAAAATTGGGTCGTTACAAATTGTAACATCCCGGAATCGCAAGAGTAGAGTTGAAGGGTTAAAAGTGTAAGTTTTTGGAGGGCAACTCGGTGAGTCCATGGATGGACTCGGCGAGTCCGGTCGCGACTTTGGTTGCGTGTCAAGTGGCCTACTCGGCGAGTCCAAAGATGGACTCGGCAAGTAGGTGTTGAGTGGAGAAAACCCTAATTCTCGGGGTTGAGCCTTATATAAAGAGCATTATGTTTCCTCCCCAGCCTCTTTATCACCCCCTTAAGTCCCAGAAACCCTAAAATCGTGGAGAAGCACCATTGTTGAGTGGATTGGAGCTTGGAGAAGTAATTGTTGAAGAAAGTTTGGAAGTTTGAAGGTGTGGAGCAAGGGGCTTTGCTTGGTTTCGAGTTCCTTGCAGATTGGGGCATCCTTTGAAGGTAAAATCTGGTTCTTGAGCTGCTTTTGTCTAGATTCTTCACTTTTGGGGATGTTGAGATCACATCTTTTGGTGTTTTGGAGTCTAGAGGTTAGATCTGAGGTTGCTACCTCAGATCTGGAATGGAGAAGGGTTGGAATGCCTGAAAGTCCCTGTGATTGAGTATGTAGTGAAGCTATCTTGTCCCAAACCTTATCCCTAATGTGTATAATGCCTAGATCTTCATGGATTCACGTAAAGTTTGCCACTTTACGTGATGGATGAGTTGTAGGAGGCTAGATCTATGTTTTGGATCAATTGCATGGCCTGAGATGCTTCTGTATGGATTCAGACCGGTGGTACTCGACGAGTCACAAGGGTGGACTCGACGAGTTGCTTGAAGATGAGCTGGAACTCGACGAGTTGGATGAACAACTCGGCGAGTAGGTTGAAGATAGCCTTAGACTCGGCGAGTCTGTTCTTGGACTCGGCGAGTCTTGTCGAAGAGTCCCAATAATTTCTGGTTGAGTTGAGAATCGGTGAGTCAAGGGATGACTCGTTGAGTTGGGTGCGAGTAGACTCAGAGTGGTTGGACTCGGCGAGTCTCGGGATGACTCGGCGAGTCAGGTCGCGGATTGAGGGAAGTTCTGAACTTGGAGACTCGGCGAGTCATGGGGTTGACTCGGCGAGTAGAGTCAGTCAGGGGTTGACTTTGACCTTGTCCAAGGGTTTACCAGTTGTCTTCCAGGGGTATTTTGGTAAATAAGGGTATATATTGAATTGAGTGTTTTGGTGTTCAATGGAGGAGTTCGTTTCGGAGTTCGGAGCAGCGGGATCTTATCCTTACAGCCGGCAGTTTCGAGGTGAGTTATCCTCACTATATCAACAGGGTCTAAGGCACCAAGGCCGGCCCTTTACTGGATTGAGATTCGGATATGGTTATTATGTTATTGTTTGGTATGTCTGCATCCTGGTAACTAGGATGGTATATGTTGGAGACCTAGTTAAGGTCCGTTTCCCAATATGTAGAATGATGCTATGCTAGTGACCGGTTAGGTCGGTAACCTGTTTAGGGTGATGATATGCTATGTGCTCTGCTTGCTCGGTTTATTGACTATGACTGTTATATGATTGTATGTTATGTGCATATGGTTGTTTGGACTGGAGATGGGTTGAGGCGGGTCCTGCTTTGTGTTGTAGGCCAAGATACTCGGGGCGGACCGGTTATTCCGAAGGCCCAGCGAGCGGTCCGGATAGGCTGTAGGCCCCACAAGGGCGGACCAGACGTGCCGAGGCTCGGAGAGTGGACCAGACCGACTGAAGGCCCGATGCTGGCGGACCAGTCACATTGTAGACTCAGAGAGTGGACCAGGTGGGTTGAAGGCCCGATGCGGGCGGACCAACCACACTGTAGACTCGAAGGACATGATTAGACTCGGAGAATGGATCCGGTGGACTGAAGGCCGGATACGGCGGGCCAGTCACACAGTAGTCCCGATATGCATGGCTGTTCTATGTTCTGTTGTGTTATGTATGTTTTATATGTTATGGGCCGGAAGGCAATATGTTTGGGACCGGAAGGTCTTAGCCTGGAAGGGCATATATGTGGTTGGTATTTTGGGGGTATCTCACTAAGCTTTCGGGCTTACAGTTGTGGTTTAATGTTTTTCAGGTTTTTCAGGAGACTGTGGCAAGGCGAAGGCGTAATCGTACCGCTCCTCATGATTTTGTAGCAATGTGATTCTGTGAATACTCTAAATGATTTGTATTGAAAACCTTTTTGTAAACAATTTAATGAAATCGGGTTGTTTTCGAAAAATTTAAATTGGTTGCATTTTTCGATCGTTACACAAATTTAGATATAAAGGAAAAATATTTAAGAAAATGGAAAAACAAATTAAAATGATAGATTAGTCTTTTGAAGTTTAACGGAGACTAATTCTGCAAACAAACTACCACAAAATGATCATGAAGTAAAAAAAAAAAAAAAAAAAAAAAAAAAAAAAAAAAAAAAACGAAATTTTGATTAAACTTCGAAAAAAATACATACTAGAACCGTTTTTGCAGTTTTGTCTAAATTAAATCTGTAACTTTTGATAAAATAAAGAGGTCATTTTCATAAATTTTGTATATACATATTTTAAGATTTAATATGATTAGAAACATCAAGGGGTGTAACTTTCAACTTGTAAGTGTAATTTATCAAAAGGGAAAAGGATAAAGTCGTCAACTAAGGCATATTCTTTTACGTGACTTCAGAAAAACTCCTATTAAATATATATTTTTTTCATGGTTTTTTATATAATATTTATATTTATATTGCCTCTATGTTTAATTATTTGTTACACAAAATTATATTTATAATCCAATCACCAGGGATACGAATAGAATACTCATAAGAAAAATCGGTGACTCCGTCTTTTTTCTCTGTCACTTCCGCATTTCGTACCAGCATAAGTTCATCTAAACACACACAGATCCCATTTTCTCCTCCACCGACTTCCCTCCGACCGATCTCTCCGACTCCTTCACCGTCATCGGAGGTAAGTTCTTGATTCAATCGCTCTTCCTTCTCACCAGTATGTATTTAATTTCAACAACTTCGTCTATTGATTGCGTTCGTCTATAAACCCTAATGTTTTCAGTACGCCTCGTTATATCTGTCTGTGATTAGAGGTTACGGTTTGTAAATAGCGATGGAGAATTACAGATCTGCTTTTTAGATGTTAGATGCGCCTTTTTGGTTATATTTGATGTTAATTTTTGTTGCCGTGGTGGATTTAGTCTCGAGTTATTCGTAAGAAATTTCTTAAAGAAATTCAAGTTTCAGCACTAACCAATGATTATTTAGGAACATCACTACGAAAGATGCATCGTTTTCTTCGATATATAGCATGATAAAGTGCATTTTTCATGATCAAGAGTTAGTTATAGCGACTTACTCGTACATTTCAATGTAGCTTGACAATATTAACTCGAGTGAACTGAACCCTAAGCAAACCAGCAATGATAACTGGCATAACGTTCAAAATCTACGTGCAACTTTAATTTTTGAACTGCATTTACCATTTTTAAGAACAATTTCTTATAAATCTGGGTTTACCTTGGCTTCTAGACATCTATCATTGTAACTAGGTGTTCTTCTTTTGATTTGTAGGGTTCTGAGGCTAAATTTCCATGGAGGGTGTTGGAGGTGGTGATGGTACCTCTGCTGCATCTTTGGATCAATGGAGGCAGTTTTCAAGGCTTTTCCAGATTTACCTGGATAAAACTACCCCACATGCAGTTTATAGATGGATTGGAACTGCAGCTTTAGTGTTTCTTTATGCACTGAGAGTTTATTATATTCAAGGGTTCTACATTGTTAGCTATGGTCTTGGAATCTACATACTGAACTTGTTGATTGGTTTTCTATCACCACTTGTTGACCCTGAACTAGAACCTTCTGATGGTCCTCTGCTACCTACAAAAGGCTCAGATGAATTCAAGCCTTTCATCCGACGGCTACCCGAGTTCAAGTTCTGGTAATATTTTCACCCTTTCTTGTTCCTCCTCCTCCTCCTCCTCCTTCTCTATCTTTTTGTGTGTATCCTTTTATTCTTCTTTTGTGGTAAAATAAGTTTAGTGTTACAGCTGATTCTTACTGACTTGATATGGTTATCTATACCCATATCAAGTAATTAATTTTAATCTTGTTTTAATGAATTTCCAGGTATGCAATCACAAAGGCTTTCATCATATCATTCTTGATGACCTTCTTCTCCATGTTTGATGTTCCTGTTTTTTGGCCAATACTACTTTGTTATTGGTTTGTGCTCTTTGCCCTTACAATGAAACGCCAAATCATGCACATGGTCAAATACAGATATGTCCCTTTCAATATTGGAAAACAGGTAAAATATCTAAATTTTTATCAAAACAACTTTTAATCATTTGGGTTAAATACAAATTGGAAGTTCAATGCTATGATATGCAATGATTTTAACGGGTGATTGTTTGTGATATGCAACAGAAATATGGTGGTAAGAAATCCTCAGCAGGTGGTAGCAGCAGTGGCTCACGTGCAGACTGAAGGGTAGAAAGGGGAAAAAAGGAGGAAAGTATGGTGAGGACTGATGTAGAAGAAGAAAGAAACAAGATAATGAAGTGAAAAAAAAAGGGTAATAGGTGTAGATTTATATGATATGATATGATATGATAAGATTCTATTCTTAATGTACAAACATGGGAGTATCGTGTGTTGCTTCATTTACATATGCGCTTGTTTTTTGGTATTAAAAATTGATCACATTTTCTCCTGTTAGGTCCTTTTGTGATATGTTGATTTATTTTTTGTAAAAAATTTCAGTTTTTAACAGATGATTAGTTAAGTGTTATAGTTGTTCAATTTAGGCTGCTAAGGGCTATTTAAAGAGAACCGTTTTTTTTTTTTTTTGGTAATCATGGAATATAGCCCTATATGTTGATGTGTATGTTAAACAATAAGTGTCCTATTTTTTGTTTCTATGCATATTTCTATTTAGATTAAAATAGTGTCAATCAACAGATGAAAATAAAAATTAGTGGTATTCATTCATGTCACTATTTTATAAGAATAGGAAGACAAATAAGAAGTAAAAGAATATTTATTTTTTTATAAAACTAAAATACAAAAAAAAAAATGAAAAAGAAAAAATCAATTGAACAATTCGATTTTAACACAACCGGGTCGTCTTTCCGTGGCAATAGCGTAAAGAGGTCAATTTGGTACTGCCCCAAGGTATATTAAAAACAATTATTTATTAAAATTTAAAACGTGACTAGATCTGATAAAAGCATCACATGGAAAAAAATGGAAAACCCACCAAAGTCCAATAGAAATGCTACAGTTAAATCTTTGATTTGTTATTATAATGCCAGATCTTGACACACCAATTCGTCAAAGAGTAAACAGACATTTTATATATTATATCTTTATATTTCTTTTCTTCAATTTGTTTATGATAATTGCAGTGTCTTGTGAGTATTTGTTTAATCTATCGATAACACATTAGTTGTGTTAATTTAAATGGGTTATCTGTTTTATTTTACCTATCTAGTTAATAGTATCTTGTCATAAATCATAGTTATGCACTAGAAAACTGATTTTTAATATTAAGAAACGATTTGATTATCAATAAAGTAATAAAACTAACCACACCGGTGTCAATTATTAAAACAAAAATAGTTTTATTTATTTATTTATTTATTTATTTTTATTATTTTTACTTTTTTTTTAATTTTACAACGAACTAGCAAAAAGTTTTTCAATTTCCAATTTGGTCGATAACCATCAATTTCGAATGAAGGCTTCAATATGAGGATGTGCACTGTGAAGTAATAAATTGGTATACAAATTTTGGGAACGATAACCCGATTAATAAATTGGTATACAAATTTTGATACTTTTCCAAATATATTTTTAGGTAGAAGCAATCCAAATGGATAATGCAATGCATGCAACTATCCCGACCTAAGTCAATCTCACAGTCCAGCTCACAACAAACGTTGAATCCGAAAACTCATGACACAACCAACTTTCGTATTCATATCCGCCAACAAAATAATGATGGTCAGATGTAAAGAACACACGACATGCGAATTTGCCGAGTTGCCCTTACACCCATAAATAAGGCTCTAGGGTCCATCCAACCTAGGCCACACGAGGGATAGCAAACCTCTACTCATATACGTGAGGATTATCTAGAAATCTGCTCACAAACAAATAACAAGCAACAAAAAACTATCTATCGGGTACTTAGGACCACAAAGTCACACCCATCCTACCATGATATACACATATGGATGCTCAAATCATTTTTCCAAAAATAAATCCTTTTTTGATTTAAGCATCAAATCGTTCTCAAAAGTTAAATTTCATGAATGCACATATAGTTCACATAGCAATCAATGTTTACACAAAATATCATGTAATAATAAAAACCAACAAGGTTTATCATATCTAAAAAAGTAAGATAAGGAATGTATTCCTGGAGGTTTTAAAACAGGAAGTCAATAATATATATATATATATATATATATATATATATATATATATATATATATATATATATATATATATATATATATATATATATGTATGTATGTATTCTTACTATCAAAGAATAAGATAAAGCCCGTCAATGCAAAACATTTCCAAAACATGCCCTTTATTTAATTAAGGATGTCCTTGAATTACAAAATATAGTATCAAGTAGAAGAAAACATATAAGGGATACATAAAGTCGAATTCATATTTATATATGTTCTTTTACTTCAAATAATTGGAAACACATATAACATAATTATATAGAGGGGACAGTATTCCAAGGTAAAAGTACTCACCTCAGTCCATTGCTAGAAATGCTAAAATCTTCTATATTTGAATTACATCACTTGAAGCTCCAAACAGTCCCAATTTAACTACCTAGAATCGTCACAAAGTGTCAAATGATTAAAATACCCTTCAATTGGTCAACTCCCCATTCTAAGCTCAAAATACTCAAATAATCTAAGGTGAATTTAGGATGCCAAAGGAGACCAATGGAAGGACTTAAACTTGAAACACAATAAATCACAAAGATAAAATGGATTAAATCGAGACCAATGGAAGGACTCAAACTTGAAACACAATAAATCACAAAGATAAAATGGATTAAATCGAGAACGCGTCGTGTCTATAGAACATATTACATATTAGGTCTTTTTCTCATTTAGACATCCAACTTTAATTAAAACCCCAAAATGAATTTAGTGACTCAAAAGACTTCACATGAAAGTTTTAACATTCCAAATGAAGTTAATAAGGATCCCTAATGGTTCGTTTCCTTGGAATACCAACATCAAATTATTACTTAACCTTTACGTAGAAGATTATTGAGCGTAAAAGGCCCAATTTACATACAAATCATTACTTGTGATTTACAAAATTAATAAAAAGGAACAATACCAGTAACAAGATTCAAAATACAAGATGTGTAGATAAATAAGGTGTTGGGACCTTAATCATCCATTCACATTGATATGTTATATTCCTAATCAGCATAAGATTTAATGCCAAAAACTAGACATGAATGTCAAATTATAGCAATGTACTTACGTTAGAGACAAAGATTAGAGATCATTCATGTTTAAGATATTCTTAAATCGCCCTTGATGCAAAGGTGCACCAAAATACATAACTTCACCACGGAACAAGGATTATAGATCGGAATGGAATACATTATCTAAGCATAACATTAGACTCACATAATTGTTTAAACCATGGAACTTGATCTAAAACACTTAGGGTTCGAAAATACCCAAATCATAACATAGAAGCTAAATTTGAATCAAACCCTAAAAATCTTACATTAGTCATGAATTAACGAATGAGTTATGGATTTAAAGTAACATAAGCAATCTAATCACAAATTCAAGCTCGTATCATTGCTTGGAATCAATGAACCCTAGAATTGAAAATACCTAAATTATCACCATTGGAGCTAGAACTTGATTCAAACATGAAATCTCACCATAAGCCAAGGGTTGACAAATGGATCATGGATTGAAGGGAATTGTCTAATCTAACCAAAAGCTTAAGCTCATTTCATTTCTTGGAGCATCATGCTTGGTTTTAAAGAGAAAGTGCTTGAAGACCCATCAAAAATCCTCCAATATCACAAATCTCACAACCATTTGTTGGTTAGAGCTTAGAGATGGATCAAGGAGTGAAAGTATAACATTAATCTCATTTGAATAACACAATTGGAGTATAAATTTTGGATTTGAAATACTATAAAACCATAAATCGAATTTGAAAGAAAATAGGAAGAAAACTACCTTCCAAGAAATGAGGAGAAGGGATTTGAGCAAGGATTTCAAGCCTTAAAACTCCATTAGATTGAGGTGGAAAAATCGAGTTCAAGGGGAGGAAATGGTTAGAATCGATTTGGGGGAAAAGGGAGAATGAATGAGAAAGAGGCTGAAAAAACGTTGTTATATTCTCTTTAGCGCCAAAAACACAGTGCGTCGACCAAAGGTCGTGACATGTCCCGCAAGTTTTCAAAGTTGATAGTTTTTTCCTTTTTTCCTAAAATCTTTTATAAAATGGCCCCTAAGCTCACCTAAAATTCACATTAGCTCAAAATGGTCCTTCTTTATCTTAACTTGTACAAACTCGATCCTATATGTTTATTTAGTCAAATTCTCAGGTCAAACACAAGTTTCTCTAAGTTGACACTATTGGTCCCCTTTTTACAAAAGTCTTATTTAACACCAAATTTTCTTTCATATATATATATTATATATATATATATATATATATATATATATATATATATATATATATATATATATATATATATATATATATATATATATATATATATATATATATATATATATATATGAGAGCGTTCAATTGAGAACATTTCTTATTTTGAGAACATTTGAGAACAAATTTGGACTATACAAATTTATAAAATTAAAATCATCAAAAAATATTAATAAGTAAAAAAACTAAAAAAAACCCCACTCACCACCCAAACAACACCACCACGACTACCCACTGCATGCCACCCGCCACCACCGCCACCCACATCCACTACACATCAGCACCACCCATCACCACCGCTTCCACCAATCACCTACGAAAACCACAACCTACCACCAACCACGACCACCATACACCACTACCACCACCCATCACCACAAACCACCAACACCCATCACCACCACCTCCACCCACCACCGACCACCATCACCACCACCAAACACCACCATCCATCACCACCGTTACATCAATACTGCTCCCATGCATGTGATTAAAGCATCATAGTAAACTACAAAGTCATTAACTCCCTCTAGCAAAGTCAAAATCGGTGCCTCGCATAACCGTTGTCTAAGGGTCTCGAAAGCTGCCTGCTGCTCAGGCCCCTAGCAAAATACCACCAACTTCTTGGTCAGTGGGGTCAGGGGAACGACGATCTTGGAGAAATCCTAGATGAATTTTCGGTAATAACCCGCTAGACCAAGAAAACTATGAATCTCAATTGGAGACCTCGGAACCTCCCACTGCATCACAGCCTCAATCTTGGCCGAATCGACCAGAATACCCTTCTGGTTAACAACGTGCCCCAGAAACTACACCTCATGCAACTAGAACTCACACTTGGAGAACTTTACGGAAGGTCTCTCCCTCAGTCTCTCTAACACCTCCCTCATGTGCTCCTCATGTTGCTCCTGGGTCTTGGAGTAAACCAAGATGTACCGATCTAGCATCGGTCAACACACACAGTTCATGAGGTTCATAAACACAGCTGGAGCATTCGTGAGCCCAAACCTCATCACCATAAACTCATAATGGCCATAGTAAGTCCTAAAAGTTATCTTCTACACATCCGTGTCCCTGAATTGCATCTGTTGATAACCCGATCGTAGATCAATCTTGGAGAACCAAGATGTAACACCCGAAATCAGAAAGGCCAAGAAAAGAAAGGAAAACCATAAGTTTTAGGGGTCGACTCGTCGAGTCCAAGGAAGAACTCGACGAGTCGGAGTGGGTTCTGTGTCGCAGATTAAGTGACCGACTCGACAAGTCGGGGTTTGGACTCGACGAGTCTGGTCTGGGTTGGGAAACTCTAATTCTGGGACTTGGTACCCTATTTAAGCATATTATTCTCTTCCCTAGGGCTCAATTGCGGCCCTATAATCCAGAACCCCAAACCCTAGCCACCATATCCGTTTTTGGAGCAAGATCTACCCTTGGTGAAGTAATTTGAAGCCTGGAAGAGAAGAGTTCCATAGTGGTGCAAGAGGAGGCCTTGGATCCAAAGTTAGTGGAACTTTTTAGAGCATTTGGAGGTAATGAATCATTATCCTTGTATTTCTCCCTTCTAGATCCATCTTTCATGGAGTTTTAGGATTTCTTTGAGAGTATGTGATGAGAAATTGGTGCACAAGTTAGATCTGGAGTTGAAACTCCAGATCTGAGCTCTATTTGGATCAAAGATGCAGAAAGCTTGTTAGTTGCTATGCAAAAGCCATTCCCCATGAGTTAAGTTCCTTTCTAGCTTGTTTTTTGGTATTGTAAGACAAGAAGCGCATAAAGGTAGAAACTTTATGTTGCTAATGGACTCTAGGAACCCAGATCTATTGTTTGGAGCAAAGGAGTAGCTATGTGACTCGAGATTATGAGAATACACATAAGGACTCGGTGAGTCTGGAAGAGGACTCGACGAGTCTAGGAGAGGACTCAGCGAGTCGGGCTAGATACCATACTTAAATCGCGTAGTAACTCGGCGAGTCACATGGGTGGAATCGGCGAGTTGGATGAAGATAGGCAGGAACTCGGCGAGTCAGGTCGCGAAACACTAAACCCTTTTAGTTAAGACTCGGATCAGTGAGTTGAGTAGAGACTCAGTGAGTTGGACAGGACAGAACTCAGAAATCAGTAGACTCGGAGAGTCATGGTCTGACTCGGCGAGTCGTGTCGCGAATGAAAAGGGTTTCTGAGCTTATGAACTCGGCGAGTCAGTAGGCTGACTCGACGAGTAGGGTCAATCTGGAAGGTTGACTTTGACCAGAACTTTTACTTTGACAAGAGTTGACTTAGTTGACTTTTTGAGGACTGTCAGACTAAGTGTTATATTGATATTGGTAGTACGGAGAGCTAGAGGAGCAGCGCCTCAGAGGGTTGTCGGTTAGCAGCCAGAGGGGTATCAGCAGAGCTCAGCACTTCAGGTGAGTTTCCTTCCAGTAGGAACGGGTCTACAGCCACAATATCAGCCCGTTTAGTTAGCAGTAGTTCCGAACCTCGATCCGATGCAGTAGTTAGATTGCTTGATGTCTTTGTGATTCAAGCATGTTTGTGTTATGTGTTCCGAAATTTGTTCCGATGCAGTATACAGTATATGTGCTTATGTTAGTTGATATGTTTATGCTATGCTATGTCATGCTCAGTCAGTTTCTGGACTTCGGTCCGATGCAGGGGACAAGGTCCCAGTCAGTTCCGAATTTCGGTCCGATGTAGTTAGTTCCGGACTTTGGTCTGATGCAGGGGACAAGATCCCAGTCAGTTCCAGACTTTGGTCCGATGCAGTTTATGGACTTTGGTCCGATGCAGAGGGCAAGGCCCTGGTTAGTTCCGGACTTCGGTCCGATGCAGTGGGCAAGGCCGAGTATGTGTTTATATGTTATTGAATGGTATGTGGTAGTTTGAGGGAGCTCACTAAGCTTCGTGCTTACAGTTTCAGTTTTGGTTTCAGGTGCTTCTACAAGTAAAGGGAGGAGCTCGGGATGATGGCATCGTACGCACCACAACTTCAATTTTTTCCTGGGACTTGATTTGACTTTTCAAAGATATGATTTGATACAGTCTTGATACAGTTTTCTCGTGATACTTTGTTATGGTTTTGAGATATAGACGTGTGGGTTTTTATTTTATGGTGTTAATCTAATCATTTTAGTAATGATTAAACAAAAACTTTTGGGTCGTATTTTAGGATGTTACACAAGATGCACCTTATAGTTGGTCAAACAAATCATCAATCCCCGAAACGGGGTAACGGTTTTTCACTGTTACCTTATTCAACTCGCAGTAGTCTATACACATGTGATGTAACCCATCCTTCTTCTTCACAAACAGCACCGGGGCTCCCCATGGAGAACTACTCATCCTGATAAATCCTTTGCCTAGTAGCTCTTGCAGCCGTGTAGACAACTCCTGCATCTTAGGAGGAACCAACCGATAGGATGCTTTGGCTATCGGAGCTGCACCAGGGACTAGGTCTATACTAAACTCGACCTATCTCTACGGAGGTATCCTAGGAAAATCCTATGGAAATACATCCGGATCTAATGATTTTAGTAATGATTAAACAAAAATTTTTGGGTCGTATTTTGGGATGTTACAAGTTGGTATCAGAGCCTTGGTTTGAGGGATTCAGATACACTTTCAGGTGTGTCTGGACTCAAACTAAGGAAACGGTAAAAGGTTTTCAAAAGAAAAACATTTTCGAAAGGAATTTTTGGTAAAAAGGAGTTTGAGAAAAGAAAAGAGTTTTAGAAAAAGCGAAAAGAATATTTAGAAAGAAAATAAATTGAAAAGAGAAAAAGGGTGTGATGCATGCAATCAACCGAGCTCAAGTAAGTACTCCCAAATTACTCATACAAGTTTATGATTATCAGTTTCAGTTTCAGTAGAACAACATGCTAGTATAGGACTAAGGATCTAGGAGGATGCCTTATGTGCCTGCTTATGTGTTTCAGCCTTAAGAGAATTGCATGCTAGTATTTAGTAGACAGTAGTAGGGTAGCCTGTTAGCTTATGCCTGATAGCATGAGTTCAGCATTGTAGGCTAGTGCAGATTCTTGGTTATGAGAATAGATTTTCCTGAGTTAGTTTCCTTCTTGTCTGAATGTTGCTTACTTTGTGGTTTGTGGGACTCTGAGTGTTGGGAGTTAGCCATTAGGTGAATATGTCACATCACATGTGATCAGGGTTGAATAATCCCAGAGTGATGGATTTGGCCCTACGGCGCATCTGTCGTCTGAGTCTAACCGTTGTAGGGATGAGTCCCTTACTCGAAGGATTATCCGAGCCTCGTTACATGTGATGGTATTCAGGTAATGGCTAATTGGCATTACGAGGAGACCTTCAACAGCTGAGGACTTTTTGGGTGGAGTCAGAGGTTCCCTAGGGCAAGCCTAGGATGAGAGTAGCAAAGATTAGCAGTAGAGGAAAGGGACATGGTGGAGTTGAGGTAACTATTAAGGAAAGTACGGATAGATGTGGAAGGTAGTATGGGCCCGTACTACCGAAAGCAGAGGATCCGTACTCGATTCAAGAGGGGCCGAGGCAAAACTAGGGAACTAGTAGAGTGTGTGAGAGGTCCCAGCAGTGGTGTGTATTGATTAGTAATGTGTTATGTTTTCAGCATGGTGACGTTGCGCAAGATATCAGTTGGTAGTTCAGGTGTCGAGGAGGGATCTGGCTCAGGTTCTAGAGTCGGGCAGCTTGATGATCAGATGAGGGATTTCATTTCCGTAGAGATTATGTGCAACATCATTGATCAGACTCCAGTGATTTTCGATTCAATTAGAGAGGCCATCGTGGAGCTTATGGACAGTCATCTGGAGGCCTTTAGGGTTGGGATAGTTTCAGGATGGATTGGGGCTCGTATAGAGCCCGATGCTTATGGAGTTAAGGGATCCATCAAGGAGGGAGTTCCTATTTTTTTAGCTCTTATCATCAGGGGACAGGAGTGAGTGGGGCACCCTGTCTCCAGGAGAGACCCTTGCATGATTGGGTAGTTAATGAGGTTCCACTAGTCATTCGCGAGGAGTTGCAAGGAAAGTGTTGTAAGTCTGTGGGGGTAGCCGTAGCATTCACTAGCAGTCAGATAGTAGTAGAGTGTTGTAAGTCTGTGGGGGTAGCCGTAGCATTCACTAGTAGTCAGATAGTAGTAGAGTGTTGTAAGTCTGCGAGGGTAGCCGTAGCATTCACTAGCAGTCAGATAGTAGTAGAGTGTTGTAAGTCTGCGGGGGTAGCCGTAGAATTCACTAGCAGTCAGATAGTAGGAGAGTGTTGTAAGTCTGCGGGGGTAGCCGTAGCATTCACTAGCAGCCAGATAGTATTAGAGAGTTGTAAGTTTGCGGGTGTAGCTGTAGCATTTATCAGGTTGGTAGGCAGCATGAGCGCGTTGTTTGGATGCGGGGGAAGCAGTAGTACCCACCAGTTCGAGTGCAACAGTGAGGATATGGGAATCCACGGGTTAGACTTCGGATTTCCCAAATGGTTTAGTTATGAGATCAGTGAAGCAGTGGACCGCTTGGGTTCATGTATGTTAAGGGCTACCGTTAGTTTGGGAGGCATCATTTTTAGTCTTGGATCTGATTATGTCAGGATTCAACGTATGGACCCAGTCGGTTGGATCAGGAGGTGGTTAGGGTCACAATGATAGGATGACTAGTGGAAACTAGTTCCAGAGAAAGATTTCATCAAAAGTCGTAGGAATGACTAAGTAAGGAGTCCTTGGGCTCCACAGTTGAGTTGGAACCTGGTGTTGCAAATAACCGACAAATGATTAGAGACCAGGAAGGTCTTGAGATATTTTGGGAAGCGACCATATAGTCAGTTCAGTGTTTCAGACAGTTCAGTGTTGCAGGCAGTTCAGTGTTTCGGATAGTTTCAGTGTTATGGACAGTATTAGTATTTGTGTTGGAATGCAAGTGCTGATGGTATAGTTGGTTGATTTGGAAATGGAAAGTCCCTCTTAGCAGAGTCAGTTGAGTCTTCTGCCAAGTATAAGTGATCTGCAAGGATAATTAGGCAGGTAGCCTTTCTTTCAGGATGGAAGACTCGAGTTATTAGAAGTTGAGTAGTCAGATGAGAGATAAGCAGGTTGGTTCCAGCAGCATCAACTCAGTATGAGTGGCAAAGTGGATAGAATAGTTATAGATAGCTGGAAGCGACTAGGAGAATGCGATGGGGTGTAGTGACCGGTGGGAGTCCGGTAACCCAGATATCAACAGATTAGTTGGACTAGGGTGGTCTCAGTGCATCCGGTAGGCGGATAAGGGGCAACAAAATTTTCAGTCAGAGGTAGTATCGATAAGGGAAGTATGGTAAGAGGCAACAAGTTAACAGAGGGTGCTACACCTCTCACAGCAGGGTTGGATAATCTCATAGGGGAAGGTTTGACCTTTTTGCGCAGCTCTCGTATGAGTCTTAACCGTTGCAGGGATGAATCTTTCACTTGAAGGATTATCCGATCCATTCTTTGGGACGGGTGCTCAGCACTAAGTTATGGAAATAAGAAGCATTTAGTATGTTCCAGAAGTAGTGACCAGCACTGAGAGTGGTTGGAGTGATGGACCTCGTGAAGGGTATGATCTTCACAATGACAAAGGAGGTGAATAACTATAGAAGGCAGCCTCGGGAAGGCCAGAGAACGCATGAGGAAAATAGAGTATACGCCAAGAATGTTTAGCCTAAGTACTCAGGGAGTACCGGAAGGATTGTCAGTTGAACAGGACGTGTTCTCAGGAAGGTTGAGGATTAGATTGTACTCGGGGATTTTAACTGCAAGGATTAGGCCATCAAGAATAACCGAGCAGAAGGTCAAAAGCGTTAGAGCCACCAGGCAGGGTGTCGGAGGCGGATTGCAGGCCAGTTGGACATAGCGAACTTCGAGGATGAAGTTTAGTTTAAGTGGGGGAGAGTTGTAACACCCGAAATCAGAAAGGCCAAGAAAAGAAAGGAAAACCATAAGTTTAAGGGGTCAACTCGTCGAGTCCAAGGAAGAACACGACGAGTCGGAGCAGGTTCCGTGTCGCAGATTAAGTGATCGACAAGTCTGGTCTGGGTTGGGAAACCCTAATTCTGGGACTTGGTACCCCATTTAAGCATCTTATTCTCTTCCCTAGGGCTCATTTTGCAACCATATAGTC
Organism: Lactuca saligna; assembly: GCF_052625555.1. Lineage (NCBI taxonomy): Eukaryota > Viridiplantae > Streptophyta > Magnoliopsida > Asterales > Asteraceae > Lactuca > Lactuca saligna. The sequence goes on from NC_136425.1 coordinate 175,605,424, forward strand.
CAGAACCCCAAACCCTAGCCACCATATCCGTTTTTGGAGCAAGATCTACCCTTGGTGAAGTAATTTGAAGCCTGGAAGAGAAGAGTTCCATAGTGGTGCAAGAGGAGGCCTTGGATCCAAAGTTGGTGGAACTTTTTAGAGCATTTGGAGGTAATGAATCGTTATCCTCGGCTTTCTCCCTTCTAGATCCATCTTTCATGGAGTTTTAAGGTTTCTTTGAAAGTATGTGATGAGAAATTGGTGCACAAGTTAGATCTGGAGTTGAAACTCCAGATCTGAGCTCTATTTGGATCAAAGATGCAGAAATCCCTGTTAGTTGCTATGCAAAAGCCATTCCCCATGAGTTAAGTTCCTTTCTAGCTTGGTTTTTGGTATTGTGAGACAAGAAGCACGTAAAGGTAGAAACTTTATGTTGCTAATGGACTCTAGGAACCCAGATCTATTGTTTGGAGAAAAGGAGTAGCTATGTGACTTGAGATTATGAGAATACACGTAAGGACTCGGCGAGTCTGGGAGAGGACTCGGCGAGTCTGGGAGAGGACTCGGCGAGTCGGGCTAGATACCAGACTTAAATCGCGTAGTAACTCGGTGAGTCACATGGGTGGAATCAGCGAGTTGGATGAAGATAGGTAGGAACTCGGCGAGTCTATTCTTGGACTCGGCGAGTCAGGTCGCGAAACCCTAAACCCTTCTAGTGAAGACTCGGATCAGTGAGTTGAGTGGAGACTCAGTGAGTTGGACAGCACAGAACTCGGAAATCAGTAGACTCGGCGAGTCATGGTCTGACTCGGCGAGTCGAGTCGCGAATGAAAGGGGTTTCAGAGCTTATGAACTCGGCGAGTCAGTAGGCTGACTCGGTGAGTAGGGTCAACCTGGAAGGTTGACTTTGACCAGGACTTTGACTTTGACAAGAGTTGACTTAGTTGACTTTTGGAGGACTATCAGACCAAGTGTTATATTGATATTGGTAGCACGGAGAGCTAGAGGAGTAGCGCCTCAGAGGGTTGTCGGTTAGCAGCCAGAGGGTTATCAGCAGAGCTCAGCAGTTCAGGTGAGTTTCCTTCCAGTAGGTACGGGTCTATGGCCACAATGTCGGCCCGTTTAGTTAGCAGTAGTCTTGGAGCTCGGTCTGATGTAGTAGTTAGATTGCTTTATGTCTTTGTGATTCAAGCATGTTTGTGTTATGTGTTCCGGACGTCGTTCCTATGCAGTATGCAGTATATGTGCTTATGCTAGTTGATATGTTTATGTTATGCTATGTCATGCTCAGTCAGTTTCCGGACTTTGGTCCGATGTAGGGGACAAGGTCCCAGTTAGTTCCGGATTTCGGTCCGATGCAGTTAGTTCCGGACTTCGGTCCGATGCAAAGGACAAGGTCCCAGTCAGTTCCGGACTTCGGTCCGATGCAGAGGGCAAGGCCCTAGTTAGTTCCAGACTTCGGTCCGATGCAATTTTCGGACTTCGGTCCGATGCAGTGGGCAAGGCCCAGTATGTGTTTATATGTTATTGTATGGTATGTGGTAGTTTGGGGGAGCTCACTAAGCTTCATACTTACAGTTTCAGGTGCTTCCGCAAGTAAAGGGAAGAGCTCGGGATGATGGCATCGCACACACCACAGCTTTAGTTTTTATCCTGGGAGTTGATTTAGCTTTTCATAGATATGATTTGATACAGTCTTGATACAGTTTTCTCGTGATACTTTGTTATGGTTTTGAGATATTAATGTGTGGGTTTTTATTTTATGGTATTGATCTAATGATTTTAGTAATGATTAAACAAAAACTTTTGGGTCGTATTTTGGGGTGTTACACAAGATGCACCCTGTAGCTGGTCAAACAAATCATCAATCCCCGAGAGGGGGTAACGGTTTTTCACTGTCACCTTATTCAGCTCGCAGTAGTCTATACACATGTGATGTGACCCATCCTTCTTCTTCACAAACAACATCGGGGCTCCCCATGGAGAACTACTCATCCTGATAAATCCCTTATCTAGTAGCTCTTGCAGCCGTGTAGACAACTCCTGCATCTCAGGAGGAACTAACCGATATGATGCCTTGGCTATCGGAGTTGCACCAGGGACTAGGTCTATACTAAACTTGACCTGTCTCTCCGGAGGTATCCAAGGAAAATCCTATGGAAATACATCCGGATACTTTCTCACTACCAGTAAATCATCCACTATCTCCTTACGCTTGTCCCGAGTATCCATAACATACGCGACATAACCCGCACAACCCTACTAAAGGTAGCACCTCACTCTTGTTGTTGAACACAAAGTCGGTCCACCCTGCGGCATCTCGCCCTGAATCACCAATCCTCCCCCACTAGGAGTCCGAACCCTCACTAGCTACTGCTCGCAGTCGATCACTTCCCCCATTGGGGCTCAACTAGTACGTACCAACTATAACCTTATTCCCTTGCAGGGGACTAGGGACTAGGTCCATAGAAAACTGCTCATCGAACAGTTGTAGTGTACATCTCCGGTGAACCTTCGCAACCCTGACGGTCCTATCATCTGCTATCTCTATATCAAGTGGGCAATCCAACTCCCCAAGAGCCCCTGCGAATCGCTTGTTGAGCGTGAGCGACACAAAAGATTGGGTGGCACCCGAATCAAACAGTACCAAGGCTGATATATCATTCGCTAAGAACAATCCTATAACAAAACACATAAACATAAGCAATAATCACTATAAATAAAGAGATAAGGAGAAGATACATACCTGTCACCACATCGGGAGCCGCTCATGCCTCCTCTGTTCTCAACTGAAAGGCCCTGCTCCTCGCCACAGGCGCCTCTGCTCGGCCCTAACGGTTGTATGTAATCATCAAAGTAGCAGGAGCAGGTGCTTCCACCTGCCCTGTCACTGCTAAATTTGGGCACTAGGACCACTTGTGCCCCTTCTGATTGCACAGAAAGAAAATCAGGTCTAATATTGTTGTGGTGGTGGTAGTAGCTATACAATCTCTACTCACATGCCCAGTGCGGCTGCACTTAAAGTAACCTGAACTCCCTGCCTTGCACGTCCCTTCATGTATCTTGCCGCATTTGCCAGAACGGCTGCGGTGCTGCTGGCTCCTAGGTTTTTGATTTGACACCTTGGGCTTCTTGCCCGCACTCCCTGTCTAAACCCCCTCAAGTTTCCTCTTCCTCTTCATCTCTAAATCTAACTCTCTTTCAAGGCCTAGAAATCATGTCCTCCGGCGTCTTGCAGCTGGAGCGGCTCACAAACCGGCAGATATCACTCGCAACATCTCATGATATCGGGCCTTTTTCATCTCTTCGTTTTCCACATACTGCAGAATGAGAATAGCCCTCTCCCTGAACATCGCGGTGATCTCAGTTACCGTCTCATTCATCTGATGGAGATCCTAGAACTCCCTGGCAAGCTGTTGCACCTTAATAACAGGTGCAAACTCGTCCCTAAACCTGACCAAAAAATCACTCCAAGTCATCGCATCTAGGACTGCATCATCTCTAATGCCTCGTCCAACCTCCGCCTACCAGTCACGTGCCCTATCCTTCAGAAGACATGATACAATTCAAACCTTATCCCCCTCGGGACATCTACTGGTGCGAAATGCTTTTGCGACATCCGCCAACCATCTAGTACTCATAATGGGTTCCCGAGCCCCATGGTAATTAGGAGCTCCACAAGCTCTGAACTCTTTAATTGTCATTGTGTATGACCCCATCATGGTCGCCACCTCAGTTCGGAAGGCACTCAACCTCTTATCCAAAAGCTCTAAATACCCTCCTTGATCGTGACGAAGATCATAGGAGTCTGATCCAGGATACTACGCGTAATCTCAGAGGAGACGAACTCCCTAATCTGGTCGTCTAGTTGCCCGACTCCAGAGCCCGAGCCTGATCCCTCACCAGTGCCTAAATTATCGACTGGTCTAGTGTGCAATACCATCATTCTGAAAACAACATTATAACAACATCAGAATACTAATCATATCTCGAGGGATCACATATACTACAAGTTCCTTAGATTCATCTCAGCCTTCCTTGACTGGAGTATGAATCCTTTGTTTTTAGTAGTACGGGCCCATACAATATTCCACATTTCCTCAAGAACTTCCTTGACTTCACCAAGTCCCTCCTACTATTACTGCTTCATGCGATACTCTCGTCCTAGGCTTGCCCTAGGGTAATCACTATCCCACTCTCTGCCATCAGCTGCATAAGAAGTCCTTGTTACCTCCCCCTAACTAGCTTGCGAATACTATTACATATTACTAAGACTATATAATTCTTCGAATGAGAGGTCCTACCCTACAACGGTTGGACTCGAACAAGAGCCGCACAATAGAGCTAGACCTAACCTTCTGAAATTATTTAGTCATCGCAATATGTAACTTAACATATTCACTTACTAGTTAGTAAAAGATAACTAGAACTCCTAAAAGCACAAAGTAAACAACATTCGAGCATCGAGTAAACATAATCAAACATGTCTTATTCAGGCTATACCTGAATAATCTGTACTAGCATGCAGTTCATCAAGTTGAGATACATATAACATGCATATAAAGCATCCTTCCTATATCCTTAACCCTAATATAGCATGTAGTTCTCATAAAGCTGATACACATATAATAGGCACATAAGGCATCCTTCCTAGATCCTTAGTCCTACTCTAGCATGTAGTTCTCATAACATATCATAACATAAACTTGTATGGGTAATTTGGGAGTACTTACTTGAGCTCGGCTGATTGCATGCACCATACCCTTTTCTCTTTTTAAAATTCTTTTCTTTTTTCAAAGTTCTTTTTATAAAAATGATTTTCTTTTGAAAATTTGCATGCCAAGTCTTCAGTTTGAGTTCAGACACACTCGAGAGTATGCCCGAATCCCTCAAACCAAGGCTCTGATACCAACTTGAAACATCCCAATGATACGGTCCAAAAATTTCAATTTAAATCATTTAAGAAAACCATATTTCATCAAACATCATAGTAATAAAGCCACAAGTATCAAAGTGTCATAAATCATGTATCTCAAAAATCTTATATCATTTATCCATGTATCAAAATCATATGTTAAAATATCAGAGTGAATCCTCCCAAGCTAAAAGTTGTAGTTTGTGCCATGCAGTCATCTCGAGCTCTTCCTCTTACTAGCGGAAGTACTTGAAACCAAAACTAAAAACTGTAAGCCCGAAGCTTAGTGAGTCTCTCCAAACTACCACATACCATACACATAATCACATAATAACATACGTTGGGTCTTGCCCACTACATTAGGCCCTGCCAGGCATCGGCCCCCCTGGCATCGAACCGAAGTCCGCTATGCATATAACATATCATCAAGCATATAACATAATCACATAACATAAACATATGAACATTCCTCGGGCTTTTCCCAACATCGGACCGAAGTCCGGAACACATAACAAACACATGCAAGAATTACGAAGACATCAAGCATACAAACATTCGTCGGGCTTGCCCCGCCATCGGTCGAAGTCCGGAAACATATAATCTACATCAGGATAGCCCCAACATCAGACCCAAGTCTGGTATAAGCTAACATACATAAACGGGCCGACATTGATGCCTTAGACCCTTTCCTATTAGAGGAAAACTCACCTTTCAAGATGGCTGCTAAAAACTTGTGTGAGGGAATCTCTGATGGATGCTCCAATGACTCCCCGACTATCATTATCACAATAAACACTTAGTCAAAAACTTAGAATCCTTCTAAAGGTAAAATGATCATTTTACCCCGTGATCTAATTTGGACCATAACCTAGGCCCACTTCCTTCTAATCTTTCCAACTTACTAATGGCCCATTAAAGGCCCACTAATGGCCTAATTTTCTAAATTAGGCCCAAATCCTAAAATGGGCCTTCCCTTAAGCCCAAACATGTCCTTGTTCTATTATCTGACTTCTGAAGGCCCACTTCTCCCCAACATCTGCTAGGCCCAAAGATTGGTCCAAACCGAGGCCTAAATGTCGCAAAGCCCAAAATCTAAGAGTATGTTGAGCATACTCCTCTGTACGCTACACGTACAACTTGCATGGCTTGTACATTGCACGTACTTGCGTGTACGCCCAACGTACTACTGTTAAGCCATTTTCTTCAAAACTGCTTAATCCCTTAAGACACTAAGTCCGAATTACAGATCAGAGTCCAATAATGTGTCTTAACCCATAAAGTCAACTACTTGGTGGCTTGAAACCCACCAAGTGAGACCAAAATTGGAATATAGCAACTAACTTTCATGGAAATGACTCCAAACTCATGCATGGTCATAAAAGGGCCTTAAAGATTGAGACTTTACTGCTTATGGGACCTGAGTATCACTGAGAGTGGCACATTTTAGCCTAGAAATGAACTTGAGTCATAAAGGTCCATTCTTAGAACAAAAAGACCCCAAAACAACAATACACTAGATCTTAGTATTAAAAAATAAAGTTGAAAGCTTTAAACCTCCAATGAGTCCCAAAAGTTGATGTTATCCTAGATCTATTAGCTCAAGATACTCAATGTAACATCCGGAATTTCAGGTATTATATTTATTCTTTTGAATTTCAAGTTTTGTGGAAGGACTCGGCGAGTTGATGCGTAGACTCGCCGAGTAGAGACGCGAATCATTATCCGGGTGGACGGCTTGACTCGGCGAGTCGCCCCGAGGACTCGGCGAGTCCATGCTGTTTAATGAAACCCTAATTCATCGGGTTCGGGGCCTATTTAAAGGGCCTTATGGCCGTCATTTGTGGCTACCAGACCCCAGAGAGAAACCCTAAGTGTGTTAGAGCGTTTGTGAGAGGGAAAGGAGCTATTTCTTGATCTTTGTTGGTGTTTTTGCAAATAGAAGAGGACCAAGACAAGAGGAGGCTGAAGACGGTGCTAATCTAGTGATTCCAGAGCTCAGAGACTTCATCTTGAGGTATTCATTAGAACCCTCCTTCAATTTATGATGTGATTCTTAGAGTTAGGGCTTTTTAGCCCCATTAAAGGATGGTTATATGGAGTAATTGGTCCCTTCTCATGTTGGTGTTGTACATCTGGACCCAAAGAGGTCCAGAGACCATTTCCCCCCGAGCTTTATGGGTATTAATGGAGGTTATGAACTTAGGGAGTCACTTTAGAGGCCATATCTTCAAATAAGGCCTTTGAGCCTTTGCATGTGCACCAAGATGTTAGATTTACATGATTATAATGCCTTGGGAAGCTGGATCTATGGTTTAGAGGAGCGGATTTGACCTCAAGAGGTCAGTTTAGCTTGAGCATGGCATGGACTCGCCGAGTCCTTTAGCCGACTCGATGAGTAGGACGAGGGTTTTCCCGATAATCACATAGTTGGTGACTCACCGAGTTGCAAAAGTGACTCGGTGAGTTAGAGGGAATCTAGAGGACAGAGTGCATGATGGTACTCGCCGAGTCAGGAGCCGGACTCGGCGAGTTGGTTCAGAACATTTCACAGATTGTGATCAGTGATGATTTGCAGAGTTGAGGATGACTCAGTGAGTCGAATGAAGACTAGGAGAGTGAAGAGCATATGTGGACTCGTCGAGTGACAGTTACACACTCAGTGAGTTTGGTCAAGGTTGACCGTTGACTTCGTTGACTTTTAGGGTTAGTCAATGTTTGGACCTTAGAGTCATGGGAAGGGTAGGATAGTCTTTTACCCTTCCTAGTGGATGTATTGAGAGGAAGAGATTAGCCTAGCCCTGAGGGTTTTATTAATTAGGGTATTTATTTCATGTGATTAGGCAGAGGCTAGACCAGAGTTACCGAATCAGAGATTTACTGAGACATCTGAGGTGAGTCTTCTCACTATACTTTACCTTAAGTAGGTAAATAGAGTTATGTGATACAATGTTTTATATATATTGTTTGTTGCACTGCATTCTTCTATTTGATTTATGATGTGCATGCTTGCAGAGTTAGAACCTGAGGGTTCACAGAGTTTGGGTGCACGGACCCACAGAGTTATAGCCTCGAGTGGCTAATATGTGTTATATATGGTATTTTGGGTAACTCACTAAGCTTTGTGATTACAGTGTTTTGTGTTATGTGTTTTAGGTACTAGTGAGGATCGTGGAAAGGCGTCGGCTTGATCAGTACACACATGGGATTTTTATGCTATGAGATCTTGGGATTGATATATGTTATGAACTGAGTTTCAAAAAATGATGTTTTTATGAATAATAAATGAATTATGTTTTTATAAAATGCGAAAAATTGTTTTGGAAATTTACGTTGTTACACTCAAGTTCCTCTTCACTATCTTCTCCTTCCTTCTTTTAAGCTTCTAATCTCCAACCAAGCTTCACAAGGCCAAAACACACACAAGAATGAGAAAGGGAGGCTATCTAGGGTTTCTGAGAACGAGGGGCTGGTAAGGAGGCTAGGGTTTCTATCATAATGTGGTATTTATATGGCTTAAACCCTAAAAAGTAGGGTTTGAAATCTGCTCACGTACGCTGCACGTACTCCTTAGTACGCTGAGCATATATGCATGCGTCCCCCGCATCCAATGATTCTTTACACCTCGTGTACCCCAAGGCTACGCCCAGCGTACGTCTTATGGGCAGTCCAAGTCTTCAGCCCACTCACTAAAGGCCCACTCAATTAGTCCTTCTATCAACACTTAGCCCAACAATTAATTAAGAAATTTAATAATTATTACCTCAAGTGACGGTCATTACAATTTTAGGCATTATTTTAATACATTTTGATTAATATTTTGGTTAATTGCAAAGATATATGATACTTATTAGATTAAATTGTATTTTGCAGCCAAAAAGAACACTCTTGAAGAACAAGAATCGAAATTGACAAGAATTGGAACTTTGGAGGATTGGAGATTAAAAGAAGGAAATTCCAATTGAAAAGCCAAGCTCACGATGTGAGGGATCAAATCTAACAACGTGAGTATCAAGTTCTAGAAGATCAGCATACGGGATCTAATTTCCTTTAAAGAGAAGGATTACTACTGAGCTCACGAAGTGAGATATCAATGCTTACGACGTGAGCAACTTATTTACCAAAACTATAAATATTCCTTCGTTCTCACGGCTTTAGTAGGCTTTTGGATAGTTTTCTAAAGGAAAGGTATTCTAAGAAACCGATTTTGGAGTCCAAAAAGTGCACAAAGCATGCTTTTGAAGGAGATTTGCTTGGAGATCAAGATATTGAAGAACACATTCATTAAATTGGTTTGTTTACTTTAATCATGTCAATTTATCTGGAGATTTTGTTTATGTTTTCAGCCATGAGTATCTGAATTTCTTTTCTTTCATTTAGCTAGATGAAGCTTTAACTCCGTGGTTTAGTTTATAAAATTATGGATTTTAATAGTTGGTTTTGAGCTTGTGTTTGTTTATCATTACCTAACATGTTAATATTTGATGCTTTGATTGCTTGAATTCAGGTTTTATGTAGCTTAGTGACCATTAAATTACATGAACTTGATACCTAGTAGTTTAGTGACTATTAAATTGCTAGAGCTAAGATTGACCAAATCTTATATAAGTGATCAAAGTAACTAGTTTAGCTGTACTGGAGAACATAAATTATGAACATAGCTGTGTTTGTTTAGATAAATTGTAATAGCCTAAAAATTCAGATAAAAATTTTCATTTAATAATTAAAAATCTCATTCATATTAATTTGCCACAATTCCATTACATAATCATATTATTTAAAAGATCAGAGTATCCAAAACAACTAATGCGGAAATACTGGAGAGTGCACGTTGCGCTATGAAGTCGGGCCCTTGCCCTTAGAACCAGAAGTACCTGAAACACCCAACAAAACTGTAAGCACACGCTTAGTGATCTTGCAGCGGAAATTGATTTTCTGGCTCTCACATATTTATGTCGCTGACTCGCTGTTTGTTTTTGTTCGTATAAATTGATCAATTGGGGAAGATAACATATTTTTTACAAGTTTAGTCCCCTGACTTTTAGCCAACTGTTGATTTTAATCCATATTCTGAAAGGATTACAAATTCACGGACCGATGAGCAAATTTTTGTGTTCTTCAAATTCTTGAAGAACACAAAAATAATTCTGAGTTTGTTATTTGTGTTACTTGGTTCTAACATGTGGTATGAGTTCTCTTAGAATTACTAAAATTTGTTTTATTTTTGTCATATAAAAAACATTTTCATATAGTTTTATTCTTACATAATTTAATTTCATGGCAGGTATTCTCATAGAATGCATGAAGGACATGATGATCAATGGCCTGAAGGTTGGATGAATGTGTGTGGGATGGAGATGATCAATCGTCAATGGTCACCGGTCTTCCAAAAAAATGCACAATTCATTGTTATATTCTGGTAGAATAATCTATAAATGCACAAATCATTGTTATATTCTGGTAGAATAATCTATAACAGAATGATAAAAGTATATATATAATACTATATTCTGAATGAATAATCTACATATTGTATTTGTTTGTTATTAGTGAGTGTTATATCATTGTTGAATAATATGTAATTTTTTAGTCTTTTTAAGAATGTGAGGAAAAAATTGAACTTGTGTCTAAAATTTTGTTATTCTTTAAAAGTTCATTCAACCAAAATATATATTAATAACATTATATATAATGATAGAATAACATTGTGACAAAATTGTATAACATAATTATCATTCTTACAGAATAAAAAATCTGTCTTGCTTACAATTTACGTTATATTTTAAATTGATATAATTAATAAAAATACATTTTTTAAATCAAGAGAATAAATTATCCCTAAAATTTGGAATTTTCTTTTTTTTTAATTTAACTTAATTGACTAAAATACCCTTATAATGAATTTAGACGGTGATTTTCCACTATATTTAATAAAATTTATTTACAACTTTCTTAAAATAAATAAAATGATTGATCCACAATCAATTCTATATCTAGACAAGAGATAATTAGAATACAATAATCTAAGGTTATATATATATATATATATATATATATATATATATATATATATATATATATATATATATATATATATATATATATATATATATATATATATATATATATATATAGGGAAGGGTTATTTGGAAAATAAAAAAAACCCTAAAAATCATAAAAATACATAAAAAAAAAAATACTTAGAGATCAGAAAACTTTTTAAAATTTTTTTTCTAGAAAAATCATAGGTTTTTAATAAAATCACTGAAAAATAAAAAAATCAAAAATCAATTTTTTTTTAAATTGGTTTTTTTTTTTAAATTTCATCGATTTATACTAAAAGATGCGGTTTTTTCGTAAAAGAATTCAAAAAAAGTTTTGCTATCTCTAAGTATTTTTTATGCATTTTTTTGATTTTTAGGGTTTTTTGTTTTCTATACAACCTAATTTTATATATATATATATATATATATATATATATATATATATATATATATATATATATATATATATATATATATATAAGAGTAGGATCAAATGAGAACACTAAAAAAGTTGAGAATGCGAGAACAAAGTATATTCATTTGTGATTCCATATATTCATTTGTGGAGAAATGATAAATTTTTACGCATTTAATTTCAATTGAAGAGAAAAAGCATATTCATGTTGTTTGTGCGTAAAAATTATCATTTCTCCACAAATGAATACGTGGAATCACGAATGAATATACTTGTTATCGCGTTCTCAACCTTTTAGGTGTTCTCATTTGATCCTTTCCCTATATATATATATATATATATATATATATATATATATATATATATATATATATATATATATATATATATATATATATAGTTATGTTTATTAAAATACTCGTTTATATGAATTAGTTTATTCAATTTCCCTAAAGGAATAATGACTTAGGAGGGTAATAATGTTTCATGTTTGTCCATTTTAGGTCCCCTAACGCATTTTTTGTGCGTATTACACCATTAAGGTTGTTATAACCGTTTACAAATAGTCATTTTAACATGAAGAAACCGGTAAAAGAGATTATTTGTAAACGGTTATAACAACCTTAATGGTGTAATACACACAAAAAATACGTTAGGGACCTAATATGGACAAACGGAAAATGTTATTACCCTCCTAAGTCATTATCCACATATGAAACTATAAACCCCTATAGTTAATTTTTACTTTTTAAATAAGAAACTTGTAGGTCTTGCGGTTGGTAGTTTGGATGTTTTTAACATTGACCTTTTTTATGAATGGAAGTGGTGGTTTCTTAATAACAATGGAGCTCTTTGGGTTTAAATTGTCAATTTTTGTCATGGAGAAGGTGGTCGTTTTTCGGATGATTCGAGAATAGGAACTAGAAGGGGTGTTTGGTAAAAGATTATAGGATCCATTAATCATCTCCATGAAAATAGGTCTATTCCTTCTAATTCCATGTATAGAGTGGTGGGGGATGGGACTCAAACAAGGTTCTAAAAGGATGTTTGGTGCTTGGATATTCCTCTTAGGGAGCGGTTTGGGAGGCTCTTTGCTTTGGCCTTTAATCAAGATGCTCGAGTAAGTGAATAATGGGATTCGGGGGGATGTAATTTTTATTGGCGTCGAGGGATTAGAGGAGGGGCTGAATCGACCCAATTTGATTATCTTATGGAGATATTAAATCCTATTCGCATAGGGGAAATGTCGGATAAGTGGTCTTGGGAGCTTGAATCGTCAGATATCTTTATTGTTAAATCAACATGGAATTTGGTTAATTATATGACGCTTCCTATGGATAGTATGCCTACTAGGTGGAACCGTTTTGTCCCTATTAAAATTAACATTTTTATAGTGTGTGCTTTTGGATCGCATTCTGGTAAGAGCTAAACTGGTGGAAAGGGGGGTGGTGATAGATTCCTTATTGTGTCCTGCGTGTCATAATTCTCAAGAAAATGTGAAACATTTGTTGTTGCAGTTTTCGGTTGCTGATCAGGTTTGGAGTCGGGTTGGGCATTGGCTTCATTTGGATCTTCCTGTGTTTTCATCTATCCGTGATGTGGTGGATTGGGTGGATTCTAGACCGACGGTTCATATGGAACGTCCGATTGTTGAGTCGGTGTTCATAGTGGTCATATGAGTGCTTTGGACGTTTCGTAATTCTTTACTTTTTAGTAGCAATAAACCTAGAAAAGATAGGCTCTTTGATTCTGTTGTGGATCTTTCTTTTCGTTGGTTTTCGTTTCAGAATTCTAAAGCTCAGGTTAATTGGATGATGTGGTTACAAAATCCAATCCGGCCTTAATTTGTTCTTCTCTCTAGCTCCTTGCTAGAGGTTTTGTTTTGCTAGAGGTTAACTGAATGATGTGGTTACAAAATCCAATCCAAATCTATCTACTTTTTATTATTTTTAATTTCAACAACTTTATATGAAATACACATATAAAAATAAATACTAAAAATCTTAAAAATATATATTCAAAATAATAAATACAAAAAATCTTAGGAGGGTAATAACGTTTCATGTTTGTCTATTTTAGGTCCCTACGTAATTTTTGTGCATATTACATCATTAAGATTATTCTAACCGTTTACAAATAGTTCTTTTAACAGAAAGAAATCGGTAAAAAGATTATTTGTAAACGGTTATAACAACCTTAATAGTGTAATACACACAAAAAATACGTTAGGAACCTAATATGGATAAACGGAAAACGTTATTACCCTCCTAAATTATTATCCCTTTCCTTAAAACTAAACCTTATTAAAATTTATAAACTCTAGTTATCTCTTTTAATCATAAAAAAAAAAAAACAATGTAGACATTGTAATTGAACAATTTTAATAAGTAAAAAATATCTCTTCAACCTTGTATTTATAATAAACAATATATGAAAAATGATTGTAATATTCGTACCAATAACACCACATATTTCATTCGATGGCTCAAAAGCCCTCAAAGTCTTTGTTTATTATGAACAAAACAAAAAACAAAAGGTCTACAAAGTAAAATCACTCACAAAACACATCGTCTTAAGCTCGATCACTATAATCACACCTGATGATATTATGTAATATGTACTAACGATAATGTATCAAACAAAACGGAATATCCGTCTTAAGCTCGATCACTATAATCACACCTGATGATATTATGTAATATGTACTAACGATAATGTATCAAACAAAACGGCTTAGATATTCGTCAACTGTAATGTATTTAACATCTGGATAAAGCGTTGAAGCTTCGACCCCGACTGATGGTTCAATCTCAAAGTTTGTTTGATCTCCTTTCACAAAGACGGAGTGCCAAATCGACAAATTCTTTTTTAGTGGGGCAGTAGATTCTGCATGATAACCAACAAATTGTTTATCTTAGTCCTTCATTTTCTTTCAAAAATAGCTATTGGAAAGAGAGAGAAATTAACTCCAACATAATATTAATGAAAAGGGATGTTCTAGTATTGAACAAACTTACAACACATACCCTCTAAGTTCTTCAAAACTTGGCTTTCACACAGATATACCCTCTCCAAGGTTTTTCCGATCTTTTTCTCCCATAACGACACCAACTCATGCAATGAGTAAACGTTACACGAAGGCTTGATGTAAACGATTTTGTTTAGGGTCCTTGGGTCATCAATAGTTTGAATTGTGTAGGTTGCAATGTCATGTTCCTCGTTGAAAACAGCTGTGAATTACGTTGATGATTATATATGTAACCCATAATGGTTACCTTTTGTATATGAAAAACAATTGTTTTTACTGTTTACCTTTCGTATCACCATCGCCGAAGATAACCACCTTATCCAACGGAGGAGCGGTGGCTTCAGGCTGTGCCAAACTCGGAAGAAAGTAACCATCAAAGCAATTGTTAACTATGTACGTATAAGGGATTCCTTCGGCTTCAATGGCACGATGAATTTGAGCCTTAGTTGCGAAAGCTGTTTTAGCCGGACCCACTGCATGAGTACGATCCACGTCATTTCCGAACTCCGATGGGTAGAATTTCTTCATCACATTGAAATACGTCAAGAAAAAAAGTTTGATCGTTAATTCTATAAGCAACGTTTGGAGCAAATCGACTTAGGTAATTCTAAATCGAAAGTATTATCCGTGAATTTTTTAATGAATTTGATACAAGGAGATATATATAATTACTGAGAGTAAATTTCAATCATAATCGTTATCAACTTCAGAAGATCAATCCGATTCAAACGCATTATATTTGTAGTTTTCAATACCTTGACATTGCCAGCTGCTTTGATGGCGGCAATGATGTTAACTTGATCACCAAATTGCGCGGGACCGACTGTCGAGATCACTACATCTACCTGCTTTACTGCGCTCAGCAGGCTATCATGGTCATACAAATCGCCCTGCATATAAGCGAAATATTATGAGTAATTCACTTAAAATTGCTTCAATTCAATCATGTTACAGATTTATAAATTATAATACTTTAATTAAAATATGAAAACGAAGGATTATTACTGACAGTGATGAAGGTAACGCCGGATTTCTTAAATGAGTCGAGCATGGAGGATTTGGATGGATTTAAGAGCGTGGATCCCCTGATGAGGAGGAAAGTAGGGTGGCCAGACTTGACACTGGCCTCAACGATGAATTTTCCGATGTAACCAGTTCCTCCGATGACCAAGATCTTACTCTTCTCCCCCATATTTCTTTCTACAATGACTGGAAAATGGGAGACAGGAGTCTAGCTAGTAACGACGGTGGCTCTAGAAGTGTGAAATTTATAACTGGTCGCTAGCTAGGGTGAAAGACTACAACACTCTACTAATGCGTTTAAACCACTTTATTATTTTAATAATTTTGAAAGTAAAAGAGTTGGTAATACCATGTACATGTAATCAGTTTGTAGTATGAAAATTTATGGTGACAATCATTATTTAATAAAGAGGAGGTAACCTTTATTAATAGATTACCAAGTTCTATATATGCTATTGATGATGCCAATGTGGTATCTATATGGCATATTTCATGTTTATATGTGTAGTCTACGTGGCACAAACAACCAATGAATTATATACATACCATCACCACCATCCTCCACCACCACTACCACCGTCTCCCAGCACCAAACTATCATTAAATTCTGACAACATCGGTCTCCCACCTCCACACTATCATTAAATCCCGACAACCTCCTTCTCACACAACCACGCTATACTATCATTAAATTCCACCACACTATCTTATCACATTTTAGATTAGACGATGGTAGTAGTAGAACCCAATGCATAATCACATACCCAATGACATTTCAAACTTTGTTGTTTCTATCTTGGGCTGAATCCAAAACTTATCACGTTTCAGATTAAGGTAATAGTAAAAATGAAGCTTGTTTGTAAGCTACCACAAAATACATAAAACAAACATGATGACAATAATGACAAGGTTTAGAAAGACCAAAGTACAAGTGAAGACTATAACACATCACAAAACACACAAAGCAAACTTACGATTACAAAAATAGAATCCAAGCAACTTACTAAAAAACATGCACACAAAGCAAAAATAATGAGATAATGAGAGATGAGTACAAGTTTTCAGTTGTCTTAGTCGTCAAGATACGAGATGTAGGCTGCTGATTCATACGGCATATTCTTACCAAAATCAAGATAACACACATTTATACTCAAATTCATACCAATATCATCCAAAAAATTTAAACATTTTAAGCTTACCATTACAGACAGAATCCAATCGTTTCAAACATAACTTAACTGTCTTAACAGAAACCATACATTTCAAAATCCAAACGCATATTAGAGCTTAAATTTAACTGAATCCAAACAGAAATTATACTTTGGAATAAACCCAAACACCATAATCCCATTCTTGATGGAGCCTTAACAACTCAAAAAGGAATAACATTTCTTCATTTGGATGATGACGTAGACGGTAGGGCCGAAGTATAATCTTGTAGTAGAAGCAGTAGTGCCTTTGCCTTCTTTCAAACAGGAGATATGTTCTTTATTTTATATTCAACCTACTTTATTCCAAAATCCAAATGCAAAAATTTAATTTTGAACCTTTCAAGATATATTACTATAAAAAATTATTCTTTAAAATACTCGATTAAAAAAAGAAAAATTATAGTAACACAAATCAGGACGCCTGAATACAACCCTGGCGGCCTAAAATGCCGATAGTCACTTGCAGTAAAAAAGAAAAACACATCGCTATTATTTGAATTTAGCCTATCAAGAAATCAAAAAATCGATTTTCTGTTTTTTAAACAACTGCTGTATTTTCACTTTCCACCCAAAGCCCATTACACTTTTCTAATGATCCGGATGTTAGAAATATTAAGAAATGATCTCAATGATGTATCGAAATATATTTCTCTAATAAGAAATAAAGGGAAAGTACAAGATTATATCTGAATACATTGCTTTTTATTGCATTTAGCATTATATCTAATAACAAAAGATGAGATGATATTTAGTAAGAGTGAATTTCACAAATTGTTTTTATGGTAAAGCGGAAATTACAAGATTAAAGTTTGCTTTTTATTGCATGGCTTGTCCATGTGGTTTCATTTTCTTGTAAGAATCGTATTTATCATCAACTCCGTTAGAAAGCATATATAATTAAGTTTTTGTACGCTCATTTTTGACGGAATTAGTGATAAAGACAAATCATGTATGAAACTGAAAACAGATAGACAAGTTACAAAAAAGCAAAAGCTTGCCCAAAGTTGTGATTTTCACTATATCACATATATCAATTATGTAATTTATGATGTGGCGTATGTAAGAGGTAGAATTGATTCTAGATTATTTTTAGAACGACGACAAACACTCTATAATCTACTAATTAAAATACATCATTGTCCCATGATTTAACCTTTAACCACTTGGGGTAAAGGGCACTACTATTTCAAAGACCTGATACCCCCTTCGACCCTTAGATGATTGGGTTCCATATAGATATTATTAAGACCCATTGAAAGATATTATTGATGAATAAAAGTTACATCAGTAGCAAATATATATAATTAAATTATATCATCAAAACTAGTAATCATAATGAAATTCTTATAGAACTCTCGAATAGATGCAGTTTGAAACTCAAAATATGACATCTAATCTTTGTAACTTTTCACAATACAAAATAAAACCAACATAGTATAAAACAAGAACTAAAATAAGAACTGACCAAAGCATTTGCCTTGAATTGGAATCACTCCCTCATTTCATCATCTTCATCGCTCAATTTTACATCAGCAAGCAGTTCTTCCAATGGCACAGAAAATTCATCCTCATCATCCACCATTTCCGAAGGCTGATAATCTTCATTTCTGTAAAGTGATATATCAAATCTCAATTCTGGGTTCTCTTCAAGATCCCTACAAAACTCTTCATATTCATCATTCATCTTTTCACCTCCATCAACCTCCATATTTAGCATTTTAAGCTTCCATGAACGCGACTTCCCCCACTTCTTCTTCCTCCTTTCTTCATAACTCTTTTTTACCAAAATAACCTCCGGAACCACACCTTTATAATTGTCGAATTCTACATCGTTAATGTTAGCAGCATGTAAGTCATACCCAAGCGCATAATCCCCAGGCTTTAAAACATTCACTAGATGAGTTCTTATGAAGAAAATCGTATCATTCTTCCCAAAATCAGATACACGCGCCACATGTACATCAGCCATTTCGAAATTCAAACCATTGACTTTGATCTGAATCGGGTTAACATTCAAGACTACATATTCCACGAGCTGTTTAGAGGAAAGAAATGAAGCAAAAGGTGTTCTCCAGTATTCATCGGCCTCAAGAATTGAACATGGTGGCATCTAAGAACGTGATACCAGTGCTGATTTTACTACAGATAACAAGTGGGCCAATTTGAGCGAGTTTTGGAATTGGAGGAAGCCAAACAAGATCTTCACGACAAATAGGACAAATTTCGATTGAAAAAGTGTAATTGTAATTATAGTTGTTGCTTTTCGTATCATGGGAAACGAGTTATTTATCGTCTCGGCTTCTAATCGGGACAACTTTCCGAACAAACTCCTTAAATTTATCTGCGTGACTACGATTTACAAAAAAAAAAATCAATCCCTCGATTCATTTGTTTGATTCTTATGGCTTTATGAGCAGCATCGTGTTTGAGAATAAGTTGTTCCAAGTATAAGAAAGTTCTCCGGTGAGCAACATGTTGCCGGAGTTGGAAGACGGCGACCCACTGATCTGGGTTGGCTTTGACTCGTGTACAAGACTCGCACATTTGATCTTGAATAAAGTAATGTACTACATAAGCTTGTTCGAGAACGACGCCGTTTTGAACTTCTTTTTGAACTTTTAGTTTGACTTTGATTCTCTTGGAGTGAGGTTCAGTCCAGATGAATTCGGCGTGAATTAATCTTACTTCATTCAGATTGTTTAATCTTTTCAGACAGAAAGTTAATAGTTCTTTGGATTCTAACTGGGTTTTAACCCATGTTCTTGGTGGCTGTAAGGAACGATCACATTCAGGGCAATGAATAATGGTGACTTGCTTCTGTAAACCTGCTGTTATGTCTTCTTGAGAACGAAGACACGTGGCGCACATATTGGCAGCATTTGGGGCCATTGGAATGCCGCATGTGCAACAGAGAACGCTTCCTACAGTTTGCTTTACCCTAAACATTCCTGCATATAGCCAAATATTATGTTTGATTAACGACTCAAATCGAACATAGCTTTTAATCATAACAGCAAATTAATATGATTTATGAAACTTGACTATATAAAATTCTGATCAAAATCCAATATACAATGACACAGAGATTTGTTCAAGCAATTTGTTTATGTATTAACAATTTTTAGAGAATAAACGACTTTGTTTCAATTCGGGAATCAAGTTCATCAAAGAAAATTGTATCGTTTATGTTTTAATAAAGCTTAAAGTGATAGACAATCACAGAGAGATATCAGAGTCGAGAGAAGATCTAGATGAGAGGAGTGTACCCGAAGGTGATTGCCGATCACAGAGTAGGGATGAAGAGGACATGGGGCTTGATGAAGATGACCTGGTGGCTGTCGACTATATATACATTAGGGTTAGATGGTAGTGTTTTAAAATTGAGACAAAACAAAACTATTTTGGACATTTTATCCATTTTTATATTTCACTAATGAATTATAGTAGAGAAGTGGGCCCAATGTTGGGAAAGGGTCCAAAATCTTATGCATTATTGGCATAAGTGGAAGCGGCAAAAAAAAAAATTGATATGATACGAAACACGACATGAACCCGACATGAAATAAACGGGTTTTGGTAAGATATTTCAACCCGTTTAAATAAACGGGTTGACACGACACGACACGAAAATTAAACGGGTAAGGTTAGGGTTGAGAATTTCAACTCGAAAATGATCTGTTTATTTATATGCAAATTTTTTGAATTATCTAAATAAACTAGAAAGATACACAACCAAAACCATAAGTAAAAGAAAACCTTCGAATTAAGTCGTTTTGTAATGTTGAAATGACTTACTTGTCTAGATCAAGACTTAATTTATGTTTTTCCATTCTCTCCCAAACTACCCAGTCTCTTTCATCACTCTCACATCCTCACGACCTTTTCATCCGCCTCTCCAACTCCCACTTTTTTAATTTTATCATTTGAATTTGCTATGACTTCATCTATTCTGCTTCCAAACTATTAGTTTTTCCTCTCCACCTACCTAATTCCTACTTTTCCAACATGCTCAATCTTTTAACCTCACATGACACGATATATTTCAAGGTATAACCCTAACCCGAAACCCAACACGAACTCGACATGAAAATAAACGGGTTGACACGACACGACACATTAATTAAATGGATCGGGTTAGGATCAAACACTTTCAACTCGTTTAGTGTTTCGATACGACACGATTGTCACCTCTAGGCATAAGCATTTCAATAACATCTTAATTTCATGATTTTTGTTCACAGTATAATTTAATACTCAAGTGGGTTGACGAAAGTAAGCTAATCTAAAAGAAAATTGTTATCGACTACCCTTTCTTTCGAGTCATGAGTGTCAACTTGTTCTCGTTATTTGATTCAAGTCATTCATATTTACCACTTGATTGGAGTTTTGGTGGTTTCCGTCTCAAAGTTTTCCATCTTCTCGATTTATATTATATAATGCTTAATAGGGTTTTAATGTTTATTGGGCTACTATGCCACTAAAATGGATCAATTGGCAATTCGGTCTAGTATTAGTGGCAATACAAATTTTTTTTAGTTAGGTTTCATAGGGGTAGAACTAGAAAATTTTCAAAGAGGTGGTAAAAAGATTTTTCTTCTGTAAAAATATTTTTTTTTGAGTTTTTTTTTTATTATTATTATTATGGGGCAACTGTATCAATATAGGTCCCCTTTAGGCCTGCATCATTTATTCATACCTTTTTTATATTTGTTACTGTCCCCAATAATTATTTTTTAATAATTAAGTTATCACATATTTTTTACCAATTAATTAATATTATTTTTAATAATTAAGTTATGATAACATATTTTTACTAACATATTTATAATTAACTATGACTTTATTTATTCCTACCCCTTTATCATTTATTTCTACCTAAGGTTATAGAACTCGCTACTCGGTACCTGTTCGGTTGACTAGGGAGTAGCGAGTACTCGGGAGTATTCGGTAGTACTCGGGGAGTACTCGGATTCGGTAATTCATGTAGAAGTATTTTTAGGAAAATCATAAAGTTAAAATCATAATTTGATTGAAATATATAACAAAAGTAGATACATGTGAATACATAAAAACTGAAATACACACACATGTCTTACTTCATAAATAATTACTGAAAATTTAAGATATATATGTAGTAATAATCACATTTGTGTGTTAAATAATAAATCATTAAGTGTTATATACATATTAATCTTGAAATTCTTGATTTTTTTTCTCTTTTTATGACAATTTTGACCCTTTGACTGAGTTTGACCGATTTTGACCGAATTGGCCGAGTTTGACCGAGTAGTCCCGAGTTAGAGAGATATTGACCGATTTTTGACCGAGTTTGACTTAATCCGAGTTTTTTTGCCGAGTTCACATTACTCGTCTCGGTGGAGGGTCGATTCCGAGTAATCGGCCGAGTAGGCCGAGTTTTGCAACACTGTCTCTACCCTTTAATCATTTTTTCAATCATTGTTTTTACTAATCATTTTACTTTTCTTTACTAATCATTACTAATTAAATTATGATTACATGATTATTATTAATAGTTTTTTTAAGATATTATTTTTATTTCAATTCTAACACTCTCATTTTTATTAAGATAATATATACAACTCATTTGTATGAGCTTACTACAAAATATATTATCATCGATGTAATATTATTTTACTAAAATATTATTTATTTCATGTATTAAATAGATGATTTATAATATTATTTTTATAAAATATATGTAAATATTTTTATTCAATTTTTTTAAAAAGAACAATAATAAAATAATATTTTAACGCAACAAATAATTAAAAAGTTCAAATATAAAATAATATTTGATGCAAAAAATAATAAAAAGATTTAAATACATTCGCACTTAGTTTTTAATATGTATCCAATGTGTTTCAGAAGTACGAGACTTAAGTTGATTGTATAAATCAAAACGCGACCAATACATAGTTTGCCATGTAGATGCAGATAGACTTCTATAGGCATTCCAATATGTTGTGGTAAGAGGCATTGGGTAATTTCCTATCAAAAACACCGACATATAATGAATACCATTTACAAGTACCAACATAATGGCTCGATGCGGTTGAAACTCTTCGGGACCTCTCCAAAGAGGGAAGCATGTCGTAGATTATTCGTGGCATAAAAAATAAACAATCACACCAAACTTGTTGGCAATCAAGTAACCAGTCAAAGGCATATGCAACCAATGTCGTTGGGAAGGTGCAGGTGACTGAAACCAACATAATGACTGGTATACCTCCTTGAACCCGTCAGTAAAAACTCTATTGTATGCGTAATATTAACTCTCTAACTCCTCAAGCAATTGTTTTCAAATATAAAGCCACTAGTCTTCATTATACCCCAAACACATAGCTACCACTCGAAACCCACAATTTCCATCACCTTCTACATCATGTATATCGTCGATGTAATCATGAAATATATCTAGATTACCATTCATTTGGAATGGATAATGCCTTTGGGGTTCATCATTTAAGTCAATCCCACACGAAAAGCTATGTCGTTGGGGTTCATCATTTAAGTCAAACCCACACGAAAAGCTATGTCTTTCAGGTTCTTCATTTAAATCCATTTCATTAAACTCCGATATGGTTGAGAAGCTGCATCTACGAGGAGCATGATTTGAAGGATTGACTTTCTTTTTCTTTTGTTTCTTCACATTAGGTCGTCCACGTGTGTTTAAAAATAATATCATAATAACATAGTATATACTTGTTTATCTTTTGTTTCTTCACATTAGGTCGTCCACGTGTGTTTAAAAATAATATCATAATAACATAGTATATACTTGTTTAAAAATAAACAAGATAATAACATAGTATATACTTGAATTTATAGAAACCAAAAGTCTTCAAATCTTTGCTCGATAATAACATAGTATATACTTGTTTAAAAATAAACAAGATAACACAACATAAATAAATTTAAGAATCCTCAACTAAGAATTTTATGAAGACCAAATTTGCTAATCCTATTGTACAAGCCGATTACTATGAAAACTGAAAATTTCCAACTTTCTCGAAAATAAATACTTGATTTTTTAATATTAAATTTTAAATCAATATCAACCCTTCCAAATAATTGTTAATTTGGATTAAAATTAATCAAAGGCAATTGTGTGTAGAAATGATAATTAACATATTTACACCAATGCTCCCCATACATACATACGTGACGGGCCTTGTGCCAAAAGTAACCAAAAAATCCGAAGGATAATTCATTTGTAAGCCCTCGCCTCCAAAAAAAATTGCAGAAAAAATATATATACATATATTTATTAAACTGCCATAACTAGCCCACTATTTATATAAAGATTAATTATTACTATTAAAACAAATAATGCTTATTAAATACCACCAAATTGAATTAGATAATTTCATGACCAATGTTGGTTTTATCACAAAACCCAATGATAATACAAATTGATTTTGTTGTCAAACGTTCATGTATATAATTTCGATGACGACAGAAGCTCAAGAAATAGGTATTTTCATTATGATATTTTAAACCAATCCTAAAAATTCTTTTAACCAGATTCAAGTAAGCTCTGATACCAATTGTTGGTGAATTTATATAACCAAAACATAAAACGTGGAAGCATAATCTTGAATCTTTAATCTTGAATCTGGTTAAAAGAAAACTTAAACAATAAAGAACGATTACATACCTGATTCATTATGATCTTCGGATCTGAAGAACTAGGGTTGGGTTTTCTAGTTGATCTCAAGAACCCTCTCTAAATCCCACAGCAAACCCTAAACGAATTTACATGTGTATGTATTTTCGTATATTGTTGTAAATCTGCTTCTCATCACGTATTTATATAGATGGAGATATAACCGAATGTGAGAGATATTAGGGATTTAGGAGATCTTGAGTCAAACCGGGAACTCAACCCACAAGATAAATATGGTAAGTGTATATCTTTATTTATTAATAAAATCAGTCCGTCAAAATTTTTATATAATTTCCATAATAATATAAAATTAATGATAACATTATTTATGTGCATTTATTAGTGGTTCCAAAATATCCAACATCCACAATTGTTACGTAGTTTGCAACCACAATTTGAGGAGTCTAACATTAAATCACCCAACCTTTGAACCTCTCCTAATATTATGTCTAAAGCTTCGTTTGAAACATGGCCCCACTAAGTTGTGGTGATTGTAGCGAACAGTCAAACTATTTTCAAAGCTTTCGTAGATCGAAGTAAGTTGTGATTGCACGGCTTGATTAATCCGTCGCACGAATTTATCAAGATTAGAGTTTGAAGAGTTTAAAATTTTCTTTAACTTGGAATGTCGACTCTCCGCTCTATTGGTCGTGTTGTTTCCAAAATTGAGATGTTGATCAACCCAAACAGACACAAACATTTCCATGTACTTGTTTAACAATGTATCATCTATGTATCTCAGAACACCTGTGAAGTAAAATAAATAAACAAAATAAGTACATAAACAATAATATGAAGGTTATGATTTAGAAATATAGTTAATAAACAAACTTACATGGATAATTTATCAACATTAATTGTAGTCATTTGTAGTTTTCCGTGTATGCCATAAATGTTGGAGACTTAACTAGTAATTTCCATAGTATTCTAAAAGAGTCACAGTCGTCATCCAATGTGATAATCTTCCTGGAAATTTTTAATCTGTTTTGCTTAATATGCCATCTACAAAGTAACCGTGCCGCTTCCAGAAACACTGTTTGACATACATTGATGAGTGCCAACTCTCTGTCTGTGATTATTACACGTGGGTGCATACACCTATCGATTATTGACTTTACACAGTTTAACACCCAAGTATAGTTTGCCTCATTTTCTCTATGTATAAAGGCAAAACCTACAGAGAATGTCTTCTGAATTGAGGTCATACCAACTACAAGCGGCTTATTATATTTGTTCGTTTTGTAAGTGGCATCTATCATCAACACATGTTGAAATGCACGTCATATCTTCCAAGACGTTGGATGGACGAAAAATAGATTCTCCAACTCATTTGAATCGCCTGTAATAAGCTTATACAAATAATTATTGGTGTGCAAAATGGACATAAGAACCTGCATTGGAGTTTTTCCTGCTTGCTTGCGTCTGCGAATCTTTTGTTGCTACCGATACATTATTTTCGTTTTGCGCCTTTAAAGTTGACAGAATATCACGTGGCGCCAAGTTCTTTCTTGTTAGATCTTCCACCAAACGAGTCTCGTGAACAGATAACTATCTTACATACGGATAACCCTCCATATGTTGTGCAGGCGGATGATTATGATCATCACATATTACCCTCATCGTCCATTTATTATGTTCTTTTGAATACTTTCCTTCCGGTTCAAACTTACAATTAGTCTTTCTGATTCCAGATGTTCTAACCATGTTAGTAGCTTTATATTCACCCCTACGATCACACATAAGTATGACTTTATACACGAAGTCGTTGACACATGCCTTTGATCTTTTGTTGATAATGACATATCCTAGAGAGCGTGCTTTATTTTGTGTCCACTCAAAGACTTCCTTACGAGACTTGAACATATAAAATTGAATTTTAAGTGTTTTAGTTTATATGAAAAATATAAAACTTCATAATGTGGTAGAAGTATATAACTTGTTTGGTGGAAAATGGCAAATTCTAGATAGAAGTATCTTCATCTCAAGCAAATACGTTGATTCCAAATAACTTAAACATTTATGTATACAAAATATATATATATATATATATATATATATATATATATATATATATATATATATATATATATATATATATAACATCATATTATTAAAATAAAAAACTATATTAAAATATGTCCACTTTTTAAAATTTATGTAATCAATCAAAAATTAAATATGTCCACTTTTTAAATTTTATGTCCACTTATTATCTTAACTCTAAAATCAAATAACGTAACCTAGTAACCTAATATATGTTGTTTTACTACTAATTAAAACTATTTGTCCTATAAAACTTTTTAATACTTTTATAAAGTTAAAGGGTATATTTTAAAATATCTTCAAAATAAGTGGGCTTTAAATTTAAATTTGTAGAGTATAAAAACACTTACTTTTCTTTCTGCCTAGCAAAAATGCAGCCAACCAACGAGAGAGAGCAGATTCCCGTCGTCTTCAAGAGATTTTCGGCGAGGTTTTGTTTTTCTCTTTTTTTTTAAAAAAAAAAGAATTCTCTTTCTCTCGTTCTTAATCTGTCGGTGATACCAGCGGTTCAAGCGATCCCGACAAGGTTTCACACTTCAGAAGACTGTTTAGGCAAAGTTTCAAGCTTCCGACAAGCTTCAAGTGTTTTCCGACAAGGTTCACGCCTCGTGTGCAATGCTCGTTCTCCTTCTCTGGTACGGTTTCGGATGACTTATTCCTTCTCTTTTTTCTCTTTCAATTTTCTCTCTTATATCTCACTATCTGATGGCGGTTAATGGTGGCCAGCGAATGTTTCATGCGATTTCCCATGGTTTTTAGCGGTGGTGGTAATATACCGGCGGTTGTGAAGGTGGTGGTTAGTGGACATAAGAAATTGTTATTTTTTTATTAATGGTAATCACTTTATATTTACTGATTGGTTCATATAAGATGTAATTATAATATGTTTATTGTTGTATTAATGTTAATAGTCGGTGGTTAGTTGGTGGTTTGTAAAGTGATTTTTCTTGGATTAATAGAAATACATATTCCAATACTTTGATTTTACTGAAAAAGCTGAAATCTTAAAAGTCAAACACTCCTATTGAGAACATAAAATTTTCCGAACATGCATTGGTTGAAAAAAAGTAAAAGTTGTCAGAGAATTAATGGATCACCCAAAAAATAATTATTACATGGGTAGAAATATAAATTCCAGGATATGAATAACATCACCCTTAATGATTTATAAATTCTATTTACTAAGATATTATTTATTTCATTTATTAAATAGATAATTTATAATACTATTTTTATAAAAGATATGTAAATATTTTTATTCAATTTGCTTAAAAAAAGTTAAAACACGACACAACAATAATAAAATAATATCTTGACGCATAAAATAATAAAACAACACAAATACATTAATAAAAAAAAAAGTTCAAATATAAAACAATATTTTGATGCAAAAAATAATAAAAAAGATCAAATACATTAATAAAAAAAAGTTTAAATATAAAATAATATTTTGATACAAAAAATAATAAAATAGCTCAAATTTTTAAAGTGTATGTAATATATTAAAAAAACATCAAAAATAAATTATGTAAAATTTGTAAAGTTTTTGTAAACTATGAAAAACCATTAAAAATAAATTATGTACGATTTTTAAAGTTTATGTTATCTAAAAAAAACTATTACATAATTTTATCATAAACACTAAATAAATATCACGTAAAAAGTTCTAAGTTTGCTTTTGTCAGAAAAAAGTAACGACTGCTTTTTAGAGTTAGGTTTAACACACTTATACTTTTACATTAATAACCTCTTTGTTTATAAAAAAAAATGTCATTGTTTACCCTTTTATATATATATATATATATATATATATATATATATATATATATATATATATATATATATATATATATATATATGATGAAATTTTATAAACATAAATATAAGGGTAAACAATGATATTTTTTTATAAACAAAGAGGTTATTAATGTAAAAGTATAAGTGTGTCAAACCTAACTTTAAAAAGCAACCGCTACTTTTTTCTGACAAAAGCAAACTTATAACTTTTTACGTGACATTTATTTCAGTGAATAAAAACCAACCACCTAAAAAATAATAATTAATGGGGTATGATTACTGAAACTAGGGTAGGAATAACAATACCCCGAACAAAAATCGGTATTAGTTAAGGGCAATACAAATTTGTTTTAGCTAGGTTTCATAGGGGTAGACCTAGAAATTTTTCAAAGAGGTGGCAAAAAGATTTTACTTTTGTAAAAGCATTTTTTTGAGTTTTTTTTTATTATTATTATAGGGGCAACTGCCCCAATGTAGCCCCCCCCCCCCCCCCCCCCCCCCCCCCCCCGAGTTTTTCGGCCCAGTCCGAAGCAGTCTTTGCAGTAAACGAATCGCCCTAAAATATTAAAGTTTAAAATCATCAATAGTTTGTTAACTTGAATACATAAAAGAATGTGTAAACCTATATCGAAAAACTAATATCATAGAATAATACAAAAAAGAAAGAACGATTTGAAACCATGGAATATTTATCGGGAAAAAATGTCTGTTGGGACTGACTGAAAACCGGTTTTTCAAACACCGAATTCAGATCAATTTGAAGCTGACCCTAAACCGAATGAAGTTTGAACTTGCAAACCATTCCAAGATCATTGTTCTAGACCGAACCTAGAACACTCAGTCCTAATTTGGTTTGGTCATGATCTATTCTTTGAAGTTCGTATCTTCACCTTTAATTAGGTATTGCAAACTTTATAACTTTGTTTACTCCGGTTGATGTTTTTTTTGCTACTTTATGGTCCGTTGAAGTTATTCATAGAAGTAAAAATAGTTTCTTATTTAATTTCTTTTAACATATAAACGACGGTTAAGATATAAACTATGCTTGCAGATTTCTTATTTCATTTCGGAAATAGGAAATCTGAAGAAAAAATATTCCTAAAGTTTGGCTTTTATTAACGTAAAAATCATCCCATTTAAATTATTTATTTTGCAATTAAGCCTAAAAAACAGAAACACTTATAAAAAAAATCCTTGTTCCCGGCTAACGCAAGTTTCCACGGCTTTTTTGAAAATTTTAAGGATTTTTCTTAAAATAAACAACTAGATATGGCTTTTTCATTAATAGGGTTAGAGTTTAATGACTTTTTTATTAATATTTTTTTTATATCAATAAGTATTTATTAAAAACTCAAAATATAGATATAATCTACATCATTTTCAGTTAAAATAATAATAAATAAATAAAAATAAACTTATTTTCTTTATTAAAAACTACAATAATGATAATTTATATATCATTTTGGGATTGTTTTATGATTTCTTCGATAAATATCATAACTAAACTCATCACTATATATCATTTTTAGCATTTATTTTTATATAAGTAGTGTAGATAATATTTTAACAATGT
Source organism: Lactuca saligna (assembly GCF_052625555.1). Classification (NCBI taxonomy): domain Eukaryota; kingdom Viridiplantae; phylum Streptophyta; class Magnoliopsida; order Asterales; family Asteraceae; genus Lactuca; species Lactuca saligna. The sequence goes on from NC_136425.1 coordinate 175,635,136, forward strand.
TGGTCAGATGCTATCTTTATTGTTGAGTTTATAGGTCTTGATTGTAAAAAAAAAGACTTAGATGTAAAGAATAACAATAAAGATAGTTTATTGTAGCTCTTATAATGTCATTTGCAGGTATTTAACAGTGTTGATCACATGCTACCAAATTAAGTTTAAGAACTCGTAACTTAAATGTCAACATAGTTAAATAGTTAAAAATAACGTTATAAGATTTTTAATAGTTATAAAAACATGTTGAAAATGATATATATAATTATGATATTTATTGAAGAAATTAAAAAAATAATATATATATATATATATATATATATATATATATATATATATATATATATATATTATGTTTTTATTAAATAAAAATGTGTTTTTTAGTGAAAAAGATGTAGATGATATATTTATTTTGAGTTTTTTAACAAATAAATATTAGTTTTAAGAGTTCTTCTTTTATTTTATTTTTGCAATTTGTTTTGAAATCTGAAATGACAATTTTAGAGTGTTTAATATCATATTTTTCAATCAAATGTTTAAGTTTAAGCAACATCTTCGTATATATTTCCTATTAATATGTTCGTGTAACATGTTGAAAGATTTTAATAAAAAAACAAAGTTTTAATTCTTGAAATTTCAAAAAAAATTATTGGATTTTAGATTTGTTCTTAAAATACTTAAGTTTTTTATTTAATTTTTTTTTCCAAACATCCAAAATCTTAAATGTCACTCCAAAATTCAAAATGTCAACCAAAAATATAAATTTTTGTCAAAAAAAAAACTATTCTTTTCATCATGGATAGATAACTCGTTTTTTTCTAATACATACTTTTTACTAGGGGTGTGCGCGATGCGGTTTTGTGCGGTTTAAAGTCAAAATCGCAAACCGCACCGCATATGCGGTTTGAGTTTTTTTGAAACCGCAAACCGCACCACAGAAGTTCAAAAACCATGTTATGCGGTGCGGTTTGATGCGGGCGGTTTATGCGGTTTGATGAATTGCTACATTTTATAACTTTTGAAAAATTTAGAAAACCTTTTGATCTTTTGAAAGATATAAAACTTGAAACTAGAAAATATTTTGCAAAAAACTCAAAAGCAAGTTGTATTTTGTAATACATTTGTTAATTAACTCCTATTATATCACTATATTCACTAATTTTAGGCTAATTAACATATTCAGTTTTATCTGTACCAACATTGTAACTTTTGCGAACTTGTAATCAGACTATTAGTATATTTATTAATCCTAGTGATGAAACAATACACTTTCTTATATATATATATATATATATATATATATATATATATATATATATATATATATATATATATATATATATATATATTAAGCGTAACCTCTCGCACGTTATGGAAGAATGCATTTAAGTGGTTAAAATAATTATGGGAAAAAATAGAAATATGTTAAAATTTATGTTTTTAGTCATGTTTTGGACATTAACCGAATTATCAAATAACATAAAAATTCATCAGTTTATATTTTGATACTATCTAATATAGTCCATACCTTAGAAACTTTACTTTTACTTTTATTATATATATATATATATATATATATATATATATATATATATATATATATATATATATATATAAGTTTTTGTATAATATTAATATAATTTACTTTTCTTATGTACGATAATATTTTTTGGATAAAATAAGAAATAAGTTGTTTTGAATGAGATATTAATAAACAATATTGAATTAATAAATTTTGTATTACACAATTTATATTACACAAAAACATCCAAGGTTTCATATATAAACTTTCAAATATTAAACATTGAAATTAAGAATGAAGTAATACAAAATATATCATTATACATACATATCATCAAGAGTTTTAAAATAAGTCGATTAGTAAATATAATATTTAATTATAATTACATATTTTGCAAGACATACGTTTGACTTTGTGTTGGTGCGTCGAAAATCCTCTTTGTTAATTTGTACCTAAAAAATTAAGGTGAATATGAATATAAAATAGATATTACTAAACATTAATATAAATAATTAAAAATTGTATGTGGATCTTCTACCACCGGTTAAAAACAACATACATCTCTAGTGATATCAATTCCTATGTGAAATTAAAGTAGTTATTCTATGTATATCTTGTGTTCTAATTACATAAACAAATATGAATAACTAAATATTAAAATATTATCTTTATGTAAGAAAAATATTTTAGTTAACTAACAAATTAAATAATATAAGTTTAAGAGTTAAGAGTTTCAAAATATTACAATCATTATTAAAAAACATTTGAAATATTAGATTTTAAATGAGTTTTGGTTGAAGTGTTTTGACCACTATTAATATATATATATATATATATATATATATATATATATATATATATATATATATATATAGAGAGAGAGAGAGAGAGAGAGATGGAAAGTATAACATATATATGAGTTTTAATTAATTATCTTTTTGAAACGGTACAATTAAAAAAAACATATTTAAAATATTTAATTAAATATTTTCGACATCACCCTATATAAAATATGATCAATATATTAACGATTAAACAACAATATACGAGTGTATTACAATAATCCAAAAACGAAGAAAATATAAAAACGAATTAGTATAAAAAAACTTACAAATTAAAAGCTTTAATATAATAGCATATCTCCAAAAGTGTATTACAATAATAAAAAAACGAAGAAAATATAAAAACGAATTAATATAACAAATTTACAAATTCAAAGCTCTAATATAATAACATATCTCCAAAAGTGGTCATAACACCTCAACCCAATATAAAAACCTTTAAGTTTGTTTTCTTTTTTAATTTTGTATATGATTTTGTATGTATGTATTTCCAAAAGATTGACATTTTTATAGTAAACTTTTCACTAAATGTTAATTAAATATAATATAAGTTATAAAATTTTTGAGTGTTAAATCATAATTTTTTTTAAGTTGCATTAGTTAATAAAAGGGTTCAAATGTATGTGGTTTGAGAAAGTTAAAAAATAAGGTTTCAAATGCATGGGATTCAAAAAGAAAATTATATATATATATATATATATATATATATATATATATATATATATATATATATATATAGACACACACACACACACACACACATCGCAGTTTAAACCGCGACTTTGTAATTGAAAAACCGCAAACTGCACCACATAGTCCGATTTAACGATATAACAAACCGTAAAAATTCTAAACCGTATTATGCAATGCGGTTTGGTTGTGGTGCGGTGCAGGTGGTTTGTACGCTTTGGTACACACCACTACCTTGTACACGGAACAAAAATTACAGTCATTATCAAAGAAAAATGGGACCAACAAGTTATTAAGGGGTTGTTTGGGATTGCTTATAAAAAAAGCTTATTAGCTTATTTGCTTATCCAATAAGAAAATAAGCTGAAAATATGTTTGGGTAAATGAAAAGTGTTTTTAAAAAGAGCTTTTTTGTAAAGAAGAATAAGCAGATTTTAAAAAGCAAGAGAATCGTGGCTTTTTTAGGACTTATTGACTTTTTAGTTTTTAACGCCTTAAGAACCAATCCAAACACATTTTAAAATTGCTTTTAAAAAAAAACCATAAACCAATAAGCACTTTAAAAAAAAGAAACACTTTTAAGTATAAAAAGCACTCACAAACACCCTCTAAAATGTAAACAACTTTTGTTTTTGAAAGGTGAAATTAGTCTAAACTCTAAACAGTAAATACCGTTTATGTCCTTTAACCACGACATCTCATTTAAGAAAGAGTAAATTACATAAATGGTCCCTATGGTTTTGGGTAATTTGCACGTTTGGTTTCCAATTTATTTTTTTAACTCGGAAGGTCCCTACTGTTTGTTTTTGTTACGCGTTTGATCCCTACTGTTTGTTTTTATTACATGTTTGGTCCCTATCTTACCCAAAACGATTATTATTTAAATAGGAAAAAATGATATGGCGGGTAAGATAAGGTGAGAGGGGTGGGGTTGGGGGTCTGTTTATTTAAATAGATTAAAAAAATTAAGGGTAAAATAGTCTTTTTATGTATGACAGGGATCAAGCGCGTAACAAAAACAAACAATAGAGACCTTCCGAGTTAAAAATATAAATTAAGGACCAAATATGTAAATTACCCTAAACCATAGGGACTGTTGGCACAGGCCCTTGAAAACACACACGCAACACACACTCTCACGTAGTTACAACAATAGAATATGCAGAAGCTTCACTATTCTGATGAAAAAAGGTGAAAATACAAAAGGAAAATAACACCTATTTATAATTAAGAAAACAAACATGCACATGCTAATCTCGTATCTCCTATAAACTTGGTCAACTTGACCATTTTCTGTTGTCCACCTTCTAGAACATGGGTATAATCCCTTTATTTCAGCATGACTCAATCAAACACTCCTGGATCATGAACTAGATCCGACCCATGACCCGTTGAACCAACCGATTAACCCAACAATCACCCCCTTAATCGGTTGTTCACAGCTGCCTTTAATCACCCTCCTTTCATCTCGATTCAAGACCTTTCCCGAACACCCGACTTTCACCTCCGCCACGTCTAAAGTCTTCCATACCCGATCCCGACTTTTCCCGGACACCCGACCTTCACCTCGGTCACGTCCAAAGTCCTCCATACCCGGCTGTTGTTTGTCACCACACAGAATCCGTTTCCACCTAACACTTCTGTGACACGAGAGCCTTCTCCCACCGATAAAGAAGACAAAGCTATCCGCTTTTACCATCTTCTTTCACCTGCAAAAACGAAACAAACCCAAAGCCACCTGCTTTGACGGATCTTTTCTATTCGTTTTCTTATGCATCTCCGGTAAATCTCTCCATTTTCCGTGACATACCCACAACCTACCGCCGGAATCATCACCTTGTCTTGTTTGTGATAGTCCCAACCTTTTCCGATCTAACCCGTTCCTATCTAGAGTCCTCTTCCACCATTTACGAAAACCAAGCTCATGCTTCTTCTGTTTTCATTTACCAGCTCTGAAAAAAACCAAATCAAAACCCACCTATTTTTGATTTCTTTTCGCTTCTCTTCTCCGCCTCTGGTTAGGCACTCTTAAACCTGGAACATTCTGATCAAGGATGGAGATTTCACCTTTGCAGTCTTGACCCTATTCACGCGTCTGCTATGAATGCATCCTCAACACCCATCTGTTGTCATACGAATAACTATAGTCACCCTCTGCGACTTACTTCACCAGCATCACATCCTGTTTCAATAGGAAAATCACCACAATAAACCGCAGCCACCTGCTGCACACAACGACCAATTTTCTGCCATCTGTATCAACCAACTGGAATGTCCGGCCAAGAAACCGTTGCCAAACACCCCGATTCCGCTGTGATGACAGCCTTGCACCCGAAGGCTCCTCCCCTTCGAAAGTCGACTCTCAAACCGACCGTCTTTTTAAACCGCTCTGATACCAATTGTTGGCACAGGCCCTTGAAAACACACACGCAACACACACTCTCACGTAGTTACAACAATAGAATATGTAGAAGCTTCACTATTCTGATGAAAAAAGGTGAAAATACAAAAGGAAAATAACACCTATTTATAATTAAGAAAACAAACATGCACATGCTAATCTCGTATCTCCTATAAACTTGGTCAACTTGACCATTTTTTGTTGTCCACCTTCTAGAACATGGGTATAATCCCTTTATTTCAGCATGACTCAATCAAACACTCCTGGATCATGAACTAGATCCGACCCATGACCCGTTGAACCAACCGATTAACCCAACAGGGACCATTAGTGTAATTTACTCTTTAAGAAAATCACGTTTACACCGCTAATTCAAAGACCCACTTATAAAGTTTTATTTATTTATTTATTTATTTATTATTGAAATTAAGCATAGTGCCCTTTTTAGGACCATAGCAACAATACCATATACTCCCTTTAATGGCAAGAGCTCTCGAAAAGTTTTGTTAATGCTTATTATTCTTTCAATATTTGGCAAATAAAAAGTTCAAATATAGAAAACACCCAAACACGAAATATATCCATCTATTGATCGAAATAACCATACTTTTCATAATAGCTCCACCCATCAGTCACCGGAAACCACCGCCGCCTGACATTTCAGACGAAACGGCTGAGAAATTCATCAACTGTAGTGTACTTTACATCAGGATAAAGTTCAGAAGCTTCAACCCCAAATGATGGTTTGATCTCAAAGTTTGTTTGATCGCCCTTCACGAAGATCGAGTGCGAGATCGACAATACCACGTTCAACGGAACCGGAGATTCTGCAGAGTAATGAACAAATGAGTCATCGGGATTTGGAGATGATGATAATGATGAAGAGGAGTTTCAGGTAATGAACATAAAACAGAGCTACAGAATTACAGTACCTTGTATGTTCTTCAAAACTTGTTCATCGGAAAGATAAACCCTCTCCAACTTTTTCCCGATCTTCTTCTCCCACAAAGACACCAGCTCGTTAAATGAGTAAATATTACCAGGAGGCTTGATGTAAACGATTTTGTTCAGAGTTCTTGGGTCATCGACGGATTTAATGGTGTAAGTTCCAATGTCATGTTCCTCATTGAAAACCACTGCGATATATACAGATTAGATTATTAGAAAGTAGCTTGAAGAGAAAGAAAGAAATTGGTTTAATTTACCTTTTGCATTTCCGTCTCCTAAGATGACGACTTTATCCCTTGGTGGCGCGGTGGCTGCTGGCTGTGCTAATGTTGGGAGGAAATAGCCAGCAAAACAATTGGAAGAGACGTAGGTATGCGGGATTCCTTCGGATTCAATGGCGCGGCGGATCTGCGCCTTGTTTGCAAAAGCTGATTTGGCTGGCTCCACGGCGTTTGTACGATCCACATCATTTCCGAACTCCGATGGGTAAAATTTCTTTGTAATACAGGAGCAATGGAAGAAGTTAGAAATCGTAGCAACATTTATCCCTGGTGAACTTTTTAATGGATTTGAATCCCCAAATTTCCAAACGAAAACATATATGCCTTTTCATGGTGTGAATGACATTTGAGAGTAAATTCAACCAAAATAATTCGATAATCAAACTTGAAAAGATTGAAATTATCTACAGACGAAGTAGATCTGTACTACAATCGAATGAAACGAACAGTAAGAACGACCTACAGGCTGCAGAAATTGATTTCGTCTAGAGATTTTCAATTACCTTCACGTTACCAGCTTCTTTAATGGCGGCAATGATTTTAACTTGATCACCGAGTTGTGTATGACCTACCGTCGAGATCACCACATCTACCTGCTTTATCGCCTTCACCAAACTCGCGTGATCATACAAGTCTCCCTGCCAAAAGTATACACAATTATCAGGAATTTCTCTAAATTCTAGTTACTTAAAGAAGAATAATTATTACTGACAGTGATGAAAGTAACGCCGGATTTCGTAAACGATTCGACCAGGGAGGATTTGGCAGGGTTGGAGAGCGTGGATTCCCTGACGAGAAGGAAAGTAGGATGGCCGGACTTGGCACTGGCCTCGACGATGAATTTTCCGATGTAACCAGTTCCTCCGATGATCAAAATCTTACTCTTTTCCGCCATTTTGTTTCTTCGACAACGATTTCCAGGTGATCGGATACGATAGAAAAGGGAGCAATTAAGTTTAAGCATGCAAGTGGAGTTTAGTAAGCGAGTAGTTATAGCGTATTGGGAAGCATGGTGATGGAGGCTCAAGAAGCATGAATTTATAGATAGACCCTTTCTCTTTTGGATTATTACATATACATCCTTCTTTTTTAAAAGTGATTATGCCCATGAATATGTCCGGATTCATTTTTCATTACTTTAGGTGGAGCATCTCACATTCTCATCTTTTCTTTTCTTCTAGAAAATGGTTATGTTCACACCTCTAATAATTTTTTGGGCTATATATTTGGATTTTTTAAATCAAGGGATTGAAGTATCTAAGAAACTATATACGAATAGTGAGATGCCATGAAGGTGACGTATTCTATAGAACAATGCTAACGCATTTAAGAGGTGTACATGTTTGAATGGTACAATTTAAGTTTCAAGATATCATGGTTTAGGTTGGCCGTAAACAATGTTTGAATCAAGTTTCAAGATATCATGGTCGAGAATTCGAAGACATGATCATGATTTAGGCGGTGCTTGATATTAAGGCCGAACTTTTGGACTGGAACTGGTTAGAATCGAATAGGATGGTTTGGGCCGATTCCCGATTACCACATATCCTCTGAACCAGTTATCAGGTAAACTGGTACCGCGTATAAAAAATCGTTTTTTCAAACGGATTAACCGGAACCGAGAATATGAAAAGTCAAGTTAGGATTGATTCTCTTCACTTGCGACATTAGTCGTGATCCTTGGGCAGAAAGCAAATTGAGCCAAATTCGTTCTTCCCTCATGTGGTCATCATATGAGCAACAAAATAAAAAATTGCAACAATCGATCAAACTATTGTCGTGACCAACTGACTCGTGAGTACTTGACCTTCAGCTCCTTTAAGCAATCGATCAATTGTATCATCCTGGATTGAATCAAGTCAGAAAACAAATTAATAAGTGGGAAGAAACTCAAGAAACTCAACTAAGCAACCATAATCAATTTTTTCAATCTTTCAATGTGTTATGTGTAATGTATATGATATAAAGTGTAAACCAATATCAATTTCAATGTTGGAATATATCAATCTTTCAATGTGTATAAATAAAAATGTACTCTAATGTTTTACCCTAATATAGTGTGTGTTTGTGTATGAGTTATGTGTATGAATAAATGTACATTGCTATTCTTCCATTCGTTGATTACATACATAATTAATGTAAGAAATTGAAATTTAAAAAAAAAATGACTTGTAGTTAAATATTGACCAAAATGGCAAAATGATCAATTATGAGAAAAATATGAGAACAAAAAGTTATGACTTCATGAAAATGATCAAGAAGAGTTTAAGTCACTAAGGTAAGATTAGATAAGTAAGTTTGAGAGAAAGAATGCAGGAGAATATATATTTTTGGTCAAATTGGTAAAATAAGAATTTTATACTTTTTAGGCAAACTTTGTGACTTAATAAATTAAAACCCGTATTGAGTTGGTGATATATAAGTTAACAGAGTTAAAAGAGAAATCATATGGATTAATTAATATTGGTTAAAAATTAATTAAGAAATTAATTTTGTGATCAAAAGATATTAATTAAACTTAGGGGACTGGAATTGCAATTATAAGATAATTGGATTTTGGGTTGTGGATCATATGGATAAGGGGGTGGACGAAATTAGGGTGGAAGCCCACCTTGAAATCGTTTAGGGCCTTATTCCAGAAGGTTTCATTGAACTGCTTAAGGCCTAAACTATCCAATTAGAGTCTTGATTGAAACCCTAGCAGCTCCACTATATAAGGACCCCTAGGGCTTCAGAAATCGGCCACCAGAAACCCTAAGAAGTCTTAGAGCTGATTTTGAGCCTCTCACCCCCTCTCTCTAAGATCATCTAATTTGCTTTGGTGTTTGTGATCTATTAGAGGCATCACATTGGAGGTGCTATGTTCTCATTAGCTAAAGATCTTCAAGCAGCAATCAAGGTAACATTCTTATTGGATATTTATGTTATTTTCAAGCTTTGTTGTTTGCTAGATCAGGTTTTGTAAGCTTTAGATGATTTGCATGTGTAATAGAGAAACCTAGATCCAAAGCTTTAGGGTTGTATGTGCACCATATGATCGATGTATTGCTCAAAACCCATCATTAGAACCCTTCTCAGGGTCTGAAAGGACAACCCAAAACGTCCAAAAACTAAACATGCATAACAATGAGAGTTTTAGGACAAGAGGAACATCATAAGGCTATCAAAATGAGATCCATGCAGACAAAGCATAAATGTAACAACATTTACCTTCTAGAGCTTCCCAAGAAGGTGATGATCCAAGATCCACAAAGCTTGCTTCAATTTCTAATTTCCTTAATGCAACACTTTCTTCCTTAAGCACACAAAGAACACACTTTAAGCTCAAAACACTCTCTTATGGGGTTAGGGTTTTCCAAAAACGACTTGTAACAACGCAAATTTTCAAACAAAATTTTCATTTAAAATAAGTGATTTATTTCAACCAAATATATTTATTCCAAATTTCATATCAAAATACAATCATAAAATCCCCAAGATCTCAAAACATCAACAGTGTGTACGCGTCATGCCGGCGCCTTCCCACGGTCCTCGCTAGTACCTGAAACACATACATAACAACTGTAAGCATAAATGCTTAGTGAGTTCCCCAGTATACTACTTACGCATATACGCCTTTCCAGGCCCTGACCTTCCGGTCCACAACACAATCGCCTTCCGGCCCTTGAGATAATCGCCTTCCGGCCCATAACATATTGCCTTCCGGCCCATAAACATACACAACAAATAATACATTTATCCTAACACATATAGCACATATATCATATATCATATCCGACCTTTCAGTCACATAATATATTGCCTTCCGGCCCATATAAACATACATAGCACGCATAGCAATTACCTTTCCATTTATAGCACTTATAACACATATCATATCCGACCTTCCGGTCACACAGTCAAACCCTTCCGGGTACAGTATAGTGAGAAGACTCACCTCGTGGGTAATGAAAGCTAGCGACTCCTGAAATCACTCGCACTCGATCCGCCGAGCTACAGACTCCCTATAATATCATATATCCCTTATTAATACTTTTATCTTTCAAGACACTGACCCTAAGAAATCACATGTAGGTCAACTCTGGTCAACGGTCAACGATCAACGGTCAACTTGACCGGACTCGGCGAGTGCTAAGGCGACTCGGCGAGTCTAGACGTCCTCACCAAATCCTGATGTTCCCTTTCTACTCGTCGAGTATCCCTCTTGACTCGACGAGTTCCTCGTGGAAGAATCGCGGGGCCACCCCGACTCCACTCGCCGAGTCTGAAGAACAGCTCGACGAGTCCCAGTTAATCTCCAAGCTACTCGCCGAGTCTGTTCATCGGACTCGGCGAGTCCATGCCATGCAGTCGATCAAACTGCTTCCTGAGATCAGTATTGTCCCGACCATTCATAGGTCTGGTCCTCCTAAGTTGGTACAACACGTAAGACCTTCATTTAGGTGCTCATGCTACACCCCAAGACTTGTAATTTACCTTTTGACTTAAGGCATAAGGATTCCAATCCAAAACCTCTCTTAATTCCCGAAATACACAGGCATGGGACATTCTGGACCTCTAAAGGTCCTAATACAGGGTTATAATCGTTTGGGGAACAAGGGTAATAATCAATCTAGTCACAAAAGGGTTCCATAAACCCTAAATCCATGCACACATCAACATAGCAGAATATGATCCGAAATATTACCTGAATAATGCACTCTCTGTGTCCCCAATCCTCAGAACTTGATTCCCTTGCTGTTCCTTTAGCCAAACCCTTCTCTTCCTTGCACAATAACTTCTTCAAGATCACCAATGGACTTCAATCCTTGCTCTAGATGCCCACAACCGATTTAGGGTTCTTCTCAGTCGCTAAAGACGGACAATGACGGCCTATAAGTCCGTTATATACGTTCCAAAACCGAACGGCTAGGGTTTCCGCTGAACAGCGCAGACTCGCCGAGTCCATAATGGACTCGTCGAGTCCAGTCGCGAACCCGCGACCCAGTCTGTGGTCCTACTCGGCGAGTCTGGCTCCAACTCGCCGAGTCCCCTCCTAAAAACACCCCAAAAACCATATTATAACAATACCTGAAATTCCGGGCTGTTACAACTCTCCCCCACTAGGACTAGACTTCGCCCTCGAAGTCTCATTCTGCAAATAACTCCAGATGTTGCTCCCGCATCTCACGCTCCGGCTCCCAAGTCATCTCCGATCCTTTCCGGTGTTGCCACTGAACCAACACCAGAGGTACCTCCTTATTCCTCAGAACCTTGATCTTCCGATCCCTGATGGCTACTGGTCTCTCGGCGTAATTCAGGCTCGCATCCACCTGAATATCCTCTAATGGAACCACTGCCGATTCATCGGCTATACACTTCCTCAACTGCGATACGTGAAAGGTATTGTGGATCTGTCCCAACTCTGCTGGCAATTCCAATCGATAAGCTACCCGGCCTACCCTTGCAATCACACGAAATGGACCTATGAACCGGGGCCCCAACTTGCCCCTCTTCCTGAACCGGATCACTCCCTTCTAAGGAGAAACCTTCAGGAGAACGAAGTCGCCAACCTGAAATTCAAGCTCGGACCGGCGTCTGTCCGCATAACTCTTCTGTTGGCTCTGGGCGGTCAATAACCTCTGTCTAACCTGCTTAATTTGCTCTGTCGTCTGAAGTACGATCTCTGTACTGCCCATCACTCTCTGTCCCACCTCTCCCCAGCAAATGGGGGTCCGACACCTCCTACCATACAACAACTCAAAAGGTGGCATACCAATGCTCGAATGATAGTTGTTGTTGTAGGAAAACTCTGCCAAGGGTAAATGCGCATCCCAGCTACCCCCGAAGTCTAACACACACGCTCGAAGCATGTCCTCCAATGTCTGAATCGTCCGCTCGCTCTGGCCGTCTGTCTGGGGATGGTATGCGGTACTAAAATGCAGTTTAGTACCCAGCTCCTCGTGGAATTTCTTCCAGAACCTGGAAATGAAGCGTACATCACGGTCCGAAACAATCGAGATCGGCACTCCATGCCGAGATACCACCTCTCTCACATATAACTCCGCCAACTTCTCCGCTGATGAACTCTTGCTGATGGCAAGGAAGTGTGCACTCTTCGTCAATCTATCCACAATCACCCAAATTGCATCGACTCCTCTGGCAGTTTTCGGCAATTTAGTGATGAAGTCCATGGTAATCTGTTCCCACTTCCACTCAGGAATCTCCAAAGGCTGCAACTTGCCATGCGGTCTCTGGTGCTCGGCCTTAACTCTACGGCAGGTCAAGCACCTCTCAACGAACCAGGCGACGTCTCTCTTCATACAGGGCCACCAGTATTCCTTCCTCAAGTCCAAATACATCTTCGTAGCACCGGGATGGATCGAGAATTTCGATCTGTGAGCCTCCTCCATCAAAGTAGCACGCGTACCGCCCACGAACGGTACCTAAATCCGACCCTGAAACGTCAGAAGTCCTCGTTCATCCTTAAAAAACTCTAAAATTAACCCAACGACCCGTTCTTTCTTCTGCATCTCGGATCTCACAGCCTCGGCCTGTGCCCCACGAATAGCATCCAATACCGGAGTCATCACCGTCAGTCTCAGACATCCATCTCGCAATGGAGTGCTCTCCGCCCTGCGGCTCAATGCATCGGCTACCACATTAGCCTTGCCCGGGTGGTATAGGATTTCACAGTCATAATCCTTGACCACATCCAACCATCTCCTCTGACACATATTTAGGTTGGGTTGATCCATCAAATACTTTAAACTCTTATGGTCCGTATATATCGTACATCGAACCCCATACAGGTAGTGACGCCAAATCTTGAGAGCGAACACTACTGCCCCCAACTCTAAGTCATGCGTGGGATATCTCGCCTCGTGAGGCTTTAGCTGCCTCGATGCATAAGCTATCACATGACCTCTCTGCATCAACACTGCACCCAGTCCCGAAATCGATGCGTCGCAATATACGACAAAATCTTCCATCCCTTCCGGGAGAGCTAATACCGGGGCTTCGCACAGTCTCTGGCGAAGTGTCTCGAAAGAAATCTGTTGCTCGGGTCCCCATGAGAAGGCAACACCCTTCCGGGTCAGTCTGGTGAGCGGTACTGCGATCTTGGAGAAGTCTCTAATAAACCTCCGATAGTACCCCGCCAACCCAAGGAAACTCCTGATCTCAGAAGGTGACTTCGGTACCTCCCAACTCATCACTGCCTCAACCTTGGCCGGATCGACCAATATCCCCGCCTGATTAACAACATGTCCAAGAAATTGGACCTCCCGCAACCAGAAGTCACATTTGGAGAATTTTGCATATAGCTTCTCCGACCTCAGTACCCCAAGGACCTCCCTCAAATGTCCCTCATGCTGCTCTCTAGATCGCGAATACACCAGGATATCGTCGATAAATACAATCACAGACCGATCCAGCATCGGCCTGCATACCCTGTTCATGAGGTCCATGAACACTGCCGGGGCATTGGTGAGCCCGAAAGGCATCACCACGAACTCATAATGCCCATATCGCGTCCTAAATGCTGTCTTCTGGACGTCCTCATCCCGCACTCTTACCTGATGGTACCCTGATCTCAGATCGATCTTGGAAAACCAAGATGCCCCTTGCAACTGATCGAATAAATCATCGGTCCTCGGTAACGGATAGCGGTTCTTGACCGTCACTTTGTTCAACTCCCGGTAATCAATGCACATCTGGTGTGAACCATCCTTCTTCTTGACGAACAGGATCGGTGCTCCCCACGGCGAGCTGCTCGGCCGAATAAATCCCTTCCCCAGCAACTCCTGGAGTTGCGAGGACAACTCTTGCATCTCTGGAGGTGCGAGACGATAAGGCACCTTCACAATAGGCGCAACCCCCGGAATCAGATCGATACCAAACTCTACTTGCCTCGCAGGAGGTACTCCCGGCAGTTCCTCGGGAAAAACATCTGGAAACTCACGCACCACTGGGACCTCCTCCACTGACCTTGGTCTCCCGGAAGCCTCCCGCGTATCCATCACATACGCCACAAAACCCTTACATCCCTGCTGTAGACATTGCCTCGCCCTAGCGGCCGAACAAAAAGCTGATCCCGAACGGGTACCCTTGCCGTACACCGTAAGAACTCCTCCACTAGGGTCTCGTATAGTCACCAGCTGGCGCTCGCAGTCGATGACAGCGCTGAATCGACTCAGCCAGTCCATGCCCACGATGACACAGACATCACCCATCACAATAGGAATTAGGTCAATCGGAAACTCAACCCCGAAAATCTCTAGTACGCATCCCCGAAGAACCTCCGTGGCACAAACCACCCTCTCGGCCGCTATAGAAACGCTCAGGGGCCGACTTAACGGCTCACGACTAATGCTGATATGCTGACTAAAAGCTACAGATACAAAGGACCTACTCGCACCCGAATCAAATAACACTAGAGCAGGCATAGAGTTCACAATAAAAGTACCTACACATATATTAACATAAGCATAACATCTCGACTTTAAATAAATACGTGAATTACAGCATACCTGCCACAACATCGGGCGCAGCGCGGACCTCCTCCGCAGTCAGCTGAAAGGCTCTCCCGCGAGCCCTCGGGGCCTCGACCTTCGCCGGTCGAGTCTCAGTAGTCCTGGTAGTAGGTGTAGATCCCTGACGAAGCTGCGGGCACTCGGCCTTCCGATGGCCTGTCTGGTTGCAATGAAAACAAACCATAAACCCCTTAGGACAATCCCTGGTAATGTGTCCTTCCTTACCACACTTGTAGCAACCACCAGCTCGGCACGCCCCCTCATGACCCTTGCCGCACTTCCCGCAAGTGCGGCCCTTCTGACCTCCCATCCTCAAATCAGCGGACTTGATCCGCTTGGCTGCCGGCTGAGACTGAGCCGGCCGCCGGTCCACCTATCGAGACTCGGCCTCCTCCCTGGCATGGGTCTCCAACTCGATCTCGCGCTTCCTGGCATTCGCCTGAAGCTCAGTAAAAGTACGATAGGTTGAGTTTGACACAAACTCCCGGATATCCCTCCTCAAAATGCCTAAGTACCGGCTCATCCGCGACTGCTCTGTAGACACCAGCTCAGGGCAGAACATCGCCCTATCATGAAACTTCCGCGTAACCACCGCAACCGAATCAGTACCCTGCTTAAGGGTCAAGAACTCCTGAATCAATCGTTCCCTCTCCACTGGGGGAACGTACTCGTCCCTGAACATGTCAGTAAACCTCTCCCATGTCACTTCTGTAATCTCCGCCAAAGTGAAGTTCGCCGTCACGAACTTCCACCAATCCTTCGCTCCCAGACGGAGCTGATTCAAAGCGAACCGCACCCTCAGGTGCTCCGGGCATGAGCAAGTGTAGAAGAACCCTTCAATGTCGGCGATCCACCGCATTGCAGCAATCGGATCCTGCGTCCCATCGAACTCAGGGGGTTTCGTGTTGCTGAATTCCCGGAATAGCAACGAATCGCCCCCTTGCGGCCTGGCAGCGGCCACGGCTGCGGTAGCGGCAGCGGCTGCAGTCTCAGTCAGTGCGGCGTACCGCTCTTCGAACGTCTCCATCAGAGTGGTCTTAATAGACCCAAACATCTCCGGGATCTCAGCCCGGATTGCTGCAGCTACCTCCTCCTGAATCATCTGACGAATATCCTCATCGCTCACACCGCTCGAACTCGCCCCGTGGCGTGTGGTAACCATGATGTCTCTGAAATACAACATAAAATTATCAAAGACTCCATCAAGTACAATTGTACTCGATAACGCAACCCTACTCAGTCTCCGATATCCAGGGAGTCTTACTTGGGTCTTCCACCGACCCGGTGTCTTCGGTAGTACGGGCCCAATACTACCGACCACACCGTATTAGTATTCGTCCCAAATCTTCCTCCCCAAACCCCGAATAGTGAGTACTCTACTTTGATATGCACTATCTACCTGCACGCTACCAAATATCTCATATCGGCAAACTCCCTAGACTAAGGCATCACAAATCAGGCCACTCTAGTCCTATCATGAATACCTAGTCTTCTAGCATGCATAACAATTCATAATTCATTGCATAACATAACATTGTAAGGTATTCTGAGGATCTTTACCGTTCGGGCGCTGGCTGATCGTACACACTGCTTCTTTCTTATTTACCACTTTACCATTTATAACAGTTTATGCCTTTATTATTTTTAAAAGATTTTCCTTAAATCCTCGGTTTGAGTTCAGTTACACCCGAAGGTACACCCGAATCCCTCAAACCAAGGCTCTGATACCAATTGTAACAACGCAAATTTTCAAACAAAATTTTCGTTTAAAATAAGTGATTTATTTCAACCAAATATATTTATTCCAAATTTCATATCAAAATACAATCATAAAATCCCCAAGATCTCAAAACATCAACAGTGTGTACGCGTCATGCCGGCGCCTTCCCACGGTCCTCGCTAGTACCTGAAACACATACATAACAACTGTAAGCATAAATGCTTAGTGAGTTCCCCAGTATACTACTTACGCATATACGCCTTTCCAGGCCCTGACCTTCCGGTCCACAACACAATCGCCTTCCGGCCCTTGAGATAATCGCCTTCCGGCCCATAACATATTGCCTTCCGGCCCATAAACATACACAACAAATAATACATTTATCCTAACACATATAGCACATATATCATATATCATATCCGACCTTTCAGTCACATAATATATTGCCTTCCGGCCCATATAAACATACATAACACGCATAGCAATTACCTTTCCATTTATAGCACTTATAACACATATCATATCCGACCTTCCGGTCACACAGTCAAACCCTTCCGGGTACAGTATAGTGAAAAGACTCACCTCGTGGGTAATGAAAGCTAGCGACTCCTGAAATCACTCGCACTCGATCCGCCGAGCTACAGACTCCCTATAATATCATATATCCCTTATTAATACTTTTATCTTTCAAGACACTGACCCTAAGAAATCACATGTAGGTCAACTCTGGTCAACGGTCAACGATCAACGGTCAACTTGACCGGACTCGGCGAGTGCTAAGGCGACTCGGCGAGTCTAGACGTCCTCACCAAATCCTGATGTTCCCTTTCTACTCGTCGAGTATCCCTCTTGACTCGATGAGTTCCTCGTGGAAGAATCGCGGGGCCACCCCGACTCCACTCGCCGAGTCTGAAGAACAGCTCGACGAGTCCCAGTTAATCTCCAAGCTACTCGCCGAGTCTGTTCATCGGACTCGGCGAGTCCATGCCATGCAGTCGATCAAACTGCTTCCTGAGATCAGTATTGTCCCGACCATTCATAGGTCTGGTCCTCCTAAGCTGGTACAACACGTAAGACCTTCATTTAGGTGCTCATGCTACACCCCAAGACTTGTAATTTACCTTTTGACTTAAGGCATAAGGATTCCAATCCAAACCCTCTCTTAATTCCCGAAATACACAGGCATGGGACATTCTGGACCTCTAAAGGTCCTAATACAGGGTTATAATCGTTTGGGGAACAAGGGTAATAATCAATCTAGTCACAAAAGGGTTCCATAAACCCTAAATCCATGCACACATCAACATAGCAGAATATGATCCGAAATATTACCTGAATAATGCACTCTCTGTGTCCCCAATCCTCAGAACTTGATTCCCTTGCTGTTCCTTTAGCCAAACCCTTCTCTTCCTTGCACAATAACTTCTTCAAGATCACCAATGGCCTTCAATCCTTGCTCTAGATGCCCACAACCGATTTAGGGTTCTTCTCAGTCGCTAAAGACGGACAATGACGGCCTATAAGTCCGTTATATACGTTCCAAAATCGAACGGCTAGGGTTTCCGCTGAACAGCGCAGACTCGCCGAGTCCATAATGGACTCGTCGAGTCCAGTCGCGAACCCGCGACCCAGTCTGTGGTCCTACTCGGCGAGTCTGGCTCCAACTCGCCGAGTCCCCTCCTAAAAACACCCCAAAAACCATATTATAACAATACCTGAAATTCCGCGCTGTTACACGACTCAAGGGCTTGGAGGCTGAAAGGATGAGGCTAAATGATCCATAAAGGTGCTTAAATACCCATAAACCTTAAAAATTAGGGGTTCCCTCAGAGATAAGTACACCCAGCGTACTAGGGCGCGCCCTAGTACGCTTAGGGTACTCACATGTACGCTCAACGTACACCTCATGCTCCCAAAATTACCATTTTGCCTCTAGCGCTTCTTAGGGCTTTATCTTTACAATCAAAGGACAAAAATGACAAAAATTAAAACCAAGGGAAGGATTTGAAAATACCTGAAACCCGGGATGTTACACCAAATGCTTAATTATGTACTAACCTCCTATTTTGTTTTATTTTTTTTATTTATATTAGAGTTAGAAGACACGATAAACAATGAATATAGAAATAGAGATGAGCCAATAGACATTCCCGAGTAGTTGTTTTGTATTTATTTTACTTGGATTAGATATATTGTTAAGGTTAATGTTTTTATAGGATTATAGGTATGGTTAAAGCTGATGCTTTACTTGAAATTGTTTATTTAAAACAAGGGAAAATGGCACTTTAGCCATACAAACTTATCATTTTTTTAAAGGTCGCTTAACTTTAGTATTTTCAGAGATTAAAGTAGATCTTTGTGTGTTAAAATAGTATGTTAAAGTAGCCATAATAGACAAAATGAAGGGGTAAGCCGTTCATCTCATGGCTAATCACCTAAGTTATAGATAGATACCCCTAAAAAATACAACAATTACCCAAGAAATACCATCTGAGTAAAACAAGCCTTAACAAAACCTACATACTATTTGATTTAAAGGTGATGGAGAAATCACTAAATAACCATGACACCAAAAAACACTAATTTCGCCAACATTGACTCACATCTCTACATCTAACCAAACCCAAAACCATAAACAATTCAACCATGCCAATCATTATCACCACCTTCGATTTCTTCTTCATAGAACTAAGTTGCACCTTCATTGTTGCTAGCTACAGTCCAACTTGAGTTCCCAAGGCTAACAACTCAAGTCAATTGAAATCTCTAAACCAGACTCATGGAAGTCCCCATATGATTATTTAGTTTCAGAGCCAGACATTTTCGATTAGAATTGAGATTTTAAACAAGGGAAAATGAGAGTAACAAGAGAGTTTGTGGGAGAAAATCGATTCAGGTAATAATGTATGCCAATATATCTTATTTAGGATTCATTGTCTTTTTATAATGGAGCCATGTGCCTATGTGGCAAGCCTCGGGGACCAAGGGTGCTATAGTGGCGCTTAGTTAGCTGCCACCGAAGCACTAATTAGACATCTTAATCACCAAACACCGTCCTACATGGCATCATTACCTATTATAAGGGTTGAAAATTGAAATGACTTTTTGAATATGTATACTTAGACTTTATTCCCCTAGAGTTCATCCCTCCTAAATAAATATAAAACACATTAAAATCATCAGAAACTACAATAATATTTCGAGTCACATATCTTTTTCTGCAAATGTATTTTGCTTTCTTGTTACACGTTTCCCAGGGATACTGCCAATACAATCAAAATATGTGGAGAATAAAAAGAAAATATGTTTTTACATATTTATACTTACAAACTAGAATTGCATGTTTAGATATGATCAATGTTAACCTACTATATATATATATATATACCTATTGTACACTTATAAAATTTTGTTCGTTAACAAAAACCCTAATTTATGTTATTTACCCAATAATAACGAATAACTACGTCGTATTTGTTTACTCTACAGTCAAAGATCAAAGAAATACTCGTATAGGCCAACATCGAAAGCCCAAACCCGTTTCCAAGGCCTCTAGCAGTCTATATAAACCGAACAATTGTTACTCGTATAGGCCCACCATCGAAAGCCCAAACCCGTTTCCCAGGCCTCCAACAGTCTATATAAACCAAACAATTGTTAAACCCTAGCAAATACAGCAGTCTCAGCTGCCTCTTTCCGCAACCTAATTTCTCACCATATAACGCATATGCATCCTGCAAATCTCATTGAGGTCATTTATGTTTATCGTTTGGTTAATTATATAAGATCATCTGTTTTAATTCAATTATAGTTATTAATTTGTTTTTGATTCGATATTGGAATTAGTTAATTTTATAAAAACATCTGTTTTTAATTCCATTCCAGTTTTTTGTTTGCTTTAATGTTGATCTCGAAAAAAATGGATGAGGTGCAATGATGATTATCAATAATCTCGTTAATCTGATACGATTTTGTGAGGAAAAACTCTCTAATCCATTCTTTATAGAGCGTCTGAGCACCTCCTTTAATTTCAAAATCGCGACTGTTTCCATTAAGGTCTTTTTTATATTAAGCGTCATTTGTTTTGTTATTACTTATTTATATGGAATGAGGTTTCTAGATTGCTAATCGTGAGTCATAAATTGATCTCATGGTATATGCAGCGTTATTTTGTGGCTATATTTGTTATTTTGCTAAATTATAAAAGTTTTACAATATTTTTTCGATCATTTTGACCTTATAATCTAGTTTAGGGAGTTGTACTGAAATATATTGATTTGCAAAGCTATAACTTAAAATATTTTATCGTCAACATTTGTCTACAGGATAACTCAACATTAAATTTTTTTTCCAACATTGATGTTTTTGATTTGTTGTTTTAATCTAAATTTATAAAATCTTAAAAATTGGTAAATATAAGTACTTTTATAAGTGACTTTGTGATGTTATGCTCACATATATGCTGTTAACATATAAAACTAGAATTTAAGGCGATAGGCTATTAATAAATTTTGTGTTAAACGAAAAAAATACAAAATCATAACAGCACATATGGGAGTATTTTGGCCGGATCTTTTTTGTATCAAAGCAACTAACATATAGATGAATATAAATGAACATCCTTTTTCATCAACTAACATATAAAGCAACTAACATATATGTGTGAGCAATTTTGGCCGGATCTTTTCATCAACATCTGTTTCATCCCTATTTGATTTATCTATCAAAGATGTATAAAATTTGAAATTATACTAAAAAATAGCAGTTAAAAAGCTGAAAATATTGTAGTTTTATTTGCTCAACTTTAAAGGAAACTCACTAAATGTAATACTAAAATCAATAAAATTATAGTTTAAATTTATTTATATGCTCTAAATTAAATGTTGAAAAATACTGCTTATTAATTTGGTTTAAATGAATTAGTTATAGCTGTTTAAAAAAGTTTACAATTTAATTTAAAACGAATGATAAAATGAATGAGTAATAGTTGATTAAAAAAATTACAAAAATTTTAAAAATTTTGTTGAAATGTATGGTTGTTTAAAAGAATTACAAAATTTTAAAATTTTTGTTGAAAAACTGAATTTTTTTGGTCAAATCATCAAAATTATACTCTAAAATCACTAAAATTAACAAAAATATACTCTAAATTCATCTATAAACTTAAAATTAAAGAGTAGTCTTAATTAAATAGTAAATTACATAAATGTAAGTTCGGTTTTTATTTTCAAAAAATTAACTCATCCTTCCGAACATAAAAACAATTTTTGTTTTTATTTATTTATTTTGATATATTTTCTATTTAATTGATATTTATTAATTGTTTATTGATTTTGTTATTATAAAAATATATTTATTTCCTATAATAAAAGAAATAGACATTAAATCTATAGATCCTCTCCCTCCCCTCATTTTACTTAAATTTGTCTTTGTACAATTCCTCATCGAAACAGGTCATAAGTCCATCAGAGAAGAGAGGGATTCAGATTGGAGAAGTAGGTTCGGATCGAACACAAACCGTCTCTATCGATGGCCTTCCCTCATTTTACTTAAGTTTGTCTTTGTGTTTGTTGTTTTGTGTTCTCTGATCTAGAAAAAGAGTGAGGAATCAAATGGCGATGACAGCAGAAGGGTTTTAGGAAAAAAAAACTAGTTGAGATGAGAGAGAGAGAGAAGCCAGTGTGCAGATTTTAGGTTTTCAAAAGGATCCACCACCATTTTTGATTTCTAGAACGAGTTGTCAACCATTTTTAGTTTCTAGAATCCTTTGGCTTGTAGGTTTCAGATTTTTGATTTTCGATTTCTGGAGAATATCATATCAGGAGGGGAAGATTAGGGGTGGATGCACACATTTTCGATGTTGCTCCATTTTTCCGGTGGTGGTGTCGGTGGTTAAGCGTTAAACAAAAGAGAATATATATATATATATATATATATATATATATATATATATAGGTTCATTTAAGATGGTCTAATTTTGTAAGATCGTGAGACGTATTTTTTTATATTTTTTTTAGTTAATTCAAATTTCGAAAATAATATTTAAGAAAATAATTTTTTTATTTTTCCATTTATTTTTAGAATATGTACAGTGTAATATTCTATTTAGAATATTTCACGTATTTTAAAAAAAAAGAATTTTTTTTTAGTTAATTCAAGTTCCGAAAATAATATTTAAAAAAAGAATTTTTAGATTTTTCCATTTATTTTCCATTTTAAAATTATTTTTTAGAATATGTCAGTGTAATATTTTATTTAGAATATTTTACGTACTTTTCAAAAAAAAAAAACGGGATTTTTTTATTACTTTTTTATTTTTTTAGATAATTCAAGTTCCGAAAATAATATTTAAAAAAAGAATTTTTGGATTTTTCATTTATTTTGCATTTTAAAATTATTTTTAGATTTGGTCTCATGGTTTCACAAAATTAGAATGGTTTCAAATGAACCTGAATATATATATATATATATATATATATATATATATATATATATATATATATATATATATATATATATATATATATATATATATATATATATAGAGAGAGAGAGAGAGAGAGAGAGAGAGAGATGTTCAAATGTTCACTATCTATTGTGTTGATTCTGAACCAATCATTTTAGTTATTTTAAGAAAATAAATAATGCATATTAAATGCTGAAGATGTAATTAATATCCATTATATCTTCAACATATAATATATACATTAATTATTTTCTTAAAATAACTAAAACGATTTGTCCAGAATCAATCATACATGCACACAATTAATAGTTTGATGGACCCATAATTTTAATTAAAATATTTTTCAATAATAAAAAATAAATTGAAAAGGGCATTGTAGTCATTTCATTTCTCACGAAGGGATTAAGCGCGTAAATATAAATTAACGAGTGATGAAACATTTAATTCTTAACTAAACGAGGGATGATCCGAGTTAATTTTTAAAAATAGAGACTGAACGTGGATTTTGACACCCTCGACGAGAGATAATTCGTGTACATTAAATGTTAGAAAAACCGTGTGTCAATCCGGCATAAAATAAATGAGTTATGGTTGTTTAGAAATTTTCACAGATACAAATTACAAAATTATAAAAATGTTGCTGAAAAGTTGAAAATTTTCAACTTTGATAGTTCAACTTTGAAAGAATGTAACACATTGAATATAATACCAAAATCAATAAAATTATAGTCTAAATTTATCTACAAACTGTAAATTAAATGTTGGAAAAAACCGCATGTCAATCTGATTTAAAACGAATGAGTTATGGTTGTTTAAAAAATTTCACAGAGTACAATTTTTTTTTTAAAATCGGATATAACAGGTTTTTAGCCACCGGACCGGACCGGGAAACAAACCGGACCAGACCGGTAAAAAACCGGACCGGTTTTAATGAATTCCTAGAACCAAGAAACAATCCGGGGGTCAAAAAAACGGTCCGGTACACTCCACCGGTCCAAATGCTCACCCCTGGTGGACTACTAACAATGGTAGGGATTTATGTAACATATAAGTATATATTACTTCACTTAGAGATTAGTATAACGAATAGAGTGCTAGGGAGTGTATGATTTGGAGTCTTCTTGTTAAGAGGATTCTCAAAGATGTCAAAGATGGTTGCTGCCATTAAAGTTGTAATTGTGTTTGATGAATATTGATTCGTCGATATAAAGTTTTTATACGATAATGTTGATTTTGTGTTGTGGGTATTAAGTTTGTTTTAGACAAATAAAGGAAATCATAAAAAACTTATTTTATTGTGCTATTGATAAAAAAACATCCTTGATTTTGTTTTTAGTTATTTAACCATAGTAACTTATCATCATTTGCAAATTAATTCCGGTTCCGAAAGAAAAAATTATTGATAATATTTTTGTTGATAAGTTTATTTTTTGGAGAATTTTTTTATATATACTAAATAAATATATTTTTAAAATTTTATATTTATCTATTAAAAAACTTGAAGATAATTTTTTATTTTAAAAACACTAAATTATTAATGTCATTACTAAAATAAAAAAATATTGTCTATATTTTTTATTGTATATAACTCTAAAGGATTTTGTTGATTTGTTGCAATAAGTGTATTTTTAGGTTAAATGTTATTTTATTATTGAATTTTTAGGTCTTGTTTATAAAATATTTATTATAAAACTATCTATGTAGTGATGATTCTTTCACAATTGAAGAGAATAAAAAAAATTCTAAAATTGATATATAAATTGTTATTATTATGTTATTTAATTAAAAAAATATGAGTTTTATAATAAAAGGATTTTTTAAGAAGTATACGTACGTTTTATTCCAATAAATTTATAATATATAAAAATGAAAATTTGCAGAACAGTCTTCAAAACTTTATAACTTTATTAACAAAAAAAAAATTTATGTTTTTATTTTTGTTATTTTTATATTTTTAACGCAATTTAATACTTAAGGCTGATACTACCTGAATACAAGGGTTGTTTTGCAAATGTATATCGATTTTAATGGTTTAATTCAAAAAACAATTAGGAATTTTTTTTATTATTACTAGAGTTAAAATGTAGATTTGTTCTAGTTTTCCTATATTTAGGATATAATGTGTTGTTTGTTTTTTTAAAACAAAAAATTATAAAGTATGCAGACCATCTCTGCAACTCTCTGAAGTAGAAGAGTTGTACCTAACGGCTAACAAGAAGTGTATTTTTTTTTTCAAAATCTGCATACTGTTCCAGATATTAAAAAATTAAAATAAACTGATTTTATAAACCGAAATAGTTTTTTAATACCAAAAAAATAATAATGTATGACATTTCAATTAAAATTAGGAAAAATTAATAATAAACTGATTTTATGCTTTTAATTAAAAAAATATGAGTTTTTTAATAAAAGGATTTTTTTAATAAGCATATGTAAGTTTTATTCCAATAAATTTATTATATACAAAAAAGAAAATTTGCAGAAAAGTCTTCAAAACTTTTAACTTTATTACCAAAAAAATAATTTATGTTTTTAATTTTGTTATTTTTATTTTTTTAATGCAATTTAATACTTAAGTTTGATACTACCTGAATACAAGGGTTGTTTTGCAAATTTTTATCGATTTTAATGGTTAATTTAAAAAATATTAGGCAAGATTTTTTTTATTATTAGAGCTAAAATATAGATTTGTTTTAGGTTTCTCGTATTTAGGACAGACGGTGCTGCTTGTTTTATTGAAACAAAAATTTATGAAGTATGTGAACAATCTCTGCAAGCTTCTGAAATAGAAGAGGTAGACCAAACGATTACAGACTGTAACAAGAAGCATGTTTGTTTTTTTAACATCTGCATGCTGTTGCATATATTAAAAATTTAAAATAAACTGATTTTATAAACCGAAATAGTTAATACCGAAAAATTAATAATGTATGATATTTCAGTAAGAATTTATGATATTTCAATAAAAAATAATAATATTTCAACAAAAAAAAAAATAGATATTTTAGCAAAAAAAATAATCATATTTTATTAATAAATTATCATTATTCAATATTAAAAAAAAAGAATTTAACAAGAATAAACAAAAAAAAATGTAAAATAAGATTTCAGCAACATATAATCAAGTGCTGCGCAAAACAGAACACACGTAGATTTTTTTTTTTTATTTTTTTTATTACTTTGAAGACTTCTAAAAAACAAAAAACTGCAAGATTAAAAGTGCTACACGTATGCTGCGCGACACAGAAATAAAAAGTATGAAGACTTTTTTTTTTTTTTTTTAAAATAAAAAACTAACAATACAGAAGTAAACATTTTCCTGAAAAAACGTTACCTAGATTTTTTAACCAAAAAACATTTGTATATGCTAATGTAAACTTGACATCAGTATTATCTTGCAAAAATAATTGATTTGCCCAAACGCCCATCATCGGTGACTTTTAGATGACGCGACAACATAATAACCATCGAAACTGTTAATGTGACCAATTTGTCTAACTTGATTTTTTCTTAAGCGAATTAACTCCAGACTAATTTTAAAAAAAAATAATTTTTTAGTTGAAACGGTATGGTCATCTGTTTTCGGTTTAACAAGTCTAAAAGATTGCTTATATTGTTTTATAAAAACCCATAAAGAATAAGATTTCATATTCCTTTGAAATATAAGTTGTTAGAAAGTAAACTTCTAATAACAAAAAATTTAAAAAACA
This sequence comes from Lactuca saligna, assembly GCF_052625555.1. NCBI lineage: Eukaryota > Viridiplantae > Streptophyta > Magnoliopsida > Asterales > Asteraceae > Lactuca > Lactuca saligna. Next base: position 175,662,220 of record NC_136425.1, read on the forward strand.
TGTGAAAATTGAAGTAGATCAAGAATCATAGTCTGATGACAAAACAATTAGGAAACATATGAAACTTGAAGTAGATCAAGAATCATGGTCCGAAGTAGCAACAATTGACATTAGTTTTAACAAGAAATTGTTAAACATGAATAATAGTTATTTATAAACAAAAATTATTCGCATATATGGTAGAAATCATTTACAACATGAGAAATATAAAATCATTTATTGATGAGTAATTTTTGATGTTTCTGGCAAATTTATCAACTACTAAAGTTTTATATGAGATCTTGAATATGATAAATAATTTTGAATCGTGAACATTGAGATGTAATCAATTTTTAATAATCAAAGTATGAGCGTAATTAATATTCCTCTTTATAGCAAGACTAGGAGTAAATAATCCTTTTAGAATGGATTGATAGTTAGTTTTGTTTACTTCTTTTTATAGTTTATTTTAGCATATTTCATTCATAATTTAGATAATTTCCATGCATATTTTCCTTTTTGTTATTTTATGACTATTTCGGGTACTTTCGAATCTTGTGAGCATAATTGCAGGTTTTCGGGTCTAGCGGAGCGGGAGTGTTCGGGACGTATGGGAGGCGATGAGATTTGGTAGACAAAAATGATGTTGGGCTTGATGGGTAGTGGAGATGATGCATGGAGTGATCTTGATGATTATTTGAAGACTTGGAGAGAAATAAACTTTAAATTTTCAAGATGCGGGGGAATATTCAAGCGTACGTAGATTATTAATCGGGCGAGTTCACGAGCTTTGGAGGATTTGGAGAGGTCAAATTGGGCTTAAAATGAAGAAAAACTTGAAGAAAATGGGCTAGGAGGTGATTGGATTCGATATGGGCTAGTGAGATATGCTTCGGAGGCCCAAAATCTCAAAGAAGCCCATGTCAGGCACCACCCGCGCAACCCACCCGCGCAGCAGCACGCGGGTCGCGCAAGGCTCTGCAGGGGTAATTTCGGAAATCCATTTGGAAGGCTATTTGAGGAAGGTTGGTGCCCATCTTTTGGGGACTCTTAGACATCCGATTTTTGGAGATTCTCTCTGGAGTTTTGAAGACTTTTGAAGGCCAAGAACCCTTGAAGAACATCATATTTTTACCTCTTGATTCTTGCTTAATGTTTGGTACAATTTTCTCTAACTTTGTTTCTTTGGGTTTAGCCATGCTTGGCTAAGCTAATCTTGGTTGACTTTTGGTTAATCCTTTGAACTTTTGTTGAATGTTGAAGAATCCATGAACATGTTCTTGAATCTTTATGGGAATGTTTTGTGTTTTAACATCTTATCATTACTTGTATGTTTTAGTTCATGAGTTTAAATGTGTTTGTGGTGATTAGTTGGCTAATTTCTTGATTAAGTAAAGGATCTTCAAATTAGCAAGCAACAAAGGATTTTTGTGTTGTTTTTGCTTCACACAATCATAAAAACATTTCCTCCAACATGGTGGTGAAAGCATTTGACCCCTCTTGGATTTGGTGACTTTTTGGTTCTTAATGCTAGTTGACTTTCACTAATTACATGCTATTTGGAATTAGTGACTTTGACTAAGGAAATTGTTATGAGCTTCTCTAGCCATTTCAACAATTAAGAAAAGTCTAGGTAATCTCAAGCTCCTTGGATTACTATAGCCAAATTAAGGATTTAAATCAAAGTATTGCACCATTGGATTCTAATGATATGTTCATCAAAAGTCAAAGTGAGGAAACTTTAAGTCAACCTTCTCTTCCTTATTGATTTTACATCAAACTCTTATTTTTGTTGCATTTGTCTATTTAAATCATAGTTAATTCTAGTTTGTTTCAAGTGTTTCAAAACACCAAAACCCCCCCATTTTATATTTATTGTCATTTTACAAGTATTTTTATAAAGAGATTTTTTTTCATAGAGTTATAAATTGAACCAATCACCGTGGATTCGATTCCTTTACCACTATACACTATTTTAGTGTGTAATATTTAGGGTTATTATTTGTGTTGGTCTCGACAACCACCATGGATACAAACATAAATATCTATAAACATTAATCAACACTTATTGTAAAAGGTTCTTTGATTCTAATGTTATTGAATATGATAAAACATTTTCTTAAGTATCTATGATTCAATCAACAATGATATTGTTTACCATAAGTATATATTATGATGGTGAGATATAACTTATAGGTCTTAAGAAAAAATGTTTTTCTTAATAGATATTTTAGGATACCTATATAACTTAGCCTAGATATTTGAAGATATCTATATAACTTAGCATGAAGGATTTCTTAATCCAAGTTATCCTAAATAAAATGTGCAAGAACTAAGATCCATTTGTGGATATAAAACAAGTATCTCAAGGTTGGAATCATTATTTTAAATGAAAACACAAGGTACTAAAGGTACTAGCATAAAATGAAGAGAACATCTAATGTGATATAGAGTCTCTTACTTGATTAACTACACACCATCATTTAGGAGTTTTCTATGGAATTCAAAATTTGAAATGACACTCCTTCATTATTAATCTTCTTCAACTGTCCAAAAATGTCTAACATCTACATATTTCTACTTAAATATTTGGTATTAAAGGTACTAGCATAAATTTTGGTCACAAATTGTGCTTAATTTGTTGCATAAACATTATACACAAATTTGTACAAATATATCAGATGTTTTTATAAAGTTTAATAAGTTTTTAGTTCCAAATTTGTTTTTATGGTTTGCTTATTTTTACATATAGTGTTTATTATATTAAATTCTATGTAAGTTGTAAATATGTTAATAGCTAATAACAAATGATTTGGTTCATTTCATCAAAACAAAATAACCTTTTTATTACTAAATTAAATGATTCATTAGATTTCTTTCGTAATTAAGTTGTAACATCTTTGTAAATTGAAAAAACTAATTTGAAAAATAAATTATATCATTTTGAGATCAATATTGTTGGCTGGCAATTTTCATTCGTTATTTATAATAAATGTTTGAATAACGTGCATTGATATACATGATATTATATTATACTTTTAAACTAATATAAAACCTATAAAATACATATACATGTACATGTAAAATGAATATTCATTCCTTAAAAAGTAAATATCATACTTATTATACTATTTTTTAATTAAGCTATTGTAAAATAAATTTTGTAACTATTTCTATAACAAATTTTCTGAATATATACATCCTAATAATATCCAATTCAAATCAAGAATATCACCCCTCCAATTACGATAAATACTTAGGTTTACTACTATTTGGTTATTAATTTATAATTTTGAAAAGAATTTGGGATGTGAAAAAAAAAAACTACTTTGCTAAATAAAAGAATCATGTAGCAAAAAAGATTCTAAGAGTTAAAAGGGAACTATTTGCAAAAAAAAAAAACCTATTAATTATCATCTTATTAAACATTAAAGTGCACAAATAAAAATTTTAGGAAGGATTTAGTTGACCTTTAAATTTTGTATCCCGCTGCATTGTGTGGGCACACAACTAATATATATATATATATATATATATATATATATATATATATATATATATATATATATATATATATATGGAAGAGTTATATAGAAAATGAATGATTAGGGCGACACATATTTGAACCAATGAAAACATAACAACACATCACTTCGACAATAACTTCCACAATACATTACTTGTGAAGAAAAAAATGGACACGTGTCATTTGATTATTGGTTCTGGTAGATGTTGCCATAGTTATTTGTTTTCCATAGAACTCATTCCTACACCTATATATATATATATATATATATATATATATATATATATATATATATATATATATATATATATATATATATATATATATATAACCTTTTAAGCTTGAGGTTAGTTCGTGTGCCTCACGCATAGACTTTTTTTGGCACGTCTAAATTTCTTTTTATTCTTCTTGTGCGCGTGGGTTTGAAGATTTTCAGTAGAAGAACATCCGCTCTTCATCTTAGGGAAGACACGTTTCGTCTTCTTGTTGACAAAATGGACACCTGTGCTCCACTAAGTAACCCACCTACTCCGGTTTCCATACCACCGCTTCATTACTCTCTTTTTCGTCTCCCTTGTATACGCTCTCCCATTTCATCATTTCCTCCCATGTTCCTCTTTCTCTCTAAAACACACATCCACTTTCTCTCTCTAAATTCTCCAAAGAATACCTCTCAAACAAGTGGAAGTGTTGTTTCTTAATGCAGTTTCAGGTAAGTTTCGTCTCTTTTGAACTGCTCCTCACATTCTCTCCAAATTGAAACCCTAAATATTGTTGTAGTGGGTTGGCAGTGGCAGAGATGGAGATGTCAAAGTGTTGGTCCATTTATCGTTGACCACCACTCCCACATCCACATCCTTTGAAGAAGAAGGGGAAACACTTGTCTTTACACTACCAACAAGATTGCTCCTCTTTCCACCTTGATAAAATATCACAGGAATTGGATATATCATTAATGTTGTGGTAAGTAATCATATTTAATCATTTTATGTGATTATTAAAACTTTACCAATTAATTTCGTTTTATGGGGGTTTTGATCTCTAGCTGAATCACGCAATTCTACAAAATAGAATATGGAGAACCCAAAACCAAAAGCTTGGTAAAGGATTAACTTAGATAGATTGAACACAGTTTATGCTTAGCTATTTTTATCCATTCTCGTTGATAAAATTATGAAGCGTGTTGTATCACAGCTCATGGTGAGTACAAGCTTTGACCTCAAGCCTTTTGCAAAACCCTTGATGTCCCATTCACTATCTTTTAGTGTTTCACTTAATTTGAATTTTTTTTTCCGTATGCATATATAAAGTCGATTCTTCTGTTGTTTTTGGTTCATATTATTTATGCTGGGTACCTAATATTTATTCCATTTAATCATGTCAAGACTATTTGACTTTGTTCTTTTCATGAGATAACAAATTAGTCTTGTTATATCTGAGTACATAACATACAATATGTTTCTTTTAACTTTTATCATGATTGTTTTTGCTGGAGTGGCTTGTAAGCTGGAATTATGTTATTGACAAAAGTCTTGTTGTTTCTCTTTATTACCCGATGACCAATATCATTGTGATAGATCTTTTTTTAACAAACGAAGATAATGACTCCAACTTGGAGGTATGTGGAAGTCGCCCTTCAAGAAAAAGCTCTTCAAGGTTTCTATATTCCTGTCGTTTGCTTTTCCTTTGTTTTCCTTTTTTCCACTGTTCTATTTCCCCTTTATTTTCCTTTTTACCACTGTTATTATATTACTTTTCAACGAGAGAGAGTTATTTGCTCTTAACAATTACTAGCTTTGATTTTATTTTTATTGATTTGGTTCTTTCTTGGATTTTGGAGGAAATGAGAAATGATGTTTGGGTGTTTCATGTTCTCGGGTTCATATATCTATGGTTATGATTGGATATTGAATAATTTAAATCAAACTATATGAGTTTCATGTGCTAAGTTTTAGTATTAGTACTAAATTTTAATTGAATTTGATTTGAATATGAGAGAGTCATACTTTTTCATGAGCAACAATAAACTCTTTGGAGGTCGAAAATTCAAAAGGGTAACCTGTACTTTTTATATGTTATTTTTATTTTTCAACATTGAGATTTTTATTGAGAAATGAGGCTTAAGAACTGTGATTTATACTTTTTAGTGATTGAGGGTGTGTAAAGTCTACCTGATATTTAGGACACAGTAATATACCTTTTCTCTTGAGCTCAATCAGCTTCGTATAGTTTCTCTTTGCACATTCATATGTTTCATGCAATCTTATTTTTATATTGCATGCTCGTTAAAGCTTATGCACTTGTAATGAGGGACAAGTATGTTCCTTCTCCATTCCCATCTATAAAATTGCTATTTTATAAATTTTCACATTTATTTTGCATATCGATTTTCAATCCAACTTAAAAAACTATTTTCTTGAATTTTAATAATAATCAAGGCTTCATATATATTTGCAAAACTTATGATATTAAAACAATGATCTGATGTAAGAGTGGATTTATCTTTTATTATAATTCCTCTTTGTTTTTGTTTTTTCTTGTTATTTTAGTTATCAATAAACTCAAGTTGTACCTTTTCATTTCCTTTCGTTATGTTCATGTCTTTTATAATAATTTTAAACATCGGAATATATGTACTTCTCCATGGGAGAAGTTGAGAGTTGTTCTCTTGACTACCTATTTTTTGTGAACTCCTAGAAAGCTATAATGGAAATGAATCATAGACGAGGCCATGAGAAGTCTGATTTCGTTTTTTTTTTTTTTTTTTTTTTTTTTTTTTTTTGAAAGTTTCAGTTTAAATTTAAATTCATGAAATGCAACACTGGACGTTTCCTTTTACTATGTTTGCTTCTTTTGGACATGAAAGATCCAAAAACTTTTGATGTCTCTTTCCCATCAACCCAACTTTCTGTCTCATTTTGAAATTTCTTATGTATTTCGCTTCATTTTCTTACTTAAAGAAGTTTTTATGTTGAAACGGCGGAGTCATGATTTGGATATTAGATGGTTGTTATATTTTTATTGATGTGTTCTCACATGTACTTCCTTTTGTCAGCTAACAACAGAAATTATTGCAAATATCATCCAACAATGACAGTGTTAAAAGTCATTTACTTTCACTTAGTTGTTTAAGTGCAGGAAATAGTTGTGGGCGATGTTTATGTGTTGGGCCAATATATTTTGCAACATCAGGTCATTTCAAGTCCTTTTGCCTCTCATACTATAAATAAGGACATAATGGCTAATTGGCATTGGTTTACACATTGTTTTGGTGATGTTATTTTGGTTTACAAGGTTTATATCTTTCATTTGTCTTTTGTCCAAAAGCTAAGTATAACTAGACATTTTTAAAATACATTACATATATTTTGTGTTAGAGCTCAACAAAGGGGAAGGAAGTTGGTAATAGTATCCCATTTTCGGGATGAATATTGAATTCCCTTGAAAATTATAATATTGTATTTGCACTTCAGGTAGCCATTGTACATGTTGGAACTGGAAATGACTTGGCCAAAGTTTTCAAATGTGATGATGGTTTGGGGTTAGAGGAGAAAAAAATAGGCTTGTGCATAATGGTTTGAGACATAGAGCATGTTGCAGTAGTCGTTTTTGATAGATTGAAGATTTCTACTACCGATCATATGGGACAATCACTTAAGCCAAAACATGTGAATGATGATCTTCGTATGCTTTTTTCAAACTATGATATACATTTTTTTCCCGTACAGTAACTAATGTTAATTATTATACATTTGTAGGGTTTGATGTTATTCAAAGCTGTTCATTGCAAATGCAAGAAACAGGATGTTTTGGTACATAAAAAGCAAAGTGGATGAGATAGTTTCTGGTACAATGTAAATTTATAAAGTTGTGTTTATTTTGGTAATAAATTTGGTCGAATAAGTTAAGAAAGTCGTATAGTCTTTCTATGTAGCTCAGTTGGTAAGACATGTGTGAGACTTGCATTGATAAGAAATAGGTTGTGAGTTCTATCCATGACACCTCCAAGCAGCCGAGTGAGTCAAAATATGCCTCCTCATCGAGTACCCTTGGAGGCTGGGTTCGATGGGGCTTATTAGGATTGCGATCATCAACCATTTTTGCATTGATCTAAAGGGTAATTATCGTTTGTCAGTGTGACTTATTTACATCAAGTTTTCTTTTGGTTCGTTTGCTTGCTTTGCTAAACCATAGCAAGTGTAAGTGCATATGTGTGCATCTCCATTCATATTTATTGAAGAATTAGCCTAAAAACATATGAAACATAAATGCCCAACGCCAATAACAACCCTCTTGAGAAAGTTGTAGAATTTCATACAAAAATTATTGACGTTTACAAAAAATCTCTGTGGGTCGTGCTCTTATACATCCCTAGTATATATATGTGACAAGTGCAACAATTTCAATACCTTCTAGAATAATTGGGCCCCACTCAAATAACAAATACACAAATTATATTTCGTAACCCTAAGCCTCCATTTGAGAACATTTAAGTAAAGGGAGCTAAATGGAGTGTACACAACAATTCTTTTTCTATACACATCAATTGATATTTAAAATATTGTACAACTCCATAATACATAAATTGTTGTGTATGGTAAAAAAATTGTCGTGTACGAATCAATTCAAGAGCAAAACAACAAACGAAGGTTGGCCAACCCATAATTAGAAAACTAGTAGACAGGTACCTAATTGGGAACAAAGATTTAGTACGCAGACTTGTCATTTTAATCCATAAATACATACCGTCTTCTAAGAAACTCACGTGGTGTGTAATCATAACTCGAAAGAAACTCAATTGTTCTCGAACAGTAGGAAATTTTAAATAAGAAACGACAGAGTCAAGTTTTTATGATAAGGGCTTAAATCATTTAAGATATTAAAATATATTTTTATACCCGAATATTATAATAGAATCCTTAAAATT